>NC_053468.1:10232513-10832513 GCF_015227805.2 Hirundo rustica | reverse complement strand
AAAAGCTGAGGGATGAGGAGGGATAAGGAATTTAGCAAGGCTGTGTGAGGCTTTATTTACTGGCACCTGCAGACGTACAGATTCATACAGGTGCCACTGTTCGGGTGGAGAGGCCCTGGCACAGGGTGCCCAGAGAAGGCGTGGCTGCCCCAGCCCTGGAAGTGTCCAGGGCCAGACTGGATGGGGCTTGGAGCCACCTGGGATAGTGGAAGGTATCCGTGCCTGTGGCAGGGGGTGGAATGAGATGGACTTCAAGGTCCTTTCCAACCCAAACCATTCTATGATTCTCTGATTCTCTGATTCTCTGATTCTCTGATTCTCTGATTCTCTGATTCTATGATTCCATGATTCTATGATTCCATATACACATGGTGAGATGAAAATACAGAGATGAAAACCCCCACCCAGCCCATAGTTGACTGTTTCAGCTGCATAAAAGGGAACATCAAAGCTGCACCTTGGCACAAAAAAAATCTTTCCTTGATTTGCAATGGCTGCAGGAGGCATCGACCCCCTGATCCGGGGCATGGTTGTGGATCATGCAAAACTCATGAAACAGAACCAGCTGCTTGTTGAGGAGCTCCAAAACCACCTCTTTGAACAGACAGAAGTGATGGGTCTGGATCTAGGAGCCATGAACATGCAGCGGGGAAGAGACCATGGCCTTCCAGGTAAGGTGACAAAAATCCACATCTCCTGTGAATAGGACTTTTTTTTTCTTCTGCTGCCTATTCCATGAATGAACTAAGCTTTTTTTATACTAATGGGAAGATCCAGTACCTTGATTTGAGGGTGGAGGATGAACAGAGAACCAAGCTCAGGGAATAAAACATTTCTGTATTATAAAAATCTTTTTGTGAGACATTTACAACAAGGACAAAACACTTAGAAATCAAAATTGATATTTGGGATAATGTAAGAAAGCAAGTGAGAGACAGTGGTGCATTGCAAAGAGAGAACATGTACGGTACAGAAGGTACAGACACAAGTGACCAAATTCAGCTTTCACATGGGCTTGGACAGGTCCCCTGGGCTTTATTCTTTGCCTGTCAATCTTGTCGTGTGTCCCAAACAAGCCAGAGTTCTGAGCAGAAGTGACTTGCACCCACAGGTGGGACTGCCCCAGGTGATAGAGAAGAACAGGTTAAACACAATCAAATTTCCTCTTTTCTAAGAATTTGATCCTAGAAATTTTGCCTCCCAAAGCAGCAAGGACTGATGCATTCACTCTCAGCAGGAGAAAGATATAACCAACAGGGTGAGATGTAGTCACAAAGACAACCCAAACTGTTAGTTTAGTGTACATATGAGAAGGACTTTTGAAAATCTGACATCTCTTGGGACTGCCTGGACAACAGTGCCTTCCAGATCCTTTGCCATGAGAAGAAGGAGGCAGTGTTCATGGGCCAAGAAAGGTGCTGTGGAGATGTGGTGGTGGGTCCTGGTCATCTGCTGCTCCTGCTCTTGCAGGTTACAATGCCTGGAGGGGCTTCTGTGGGCTCTCCCAACCCCAGACTATAGAAGAATTATCTGAGGTGCTGGGCAATCCCAAACTGGCCAAGAAGTTCATGAATGTGTATGGGACACCGCACAATATCGACCTCTGGATTGGGGCAGTTGCAGAGCCTCTGGTTCCCCAGGGCAGAGTTGGGCCCCTCCTGTCCTGCATAATTGGCACCCAGTTCAGGAACCTGCGTGATGGGGACAGGTGAGAGATACATTCCCTGTGGCATTTTTTGAGGGAAATGCTGACATTTCCTGTGACACATTAATCCAACCCACCTAGAGCACTCCAGTGAGAGCTCCTCGCAAGGCTCACCCCTTGATTTTAGCCCAGTTGCCAAAAGACTGCTTTTTTGCAGCCTGTTTCTCTAGATTCACGTGGCTGAGGAGCACCTGCTCCAGACCATGAAGGATCTGATGTGCCCTCTGCCTGAGGTGACTTTTGCTCTCAGGGCATAAATCACTGCATCCCAGCAGCCTGCTGATGCTGTGTGGAAGAGGCAGGCTCTCTGCACTGGCAGAATCCAGATCTGGCCACACTGGAGACATCTCTTTCTAAAGGGGTGTGCCTGGAGAAGGTGGATCTAAGGACCGTTCAGACTCACCTCAGTCAGGTTCCTATCTCAGCAAGTAACCAGAGATTATAAACTGCTTCTGAAAATTTCATTGCAGATTCTGGTGGGAAAACCCAGGAGTTTTCACTCCACAACAGTTGCAAGCATTGAGAAAAATCTCAGTGTCGAGGGTGATCTGTGACAATACTCATATCAAAAAGATACCCAGGGATGTGTTCATGATCAACACTTATCCTGAGGACTTCACTGATTGCCAAGAGATTGACGTGCTTGACCTCTCACCCTGGAAAGATGAGCCTGAGAGTGCCACAAAAGGTAACACTGGTCTGAAATCTATCAAAAATAATAAATGTGCTATGACGTCTCTTCCATGCCTAAAAAAATGAAAGAATTAAGTTTTCCACAATGACTCTGCCCCCCAAAAAAGATAACTGTTCATTTAGCTGCATTCAGACACCACTGGAGGCAGAGGTGTTGTTAACTGGGTTTCCAGGCAATCCATCATTTTCATCATCCTTTATTTCCTGCCTCTTCCTTTCAAGCAGATGGGAAATACATCAAAATCCAGCCCGTTCTGGACCTTGGGAATGTGTCCTCTAAAGACCTTATTCCAGAACAACCATAGTCCTTCCTGCCAGGAAAGTTTTTGATTAAAAATCAACTAGAATTAGCCAACCTGCTCCAAGGTCTTACTCTGCTGCTCCAAGTTCCTGCTCTCCCCTCATCTTCCCCAAAGCTTTAAATCAGTTTAAGGTATATCTGGAGTAGTTTTGACACACCAGTTGTTGAAGACACACGATCAAAGGTTATGATGAGCCACATGATGAGCTAAATTACGGTGGCTTCACCCCATTCTTTAGGACCCGAGCCCAGCTTACCTTTAAACAACAGCTTTTTAAATTTCTTTTTTTATTGTATTCTTATGGTCGCTAAAATGTGTTGAGCTGCTTCCTGTTGCTCCTTTCTTGCCAGGCTTGGGGGATATCAAAGTGTTTATGTAACCCAGAGAGAGTAAAATTCCAGGGCTAAAAGCAGCTGCTAGAAGTTTAACCTTTTGAAATGGCAAGAAATTTCCCCCAAACCACTCATTCTAAGGCTGGAAGTAGCATGGTGTCTCAGAGGTGCAAGGATACAGGGATGATAAAAAGGTGGACAAAATTGGTGTGTCCAGGAATGACTTTCTGCCTCTCAGCTGCTTTTTCTGTTTTATTGACAGTTTCTAATCCTGCTCATCAGACCAGTGTTGGAAACTCCTAATGGTGGGAAACTCCTGCCTGGACATCAGGCTCCACTGGCTGCTGTTGACTGAACATCAGCACAAGTTTTCCCAGAGGAGACCTCACGACTATGTCATCTGTTTTATTTCCTGTAATGTGTTTTTTTTTTAGCATAATTTCTTTCTAAAAACTCCCAGTAATGTAAGTCTTCGGATGAAAGGGCAATGATATTTTATTGTCTTTATTTTCTGGGGTTTTCTGACTCTCTAAAAGTGTAATTATAACAAGTTCTTTTAACTTCTCATCCTGAATGGGTGTAAAGCCTGCAGACTGGAATGCTTGCATTGCAAAATCAAATTTCTTATCCTTTGTACCTGCTCAAAAATTACCACATTCATGTAATCTTCACCAAAAATTACCCAGTCCCCTGGTTTTGCACAAGAGAAGAAGCTCTTTAGGCTGCTCCGAATCAGCAGTGAGATTTCAGCCTTTGAAGACACTGAAGCGTGGCAGCTGCATCTTGAAACCTTGAAACAAATTTTATTTAAATCCTACAGTGAATCTGTGTGGTTTGGGTGTCCTGGGACGTAATAAAACACATCCTGGTGCACTCACCTACAGTTGTCATCATGACAGCCTGGGGGCAGAGAGGTTGGAAATCTTTCCATCAAAAATGGCCTTGGAGAGCTGGTTGACAGTGGCTGAACAAGAGCCCAACTGTGCCCAGGTGGGCAAGAGTCCAATGGCATCTGGGCTGTGCCAGACACAGTGTGACCAGCAGGACCAGGGCAGTGACACCTCAAATCCTGTGTTCAGGGCCTCTCACTGCAAGAAAGTGAAAAGCTGGAGCGTGTCCAGAGAAGGGAATGGAGCTGGGGAAGGGTCTGAAACACCAGGAGCAGCTGAGGGAGCTGGAAAGGGGCTCAGCCTGGAGAAAAGGAGGCTCAGGGGGAACCTTGTGTCTCTGCACAACTCCCTGACAGGAGGGGACAGCCGGGGGGGTCGGGCTCTGCTCCCAGGGAACAGGGACAGGAGGAGAGGGAACGGCCTCAGCCTGGGCCAGGGGAGGCTCAGGTTGGACATCAGCAGGAATTTCCCCATGGAAAGGGTGGTCAGCACTGGAAGGGGCTGCCCAGGGACGTTTGGAGTCCCCAACCCTGGAGGTGTCCAAGGAAGAGCTGGATGTGGCAGTCAGTGCTCTGGGCTGGTTGAGAAGGTGGGGATTGGGCACAGGTTGGACTCTATGATCTTAGAGGGCTTTTCTAACCTAAATGATTCTGTGAATATGTGTTTGATTCTGTGTAAGTCAGACCTGTGTCCAAAATATTCTTTGGCTCTGGTTCATAGCTAAACATATCAGCAGAAAAAAGCAAATCACATCATGGTTGCTGGGCATCCTCTGACAGAGAAGGCAAAAGGTTGGACTCAGAAATCAGGAGCTGCAGCTCCAAGAGTGTGTTTGAGCTGACAGATATATAGACTGTGCTAAAAATCATGAGGTTATCATAAAATCGTCACAGAATTTCAGAATCAATAAGGCTGGAAAAGCACTCCAAGAGTCCATTCACCCAGCACAGCCAGGTCCAACACTAAACCATGCCCCTAAGCACCAGATATACACATCTTTTGAACACTTCCAGGGATGGAGATTCCATTTGGGCATGGCAAGGATATTAGGCAGCTTACTCCTGCCATATGCTTCTGGTTTCTGAGTCCCCAGACATGTCCCTCTCACCCATCCCTGAAAGCAAAATCTTCCTCAGCTTAAAAGGAGGCTAAATATGCCAAAGATACCACCAAGCCCAGTAAACACATGTAAGGTCTTTAATTCCCCTCCCCAAAGCTGCCATGGTTTCTGTGTGTCATGGCAGAGGTAACTCCCAAATCCTCCCCATGGAAGAGAAAGAAAACAACACCTTCTCCTGAGTGTGTTCCAGGGGAATGTGGTAAAACCTCAAACCCCAAGGCAGCCACTTCCCAGGCAGCATGGTCACAGGCTTGGGGCCAATGCCTCCACCTTGTTGGAGCTGAACAGGGAAAGGTGGTTATAAGCAGGCAGTGATGATCACTGGAAGAACCCAGCTTTGCCTGGGACATTCTCAGCAATGATTCCACAGAAATGTCCAGCAGTCCATTGTGTGTCTGTCCCCCTGGGTGCCACAGTTCTCTGGGAGGTGCACAGCAACATTCCCTTGGGAAGCTTCTCTCCTTGGTGGATGTTTTGCCTTTCTCTGGTATATCAGTGTTGCAATCCACTGCTTTCTCTGCTGCCAGACCTTCCTGTGGTTGCCATGGCCTCCCCTCAGCTGTAGCATACACAGCTGGAGCTGGAAGATGGGATCGCTAATGGGAAGCTCCATTCGTCATTCCCGATATCCCTTGGTAGGAGGAGAGCATGGAGTCACGGACCTGTTCTGTCAGCTTGGGAACATCATCTGGGCCCAGGCCCACCGTCTCCACTTCTGGCAGGATCTGGATGATCATATTTCCTGGAAGAAGGTGAGGCGGGGGGTAAAGCAATACATGAGTGGTACAGAAGAGCTGGAGGTGGTACAGCAGGAAACAAGGAAATGCCCTCATTCCCACACCAGTGGTGTGGGAGCCTAGCCACATCCCAAATACACACAGCAAAAACCCAGCCTGGGCTCTTGCCATCCACAGAGAGCACAAGAATCATAAATATGGAAACAGGTGAATCTCTCCTCCAACACAATCCAGTGTTTCATATAGGATGAGTTATCACAGTGGAAAGATCTCAGGGTCTGTCTAGATCATGGGCAAAGAGAAGATGTTTTATACAACACCTCCAAACTGGCTGTTCTCTGCCAATGTATACCAAATTTAGTATGGTCCCTCCTTCCAGAAACACACTTTGGGATGAGAGAAATTGTGGCTAGGATTCCCTGGTATGTCAAATTTCTCTGGCGAAGCATCTAAGCAATGGACTGGTGTAAACTGGAAGAACATTCTGGGGAGCTGCCATCACAATCTTCTGTTCTGGCACCAAGAGTCCCTTGTTTTGGCCCAGTGGAGACAAGATGGTGCCTGCACAGACAGAAACCTGGGGATCTGGGGAGAGTCTGTGATGTGTTGTAATGTTCTTGCATGACTTTACACGTGTGCCTGGAATGAGATCCTGCAGTGCTGGCAGCTGAGCTGTGGTAAGGAGGCAAAACAAGCACAGAGAAGAACTTCACTGAAGAAAAGGGTTTGTCATGTTGGATGGGGCTTGGAGCAATCTAGTCTAGTGGAAGGTGCCCTTGCCTATGGTCAGGGGTGGAATGAAATGAGCTTCAAGTCCCTTCTAACCCTTCCAAACCTTTCTGTGATTCTATGATTCTGTGTTACTTGCCTTGCACGTTTACACCCAAAGCCAGGCCGGTACCTCACTTCACTTGCTCCTACTGAAAGAGCAGAGTGATGACAAGGCTGTGCTGAAAATTCAGGTGTCTTGGGAACAGACTTCCAGCAAGCACCAGGTGTGTTCCATGGATGACAATGTCCAACACCAGGCACAATGTCCAACACCAGGCACAGAGCTGGGCTTTCAAGAGGCTTCTGAGCACACCCAGAGCCACTGCAGACACACAGAGCTGTCATGACCCACGGACCTGCTCAGTGTGCAGGAATCTCGGTCACCATCTTCAGAATCAGCTCTGGCAAAACTTCCAGGTGGGAAAGTACAAGAAGAGGTAACTAAGGTTATTTTTTCAGCAGGCAGGCAGGTGCTGCCTGTTTAACAGCCATTTGGAAAAGGGCTCAGAGATCAGCTGAGCATGGAATTAGCTAAATATGAATTCTCAGGGTGACTGAAGTTGTATATAGGCAAATGTACATGTAACTGCAAAAAGTCTTTCCTAAAAAGCTCAGGGAATTCTTGGAATCTCCATCCTTGGAGTTAATGCAACCTTTTCTGGACTGGTCACAAAGCTAACTCATATGTCTTTAGAATTGGCCTTGCTTAAAGCAAAGTGTTCAGCTGCTTCAAAAATCCCTCCCCGGGAGGTTATTCTCTGATTTCCCAGATCAGAAATGTGAAGGGAAGGGAACAGGCTGGAAAAACCCCTGCCCATGGTCCTATTGACCTCAGGTGAGGGAGCACTTCCAGATCCAAAAGACTTTTGTGTGTGAACAGGGAGAGGATAAACCCAGCAGGTGAAAGATGACTGGAGACAGGCAATACCGTATTTATCATTTGCACCACTCTGTCTTTCCCGGTGTCTGCCTGCAAAGGAATGTCTACACCCAGGCACAACAATGGAAGGAATGAGAATTTCAGATGCAAATTCTCTCCTCAGGGAACACCAGGGCTAGCCTGGGAAAGAGTGGGAAGTGGCAGAAGTCCATTTTAAGGTGGGCAGCAGCTAAGGGAGCAAAGGAACAGGGTGGATTACTTTTCTCTGTTGGAATTTGTACCATTTTTTTCTGCATTTTCCTTCTGAAGCCCAAGACTTGTGTTATTTTTCCCCTAAAATTTATTAGTGGCCAGTAGAAATTTTTGTTGCCTTAAATGTTTCCTAGCTCTCCATGCACCTGCAAATCCAAGGGCAGTGTGGGGAGGGGTTAGGGGCAGGACCTGCCCTAGGACTCTGCTGCTCCTCCAGGTTCTCTTGGACAGGTATTGGACAAGCAGTGAGAAATCCAAGGGGACAGGAAAAAGTGATGCCTGAAATGTCCCATTTCTTCCCAAGAAGACAGAGACTGCTCTTTTCTGGGTGCCATCTTTGTATTACATGTGGTCCTCTGCCCACCCTGGTCATGGCTCCAAGGACTGAGCTTGCACCACCACCCAGACCATTCTTTCCCCAGGTCATTCTCACCTGGTGTAAACTTCTTCTCCTTCTGGTTGTAGAAGCTGTTGTAGGAAGAGAACACTACAGGAATAATGGGCACCTGGAGGGGAGGCAGTCTACAGTGAATATACACATCTCTTTATTCTTCCTCCAAAGTTCAACTCATGTTTTCAGCTGAATTCTGCACCTTGTTGATAATTAACTCCATCAGTGTCACAGCAGCCACTTGGAGGATTATTTGAATATTTAGATCATTTAACTGCAACACCCCATGTCCTTGCTATTGTGTTTTGTATTTTCATCTCTCTATTTAGGCCAACAACTGTGGATTGTCAAATTACTATCTACAGGGGCCAGCTCAACAGAAACTTCCCTATGCAGGACCAGGGCTCTTGCCTAGGGTCCCCACTTTTATCCCAAGCTGTAACAAAGGTTTTCCACTTGTCACAAAAACAGACGCTTCCTGTGCCACCTGAAAACCCCTGAGGGCTCCTGGATATGTATTCAATCCATAGGGAAGCCAGGGACCAGGACCCTGGTTTGCTTTGTGGACCACAAATTGCACTCCAGGGGGAGAAGAAAGGTGGGTCTCACCTGGGCTTTCACAGCCAGCTGGAAGGCCCCACCTTTGAAGGGCAACATGGAGCCACCATGGTTGCGAGTTCCTTCAGGGAAGATCAAGACACGCAGCTGCAGGAGGGAGAAGACATTAGGACAGAAGGACCTCCAGGTACAATTCTAAGCCATTGCAGAAGGATGGTGCCCTGGGGCTCATCTCTGTACCCCTGACCTCCATTCACAGGCACAGAACACACTCTCTGTTCTCACTCTCTTCTGCTTAGTGCCCAGCCCAGAGACAAAGATCTCTTTCCACCCACATCCAGATTCCTGTTTTCCAGCAGCTCCTCATTGGACTCCTCCCCACTCACGTTGTCCTTGTGCAGGGAGTGTGCCACCTCTGTCAGGGTGGCAATGGACTTTTCACTCCTCTTGCGGTCAATGAAGATGACCCCTGCGAGCCAGCAGGCCAGGCCGAATGTGCCCATGTACAGGATCTCCTTCTTTGCAATGGGCACACAGCGCTTTGGCAATATCTCCATCATCACTGCAAGGGGACAGCAAGGACAGAACAAGTTGGCATCTGCACTCAGGGTCCCACTAGATTATGGGCAGCAGCCCTCTGGTCTAGGAGATGCCATGCCTGAAGCTTCATAGAATCCCTGGGGAATTTTGGGGGTCTCCAGGCCATCAACTCAGGACTGGCATTGAAGAAGAGCAGCTATGAGGGGGCTGTGATCAGCTGAGAGCCTTATCCTATTCCCCCATTCATCCAGAGGGTGAAGCTGATGTAGCTTGAAAATTCCTCTGATACCCTGGAGATCAGCCCTGGCTTGGGGCTGGCTGGGGAAGGGCTCTGTAGCAGCAACTCTTGCCCTTCTGCCTGTGGCACCTGGGATTCCATCCAACCCATCCCTACAAACACCTGGGGCCAGGAGCAGGAGGCAGGATCACCACATACCCAGGATGTCAAGGGAGGTCTGGTGATTCAACACCAGGACAAAAGGTTTCTTAGTCCTGAGGTTCTCCTTGCCCTTCACCACTATGTGAATGCCAAAGATGTGTTTGAGTGGCCGGGTCAATGTGCGCAAAAACCTGGAAAAGAGGAGTGGAAATTAGCCAAAGAGATGCTGAAATTTGGGACCAAAGTCTGCATCCAAACCAGCCCACCTCACACACTGCTTCTGCCATTTTCCCATAGACAGCTTTAACCATGACTTGGAGAAGAACAATTAGTGCCCCTCTGCAGTTAATTATTTAACTACAGAAGACAAATACACCTTGCAGGTTTCTGTCAAGCTATACACGACCAATGACCCAGAGACTACAGCTCCAAAAGTTCCACGATCAAATATTAGAAAATATCCAGATTCACAGCACACCTTTGTACTCTGCTTTTCTCCCCACCTACTGGGTTGGGAAGGAATATAGGCTGCAGTAAACCTGTGCATAACCCTGCTGGCTGTGGAAAGAGAGAGGTTTGCCTCTGGGTGACATTAGGCTGCAATGCTGGGAGCCCTATTTGAAGAGATATTGGTAAAAAAATCTAAAAACAAACAAACAAACAAACAAACCTAAAAACCAAAAAAAAACACCCACTAAAAAAAAAAAAAAAAAAAAAAAAAAAAAAAAAAAAAAAAGTGGTGTCGTGCAGCAGAGTCATCTTCTCATTCCCACTCAGCCCAGGTTCTTAAATGCCACCACCACTGATCACTCCTGAACACCCCACGCAGCCTCCAAGTGAGTCCACAGCCTGGAGAGTCTGAATGGAATCTGGAGAGACAGGTTGGACAGCAATGGGATAGGCTGGGGGGCTGCCAGACCTGGGACACCAGGCTGTCACTGAGCTGATGGGAACACCAGTGCCCATGCAGGGGCCAGCACTGCACCTGGGTGATGTCTCAGGCGTGCACCGGCTCAGAGTAGAGAATGGGAAGAGCCCCTGCAGTGGCTTTCTCAACACAATTTAGTAACAGAGTGCTCAGCCATGGGGAGGAGGAAAATACATCTCCAAAGACCAGATGAAAGAGCTCTAGTAAAAATAGCGATATGCATTACATCCAAGTTGTTGGCATTACCTGCTTTGGCAAATCTACGTCACTTTTTAATTCCTTTCTTTCCATAATTTGTTATTCTTTTTATCAACCCCAAACCAGTATTAAAACTCACACCCCTTCTCTGAATTACAGAGTCTGTCATCTCCCCCCACCAATATACAATTGATTCCTCCCCACCACACCACAACCCCAGGACCCTCCAAATCAAAGCACTGGATAGAGTGGACTCTATCAATGCTCAGGGCAGAAAGGAGCCACAGACAACTTACATCATGTTGTCCACGTTACGTCCACGAGGAATACTGAGGATGGCAACCCCAATGCTTATGGTGAAGAGCCACAACTTATAGAAAGTCATCTTGCAGAAGAATCTGAATGCAGGTTTCACCTGGTAGAGGACTAGAAAGGCAATGAGCAGACAGGTAAAGGGGTAGTGGAGGAAGAAAAGCTCCATCCTTCCAGCCCGGAGCGTGTTGTGCAGAGCAGTGAACAAGTCATGAGCAGCTGGTGATGTAGAGCAAAGGTGATACTCCCTCCATCAGCTATGTGTGGGTGGTGCAAAGCTGGAACAAGGTTTGGGAATGAGGCTTCAGCCAGGCTGTGCTCTCTGCTGGGAGCTGCACTCACCGTGGGAAGCTGGTTTAGCAACAGCACTGCGAGAAGCCGGTTTAGCAACGGCACTAAAGGAGGGTTGGGTGGCAACAGGGCAAACACAGCAGCAGAGCTGTCTGTGTGCAGGGGCTGTGGGGCTGGCAGTGCTTGGAGAGCTCCTTGAGGGGGCTCTGGGAATAGGAACCCTGAGGAATTTTAAGAAAATCTTTCGCGGGGAGGAGCAGGATGTATTGGACAGCACAAACCCTGCCCAGAGGAGGTGGCTGCCTCATCTCTCGAAGTGTCCAAGACCAGGGTGGGGCTTGGAGCAACCTGGGATAGTGGAAGGTGTCCTGGATCATGACAGGGGTGGAACTGGATGATATTCAAGTCTACTCCAGCCTAAACCATTCCATGATTCCATGATTCTATGACCCCAGGCTGTCTCACTTTGTGCAAATATTGATCTTCATGAAGCGAGCTGGCTGCAAGATGTCCAGGAAATCAGAAATCAGTATTTTGGAGGGGAGAAAGACAAGAACAGTGATCTGAGCAGCCAGACCCTGTCCTACACATCCAGACACTGGAGAGACCAAGCTGAGCAGCTGGACATTCTGCATGCACAGTGGGGAAAGTGGCAAAAGTGTCACAAGTCTAGACAAAAAGATAAAGCAAGAGCAGTGACTCCTGATGTTTTCCTGGCCAGAGGCAGGCACATGTTCAGGCAGCATCTGCATAAGCAAGAGGTAAATCAGGAAAATGCAGGTATAATCTGGGACTGCTCCAACTGCGTTTTATCTCCTAAAACAACTGCTTGAAAAGGAACTTTGTAATAGCCAGAATGACTGGGCTGAAAAATTAGTGTTTCATGATTCATCATCTGCACACCAGGCCTTGCTCTAGCTGCTGGCACTTCAAAGGAGCAATGACTCTCAATTCAAGCCAGGTCTGAGAGCTGCAGATTCTCAAAAGGGAATAGCCCAAGGACCTATAAAACCACCATGTCCATAAACAACAAAGTCAAATCCTTGAGGACAGTAAAATGGGCAAGACTCAGTGATATTTCCTGAAGAAACTGAGGAAAAGACATACTAATAGAGAAAGTGTTCCCTGCTGCTCTGGCTTAGCCAGGGACTCCTCTGATTTTCATTGGAAAACTGGAGAGAGGTGACTGCAGCCTAACTTCTCAGCTCTCCCAAGGCTTCCCTGCAATCACAGGAGAGGCAGTCAAGGCAAAGACCTTCTCCAAAGCCTCTGAACTGTCTCTGCACCAGCACATGGACATTACAAGAGCTCCATGTGTGCACACTGGGACCCTCTGAACTGGTGCTTGCAGAGACTAGGTCCCTGTGGGAGCCAGTGCTTACAGAAAAGCCATGGCTTCTTTCTGCTTTGCTAAGGTTTGATCCAGCAAACAGTTCCCTGTCAGCCTTTCCTGTATCTCATCTGTACAAAATTATGGCCTTTTGCACCTGGGGGAAGGTTGATTTGATGCACAGCTGGTTCATCCTGGCCTACCAGAGAGAGGTTCCTAAAATGTAATGCCAAGAAAAGGAGTGGAATAGCTGTCCTGCAAGGATGGCTGTGGTTTCCAAACCAGGGTGCTGTTGTCAGGTTCCTGCTGTAGAAGAAACCTTTGACACAACTCTGAATATAGAAACCCACCCAGAGTGTCAGGGACAAGGAAGTCTGCAAGTTCACAACACTTCACAAACCACTTGGAAAGGTTTATTTTAAGTCACTGTCAGCAATTTTCAAAGACTTCACAGAAATATTTCGGTTGGAAAAGACCTCCAAGATCATCAAATCCAACCTGTGACTGATCCCACGCCTTGTCCCCAGCCCAGAGCACTGAGTGCCATGTCCAGTCCTTCCTTGAACATCTTCAGGGATGAGGACTCCACCACCACCCTGGGCAGCCCCTTTCAGTGTCTGACAACCCTGTTCAAGAAGAAATTCCTCCTGATGTCCAGCCTGAAACTCCCCTGGTACTTATTGAAGCCATTCCCTCTCCTCCTGTCCCTATTCCCTGGGAGTCGAGCCCAAATCCCCCCTGGCTGCACCCTCCTGTCAGGGAGTTGTGTAGAGTAAGGAAGTCTTTAATTCCAACAGTGGCAAATGTCTCTGATGAGCGTGGAGAAAGCCAAGGATGTTCCCAATTCACCACGGACTGACAAGCAGCTCAGATCTAACACAACATTCAGGCTCCAAACCCACAGACACTAAAATCCACAGCAATAATTTTCTCCTGTTGCAAGGATCCTCAGAACCTGGATCCATCCTGCTCCCATTCCAGAAGCAGTCGACTCTTGCCTAACCTGAAAGATGTTTTCAGAAACTGCAGCTCTAATGAAGATCCCAGCCTCCAGACCAAGTGTGTCCACACCCATGCTGACTCCTTTCTGCCCCTGGGTTTTTGCACCCTTTCCAGAACCTGGCTCAATGTAAGTGAATCTGAGACAGGGAGAGGAGGGACTTGCTCACACTGTGAGCTTTTGTTAGATAGTTTTAATGACTCTCCCACTCCCCAAATCTGCTCAGCCATACAGGCTAGAAGAAAGAGGGGAGCCAGAGAAAGTGATCCAATGTGGTGGGAAAAGGCCAAGAAAATTGTCTTGTTCACCATATAAAGGCTCAGAAGAGGACAGACTGCTGTCAGCATAGCAATGTGTGAGAGAGAGGAGTTGGTGAAGCTGAAGATCACAAGTGACTTCCAAATGCAAAGCAATGATTCCAGCACAAAATATGAGGACTGGATTTTGAAATGGGAGAGATTCCCACTGAAAATTGCTGGCATAAATATCTACTCTGAAACAGATTGGAACAAGCGGAGGGGCAGACACCAATCTCTTCTCTCTGGTGACCAGGGACAGGACCTGAGGGAACAGCTGGAGCTGTGTTGGAGGGTTTAGATGGATATCAAGAAAGGTTCTTCCCCCAGAGAGTGCTGGGCATTGAACAGACTCTCCAGGGAATGGGCACAGCCCCGAGGCTGCCAGAGCTCCAGGGTCATTTGGGCAAGCTCTCAGGCACAGGGTGGGATTGTTGGGGTGTCTATGCTGGGACAGGAGCTGGACTTTCCAACTCAGGATATTCCATGTTTCTATGATAAGTTATCAAAGCGCAGTGTTGGGTCTGGCCGAGGACAGCACCAGTCACCAACCTCCAAAGCATGAACAGGTCAAAAGGGAATTAATCACTTACTCCTCACTTAGAGGCATTAACATTGACAATAACACCTTCAGAGGGATTCCAGGGTAAATATATTAGAGAAAGGTCATCAAGACTGAGGAAACTGTTTATGATGCTCTGGTTGCAGCTCCATGATGAATCTATGTAGTGGTTTCACATTCACCAAATTCTAGTTGCCAGATTTAGTGTAGTGGTCCTAGTGTTTATTCTCTTTTTGTGAGAGAAAGATTAGGAGAAAAGCAAATCAGGCTCAAGCTTAAAAATAAACAAATAGTTTTATTAACATACAAACATGTAAAAGAATGCAAAAAAGAAAGTTGGGGAAAAAAACTAAAACAAAACAGAATGAAACTCCAAAAACACTCCTCCCTGCAAACCGTTAACTTTCCTACAAAACAATGTAAAGAGACAAAATCTGTGATTTTCAGTCAGTTTCACCATCTGACAATAGTCTTTCATCAATTCTTTAGGAGAAGAGTCTCTCTTAGAGTCAGGATCCCACTGAAAACTTAGAACAGTTCTCCTGTGGGTTTTAACTGTCACGAAACCAACCACCTGGAGAAACCTGCCTTTGAGACCCCTCCCAGGAGCAGGTTCCCGGGCTGCTTATGGGTCATGGGTCTTAGACTTTTGCATACTGGGGTGTCACCTTTTAAAGATGAATAACTCTAAAGGCAAAGTATTCTTCATCTCAAGGTACAGAGATATCTTTTCACTTCTTCACTGGTGCAGAGGGCTTCTCATCTCTATCCCTGTTCAAGCATTTCATGGGATTAATATCACTTAGTCCATCACAAACACCTTTGCTCAAATCCACACTCAGATCGAAACAATCATCTCCCCAAATGCATATCTTTCCCATGATTTAAAGGGATAATCTACATATAGAGTTCATTTCCATGGCTCAATAAGAAGTCCAGCCTAAAATGGAATGGCCACTCCTCAATCCCTTGTCCCAATAGTCCTTTCACTCTTGCTCTACTGACTTCATGCTATTTCTTCTCTATGTTCACTCTGTCCCTTTCTTTTCTCTCTCAGGGAAGGGTTAGGTCTTGGAAGCTTCATTTTGCCAGGAAAGGGTTAAATCTGCCCAGAGTATTTTTCTCTCTCTCTGCCGCTCATGGTGTTAGATTTTCAAGGCTGCACTGGCGAGGGTGGGGGAGAACTCACGCCAAAAGATCAGAGATCAGAGGACCCAGGCAGCCTGGAATCTAAAAAAACAGGCAGGATCATAAATGCCTTTTTTGCCCAGCCCTCAGTTTAAATCGGGGCGGGCCCCGGCCCAGCCAGGCCAGTAGCTGCTATCAGGGGCCAGGCCAGCAGGGATGGGGCCCGGAGGCACAGCCCGGCCGGGGCCGCTCCTCTGAGCCCGGCCGACCCCTGGCTGCCATTCTCTCGAGCCGAAAGGAAAAAGGACTGACCTGCAGGAAAGCAGGGTTTTATATGGGTACTGCCCAAAGTTTCATTTGACATTCTCAGTGGTCAAAACAGATGCCAATATCCCAAACTAGTCTTCTCTTAGGTCCCTGTCCTTTCTAAAGAAAATGCAAGGTCCTGACCGGGAAAAACATTCCATATTCCTCCATTACTAAAAAACCAAACTGTGCCAACCCATGACAATCTATATAACCCTCTGTTTTATACGGCACAGATTTGCTTTGGAGACCAGTTTATGAGAAAAGGTATGGCTGGAAGTGCTTATAATGACAAGAGAAGAGGTTTTACAAGAAAAGATGCTCTGGCTCACAAATATTTCTGTGGTATCAAGGCAGGTCTGACAGAAAAGAATGCAACAGCATGGAACAGCCTGGACTGCAGGACTTGCATACATGGGATAGCTTAGAGCCCAGTCAGGTGAACTCTGGCTAGGAAGTAAAATAGCTTATCACTGTAAATCACAGGAAAACTGAAGTGGGAAAGGACACCAGGAGGTTTGCAGGCCATCCAGCTACTCAGAACAGGGTTAACTGAAAATGCAGAGAACTTGCTCAAGGCCTAGACAGTTTGGGAGGATACCCAAGATTGGAAATCCCAAGATTTCCCTCATCCCTGTGTCTGCATCACATCACTGTCACAGGGAATGATATTTGTCTTTGTCTAAAGGTTACTTCCCTTGCTGTAACCTGCATCTGTTACTTCTTGTCCTTTCCCTGTGAGCCTGTGGGAAGTATTCACCTTCACAGCCACTCCTTAGAGAGACTGAAATCACTCCCCCTCCTATTCTCCAGATTGAGCAGATCCAGCTTTCTCAGCCTGTCTTTGCACCCCATGTGCTGCAGCCCACTGAGCACCTTGGTGGACATCACTGAAGAAAAATCTAGTTGGCACTGGGAGAAGAACCTGATAGGATGAACTCGGGATGGACATCCAGATCTGAGCTGAAACAGCTGGGGAAGGCTGCTGGTTAGGAAAGAAAGTGAATGAGAGGCCTCAACAGCTGGGAAGGAGAGCTGCCCATCTGAAACCAGCAGAAGAAGTTGATCAGAGCAAACCATCCCATCCTAGCTCCTTCAGGAGACATCCCCCAGCTCAGGAGCTCCACTGGCCAAGGTAGGTACATGTCAGACACCTTATGGACAGTCCCCATGTTGCTGTACCAACCAGCACTACATAGGTTTGATCAAGTTGACAAAATAAATCAAATTGTCCAAATTTCAGCTTGGCTAAAAAAAAAAAAAAAAAAAAAAAAAAAAAAAAAAAAAAAAAAAAAAAAAAAAAATCTGCTGTCTGTGCTCAGTGCACACAGAGGGGTTGTGGGTGATTTTGAGCCAGTCACATCCTCCCCCAGAGGGGAACTATTGAAGTCAACAGGTAATACCCTGTCCCTGAGGGGCCGAACAGACACCAGGCTATATCACCCTTAGACAACCAGGAGTGGCAAACCAGAGCTGGAGAGACTGAGACACCCCAGTCACTATCTCCCACCCAACAATGCTGGCTTTTATAGCTCTGCATCACACAGGACTTGGGGTCAGAGGCTTCAGCAAGAAATACCTTCTTTCATTAACAACACACAGCTTCTGGAACTGCCTTTTCCCAGTATTCCCACTGAAAACCCACCACCATCCTCAACTCATGTGTGGTTGCTGCACCTTTTATGAAATGCAAATAACATTGAATCATGATTTTAAATAGTTAAAATTTTAGCTAAGGGTTAGAAGCAATTTATATTGATCAAGATGAAAGTTAGATTAGTAAATGGGAGGTTAATGATTATTAGATGCCCAAGCTAGAGCTAACTGTTATATTATGAGCTGGTTTATAGAAAAAGTGCAGTAAATGAACCATCATAAGAACAGATTGAAACCACTAAGAACAATGGCCAGTACCTGGACTTCGTATCAATCAATCAATCACCAAGCAGGGGACCTTGGATCATGCCAGAGGGTCACAGAGACCTGATGAAGACCCTCCTGACTTCATCCTTTGAGACCACTGACCCAATTCGAGACCCCCGACCCAATTCAAGAGAAGAATTGCGCACGCATGAAGGACTGATAACCTCATTTTAATACAGGGCGGGGATGGGAGGTGCTGGGGTTATGCATATGTATTGTAGGTAAGATCTTGGAAAATAAATAGAGAGCAAAGAGCCTTGTTCGAGGCAGCCACGCCTTTCGGAGATGACTCCCATGCCGCCCGCCGGTGAATAAACATACCACTTTCTAACTTTAATTGGTTAGAGGGTCTGTGTCTGTGATTATATCAGTTTTCAATGACTCAACATCTTGGACTCAGCCCAATATAGCAATTTATTAAGCAATAACAGGAATATAGCAGACCATAGAGGGTGGAAAAAGTGGGTTTGATCCCTTTCAGGAAAAGGGAAAAAGCTGGATTGAAACCAGAATTGTTTTTACTTTCTTGTATGTTCAGATTGTTCTTATCTTTGACAGGCCTCATCTCACCAGCTCTACAGGCCAGTGCTGAGTCACTCTGGCTCATGCCAGGCTTCAGGAATAAATTGTTACAGGTTTCTGTCACAACAGATGATGTTTTGGGCATTCTGGACTATGGGAAATAATAGTGAGAAAACTCTCATCTATGTGGCAAATTTCTTCCTTCTCTATTGGAGCAAAACCTGACACAGGGCATTTTAGGACAGTATGTTTGGGGTGCAGGACAACTATTTCTTCTTCTCTCAGAGGCATCCTGCCATTAGTACATTTTCTCTGGAAATCGAAGGATTTATTTCTTTCAAACAAAAATATCAGAGAACAAAAATCAACTATCATTGCAATGCCATGGATTATTCTGTGGGAGTTGAAAGTTTTAAAAGGAAGGTCCAAAATGTTTTTGACAGTAAATCTTGATGAAGCATTGCAGGGTTTCATGGCCTAAGCCAGCAGTTGGTGTGATTTGGGATCAGCCTCTGGACAACTCATTTCACTTGGCTTTGTGATACTGAGTGATTTCAGAGATCTGGGATATTTCTTCATAAAGTTCCTTTATTCCTGGGCTCCATCCCACTGTCAAGGCTTCATGCAAATCAAGTTGAGCAAATAACAGAACCATACCCAAACATTGCAGGCAGTAAAAGCATAAACACAGTAAAAATTAGTAATTCACCTCAGCAGCTTCCCAAGTCTGGACATCTGGGAAATCCTCAATGTTCAGCTTTTAAAGTCACCAGAATCTTTTTCTAGAGGAGATAAAAAGCATTGTGTTAACAGAAAACAGCCTGCCACAACTCCCTGATACCTTGTGTGATTTGTTTCCACAGGTTAGGCTGGAAAGGAGGGATTGAAAACCGGTACTATGAGAGTGCAGCAGGACCTGACTATCAGAGGAAAGGAGGGATGTTTTGTTTGGAAAAGGCACTGGAACACCCTGCCCTTCTCCAGGGAGAGCCACTCTACATCTACTTCCCAGGGATTTCAGGAACAATTTTAGAAGGCATTAGACCTCAAGAATTTTACAAATCCTAAAGGCAGGTGCAAGAAATAGTGTAAAAATAGGCAACAACTGTAGAAGCAGACATCAAAACCAGAAGCCCTTCCATAGACTGGGAATTAGTTTTCAAATGTTGAGTTGCTTTTGGCCTTACAAGGATGTACTGACAAACAGCATCTTGACAGACAGACAGACAGAGCAGCCTTCCCAGTCAGGGCATTGCTTCCCATGCAGGAAACCCTGGCATCAACAGTGAAGAGCTAAATGGAAAGTCTATTAATTAGAAAAAAAAAAAAAAAAATCCCAGAATTCCAGAATGGTTCAGGCAGGAAGGGACCACAGCAGGTCCCTGGTGCCACCTCCCTGCTCAGGCAGGGCCATCCCAGAGCACAGGGCACACGATTGTGCCCACAGGGCTCTGCAATATCCCCGCTGAGGAGACTCCAGCCCCTCCCTGGGCAGCCTGTTGAGGGCTGGGCACTGCCCAGGGCAGAAGTTGTGCCTCCTGTGCAGGGGGAATTGCTGGGCTCAGGCCCTGCCCGTGGCTCTGGTGCCACTGCTGGCCCCCGGAGCAGAGCCTGGGCCCTGCTCTGCCCCTCCCTGCACACAGGGACACCCAGGGCTGAGGGCCCCTCTCAGCTGGGGCTCCTCTCCAGGCTGAACAGCCCCAGCTCCCTCAGCCTTTCCTCGTTAGAAAAAAATCCCAGAATAGGGCACTTAGCTTGGTCTGTCAGAAAATCTGCATTTTGTAGGAGCCACTCTAAGTACACCTGGTGAACTGGAGTACCTAAAGCTGTACCTGGCACATAGGTCCAGCCCCATGTTAGGTAGCTCAGTTTTATACCCCAGGGTCTGGCTTTCTCAGGGGTCTGCAGGCAGGACCTGCTGCTGTTTGCAGATCATACCTTGCTCCTCAGTGCTCTTTGACTTCCAGGGTCTGAGGTCCAGCTTTGGGATCTGACTGCAGCTCACAAAGCCACGGGGGTATCTGTTAGCCTGAAAGATATTCCTTGATACCTTAGTGATGTCGGTATTGTCACATATTATTCGTGACAAGGAGATTTTGGCCAATGAACAGCGCTGGCGAGGAGTGAAAACCCCAGGGTTCTGCCACCAAAACCTGCAGGAGAAAGAAGACGCAACAGATTCTTGCCTTCTGCCTTCTTCACATTGATGACTCCCACAATATTAATTCCCATTTATACTAGTTTCTTCTGCCAAGAACAAATTTTAAGAGAGCCCTGACTCACTAGTTGGATAATTATCTTGCTTTTCTTTTGGCCATGAACAGGTAACGAAGCTGCAACTGAATTAATTGTCCTCAGATGAGGCACAGGTACCCTCTTTTGGATAGGAAAGGCTGCACAGACTGTGCACAGGCTGTGGTTACAGCCAAATGATTGCCATGTTGGAACAAGCCCTGTATTACCCAATTTTTTAGAAAAGGGTTTATTTCCTGCTGTAAAAACAGGATTTCTAGGCACGTGACCGACTGTTTGACTCTAAGCTCCTCATCCTGGTGTTTGAGCTTGTCCTAAGTCTTTTTCAGCAGAACTGTTTCCCAGAAACATGGGTTGTGATCCCATTTTCAGGCAATATTGCTGGCAGGTACAGGGATCTTGCTTCAGAAAGCTTAAAATGGAGAACATAACTCATTGCTGTACCTGCAGCCCCTGAGCAACCTCAAAGAGGAGCAGGAATTCAGGTGTGTTGAAACTTCAGCACTGCTGAAGTGATTTTGGCTGACAAGAAAACCCCAACCCACCACATCCATCACAAGCAAAGACCAAACCCTGCCACATGTCAGAGCAGAGGGTTCAGTTCAGAACTGGGGGAGCGAAGAAGAAATAGTGAGATATCACTTTGCCAGGAAGGGATCTCAGCCCAGGATCTCAACCATCAGTGGGTAAGAACGTCACTACAAAGAAAATGAAACTTTTGAAAGAGTACTGAAAAAAAGGCAACAAACAACTGGAGTAGTTTTCAGGTCTGTGTGAAGGAATCTGCATAAACTCCAGCCTCCCTGTGTTTAGGGCTGGGATACCCATCTTTCCTCTTACCTGTCCCCATCACGAATGTTCCTGAACTAGGTGCCAATGAGACAAGCCATGAGAGGCCCAACTTGGCCTCCTTTCACAAAGGGCTCTGCAAGGGCCCCAATCCAGATGTCAATGTTCTTTGGTGTCTCATAGAGCTGCAGGAACTTCCTTTCCAGGTTCTGATTCCTCAACACTTGACCAAGTGACTTCACTCCAGAGGGTTGTGAGAGCCCACAGAATTTTCTCCAGGAGCTGTAACCTGCAAACAGTTGGATGTCAGAGCAGATAGAGCAGTAATGCGCTACCCTCGCCCAGAAAGATTTTTCACTCTCTTTCCCAAAGCTGGGACACCACCAGAAATGTTTAAAACATTTTTCTATATTTCTGTTAATGCTACTGCCTTCCCACTCCTCCAGAGCCAATTCCTACTGCCTGGCCTTTCAATGCTGTTTTGGGAGAGCCATGTCTTTGCAGGCGGGAGTTGTTCCACCACCTTCCAGCAATGTTCTGCTCCACTCAGCAAGGATGCAACTGATGTTGCCTTCACTGAAAGTGAACCCTGACAAGATGCTGAGGGCCCCTCTCTCTGTACAACAGCAGAATGACCAAGTGCTTCTCCACAGCTGGTCCTGCTTCAGCCATGGGGACAAGCCATCCACTTCACACAGCCCGAGTTACTTCAGCCACCAGACTTTGCCAGCTGGACTGATTTTTCTGGGCTGCAAACAGCCAAAAATCCACTGAGTCACAACTGGTGCATAATTCTGCATCTTGGTGGAGGGGATGAAATGATGCTGCAGCAAACACCTCGGATGTAAGCAGGATATCATGGAATAATGGAATTATTAGGACTGGAAGAAATAATAAAGCTCATCTCATTCTACCCACCGCCATGGGAAGGGACACCTTCCACTGCTCCAAGCCCCAGTGTCCAACCCGGCCTTGAGCACTTATAGGGATGGGGCAGCCACAGCTGCTCTGGGCACCATGTGCCAGGGTCTCCCCATTCTCACAGGAAAGAATTTTTTCCTGATATGCAACCCAAAACTACTGTCTTATGTCTAAAAACCAGGGAGCATTGAGAGCAAAAGACACAGCATATGGTGCCTGAATGACACCACTATCAAACAATTCAGGTCTCTGAGAATTTGCTTAACCAGAAAATTAATTAGGGAGGGTTTTTGACCTTGCTATGCCATCACTACCTTAATGGATATCTAAATAAGGGAGTACAGCACTCATAGGTGGGCTGAGACCTAAAACTAAACCCAAATTCACTAGAAATACATGTTACTCTCACCATGTCAGGTCTGGAAACGCAAGATTTGTGATTCTCATCAGGTTCTACATGGTGGTGTTACTCAATAAAGCACAGAAAAATTGCAGCCTTATGTTGTGGCCAAGGCAGAGCAGTCCTGTGAGCTGATGATGCACCTGGATGTACAGCAAAACCTCTGGGCTTAAAACCCATGGATCCAGCTCAGTTTTCATCCCAATTTGAAAGAGGAGCCCTCTCGCAGTTGCATCTCACAGGACGTTGCTGACACAGCAGCTCTGGGCTCTTACATCAGCCTAATGACACTGTTGAGCAAGGACCCACCCAGGAGCCAGCTCTGAAGTGCAATCAACAATCTATTTCTCAAGACCGTCTTGCAATGCCATTACACTGGTTTTGCACCTTGCAGAGCCCTGAGAGTGGTTCTGACATGCTTGGTTGTTGTATTTCTCTGGGACACAGATTTAATAGAGAAATTATTATGAGATTTTCTTTACACATTGGAATCTGCTCTTCCAGTCACGCATGGACGGGCTGGACCACTACAGATGCTTGCAGAGAAGTCACAGGGGACTTACATCTGTAATTCCACTACTGCAAACTTTTTGCTGAACAATTTTACCAGTTTTTTTCACTTGGACAATGGAAACTGAACACCAAACTCTGGTCTGTGCAATGCCCCACATTCTTCTGCCTCCACATCTCTCATGCAGCTTTAGTCAGGCTTTGCCTTCAGTGCTCAACATCCACCCACTTATCTGTGATTGTTCAGAAACAGGAAAAAGGTTTGGGAAAGAGCATCATACATCACTGAATATCCTGCATTGGGAGAGATGCATAAGGATCACTGAATCCAACTCCTGAGTAATTTCAGCCAAGCATGGGCTGGAGAAGTGTTTAATCTCAAATCTCAGTGTTTAATCACAAAAATGCTTGATTTCCACTTGGTTTTCTTTGTAAGCTCTGCTCCCACAGCTGACTTACCTGGAAGGCCATGATCTCGGCTGCGCTGCATGTTGAGTGCAGCTAAATCAAACCCAATCCTTTCAACCTGCTCAAAGAGCCAGTCCCGGAGTTCGCCCACCACCATCTGCTGCTGCGTCAGCAGCTTGGCCTGGTTGGCCATGAGGCTCCAGAGACAGGGGTCAATCCCCCCTGCAAAGGTGGCACAGGGAAACTGGGATCAATTACATCTGAAACAGGGACACGTGAGCAGTGCAGGGGAGCCAGTGCGTGGCTAAAAGGCCCCAGAGACGTAAGCACAACTTATGTTTAATTATAAGCTTCTACTACATGAGAATCAATTTCCCTTCACTTAAAGAATTAAGAAGAAAATATTTTGAATAATTTTCTTGGAGGTCACAGCAATGAAGCCATCAGACTATTCTGGAACATGATGGGCTGCCCTTGTCTACAGGGGACAGCTCTGTTGGGACAACTCTGGCTGGTAGTAAAGGCCATTGAACACAAATTTCTTTTAAGTTTGCTGCAGCAGGAGCTCATCAAGAGAGGGCAGGAAAGGATGAATGAAATAAACCCACACTGCAGAGCTGCAGAAAAGGGTTTACTTTCTTGAATGATCCTCCAGACCGCAAAGAAGGAGGTTCTGAGTTGAATTTTGGGAGTCATGGGTCTGTAATATTCATCTAAGCGGCCAACAGTTGCGGGGACTGAGGCGAAAAGCCAAGGTGAAGACATTGGATATCCGAGAATCCACAGACTCATTGTAGCCCTGGTAGCGAGGAATAAGCCTGCGGAACTTGTGTCCCAATAAGAGAGGCAGATAATCCCTGTAGGTTATGATCTAGGAGGAAACAAGAAAAGGGTGAACCGATAATGTTTTGGCCATCAGTTTCTGTGGAAGCAAAGTTGTTTTTCATGTTCTCTGCCACAACACTCTGGCAGGTTAGAGCAGCATAATAATAGGTTGGACTCAACGATCTCAGAGGTCGTTTCCAGTCGAATTGGTTCTGCGATTCTGTGAAGATAAAAGCCTGCCAAAACCTCCCAAATACTGGCTCCTTGTCACCGTTCCCATCAGGCAGGCAGAATTGCACCCTGCATGCCTCAGATGGCAAAGATAACATTGGAAGATAATGGGGGTAGCACCACCCACAGGACTCCCTGGGTCCTCCCACAGCAGAGATTTCCAACCCTGTTCTCATGTCTCTCTGGGATATTGAGGAGGCAGCACAATATAATTAAAAAAAATCTGTGTCAGCAGGAGAAAATGGATTAATTGTCTGAATACTGCATGAAGATTAAACCGTTGATGTAAACACAATGATGCTTTTTCAACAATACAATATTTAAATTGACAGCATAAAAATAAACATTTTGATATTCCCACTTTTGATTTTTTTGTTCAACCAGCTCAGAAGACAGACTTCAAAGGAGGTGCGGTGCCTTAGGAAACCCCATATCCCTTTCACTCATAGGATTCAGCCTTTCCTGCCAGATGTAAAACCTCATCTGGCTTTGAGGCCCTTCCTGCTCCAAACTGGAGGCTGGACAAGAGTCTTCAGGAGTTTCCTCCCAAGCACAGAGGTGTTTGTGTGATCAGAGGATCCCATGCAGTGTCAAGTTTGGGGTACAGCCCAGGCCCAAGGGGACACCGTGACTGGCTGCACCCACCAGCACATGGGGCTTCTTCATAGAATCCCAGAATAGTTTGGGTTGGAAGGGACCTTTAAGATCATCTCATTCCAATGGGCAGGGAATCATTGAGAGGAGGGGATTCACAATCTGAGGAATTTTAATCCAAATTTCCAGTACCATTTTTATGAGGTACAAAACACAGTTAGAAAAGCTTTTCCTCTGACTTTTCTGTCTGTTCCTCAAATAAAAATACACCATTAAAAACCTCATCAAGCACTCTGTAAATTTAACAGCAGGGGGACATCAAAGATTCAGGGGGACCCCTTTGTGCTTGTCATTTCATTTAACTGTGATTTTGTTTTGATCAAAAGGTGCTGGTGGAAAGAATTGGGTTCTTTTACCCGCAAACCTGCACCCTTTAGCCACTCAACACTAGCACAGCCTGACACGTGAACCTTGTGAGACTGCAGGCAGAGCCAGGACAGGTGGGATGATGGCTAGTACCTGGATCATAGCTCCCAGGATCTTTCCTGGTACAGCCTCTCATCATTCCAGTGGGGATTGAGGCTCCTCAGCTTTCCAGCCAGGCAGTTGTGCTCCCGCATGAAGAGCGTGTGCACGCAGGCCAGCTCCAGCATCTCACTCCACAGGTGTCACCTGGGAGGGGCACACACAACACTGGAATGGGAATGCCACATTGGGAAGCACACTGTCCTAGGGTAACTTTATGATGCCTGTATCCCCAATCGTCTGTTCTGTTTGTGCTGTATATTGAGTCCTGTGCCTTTAAGACTGGTTCTAAGAGCAAGGAGAAGTGCGGAGTTTGTTTTGAGAAAACTGCCTGACTCCTCCACATTCTGCTGCGGACAGCGTGTTCGGTGGAGGCTTGGAGAGACTGCAAGACAGAGATCTTTTTTTTGCTTTTAGTTAGTTTCAGCTATCTAGGGCAGAGAAGTTCCCTGGACTGTTTTTTTTCCCTTTTTCTTGGAACTGTTTAAACCTGCTCTGGACTGAAAACCCAGGGGAGCACTGTGGGCTGCACCTGCGGCCCACCGGGGCCTGGACTTCGGCATTTTCCAGCAGTGCCGGAGAGACTGGGACTGAGGAGAGACTGAGAGAGAGAGCCGAGCTACACCCACGGCAAGGATTTTCTCAATTTGCCATCTCACTTCAGAAGAAGAGGTTTCATTGTTTCATATTATTCATTCTTTATACTTGTATGCACTTCATTTGTTTAGTAAAATAGTTTTTTCCACTTTTCTCCAAAGAGGGTTTTGGGTTTTTTTTTCCGGACCGGTTGGAGGGAGGGGCCACGTAGGTTTCCTTCCTTAGAGGGATCCTATACAGGGGTTTTCTCCCAAATTTGTCCCAAACCAGGACACACACACAGAAGAATTTTTAGATGTCTCAATATTTGTGTTGTGAAGAAAATGGGTAAGAAACACAGACACAGAGAGAAAAACCTGGACAGCACCAGGCAAAAGCTGAATTTCTGCTGAGGCAACAAAAGCCAGGTACTGTCCTGGCTGTGCTGAGAATCACAGAGAGGTGGGGAAAGTTTCAGTGAAAGGCTGGGAGCATTAACTTAAAAAGTTAAATACTAGTAGGCGTTCTCCAGGCTCCCATATCAGAGATATTTGTTCTCACATCTCAAGAGAGAAATGCAAATCAGTAGAGGAAAGTCAAGATGGCCAAGGAAGCTCTGAAAGTCAGAAAGTCTTCTTCAAACCAGCTGAAACTATGGCCAAAGCAAGGTGACAGTCACAAACAGGCTGTCTGGGGAGTAAAAGGAAAAGCAAAATGAGTCAACTTGGAGGAATAAATTACAAACAGCATCACAATGAAATATCAAATCCTTCTTCAAACATCTGGGGCAGGAAATGCAAGAGCAAGCAGGTGATGAGAGTATAGAGCACGCAGAGAAAAGTAAATATGTCATATTTAGTCCCCTTGTCCCACAGTAAATAGAGGGATTTTCTCCTGCAGTTGGCACAGAGCCCTTTTCATCCACTCTCAAAGGCTGCCTGTGAGGAACTGCGGAAGGAGGAATAAAGGCAGCACTGTGAGGTTTCCATGAGCAGAATGCATCCAGCCAGGGCTTCCAACAGAGCTCCGGGAAGAAATGCTGAACCCTGGGAGGCGACTGCACATGTAAAACTCCCCCTGTTCTCAGGGACCGGAAAAGTCACAACTGAGACGCTGAATTTTCAAAGGCACTTCTGAAGCAGCCTGAACTGAAGGCTATAAAAGAACTGATAGGTCTGTTCCAGCCATGGAACAGGAATTGCTCCTTCCTGAGAGACCACAGGGGCCAGAAGCCCCTCCTGGGAAGTATCTGATACTCCTGCCCACTCTGCTTCTCACTGGGCACCTGCCTTTGGCCACAGGTCCTGCGTGGTCCTCACCAAGGGACACCTGCACAGAACTTGGGGAGCAGGTGAACACCTGGAACAACTTGTGGGACAGGTGGAATGCTGTGGGAGCCTGGAGGAAGCATGAAACACTTTAAAGGAGGGAGCTGATGGAATCCAAGGACCATGGGGATGTTCAGAGGAACTTCAGACAGATATGAAAGGGGCCAAGGGAGTAGAAAGTAGCTCCACAGCTGATGAGACCTGTCATGCCCTGAAGCTTCCTCCAGCAGTGCCACAAGCAGCCTGGTGTGGCCAGAACCAGCAGGAGACAGCTGGAAAGTCCTGTTCCCCAAAAGAAATAGGCCAGGGAGTGAGACACTAATTCATGAGATTTATCAGAGATCTATCATGAGATCTACCATCTCTGGGGTCCCACAGGCTTGTGGAAACCTCCTGGTTCTCAGTAGCAGCACCAGGAGAAGGGAATAATGCTTAGGATCCGTCAGGTCAGTTCTGTCTCTGTGAGCTGGGGTCAGAACATTGCAAGGGGCAGCAGGGGGGAAGAGGGTGCTGGCTGTGCAGGAATTTGCATGGAGGGAAGGCTTGGCTTTGGGAGCCTGTCTGGCTTTGGGAGCCTGTCTGGCTTTGGGAGACCATGCCCAGGACCAAAGGAGTTATTTTGGGTTGAAGAAGGGGTCAAGGAGACACCAAAAGTGTGACAAAGGATAAATGTAGCAGGAGGGGGTCCTGATGGACTGGCCTGGCCAGAATGCTCCCAGTGCTCCCCCAGCCTTCACAGTGGTGGAAACACACGTTAAAAGGCCACCTTGGTCTGGTGTTGGCCTCATTCTCATTCCAGCTGTGTTCCAAGCTCCTCTCACAGTACATCAGGGACATGCAAATTTTCCTGCTGTGACCCAGCACAGTACTTACACACCTGTTCCCATCCTGCTGGGATAGAGACCACCATGGAAGTACAAGTATGGACCAGCCATTGCCCCCAGGCCAGGCTGCCATTGCTGTGCCTGCTTGGCTCCATCATGGCACTGGTTCCTAGGTCACTCTGGGTCCTACACCAGAGCTGCTGAGCATGGATGGGACACCTTCACTTCAGGTTTATTCTCACAAAGAAGACTTGGAGATGGTGAAGACCTTCCTCCTACTTAGCAGAGCCTGTATCAGTCTTTCATAATGTACTCTGTTCCATTTCCTACTTAAATGAGAAAAACAAACAGCTAAAGAAGGGAACTGGAGCTGGTGGAATTGTCTGCTCCAGATTCCAGGTTTGGGGATCAAGCACCCAACTCACCTGCAAAGAAACAAGGGATTCGAGCTGCCCCGCTGGCCTTGAGGCAGGGCTCTTTCCTCATGGGGCCGAGAGGCACGTACGCCCTGCCCCTGTCCGTGAAGTTGTGGTTCACAGCTAGGAGGCCCCTCTGGCTGCTCCGGCCCCGCAGCCGCTCGGCCACGGCCACCTCGCTGCCGTCCAGGAATGAGGTCAGCGCGTCGATCTGCTCCCGGACCACCCTGCCCTGCGTACAGGTGGCAGCTGAGCGGAAGAAAGGGAGGCAACCACTCCTGTTGGTGATTCGGGGGTCGTTGGGTGGGATCTGAAGATGGAGAAAAGGAAAATTCATCGATGGCTCAGGAGATGGAGCCAGGCAGGAGCCCTCTCACAGGACATAAGTCTCCAGCATAAATCTTGAATGAAGGGTCAGATTGACAGCAGAGATGCTGCTTCTGGAGCCCAAGTCCTAAACAGCCTGGAGACACCTAGATTTCCCTAAAGGCCAATGGATTCCTAAAGTTTTTCCCCTGAAAGTAAATATATTGGATTGCACCTTTAAGGCTCAGTTTTCTTATCTCCATATCTACACCATAGACAGTTGTCATCCAGAACTTGTGACCCTTCCAGCATTCTCAAACACGTCAGAGAAATACTCAGTGGTGTTCCATCCCATCATAGTTTTCCTCGAGAGGAATTAGGAGGACATGTGGAAGCCAGAGCTGCAGCAGAACTTCAGAGAGAGAAGACTAGGGCTGCAGGTGGGACATGGACATGATTTGGAGAAAAGGAGGCTCAGGGGGGTACCCTGTGTCTCTGCACAACTCCCTGACAGGAGGGGACAGCCGGGGGGTCGGGCTCTGCTCCCGGGGAACAGGGACAGGAGGAGAGGGAAGGGCCTCAGGCTGGGCCAGGGGAGGCTCAGATTGGGCATCAGGAGGAATTTCCCCATGGAAAAGGTTATTGGGCACTGGAAGGGGCTGCCCAGGGAGGTTTGGAGTTCCCATCCCTGGAGGAGTCCAAGGCCTGGATGTGGCAGTCAGTGCTCTGTGCTGGGGGGAAGGTGGGGATTGGGCACAGGTTGGACTTGATGATTCTGGAGTGTTTTTCCAACCCAAATGATTCTGTGATCTAATGGGGCACGGACCATGATGTGACTACTGCTAATGCCACAGGCACTGCTGGGAGATCTCAGCACTCCCTTGTCCCATGCAGAGAGCACTCAAATCCTGTGGGTTTTCTGGGCTTTTGACTCCCCAGTGACTGTCTGTGACATTTCCTGTTTTCCAGGCATCACATGTGCTACCTTTACACTACACCTCCAAAGAAAAACCACATTGCTGAGGGAGATGGGCAAATGCCTGGAAACCTGGCAAAGGCTGTGCCTGAACCCAGAGAGAGGCCCTGGAACACAGCGCTGCCAGCACACAGAGTGCTCTGACCTCCTTGGCCTGTTCTGGGAGAATGTTCCTCCATGGCCAAGGACCAGGAGAGCCACCAACATCTCCTGGTTGGAAGGCAGATGCCCTCTCCCTCACCTGGAAGAAGGAGGCTGCCAGTACCTGGATGGGAAAGCAGGGAGGCTCCTTGGCACAGCTGGTGTCACAGCCTGTCTCACCACCAAAGGGGATTCTGGCTGGGGTTTCTGGGCTGAAATCCAGGTCGTGGTCAATAAATTGGCCCCACTGCATGAACATGAGGGATCTCTGCTGGTCCATCCACAGCTGCTCGGGGGGGAAGCGGACAATCTCATTGGACACTTGTCGGACCTGCAGGGATGGAGGCAGAGCACTTTGATGGGAATTGATGTGTGTGAATGGGTGCATCCAGTTGTGGGGTCATCAGCAAAAATTCCCAGGGTACTTCTTGTGCTTTACAGACAAAGAACCCCAAATCTGTCTGTGCAGGAAGGTGTCAGTATCACCAAGTGCCCTTCATTGAGCACTACACTGCTCTGGCTCTAGGCAGGGTTCTGAGCCTCCAGGCCAAGACTGTCCCTTGATGGACTTAGAGAAACAGCTAAGCAAGCCTGGGAAAGGGAGACAAAACAAATTTTAAAGACTCCTTTTTTTTTTTTTTTTTTTTTTTAATGGAAACAGAAGAAAAATAGCTCCAGGGAATTTCTGAAAGTTATCTCAAAGCCCTCCCTCCCTTCTCAACCCTTCCCCAGCCACCACAGTTCCCTCACATTCATGTGTTAATACAGTAAAAGGTAAAAGTGGACACTGTGCTGTGGAGCAGGGTTAGGAAGTCAAACAAATCCAATGAATACAACCCCAGCTCCTCATCAGAGCTGTTGTTGCACCAAGTTCAAGTGACCAGCAGCTGCCCCACAGTGTCTGTGCTCACATCCAGGTGCCATGAGAGCCACAACCTGCACTACACCCACATAGCACTTCTGGTCATACATCTTTTGTTCTGGGGATTCCCTGGCTCACTTTGTCCTCTGGCATAATTGCTTTTCAGGAAAGAACAACTGCCATAAATCAAAAAAGGTAAGTAAAATAATTTGGCTTAAATGCACCCAGTTTAAAAGAACACATTGTGTAATTCTGTATTCCTCCTGTGATTCTGCAGCAATCAGATTAATTTTCCTTTGCTTTTCCTGAAGGCATGGGACTTAGAAAGCATTCCTAATGGATCCCCCTGTATATTCTCAGACCGTCACCCTGCAGCTGGTGAATTCAAGCTGCTCTAACCTGATCCACAATTCCAGCTGGTGGATGGGCCCTTTGATGCCTGCAGCCTGTCCTAGAACTGCCAGTCCCTAGGCCTGACACTGTGTTCTGAGACTGGTACTGACTTTACCAGTGGAAGGGGGAATCCAGAGAAACGCCTTCCTTCTCTCCACCCACGGGGCACAGACACGCCATCCTCATATTCTGCTGGCAGCCACCTGGCCAGGGCTCTGTTGGAGGCTCCTAGGGATGGGTTCCTCCTGTCATAGGCAATGGACAAACAGCAAATAGTTGGAGCCAAGAGCTTGTGGATATGGAGAGACATGGACCTTGGAATGGGAGCAGTTCCCAGTTGGGGAACTGCTGCAGCTCTATAGGTTTGGTGCTATCAGTAAACCTCAGGATTAATAACAATAATAATCATAGAATTGTTTAGCTTGGAAAAGACCTTTAATAATCTGCCCCAAGCCTCATCTTCCCCCAGGCTAGAACTCAAGTGTCCCTGGTGTCATCGAGCCTGAAGAAAGGCCCTCAACCTCAGACTGTGGTTGGAAAACAAAGTTGGAAGCTGAATACCAGAGAAAAGGGAAAGAACCTTGAAATGGAATTACCTATGGTCTCGAACAGAAGTTGGGGGATTTGGACTGTGAAGTTATGTGCTGGGTGATTTTTTGAAGGTCATTGCTGAAGATGTCCCTGCCCATGGCAGGAGGTTGGACTAGATGACCCTTAAACCTTTTCAAAATCGCTTTCAACACAGACCATTCTGTGACTTCACTGTAGTTTGATTAGACTATTAAAACCTTAATTAGAGTACTAACATGCTTTCTTTGTAGCGCATGTCCAAAGTGTGTTCTGTGGTGGCCTCTCACCTACAGAGGGTGTAGCACTGCCCCAGGCAGTGGAGAGACAGAGCAAAGCTGAGCACACCTTCCCCAGGGCCTCAGGTCTGGATCAGGGGTGATGGACGGATCTTTATCCCAGAGCCCACATCCCCCCCTGAAGTGGGAGGAGGCAGGAAGGTCTCGCCTCAGTTCTTATACAACCCCCTGAAGGCTAAAGCACCCTGGGACAGGAAGAGCTGGCTGAGCTCCTTCCTCTGCCTCAGCTGCTCCCAGGAGCTTCCCAGCTCTGTTTTTCCCGGGAATGTTTCTGAACTATCCCTATAAAACACCCTTTGTTCAGCAGCTTCCTGTGTTTCTCCCATGTTCCCATTCCAGCCGTGGGAGGTGCGGGAGGTTCTCTCCCAGCCCATATGCCCAGATTTCCTCCCACGCACACTGTGGGGCAAGGGGATGGCTACATCATGCCCAGTATGGATTTGGGTCAGGAAACCCTTGGAGACCCAGTCAAAGAGTCTGTCCTCAACATGGAGCTCCTCCTGTTTTGGCAAAGAGCTGGTTCAGGTACAACACCGGGAACCTTCCAATCAGGACTGGAATTAACAGCTCCACACATTACTAGGAAATACTGTGGAGTGTGAAACCCTAAAAACAAGGTGCCTGTGTGGATCATCCCTGGGGAAGTGGGTCTAGTTCTAGCTATAGAGAATGCATCCATTCATAGAATAATTTAGGTTAACCACCAGCCCAGACCACTGAATGCCACATCCAGTCCTTCCTTGGACACCTTGAAGAACGGGGACTCCACCAGCACCCTGGGCAGTTCCAATGCCTGACCACTCTTTCCAGGAAGAAATTCCTCCTGATGTCCAACCTGAGCCTCCCTGGTGCAACTTGAGGCCATTTCTTCTCCTCCTGTCCCATCCATCCATCCATCCATCCTCCTGCTGACACAGCCCCTCACCTGTTGTTGCACTCGCCAGTGATGGTTCTGTAGCCAGAAGAGGTACAATTTATTTTCTTATCTTCTTATCCTGCTGGTCACATCCAGTGGCCTTGAAGATCACCCCCATCTGAGCCGGAGTCAGCAAGTCTTGCAGGGAACAAGGGAGAAAAAATATGCTGGAACACACTGGCCTTGCTGGGTTTGCTTAGGAAAAGGTTTTCCTGTACCCTTGTACCTCTACCCAGCATCATCTGCACAACCACAATATACTGTCATTTAAATCTTCCAGCTCAAAGATGCGCCGAGGATCCTCTTTGACCAGCAGATGCTTTTTCTGGTTTGGAAAGCATCAAGCTGAGCAAAGCTGTGGTCAGGTCTTATTTATAATCATGTTAGGCTTATGCAGCACCAGAATGGTTTTCTCGTATTGGCATTTCCTCTCCTCTCCCTTTTTATCTCCACCATAAAATGCAGACAAAGCCATCCTAGGAGCTGTTACAAGTTTTCCCCTGGAAGCAGCTTCCAGTGTGTTTCGCCCCTGCTTGGAGCTGCCTGGAAAAGAACACTTCTGTGGCTGGGCTCACCAGGGGCATTGTGCTTTGCTGGGCACATTTGTCTTTGCACAGGAGCCAAGCGACAGAGTTCAATCAGAAAATCTTACAGAATCACAGAATGGTTTGGGTTGGAGAGACTTTAAAAGTCATCTTGCTCCAAAGCCCTGCCAAGGGCAGAGACACCTTCCCAAGTTGCTCCAACCTGGCCTTGGACACTTCCAAGGACAGGGCAGCCACAACTTCTCTGGACAAACTGTGCCAAGGCCTCAGCATACTCCCAGCCAGCAATTTCTTCCTAACATATAATCCTAATCTCTCCTCTTTTAGTTTAAACCCATTCCCTCTTTTCCTGTCACTATCTACCCATGTAAAAAGTCGCTCCCTCTTTTTTATAAGTCCTTTTAGGCATTGTAAGGGGCTCTAATGTCTCCTCAGAACTTTCTCTTCCCCAGGTTGACCTCCAGCTCTCCCAGTCTGTCTCCATAGGGAAGATACTCCTCGGCGCTTGCTGCTCGCTGCACATCCCGTCCCTCGGAGGTTTCCTGGTCACTGCTGCCACCAACAGTCTGGGTCACAGCATGGTTTAAAAAGCCACTGGGCAGGGAGGTGAGAGGGGGCACCAGGCGGCCCTCACAGGGCTCTGTAGTGGTGCTGGAGCATCAGTCCTGGGTGGAGAGGCTGGAGCTGTGCACCAGCAGTTCTGCCATCGCCTTCCAGCTCCTCTGTCCTGGAGCAAATCCAGAGCATGCCATGATGTGTCTTATCCTGCCAGTGCTTTACCGTAATGTTGGGAAAGTGTTTGAGGCCAGGCTAGATGAGGCTTGGAGGAAGCCCTCACCTTGGGAGGGTGTCACCTTGGGACAGTGGAAGGTATCCTTGCCCATGGCAGGGGTGGCACTGGATGGGCTTTAAGGTCCCTTCCCACCCAAACCATTCCATGATACCCATGAGTTCATATTTATATGGCAGGAATCCTCCCTGTGTGTCCCTGAGCTGTTCCTCTCACTGGCCCTGATTTGCCTCCTTCTCTCAGCAGCCTGGCCTGGCCTGACTCCATCACACAGAGGATGTTGCTCCTCCAGACACACACTGAAATGTCCTCTCACATCTCCCCATTTTCTGTTTGGGCAGCGTCATGCCTGCGACGTGAGTTCAGTGCCGTCAGAGGTCTGGCTGAAGAACTGCCTTCCTTGGGGCCAAGCCGCTGGGAGTCACCTCTGGGTTTGCTCATTCCCTACTCAAGCAGTGGAATATCTTACCAAAGCCTTCCAAGTTTGACTCGTTGGAACATGAACCTCAATACAGCAGAAGGAGCCAGAGAAGAGTACAAAACACTTTCATTAACTGAAAAATCCCCAAATAATGTTCAAGATGGTAAAAAGAGCACAGAAAAATAACTCAGCTTTGCTTCACAGCAGCCACATGGGAGAGATTTGTTAGAGCCCATCACAACCCCCTTTCCTTCCCTCCTCCCAAGCCCCAGTGACCAAGCCCTGTGTTTTCCTCCTCTGCCTTCCTCCCAGCAAAGGGAGATCCTGCCTGTGACGCTGAAGTCCCCCCTCACAGCCCACTGCAGCCTCTCTTTGAGCAGGCTCAGGGTGGTGTGCAGATAATCCTTTGCCCGGAGAGCTGCTCGTGTCCCCTCCGCTGGCTGCTTGAAATATCTCAGGAGCTCTGCTGGGGTCAAGGCATTGTTCTGCAGGTTCTTCTTTATGCTGCAAGGGACAAGAACCCCAAATCTGAAATGGGCAGGGATCCTGCAGTTGCACACCTGAGCATCAGGTATGGCATGTCCCAAGTCTGAACTGCTGGAGAGAGTCACTGGGAGAGGTCAGGACTGCTCCCACCACCCTCCATAGAGCAGCAGAGAGACTTGCAGGAGAGGAGTCTCTGAAACTGCCCAGCTCCACCTGCCAGAAGGCAAATCACATCCATGAGGCACCAAATCTCACTCAGCTATTATCCAGTTCATGGCTGTCACTGCCCAAAGACCTCAAATGTCTGCAGGCAGCCCTGTCCTAAAGCTGCTGGAGCCTCCTCTCAGCTGGAGGAGTCCCCAAGCCAGGGAGGAGATTCAGAGTGTGGCTGCTGGCAGGGGACAGGTATGGGCTGGTAGGAAGCTGGACACTCCCAAAGCATGGCTGGGAATCCCACAAAATGTCCTCACTGCAGCTTCCAGCTGTTTGCTGCATCCATGGGTGGGAACCGCTGGAAATAAGCAGGAGCCTGTGCTGGTCTCAGCTCAGGGCTCCTGCTCAGAAGCACCCCTCAGGGTGCAACAGAGCCCAGCAATGGCATCAGGTGCAGCTGTGAAGGTGGGCGGCCCTGGCACAGGGTGCCCAGGGAAGCTGTGGCTGCCCCAGCCCTGGAAGTGTCCAAGGCCAGGCTGGATGGGGCTTGGAGAAACCTGGGATAGTGGAAGGTGTCCCTGTCCATGGCAGGGGCTAGAACGAGATGAGTTTAAGATCCCTTCCAACCCAAACCGCTCTGTGACTCTGATTCTCTGGAAACCGAGCTGGAAGGAGCAGCACAGAGGAGGTCCCAGCTCTTGGTGACCCAACAGACTGGTATAAAATCAGGGTGAGCAGATAAGAGCTGGATGACAGCCGGATTTCCCCACCTTGTTCTCCCTGTGCTGCGGGGAGGAGGAGAGGTGGGGGAGCTGTGGTGCAGGAGAGGACAGGGACAGGGGAGAGGGAGAGGGACAGGGAAAGGGACAGGGGATGGGGACATGGAAAGGGACAAGGGACAGGGACAGAGGACAGGGACAGGATGCGCCAGACCCAGCCCGGCTCTCACCGGTCCCGTGTGTGCTTGCAGCCAGCATCCACCAGCTGACAGGCCTCGGCCACGCTGTTTATCAGGGACGTGTCCGACAGCTCCAGAGGCACATCTGAGCAGGGAAAGGGAGGAGCAGAGGTGAGGGGGTCGGCAGGCAGCATCTCTGTGCCTCCAGGAGCCAGGGACTGGACACTGCAGTGCCATGGGCAAGTGCTGCTCACCCTGCAGATATCTGCATATAAATATATTCCTCAGGGGAGTCTGAGAGTCTCTTCTGGGCATGAAGAGAGTCCCTCCATCAGTGGAGGCTTCAAACAGCCCCAAACAGTGAGAGGTGCAGGCACCATCCATCCTGCTCTTTCACAGCAGAGCATTTGAACAAGTTGTCCGGAGAAGCTGTGGCTGCCCCTGGATCCCTGGAAGTGTCCAAGGCCAGGCTGGACAGGGCTTGGAGAAACCTGGGATAGTGGAAGGTGTCCCTGCCCATGGCAGGGGGTGGAGATGAGATGAACTCTATGCTTCCTTCCAGCCCAAACCATTCTGGGATTCTTTGATTCTATAACCAGCCCAATTTCCCCCCAGTTTTCCTCAGTCTCTCCTGCAACCCCCTGCCATTTTCACTGCTCCTGCCCTGGGGGGAGCTCCCAAAATGAATTTCATCTCCATCATCTGTTGGCTGTGGGTCACAGAAAGGGAGGGGACAGGCCCTGAGGCCTTCTATGAGTGACAGTACTTTCCTACAGTTTCTGGGAAAGAGGAAAACTTCAGAAAATAGCACAAAGGGCTAAATATCTCCCAAATCTCCCTAGTTTCTTTTAAATATCTTCCTAGATCAGTCCAGAGCTCAGCTCTTGGACAGTCCTGATGAGAAAAATCATTGGCTGGACCAATGTTTGAGACAAATGAACAGCCAGGCATGTGCTTTTCATAAGGATTTGCCATTGTAAATTAACAGATGGAAGTCTCTATATGTTTTGGAGCAGTGATTCAGGGCTGGAAGAGGGGGAGTGGCTGCCCCATCCTCACACTCCACTGGCCCTGGTAGCTCTCTCAGCTGCCGGCACAGGGAGGGTTCTGTGGGCATGGACCAGTGCTGGGAACTGACCTCCTTTTACCTGATTTTAAGGAATCAGGCAGGATGTGAACCTGTAAAAACCTGAAAGAGCCAAGATTGGTGCCACAGGATGTATAAACTGTGCTCCTTCTGGCACTTTTTCAGGGTTGTGCTGCCGCATGACAGGCTCTTCCAGACATAGCCTTGTCTTTCCCACTCAGAAAATCCCTTGATCTGCAAAGCCTGAGGGAAGGACAATACCATAGGAAGAGGATACAGATGCCTGGAACAGGCTGAGGATCACCAGCGACTGCAGGAAGCCTTCTGCCTTCATCCCTGCAAAGAAATGTAAGTGAAGACCAAGAACTCGTGGATGCATTGGGAAGGTCCATGCCAAGGATGGCACGTGTCAAGGGAGCTCATGAAGCATCCCCTGCCCAATGCAATGCTTCCAGGTGCCTGGGAGGTCCTCTCAGTGCCATGGGGAGAAGGAGCAGGCTCCTGTCCCAGGGAGTGCCAGCACTCCTGGGAACGTGCTGCTTGGGACTTCAGGAGCAACACAAATAGACCAGAATCTGCTGCCAGGGCAGCACACAGAGTGTGCAAGGGAGAGCTGGTGGGGAAGAGGGAAGGGCCAGGATAGCACAGCAGGTCCTCTACACCTCTGCTTCTCTGCCCTTAAATTCCAAGAGTCCTCCTTGCAAGTAATCATGTCACAAAAGATGTCACATAAAAACATGTAAGGACTGTATTATCTTTATTCCTGATTAGCCTGGGGTTGAGGATATTCAGATTAGAAGTTATACCGGAAGTATGGAGGAAATAATACTTCAATATTTAGAATGCTGCTACAAAAATCACCACAAGTGAACTGTTTGTGTTCCTCAATAGAGCCAACCATGAGCTGGGTATCACTCTATCCCCAGAATTATAAAATACAGCATTTGTATTTGTGTTTTAATCTGAATTTATTCATTAATAGCCTAGCTGTTCCTTTAACATGGGCTGCAGAAAGAGTGTGAAGTATTTAATAGCCGTTTAACAGATGCTCGGGGTGTTTTTCCCAAAGCTGACCCACTCATCTCCCAAGGCTGCCCCAAGCAATCGGCTCCCAGAATGACCCCAGAGCTGTGGGCTGAGCGCCCACTGTGAAGCTGCCTCAAATGCACCCTAAAATTCCGGGCTGAGCCCCGTCCCTGCAGAGCAGCCCCTGACCACAGCAGCACCGCGCTCCAGGCGCTCCCGTGCAGCTCTCCCGTGCAGCGCTCCCCTGCAGCTCTCCCGTGCAGCGCTCCCGTGCAGCGCTCCCGTGCAGCTCTCCCGTGCAGCGCTCCCGTGCAGCTCTCCCGTGCAGCGCTCCCCTGCAGCTCTCCCGTGCAGCGCTCCCGTGCAGCGCTCCCGTGCAGCTCTCCCTGCAGCGCTCCCGTGCAGCTCTTCCGTGCAGCGATCCCGTGCAGCTCTCCCGTGCATCTCTCCCGTGCAGCTCTCCCGTGCAGCGCTCCCGTGCAGCGCTCCCGTGCAGCTCTCCCGTACAGCGCTCCCGTACAGCACTCCCGTGCAGCTCTCCCGTGCAGCGCTCCCGTGCAGCTCTCCCTGCAGCGATCCCGTGCAGCTCTCCCGTGCAGCTCTCCCGTGCAGCTCTCCCGTGCAGCTCTCCCGTGCAGCGATCCCGTGCAGCGCTCCCGTGCAGCTCTCCCTGCAGCGCTCCCGTGCAGCTCTCCCGTGCAGCGCTCCCGTGCAGCTCTCCCTGCAGCGCTCCCGTGCAGCTCTCCCTGCAGCGCTCCCGTGCAGCTCTCCCGTGCAGCGCTCCCGTGCAGCGCTCCCGTGCAGCTCTCCCGTGCAGCGCTCCCGTGCAGCGCTCCCGTGCAGCGCTCCCGTGCAGCGATCCCGTGCAGCTCTCCCGTGCAGCGCTCCCGTGCAGCGCTCCCGTGCAGCGCTCCCGTGCAGCGATCCCGTGCAGCGCTCCCGTGCAGCTCTCCCGTGCAGCTCTCCCGTGCAGCGCTCCCGTGCAGCGCTCCCGTGCAGCTCTCCCGTGCAGAGCTCCCGTGCAGCGATCCCGTGCAGCTCTCACGTGCAGCGCTCCCGTGCAGCGCTCCCGTGCAGCGCTCCCGTGCAGCGCTCCCGTGCAGCTCTCCCGTGCAGCGATCCCGTGCAGCTCTCCCGTGCAGCTCTCCCGTGCAGCTCTCCCGTGCAGCGCTCCCGTGCAGCGCTCCCGTGCAGAGCTCCAGCCGCCTGCTGCCGGTGGAAGCGGTGGGAGCCGCAGAGCTCAGCCCCAAATCAGCCCCGGCTGCCCAGTCCCATCCCCGGCAGAGAAACAAACGCTCCACGAGAGAAAAGCGGCGGTGCCCGGGCCAGGCTCTCACCTGCCGCCCGTCGCCTCCTCCCCGGCCGCGGCCCCTCCGCGCCCGCTTTTATCAGCCCGGCGTTATCAGCAGGGGCTGCCCGGGGCCCGGTGACCGCCGCGGTGTGAGCGGCCAGGGCAGCACCGCACTCACCTCCCACAGCAACGCCCGCCAGCGAGGCTCCTGTGCTCGCAGCTGCATACACAGCCTGATGTTGCCCCGGAGCTTGCCCGGGATTTTTGAAGGTGGAGATGTGACCCCTTTGTGGTGGTTTGAGAGTCTTTGAGCCCTTCTTGGGCATGTTTTCCAGGGGCAAGGTTCCTTCCCCCATGGTGCTCTTCATCCTCCGCTGCTTTTAAAGTTCGAAGCAACGCTTTCACATCTACCCCCGGAGACACCTGCAGTGCCCAGCACTCCCCATCCCACCTCCTGAGGTGCTCTGCCCCACATCCCCTGGGGCTCCATGGGAGCTGCTCCTTCTTGTGCAGGAGCAGGCACCGAGATGATGGTTTGAACAGGCATTACCCTCCAGCTGCTGGTCTGGAGCATGGGGCAGCCCAGGCAGATCTGGCCTCTCCCCAAAGTGCAGTTGCACCAGGAGCTCAGCTGGCAAAGCATCTTCACTGCCACGGGCCAAAGCCGCTCTCCCTTTCGCAGAGCAAAAGCATCTGATGGACAAAATCCTTTCCACACTGACAGGGCAGAGGGATACTGCTGGATCAGTGGGGGATGTGTTTGAGCATGAAGGTGTACAGGGAGGCAGAGGAGCTGCTCCTCAGCTCCTCCTCACTGTATATTGCAATTGTGTTTGCCCTCATGGATCAAAATTCCTTGGACCAGCAGCACAGACTGGGAGCAACCGTGTTCCTGCCAGGGCTCCACAAGACTGCTTGGCTGAAGGTCTTCACGTGGACTCTGCCCTGCATGGACACCCCGGGACCCGCAGCGGCTGTAGAATAGTACAGGAGGTGAAGTACCTCTGGCAGTGACTCTGCAGGTGTGTCCATCCCCAAAGCTGGGATCCACCATCCCCAAAGTTGCCTCCTTGCAAGTGGAGCCGTGAACTGATGCTGGTCTTGGTCCTTGAATGTTTAAAGAAAATCAGCAAAGCAAATTACAAATCTTGCAGTGAGGTCCAGGTGAGGCTGATCTTGTTTGCAGACTGGTTTTGAAAACCTGGAGGGAATCCACCTGGAGCACAGCAGAAAGCTGGGTTTGATCAGCCTGGAGGGAAAAAGGCTCTTGAAGCCTTACTCTTGACCTTTAATATCTCATGGAAGTGCTGCAGAGCAGACAGAACTGTTCAGAGTGTCCAAGGATGGGACAAGAGGCAATGGCACAGGCTGCTGCCAAGAAAATTCCCAACAGATGTAAAAAAACACCCAGGACTGTGGTGAAGTGCTGGGACAGGGCTGAGAACAGAGGTGGGGCCTGCATCCCTGAGGGTAAGACCCTGGCCAACCTCCCCTGGCCTTCAAGGTGACTCTGACCCAAGAGATTCAGGAGGTGCCTCCAGCCCACCCCTTTCAGTGTGTGATAGAAGCAGAGCATCTGCCCGAGGTCCCAGCTTCAGCACCACCCCCAGCTCTAGCTCCAGCTCCAGCATCAGAACCAGCTCCAGAACCAGCCACAGATCTGGCAGTAGCTCCAGAACCAGCAGTTTGCACAAGAGACCAGAGCATGGGTCTTATGCAAAGGGGCAGAGCTGGTGGGTTTGCAAAGCCATGCTGAGTCCCTCCCCTGCTGTGTCAGCACCAGATAGAGCAGGAAGATGAGGATTTTTCAAAGGCTATGGACAGTTAGTGCATGTCAGTGCTGATAAACGTTTCACAATGAGGAACTTAATGCAGAGAATCACAGACTGGTTTGTCTTGTGACAGATCTTACAGACCATCTCATTCCATCCCCTGCCTTTCGTAGGGACACCATCCACTGTCCCAGGCTGCTCCAAGCCCCATCCAACCTGGCCTTGGACACTTCCAGGGATCCCAGGGCAGCCACAGTTTCTCTGGGCACCCTGTGCCAGGAAAGCCATTTTTTCCTCAGAGGGAAAAATTCCTTCCCAGTCTAATCCCATCCATCCCTGCCCTCTGGCAGTGGGAGCCATTCCCTGTGTCCTGTCCCTCCAGCCCTTGTCCCCAGTCCCTCTCCAGCTCTCCTGGAGCCCCTTTAGGCCCTGCCAGGGGCTCTGAGGTCTCCCAGGAGCCCTCTCTCCCCAGCTCTCCCAGCCTGGCTCCAGAGCAGAGGGGCTCCAGCCCTGGGAGCAGCTCTGTGGCCTTCTCCGGACTCTTTCCAGCAGCTCCACATCTTTCTGCTGTTGGCCCCAGGGCTGGAAGCAGCTCTGCAGGTGAGGTCTCACCTGAGCAGGGCAAAGGGGCAGAATTCCCCCCTCCCCTTCTGCCCTCAGTGAGGCATCAGCCCAGGGCACGGTGGGTTTCCAGGGTGCATGGCAGGGGGTTGGAACCAGGTGACCTTAATGTCTCTCTCAGCCCCGGCCATTCTATGATTCTGTGTTGAGCTTCCCATTCACCAGCACCTCCAAGTCCTTCTTAAGGCAGCTTTCCATCTGTCTATCCATTCATCCATCCATCCTCTTCCCAGCCTGTACTTGGGATTGCCCCAACTCCATGCAGGATCTTTTACTTGGCCTTGTTAAGTATTGAGAGTTTTGCACGGCTTCACCTCTCCAGCCTGTCCAGGCCCTTTTCATGGATCCCCATCCCCTCCCAACACACAGCTTGGTGTCACCAGGACACTGCCCAGGGTGCCCATGAGCCCCTTTGTCACTGGGAAAGTTGTTAAACACACCAACTCCTACATCAACCCCTGAGAAACACACCAAACTCCTCTCAAAAAAAAAAAAAAAGTTCTCCCTCCAACTGCTTCAGAAACCATGGAAGTGGGGGGTTGTGATATGCTTTGTCTCTTGAATGTTTACTTTCCTGGAGACTGTGACCCTGCTCCCAGATCAGGGTGAATGGGAGAGGTCATGGGCCTGGCTGAGGCTTCTGGTGAACACCAACACAAGCATCAAACCCTTGCACACAGAGACCACGAGGTGCTCATCTGGAGAAAGGAAACAGGAACAAATTGATGCCACCAGCAGCTCCCCCAAGCAGAGAGGTTCCATCCACACCTGGGCTGTGGCACAGTGAGTGGAGACAGAGGATGCAAAGCAGAACATCTGGATTATATATTTATTTACCTTTTTTTTTTTTTTCATTTGTTTCTGGTAGCCTGCCATGTTTAGCTATAACAACTTGAAGATGTTAATCTTAAGTCTTTCTCATGGAGGCTTCTCAGAGCTTTGCTGGACAGCCTGTCTGGTGGTGCTCAGCTGGGAACCAGCTGAACTAGGGAGACCACTGAAAGATAGGTCAGGGTCTAGCACAGCCAAATTTACCAGAGGTAGAGACACAGCACACACCCTGTGATCCCAGGGGCTCATCTGAGCAGGGAGGATGGAAGCACCAGGAGCAAGGGAGCCAGGCAGGCACTGGCTTCACGGGGCCCGTAGCTCTGGGCACACCCCAGAATGTTCCGGTGGCTGCTTTTCCTCTTAAAGGTTTTGTTCTTCAATTCACCCGAGGAACTGATAAAAGCCATGACAGTTTCTTTCAAAAGACCTCTAACAACCCACTTAAGAAACTCCAGTTGGTAAATTCAGTTAAAACAGCAACGACTTCCCCCATGGGAGGACAGGCTGCAGATAAAGCTCTGGGTTGCTGATGAGTTTCATCACTGAGGCTGCTCCAGAAGCCGTGGCAACTCCAGCAGAGCTGCAGCACCTCATCCTTTCAAAGCCTTTGCTCTGTCCCTGCCCTGACTCCCATCCACCACAGGACACGGTGCCTTACTGTGATATCAAGATCCTCATGGAGCATTTCTCTCTAGGGAGCAGAAGCTTCCCAAACAAGTCCTTCCTATCAGGGGAATCCTGCAGAATCCCCCCAAAATCCCAGAGTGACTTCTGGCACCTTGGCTGTATTCCCAGAGGCTCCAGGTGCAGGACCACACCTATGACCTAACACCCACACCGGTGGAGCTGGGAGCGCAGGGGTCCATCCCAGGCACTCTGGGCAGCCTCATGCCCACAGCCCTCCCTGTGTCCTGCATCCCCCCGCTGACACCTCAGCCCCTGCCCTCCCCTCACACCCGGGGCATCCACAGCCACATTGTCCCTCTGAGAAGGGGACACAGAAGGTACAGAACATCCTCAAGGTGAGGGTAGTTGGTCTAATTTCCCCACTCCCCTGAAGAAGCATCACTGAATCTTTGGCTTTTTTAAGGAAAATTTGTGTATTTGTGAAAATAGATTTTATTATAATAAAATTTGACATTAAATAAAAACATACCATACCCCCACCACTCATGGCCGCTGTGCTGGCACCACTCACGGAGCTCACGGAACTGCCCTGCTCAGAACAAGGACGCACTGGAACATGCAGAGAAAGAAACACAGGGAGGGACAGAAACCATGGCATAAACCCCTCCGTGCTTGGCCAGGGCTGTGTCTCAACTGCAGGAACACACTGTCTGCTACAAAAACAGTGCAAGCTGCCCAGCCCCAGGCCTGCTCTCCCAACACCCTGGCTCAGGAGCAGCTCACGGACACAGCTGAACAGAACCGTAGAGGCAGACAGACAAATAAATAGGTAGATAAATAAATCAACTGATAAATAAATTGATAAATAAATAATAAGGCGGAGTCCCCAGCCAGTGCGTGGTCAAGGTGAACCAGGCAAGAGCAGCTGACAGCAGCCCACCCCCGTGCTGAAGAACCGAGCCCAGCAGGGCATCGCTCCTTCCTCCCCGGGGATCCTCATGCTGGAAGCTGACTGAGGCAGCTCCGAGGCACAGCTGCTCCGAGGCACAGCTGCATATTTACAGGGTTACAGTACAAATAAGAACTCACTCATCAGCCCAGAGACAGCGAAGGGGAGTCACGGGAACAGAAAAGTGCAAATTTTCTTTGCAGGAAGTGAAGGAGTTGACACGACCTCCTTTGGAGCAGAGAAATACCAGGGTGTGGAGTACAAGGGATCTCTTCTAATGGGCTGGGGCTTTGCTTGGGAAAGCCAGTTAGCTAACTTACAGCCAGAATATAATCAATAAATTAAAATATTTACAGGGAACCGGTGCACCGAGGGCTGCATGGAGCAGGACACGCTGGATCCCAGAGCTGAGCCCTCACACCCCAGAGCCACTTTTTCCCCAAGGGCTCTCAGCTCCCACACCCTCCAGAGTGTTCTCGATTCAACACATAGTTCTTCCCTATGAAAGTAATCAGCTTACTGCAGAGGCCTCCTCCTGAACTCTCAGTCTCTGGGGCTGTATGGGCAGCCCGGATGGAATAAACCCCTTGTTAGTTTTTCTTATTGGACCCAAGCTTTCTGAAGAGGTTTTTCCCTTTGAAGAAGAAGCCTCTCTTCTTTTTACTCTGCCCAGGTGCATCACTGCAGGTGAGGAGGGCCAGTGATGCCTGCTCTGAACACTGCTCAACTGGGACAAGGCAGGAAGGTGCTGGCAGAGGAGGAGATGGAGAGGAGTCACTCTGATCAACAGATCCATCTGGATTTAGCTGGGTGGGAAAGAGAGAAAACAAAAGACAAAAGCACAAGTTAGAGCTGCTGAAGGAGATCACACCAACATAAACCTCAGGCAGAGAACCTGGCCTTCTCTCTACACTGGTTTACTTAGAAGTTTCCAGTGGATTTAGATTTTGTACCTACAACCCACACCCTTCCTTAGCTAAGAATTCCTGAAATTCCTGAACTTTGGGCTAAGAACAGGACAGCACAAAAGACCCTCTAAGGACATGGTGAAGGACGCTGCTCCACAGCTAACTGAGTGAATCAGCTCCTGAAGCATGGATGGAGACGGGTACTGATGAATCCATGGATGGCTCAGCCATGGAGCCTGCTGAGCTCCTAGCATGCTCTGGGACAGAAGCCAGGACATAAACCCAAATTTTGTAAGAACAAGCGCTCTGCAAGGCCTCCAGAAGATCAAGGAGACTGGCTGAGTCCTGAAGCTTCTCAAACAGTAGCCATGGCAGAAGAGTAACTGGAGGTCCTGCCAGGCTGCTCAGCATCCAGCAGATCCAGAGGCAGGAGGGACAGAAAGCCAAGTCTGGTGCTCTGCAGTGGCACCAATGGAGGAGGACATGGAGAAGTCTTGGATCAAGCGGCACACAGGAATGTTCCTGAGCCCCAAATGTTTGAAATGGTTACTTGGGACCCACCAGTCTCAAATACCGCTGTTTCCTTTGGAAAGAGCTTTTGGAAATCAGAATGTGCCTTAGTCCTGGGCTGCATTTCCCCTTCACAAAGCACCAAGAGGTTGGTTCCTAGTAGCAGCCTTCCTTCAACAATCTCCTCTCACTAGGCTTAGGTGTCCAGACAGTGACAATTACCAATCTAGCAAGTCAAGTTTTCCCAACAGGCTGCCAGGTTCCTCAGGGAACAGGCTCTGGGTTTCTGAGGCCTAGGAGAGCCTTAGTTACTGCCTTCTCTTCCACACAGCTTTCACAAACCAGCAGCTTCCAAGCTCCAGCTGTACATCCTGTCTTGGCATTACCCAAAACACAAGGTGACAGTGGCTGGAGCTATGCCAGGAGAGTCCTCTGGACACTGGAATGTAACACCCTCAGCATCCCTCTATCTGGGCCCCACTGAGTCCCTCACAGGTCTGCAGCAGACACAGCCCCTAGAGAGAATGTGAAATGGTGACAGTGGCAGCAGGACCCTCTGTCTGAGGTGGAAGCAGTACTGAAGATCAGACTCCAGCCAGGAACTGTGTAAAGATCCCAGCAGCTGCCCCCGGGCAGGACTGGCTGTGCCTGGTCCTGCTTTGTGTCTAGGGCAAGCAGCTGACTAAGGCAGAAGCAGAGCCTGGAGCACTGCTGCCTCACTCTAGCACAGCAACTCACTCATGCCCTGGGGGGGCTTTAAATACAAAGGTGTGGAATGTCAAAGCAGCCCTGCTCTGTCACCCTACTGCTGGCCCAGCACCCACCTCCTCCAGGACCAGGAGCAGTCAGTGGCTGTGACCTCTCCACCCCTCACAGGTGGAAGCTGTGCTGGTCCAGGCTGCTGCAGGAGTGAAGAACCTCTGAAAACCTTTGCTCTGGGTGGGACTCAGCACCTACAACACCCGTGGAGTCAGTCCTGAGTGGGCAGGAGTACAGGGAGCTCCATCTTGGGAGTGAATTTGTGACCCCTTCAATCCCCACAGAGTCAACTTCTGCCTCACAGCAATCACTGAGCTGTGCCAGTGCCATCTGACTCTCCCTTACTTCAACCACAGGACAGAGCTGGAACTCCTCTCTGCCCCTCTCCCCGACAGTAACCAATCCCATGGCTGACTTTTCCAGAGCTCATGCTCTCAGTTCACCTGAAAATGTTGCTTTCCAAGGCACTCCTGCAACACTCCAGGTGTGCAGCACTGTACCCTAAGGCCAGCTGCTGCCCAGGACATGCTGCAGGATGTCACACATGCTGATGGACGGCTCAGGTTGGCCCTTGGGAAAGCTGCACTCTCGCTGCAAGCTCCACTCCAACCAATGCTGCAGCAGCAGCTGCAGCCTGTGTCTATCCTGTCAGCTCCTTGTGCAAGGAACAGCACTTGGTGCTAGTAAGCCCAGTGTTAGGTCTGAGGAGTCTGCGAGTAAACCTGAATAAAAATCCAGATGGAAATTTGCAGCCAGAAATGCAAGGTTTATGGAGGCAAAGAGAAAAAGAAAGCCAGGTGAGGGCAAACTTGGAGCCAACTCTCTTAGCAGGGAGCAAAGAAAGAATCCCCAAGTTCTGCCCCAGAAACTGTTTATGATTTGTGCAATGAAGAATCCTTGGATAAAATGCCCAAAAGCACAGGGCTAGCAGCAGAAGGGGCCCACCAGCACTCAGGGAGTGATGTGGGAGGGATGGAAAGGCCCCTGTGCAGCTGGAGCAGTGGGTGCTCTGGCCATGCACCATTGGAAAACACTTTTTGGGTAAATGTGGAAAAGATTCAGGACAGGCCAGAAGTGGCCCCACAAACAATTTCTCCTCTTCTCAGAGGTCTCTGAGTGGCAGGAAAGTAACAGAACTAGCTCACAGATTCATGTGGTAAGAGAAAAATCATACTAAAATTGGGGGTTCTTCTCTAAGAGAAAAAAAGGAAAAACTGCTCTGTCAAAATCCTCATACAAGTCAGGAGAGTGATAAATATAAGACTGATGTCAGTTTTCAGGGCTGGTTTTACTGTTCTCTCAGTTGTTACTGATTAACACAATTTCTGGAAAACAAACATTTGAAACTAAGGAAAACAAAGACTGCTCCTGCTGGCCCCTAAAACCAGGGGTCTTACCCACCCAGCCCCAGAACAATTATCCACACAAGGTTGGTTTTAGGGACTAAATGTTACTATTTTCTTAAATGTATGGTGGGCAGGGGTTTTTCAGGACTATTTTCAGGAAGGAGTAAAATCCAGAAGGAAAAAACCCCAGGCTGAACATGAAGTGTGCTCAGACTGAGGAGGATCCTGCAAAGGCCAAGCGACACTTTGGCTGTTGATGTGAACAGAAGGGCCAAGCTGAATTACAAAGCAGGTCCTTCCCAAACCTGAATATCCAACACAGCCCCATCCTGATCCCCAAAACCACCAGATAATTGTTCCAACTGACTGCACTTCATGTGCTGAATGGTTTGTCTTTACCACAGAACCCAGGTGGCAGTGAATGGTCTGACATCAGACCTGAAGATAGATTTGCCACCACAGCCCCAGATCAGCCTGTCAAACTACAAGAAAGAAAAAGAGCCAACCCCAGGTGCAGGAGCCTTTGAGGTGCTGGGTTGGGTGGGAGGTTGAAGGTCTCACACACTTACATGGTTGCTCTCTCTATGTATCATTCATATCTATCACTGGACTCTTCTCTTCCTCATTCTCTGAAGAAAAGAACCATCCCAGGTGCGTAACACAGGCAGAAATAAATACATGAAATCCATTAGAATCAAACACTTCTGAAGGTACTTTACAATCAGTCTTTGACAGAAACTGCATGTTACTGATGCAAAAATATTCCATCAACACGAACAGCGTTGAAGCAGCAGCTAAGCATGAGTGTTTTGCACCCTGGCTCTGAACAGAATTTCTTGGATCCCCCTCTTTGTGCTGTTTTTGTTTGTTTATTCTAATCCCCAAATGTTGTCAGTTTCTAAGTTCAATTGCTTCACCTTTTCAGTTGCCAGCATTTTAAGATTTACTCAGAAATAATTAAAAATGGTCCACCGTCCCCAGTTCAGTTTGGAAATAAGTTGTCCTTACTCTCAGGCCTTTGGTAGGGCAGCAGGGAGAAGGGAAGTGTGAAGAACAGACAAGGTGAGAACATCATATCCAAGAAGTTATGAGTGATTTAAAAATCACTCATGGAAAAGCTTCTGTTGCAACTAGAACAAGCTGTAACCGAGTCCAAAGCTCTGCCATGGTGCACACAAATCCCCACTGAGGTGCCAGGGCTCAAGCTGGGACTAGGAATTTGCAAGGGAGCCTGCTTTGCTAACAGCAAATTGGACAAGCAAGTCTTCCTTAACTCTGTGGGGTGAAAGTGCTACAGGAATTTGGAAAGCCTCAGGCATGGCTGTATCACTGGGAGAGTTCATTCCTGCTCAGGGATGGATATGGAATATGTGTTTTACAGGAGGTATTTCTTTCTCCTGCCTTCCCCATGAGGTTTTCTGCCCACAGGTTGGGATGGTGTGATTGCTGTAACAGCCAAAACCACTGTGGGGTTAGGTTCTGTCTCCTCAAGAATCACTAAACACACTTAAATGCAGTTAATTAATACCAGTTTGGCTCTGAGCAGGGTAAATACACCACTTTTAACAGGGAGCAAATGTGCCCTTCCTGTGTGGAAGCCGTTTAGACAGGTCTGGATTGCAAAGCACAAGTGGGAGGAATGCCGGGGATGCTGAGCCAGGATCCCCTGGGACAGGTGTCCAGGAGAAGCAGGGAGGCAGCAGGACAGGAGCCAGGATGGCATGATGCAGAAGCAGCCAAAGCACAGTCATGCCTAGGGAGTTCAAGCTGATTCCCACTGAAATAAAATCGGTTTAATCATCAATATCTGAATTTTCCAGTCCCCCAGTTACAGACGGAGAGCAGCAGTTCATGGATCAGGAGAGTACCAAAAGTACCAAATCCAACAAGTTCCTGCTCTATGCACCCCAAAGTCAGAGCCAGTGTAAGGGGAGGCTGCCTTGGATCTCAGGCACAGAGGACTAGAAATGTGTCTGTATTTTATATGGGTTATTTTTACACACCTGAAAGGTGCTTCTGTTTAAAAAAATGTCATGGAACATAGGAAAAGAGCTTCCAACCTTCAGCATGCAGGGATATGTCAGCCAAACTGCTGTCCAGGGAATCAGTCACCCACTGAACTCAGCAGCAGAGAGCAGAGATGAAAAGTGCGTTTGGCTTTGCAAACCCTTCACACCTGCAAGTGGCAGACAAGGTTACCTGAACTCCCCCTGAACTAACCTGAACTAACCACACTTAGAATTCCACCTTGATTTTACTGGTTGAGGTCTCCTTTGGCACCCTCTATTTCAACAGATGAGTAATTTGCTAAGAGTAGATAATTTTGAGAGGGAAACTGAAGAAAGAACCCCAGTCTGCATCCCTGTTAACTCCCAGGGAGGTTAGACTTGGGTGACCTCAGGGCTCTTAAACCCTGGCAGTAACAGCTGATTAACCTGTCATTCCCCAGCAAGGACTAGTATCCTCTACAGGGAAGTAAGGACAAGGACCCCAGAGAGCTGCTGAGGTCAGCAGAAGATCCAACAAACTGCCCACAAACCTCATTCTCTGAGCAAGGCTGCTCTGCCCGAGAAGGCATCAAGGCTGGAGTGCAAATCCTGTACCCACAAAGCCTGGAATGCCTGGAAGCAAGGGTTGGGGCTAAAGTGAAGGGAGATCAGGCAGCATTTGAAGACAGAGAGATGGATACAGAGTACGGGAAGAGCTGAGCATGAAAAAAAAGGCCAAGAAATGCTGCAGAGAGCAGGAAAGCTGGGATGGAACCAGTGGAGAGTTCAAAAGAGCAGGATTCAGGGATTCAGAGCCCCCTACTTCCCTAAGGATGGCTCAAAGCCAACCTGCTCTGGCTCATGTGGGCCTGGCACCACACGACAGTGCCAACAACCTCCCAAGAGGACTGAAGGTTGAGCCCATGTGAGCTGGGACCAAGCTGGGTCCTTCCTGCCCCCCACTCTACAGTGAGACAGCACAGGAGTCCAGGAATGACAAAGGAGCTGCTACACTTTTAGCCTCAGCCCCTGACATGGCCCCAATCCCCCACTTCAGCCTTTATTCCAAGAGTCTCAGCAACACAATGCAAGGAGTTAATTTAACCTTTGAATTCCTTGACTCTGGGGGATGCTTTTGAAATCATAGGATGCATTCCCCAGATGTGTTTGGGAAACTCCTCAGTGTGTTGTGAATTTACCCAGGAAAACCTCAGCCTGGATTAAGGTATATCTAACTTGGGGTGCATGGAATAACATTGGTGTTTGGGCATTGCTAATTCCAGAACTCTTTGGCATGGATATAATCATATTTAGGGAATTTCATGCAGGTGGCGAGCTGGTTGAACTTTCCTTCCAGTAGCATTTCCCCACGGACCTTTTAGTGGATCTAAACAATTTGCTGGTGGGATTTGAATGCTCCTTGCCCACTTAACCACACTGGGGTCCCAGCAGATGCTGTTTTGTGCCACTTTCTGCACTACAAGTAAATCTTTTGGAAGAGCCCCCAGCACCCCTTAGGATGAACAAGCTGCATGCAGTAAGTTCAGTGATTCCATGGGTGCTGCATGCCATGCAATGCCCAGGCTCCAGACACACCCCTGCCTAGATGGCAGTGTCATGCAGTCACACATCTCACCTGGCTCTCAGCACTCAGTGGAGAAGCTTCTTTATCTTTGGAGTGGAATTCCTTGGCCACGTCTCCATCCAAAGGGACAGCTTCCAGGAAGTTGGATGGGACAAGCCCTCTCTGTTGTTTCAGCTCTCCCTGCAAGATCAACATTCAATTCTCACAGCAGCTTTCCTGGAGAAATAAATAACCACTCGAGATGCAGTGCCCTGCAGAGAAGGTTGGGCTGTGGGCTGAGACAGGTCCAGAACACACCCACATAGGGAGAAAAGATCCACAGAAAATTCCGTAACTCACAACCTTGCTTAGTTCTGGAACAATTCAGAGCACAGAAATACAGAAGAGAATAAAGGAAGATGACAGCAAGTTGTGACAAAGGTGATTTCTACCAACTCAGAATCTCCACTACCATACTGGAATAAGACTGTGCCACTGCTGCCCTAGAGGCCTTTGATTTGCCCTGGTACTTACTGATGTCTTTAAAGAATGTGGCAGTACTGGCACAATGTCCTGTAGGCATTGCATTCATGATCACAGAGGCCCAGAGCTACACTATCATATCCCTACAAATATGTATCCAGGTCAACAGGAGGTGGTTGGGTGAGACAAAACCCACCCCAGCAATGCTGTTTGTCCAACACAATAAAAGGATCAAGCAAAACATTCCTAGTGATGCTCTCAGACATAACCTGGAGCTCAACCTCAAATCTGATGTGTGAAGGCACACTGTTTCCCATGCAGGAAGAGGTGAGCGATCCAAGGGCCAAGGCTCAACTTTTGCATACAGCTGAAGGGCAGGAAGAGCCCCAGGAGTGTGTCTGCTCACTTGGATCACCATTCCAGCCTCTGGCCCAGGTGTGAGAGTGCCTGGCGAAATGTTAGCTCTGAGTAGGTGTTGATTCAGCTGGTGTGTGCATGGAAAAATGCAGACAAAGCTTTGGGAAACCTGCAGGCAATTGATGCCAAAAAATAAACTCAGAACCACTGGGACATTTAAAGGCCATGGAGATCTCCCAGAGCTGGAGCCCCTCCACTCTGGAGCCAGGCTGGGATACCTCAGGGTGTTCACTAGGAAGTGAAAAGGTTCCAGGGGAGACCAAAGAGCCCCTTACAGGGCCTAAATGAACTCCAGAAGGGCTGGAGAGGGACTTTGCACAAGGGACAGAGAGACAGGACAAGGGACAATGGCTTCCCACTGCCAGAGGGCAGGGTGAGATGGGATATTGGGAAGGAATTCCCAGCTATGAGTGTGCCAAGGCCATGACACAGGGTGTCCAGAGAAGCTGTGGCTGCCCCTGGATCCTTGGAAGTGTCTAAGGCCAGGTTGGATAGGGTTTGGAGCACTCTGGGATAGTGGAAGGTGTCCCTGCCCATGGCAGGGGGTGGAACAAGATGAGCTTTAAGGTCTCTTCCCCAAACCATTCCAAGACTCTGTAATACAGCAGGAAAAATGAGCACCAGAAACAGGCTGCCCTGCACTACGTAGAGAGAGATTTTTCTTTTTTTTTTTTTTTCCAAAAGCAGAATACTTGGTTCCCTGATTTCTGCTTCCCTGCCACTCCACAAACTCCAACAATTTCCAGAGTAACCACAAGACCTTGCCAAGGCCTGCACTTACATAGTAGAATCCATCATCATCCATGGACCCGAAGACAGTGATAACGTCCCCAGCACTGAAGGTCAGTTCAGCCTGCAAAGAGCCAGAAAACAGAGGTCACAGGAGAAGCACTGCCTGGAATTTCTCACCAGGAACACAGGCTCCTCTCGGCTTCTTGCCCAATTTCACTCCAAGGGAGGAAACCCACTGTTTTAGTCTTGCAGGACCAGGATGCAGGAGGGAAACTGAAGTGGATAACTCTGGCATTCACTGCTAGGGAAGCATTTTATAAATTAAGACAAGAGCAAAGCCCATTTTTAAACCAATTTTAATAAGGTTTCAAAATAGTACCTACCACCTGCTCTGGAAAAGTGCACTGAGGACAAGCTCAGCAAGCAGCAGAAATACCTTCAATTTCTGAAAGTATAATTACAAATCCTGCTCCCTTGGATGAGCCTGCTCTGTATTCAGGGATTAGTCACTAGCAGGGAGGTTTAACCTGGACACGGAACAGAAGCACAGCACAGAGACCCTTTGCTGTTGCACACTCTGTCCTGTCAGACACCACAGCACATGCTCCACGGGGCACAAGGCTATAGACAAAGGTGTCACCTGTCTCTTTTAACGGAAGAAGCTGCCCAGTGGAGGCTCCAAACAGGCTGAGTCCCACTCAAGGCACTCTGTCACTTTACAAGTGTCAGCTGGAAGGGATCTACTTCCAATATATTTACCATATTATATCCCTAGTCCTCAATTTAATCTCTTGAGGCTGTAGATCACTCCTGTGGAGCATCTCCCACAGAACTGCACGTGCTTGTTCCAGTAATTTGAGGTCTTGTCCAAAAAAGCTCGACAAGAGCAAATCACTGCAAAAAGTCCAGTCATCTCCTTAGTGACAAGGGTTCAAAAGTGTTTGGTGGTGGGATATATACACTGTGTCTCCCCCAAGATATTCCACCAGCCCTAGAACACCCTGTCCACGGCTGTCTCTCTCTGGGCAGGAAACACAGCTTGGGAAGCAAGCATTCCCTGAACTGTGCCCTCTGCTAGCCAGACACTCCTGTGTGGATGAAGGGAAAGGATGTGAATCCAAACCTCCTATTTTTGTTTGCTCAGAGTGCTAACACAGCTAACACAGCTGGGAGGAACAGAGAACAGAGCATGTGCTCATCTCTTTTTGCAGAAAGGCTTCTGCATTGCCTCCTTTCTACCTGGAACAGACTTATCCATAAAAATACTGTTTGGATTGTATCCTTCCCTGCTCAGATTATATCCCTTTCTATCCCTAGAAGTGTCCAAGGCCAGGTTGGAAGGGGCTTGGAGCAGCTCAGTCTAGTGGAAGGTGTCCCTGCTCATGGCAGAGGGTGGGATGAGATGGGCTTTAAGATACCTTCCAACTCATCCCACTCCATGATCCTGTGATTCTATATATTGCTTGCAAACAAGAACTTTGCAAACGAGTCCATTTAACTGGAGCTAAATCTTTTTGCTTGAAACAAAGACCTACACAGATACTTAACTCAAAAGTCGTGCTCAAATTAAGTGTCAAAAGTGCTTTCAAACCCTTAAGCAGGTTTTTCCTTTGCCCAGTGTTTCCTCAGTTGCTACCAGAAGGAGTTGCTTCCTCCCACCCCAGATCTACTCAGTCCTGTCTGATCACTAAAGGATGCCATGAATACTCACAGAATTTCACTGAGGCTCTAGTTGGACCAAAGTTCTGAGTGTCTTGGGAGAGAAGGGAAAAAGAGATAGGAAGAAGAAACCTCTGAAAAGGAGGGAGCAGATGGTGGTTACCTCCACATCTGTGTTTGGAGAGCTCTCCTTAGGATTGTAGTCAAAGGCAGCCACCATCCTGCGAGGAGTCAGCAGCTCTGCTTCAATGTCTTTATATTTCTGTCCTGCAGGAGAAAATTAAAATATTCTTAGATGGAAATACTAGGACAAAATCCCAGATCATGGCAACTCCTTCACCCTTCTTGCAGTGGTCTGAGCAAAAAGAATACTGGGGGAAACTGAGTGGAGAGGGACTTTAGAGGCATTTGGTAAAGCAGTTTTCCGATCTTCTTCATTACCTCATAAGCACAAAAGTGGGAACATCCCCCCATCCCCGTGCTCTGTCTATATGTACAGGAATGTTTTATTTTACATTTCCTATTTACACACACACACACATATATATATACCCAGGACAGCTGTCTCTACAGTGTCTTGAAGTGGCATTTCTCCTCCCACTACACAATGTTTTGCTATTAAGCTACAAAATTTATCCTCCAAGGGCCGAGGACCAGCACATAGGGAAGTGCAGGCAGGCCTTGCCATCCACAATCTTCTGCCTGCTCAGACCTGTTACCTACTGACCTGCCCTGAGCCTATAAAAGCCAAGCCTGGTGCTACAGAAACACACATTCATGGATTTAAACCCTGCTTTGGGTCAGTATTGGATGGGCTGGCAAAGGGTTTGCAGACTTGGCCTCTCTGAATATCAACAGATTATGCACCTCAGCAGAGGGAGCACCCTCTCAGTGTCCCTTGGATCATAGGGACTACAGCATGTGATGAGTGAGAGATTGCCCTGCTCCTCCCACAGCACAACAACAGGTGCACACCCCCTGCAAGCATCCCCTGCTCAACCAAAGCATTCTGCACCCACCATCAAACAAAAAGAACTAAAACCTCTCATTACTGTGCTCTGAAGCAGCACCACAGGGTGTCACACCGGCCCCTGAACACAAAACACATCTGTAATTCCTGCATTACCTACTTTCCAGTAAAAGCGATTCTCACCTGGCTGAGACTTGTACTCCTGTTTGTCCAGCGCTGCTGGGGAAAGGAAACGCCTCATCAGTAAGAGCTCATCTCCAACAGTGACCACATGACACAACTGACAAACAGTAAAAAGAACACCAAGACAGCAAACAACAGAAGCAAACTGTTCATGCAACTCGAAGTCTACACCAGTGATCAGAACTCAGGAACATAACAAGCAGCAGAGGTCAAGCTCCAAACTATAAAAGACATCACTGCTGTTAAAAACTTAACACCAGCAAAGGGATGGGCTCTCTTTCCACTTCCTAGCAGTCGTACAAACATCTGAGGGTCCTGAAAGCAAGCAGTAAAAATTCAATGCAGTCTGTAATCCTATAGCAAAAACCAAAGAGGAAGCAGTGAATGACACACACCTTTCTTGGAGCGTCTGGGTTTTGGAGGAGGGACGGTTTGGCGGCGTGGAGGTGGAGAAAATGTGCCAATTCCTTAATAAAAACACCAAAAAAGCAAATAAATAGACAAGAGAAACAGACAGTGGATGGAAAGTGAGAGGCATCTTGAATAGTGAACAGGGGACAGATGACATGCCTCCCATATGTGGACTCAGATGAGGCATGATCCACATTCCAAATACACAGAGAAATCCACACTCTACTTATGCCTTTTAGCGCTACTCCACAGGTCACAGCAGACAGACGTGGATGCTCTGGAGCTTTCAGAAGCAGCACCATAAGGACAAAATAAAACCTTCTAGCATTAGCACCTGAAAAATCCCAGGTGTCTAGCTAAAGCTTCTGCACTGAGCACAGTCAGGACTGGATGAAATCCCAAATGAACCTGCGGAGTGCCCAGAAAAACCCCTCCAAGGCATTTCCTGTCACAGTTACAAGGCTGTGATAGGGGCTTATGGCAGCACGAAAACAGCAGAGGTAAAGCCAGCCCAACTGCCAAGGAATCAGAGAATCACTGCTGTTGGAAAAAGACCTTTGAGACCATCAGGTCCAACCTGCACCCAGCTGTCCCCTCCTGTCAGGGAGTTGTGCAGAGACACAAGGTTCCCCCTGAGCCTCCTTTTCTCCAGGCTGAGCCCCTTTCCAGCTCCCTCAGCTGCTCCTGGGGCTCCAGACCCTTCCCCAGCTCTGTTCCCTGCCCTGGACACACTCCAGCACCTCAGTGTCCTTGCCAAGAGAGACCCAGAACTGCACCAAGGATTTGAGGTGCTCCCCCACCAGTGCCAAACCTACAGTCCCTCCCTGCACACCCATCTTATTGATTACCACCACCTTCCTCAAAACTTTCAAACCCGTCACGTTTAATGAAGTCTCAGAGCTATTAAAATCCTTTACTCTTTCAAGACTATGCAGTGAGTGCAGGGCAGAGAGTGCCTTGTGTATCCACCGAGGGACACAGGCCACCAGAGTCATCCAACCAGCTCTGGCATATACACAGGAGAAAGAGTATGGATGTGAAAAGCACCTTACTCAAATCTCCTCTCCTCAGACATGGGAGAGGCCAAAGAAAAAATATATCCAAGAAATCACACAGTGAAAGCATTAGGCTCCTTCAATCCCTGTGCTCCACAGGATCAACTGCTGGGAGCAACACTTAGGAGCTGGGCACTGTCAGCCCCTCAGAATCATAGAATGGTTTGGGTGGGAGGAGACCTTAAAGGTCTGTTAGAGCTGGATACTGGGTCTCCCACTATGGAAATAGGAAAAAAATTGATTGCTCCTTTTTTTTCTTGAGTTTTCTTATTTTTAGGTTGATTTGGTTTGTTTTTTTTCCCCAGCTCAGGCAATGTCAGGACTTATCTCTGCCATGACCAACACCTGTGCTGTTTTTCACTGCTGAACTAGCAGGGAAACAGGGACCAGCCAAACCAGGAATATCCTGGTGTTTTAACAAGTGGAGCAGATCCATCCATCAGCACTGGCAGTAGAGGGTGCACGGAGGAGTGCAGGATGAGAGGTGGGAGGCATGAGGGACAGGCACTGGGACACCAGTATTCACAGCAGGGGCAGCTCACAGCCACTGAGCCAGAGTCAGCCTGAGCTGTGCTGGCTGCACACCCCAGGGCTGCTCCCTCTCCTACGAGTACATGAGTGGGAAGGAACAGGAAAGCCTCTGCAGTACACAAAGCACTGACTACATACTTCAGGGAGTAAGAAAGGAGGAAGCCAACCACCGGGTCTGCTCCTTGTACACTCCTGTCTGGCCTGCCTTGTTGTCTTACACCTTTTCTCCCCCTTCCTCATCTTCATTCCCAAGTCACAGATTCTCCCACCCAAGAGCAAGGTCCCAAGAGTTCAGTCACAGGTTTTTAAAACGAAGGAGAGAACAGAGTGAAAACTCTTGTTCACATACTTCAGCTGTTCTTCAAACACTTCTGTTCCCCTGTCCCTAGCGAGGCTCAGCCTCACTTTGTGCTGAATTCATACATCTCAAGCCCAGGAGCAGCTGCAGCAGCTGCAAATGCTGCAGTGGAGTCAGGGATGAACTGAGAGCTTGGAACACCCACATCCAGCCAGATTCCCCTGCTGTGGAGCAGCCACTAAACCCGGCTGCAGATCCAGGGATAGTCCTCCAGATGGGTTTGGTAGCTGCACTGGCCACATATGAAAGACTGAGCTTCCAACATTCCAGCAAAGAACCACAGGAGCAGGGCACCCACACACACACAGTACCTGGGCTCTCCGTGTCCACAGGCAGGAACCCCTGCTTTAGGAGCTGCTGCTTGAGCTCACTGATCTCCACAGGGACTTCTGACACCATGTTGCATGGAATGTATCCCTCCCTTCCAGCACATTCCCCCCTGTAAAAACCATCAGCATCCTTGTCTCCACAAACCTGCAAAGGGGAATAGACTGGTTATACTGCTGTGACTGAGCTGCACAAAGAAAGAATCATGGAATATCCTGAGCTGGAAGAGACTCCCAAAGATCACCCAGTCCAGCCCCTGACCCTGCACACACACCCCAACAATCCCACCCGCGCATCTCTGGGAGTGGCACCCAAATGCTCCTGGAGATCTGGCAGCCTTGGGGATGTGCCCATTCCCTTTCCCAAAATCCATCCTAACCCTCCCTGACACAGCTCTAGCCATTCCATAAGGTCACCAGACAGAAGATATTAGCATCTGCCCCGCTACTTCACTCGTGAAGAAGCTGTAGACCTCCCAAGGTTTACGCTGGCCCTTGAACACCAGACAGATCCATAGGGTAGGAGATTCACTAAGTTCTTACTTTCAGGATCTGCCCCTCCTTAAATGGGAGCTCCTCTTCTGCTGCATCAGGATTAGGAGACATGGAGACAGGATCGTAGTCAAAGAGAGCCACAAAGATCCGAACGTCATCATCTCTGCCGGAGCTCTCGGGAGCAGTGCTCTTTGGAGGGCCTGTGCACAGAAGGGCCATAGCAGAGAGAAGGTCAGCCCTGCCCCAGCCCTGCGTGGCCCAGGCACTGCCTGCCAGCCTCTCCCAAGCCATCCCCAGGAACTTCCATCTCTCCTGCTGCCCACCTCTCTCCCCTGCTCACCTGGACTAGAGAGCAAAAGTTTCTGCATTTGGCTTCTTCTTACGCCCTTGCTCCGTCTCCTGCTAGGAGCCTGCCAAGTGGCTGTGCTGGGCAGCTCCGGGCCCCTGGAATCTTTATGACTGGATATCTGCAATTGGAACCACCAGAGAATTAGTAGCAGACTCTGCCTTCCAACTCCCTGAACAGCGCTCAGCCCAAACGCACTCCACAAAGAGCAGTGCATCCAAATGCAACATTCCTCTTCCGGGACACTCTAGAGCTGGAAAGACCAAGGGAGTTGGAAAACAGAACTGAGAACAGGCAGGCACCTTGCCAGGCACCAGTGAAGATCCCCTTGGTGAGGGTAAAGATGCAGGAAAGAGCATTTCGAGGGGAGGCAATGACATTACAGTCAGCAGCTACACAAAGCTTTCACCAATCTGCTTATTGCAACCGGGGTTTTCGTTTGGGTCCCGCACCCTCCTGCCGTGGGGAGGGAGACCCAGTGTGAAAAGGAATACTGCATCAGTGACACTTGGTCAGGGAGCAGGAAAAGCAGAAGCAGCTACTACAAGAAAAGCCACGGAGCAGCACAGAACTACAGAATCTCTTAGATATTCTTCCAGACAATCCTAGAGGACAGTCCTTTCTCTGGACAACACTGAACAAAGCAAGATACAGACAGGCCAGCGAAGCAGAGGGAAGCCAGCGCCACTGCAAGCCGCTTCAAAGCCAGAACAGGAAAAGTCACCCAACCCTTTTTTGCAAGGAGGTGCTACGTATCCCCTTCGAAGAATGTTCGAGCCTCCGTCTCCAGCCAGCTGACTTACAGTCCAACTCCCAGCCCTGCTCCTCAGAACTGCTCTCACACCTTGGCGCTTCCTTCTCCCGGCAGAAGAATTGTAGGTGCCGGCTCGGAGACCCGGCCCACTCCATACCCTGCTCTTCCATCATCTCCAGCCTGGTCAGGTCCCTTCTGCCACCTGGGTGGGCAACCTCAGACTGACTGGGACAATCACTCCAGTCCCCCTGGCTGCTCTGGGACCTCTCTGGCCACAGCCTGCTCTCTGGGGAGGATGCACAGGTTGAATCCTGATCATCTTCGGAGTCATATTCAACGTCTATTTCCAGGCTCCTGGGGCTGGGGCAGTGCACTGCCATCACAGCAGGTTCTGTCCCCACTGATCTCATGGCTCTTGGGGCTTTTTTCCGTAAGGTGCCTTGTCTGGCCCGGCTGAACAAATCCAACCCCTCCTTCCCTCCAGCACTACTGACAACATCCAGCTCCTCCCTGAGACTGGGAGCTCTGTATAACCCACTCCCCATCTGGCTGTAGTTGCCCAGCAGACGACTGCAGTGCTCTGTAAGATCATTCTGTCTCTTCCTACTCATCTCAGGCCGACTCCAGATCTTCTCTCGATAATTATTTCCCTTCTTCTTGCTCCAAGAGGGACTTGTCCCACTCCCAGACTTTGGATCGTTCTCCTGAGAGCCCCAGTTCCAGTGTGCCTTCTTTTGACTGAAAGCTAGCTGGCCAAAGGCAGGATTTGCATGGTCTGCATCTGCTCTGCTCTCCTTAGCACTGTGCTCCCCCTGTGGAGTCTGAACAGACACATCTATGGAGGTGTTATTCCCATCTTCCTTTGGAAATGGCTCCTTGCTGTTGGGTGGTTTCTCTGTTCCTCCTGAACGGTATGTTTGTGTTTCCAAGGAGTCTTGAGGGTCTGTCTTTTCTTCTCTAACACCCTTCTCATCCTCGTCTTCATCCTCATCCTCAGTCACTTCAGGGATGCTGAACAACTTCTTGCAGTGGCTCTTCTGAAGCGGGAGCTCCAGGATCCTCTCCAGAATCTCCTCATCGCTGTCAGTATCACAAAGATCCATCTGTACCCAGACCCCGAGAAAAGCCACAGCCAGGACAAGCAAAGGAAAAAAGAGAGGAAATAAACATTAAAACAAGAGGCAAAGTGACCCTGATTCCCTCCCAGCAGAGCAGGATGGAGTGGTGGCTGCAGCAAAGCAAGGGGAGGGGGCAGAGGGAGCGATGGATCTTCTGGCAAAAGTAATCAGATGAACCAGCAATGCGGGGGGAAGCGAGGAAAGCAAATGCATGGAGGAGCTCCCTCCCAGCCTCTCCTGTACACACACAGTTACCTGCAGCACCTCTCATCCTGCCACAGGAATGATTCCCCATGGCTTGGCACCCTCGGGATGGGACGGGGCAGGAGAGGCACCGTCCCTCCACGGCAGAGTTGAGTGGCCTCTTCTGTCCACAGGGCTGAGCCTCAGCCTGTGCTCACCCATGGACCCACGGGTCCCCCTGAGCTCTGTCCTCTCCCTGGAGCACAGGGAACAGCCTTGTGCTGAAGGACACCCCTTGGACATGTTGCAGCCTGGGCCCCTCCCATCTCCTAGCAAAGTGCAGCCCTACTGCAGGTTCCTGTCTGCAAATCCAGGAGCAGAGTTACCACAAAAAAAAAAAAAAAAAAAAGGAAAACCCTTTACCTCAAAGGGCCACACAGACATGAGTTTCACTTACAGATGGGTGAGAGCCTACCAGGTTACAGAAAATTTTGGGGACAACACTGCTGAATTTTAAAATTTGTTGTGGATCAACTGTAGAATTTATGGGTATCTTCCTTATTACATTAGCACCAACATAAAAAGTAAAATCCCAGGTGCATAATGTCATTTTGGAGGTAAGATAACCCTGGAAGTCTCTTGTTCAACTTCCCTGACAAGTTACACCATTATGTGTTCTAAAGGCACTTACAAATAGCTTACAAAGCATGTGTAGCTACTGACATTTTAATCTACAGCCATGGGCAGGTCTGTTCAGAGATAATTAAAAACTGAACCACAGTGTGGGAAAAACAAAGGTGGCTGCAAGCTGTCTACTGCTACTTCCAATCTCTATAGCTTTTTCCAAGCAAAGGTTGGTCTTGAATTATATTTAGAACTAGTTGAAGGGGCCTCCAGAGGTCTCCAATTCAGTCCCTTAATTGCAGCAGGACTGTTGCCAACAATAAATCCATGTCTTTGCTTAGATGAGGTTTGGAAACACCAAAGAATGGAGATCCTGAACCCTCTGGGGACCAGTCCCAAGGCCGCACCGCCCTCCTGGGAAAGAGGTGTGAACTCATCTGCAACGTGAACATCCCAAAAAACAGCTCATGATTTCTGCCTCTTTTAATGTATCATCTTCAAAACCAAGAAGACTTTAGTTCTCATCCTTTTAACCATCATGCAAATAGTTACAGGCAGTTACAAAACCTCCCACTCAACTCCTCTAGACCAAAAACCCCTCAATTTTCTCAAACTCCCTTTACAGAACACATGCTCAAAGCTCCCGCCTTGTTAGCACCAATTAAGAATATGGAGAATTCTTAAATACAATTCATAAAATAAGTTCAGTAAGACTTCTTTTAGCTGTTTGCAAAGTTGTGGCTTCTGCTTCGGGATTTTAATGTAATAAATTGTTTCAGCAATTAAACAACTCATTTGAGGATAAACATTTTAAAAGCAGCACCCCTCTGTGTTTTCATCCCCTGGATCCTTAAAGAGTTGGCTGAGGAGTCTTGAGGTAATAGAAAATTTAGCTAAATATGCAGAATCCTAGAAAAGAGCCCCATTCCAGTCATATCCCCTTCAATACATAAGGTAGTAACAGGAGCTCTGTGCCCTAAAGCTTCCCGCCCCTCATGTCCTCTCACGATTCAGCATCTCGTCACCCTCACTCTGACACTGCCAGCACAGAAAACAACCACTTTATCCAGTCAAGAAGCACCAGTTTGTTCAGCTCAACAGGACATAAGCAGGGTTTTGGCGCTTCTTTTCAGGAAAAAAAAAAATAAAAAAAAATCCAACCAAATAAAAACATTAAGGCATATAAAACACCCAGAAAAAAAAAAACAAAAAAAAACCCAAAAAACCCACAACAGTGTTCTTGATTGCACTTATTTCCTTCCTTCTCTTTCCAGGAAACTTGTTTTTCTTCCATTTTTCCCAGTCCAATCCCAACAACTGGAAGCCCTTCCAAAACCTTCAGAGGCAGCCCCAGCCCCTCCAGCCACCAGGCTCTCCGAGGGCTTCTGATGTGCTGTGCTGCAGGTCCAATCCCTCACCTGGGAAGAAGAAGCCTCTTCAGAAGGAAAAAAGGAAATTTATTCCAGAGTCACTACATTGCCTGCTACCATGTAGTGCTCAGCAGCCCCACCCCTGCAGACCGGCAGCCACACAGGGCACCATCAACTACAGATGTTCTTCGGTCACATGAAAAATTAAAGAGAGGCTGCTTTCTTGCCATCCAGGCATATCACATTTCCTGCAAAGCTTTTTGATTTTCCAGTCTCTCACCCTCAGCGTTTTCCCTCATGGACATTCATTCCAACTGCTGTAATCTGTATGGTTACACACCAGTTCCAGGCCGTGCAGCTGGAATCACATTCCCTCAGGTGCATTCAGACCAGCTTTAACTCTTTGAGCATGAATTAAGCTGGTCACTTACAGCTCAGCCCAGGCAGGATTTCATCCCTTGCAGCATTTGAACTGTTAAGCCACAGCTCTGCTCCTACATGCCATCCCTGGTTACAGAAAGCACCAAAGCCTAAGCCAAATAATCACAGAATCAGGGAATATCTTGAATGGGAAGTGGCCCAGAAGGACTGAGGCGAACTCCTGACCCTGCACAGGACACCCCAACCCCAACTGTGCCTGAGAGTGTTGACTGTCCCCTGTTTACTATTCTGTGTTAAGAACTCAATCAATACCATTGATTTTAACCCTGGATTTTAAACTTCACATCACATCACATCACATCACATCACATCACATCACATCACATCGTGTGTTTTTCCAATTAATTAAACCCTTGCTCCATTCATTATAAACAAACACCCTTCCCTGTCCCAAAGATCTTGTGTTTTTACTACCTTGAGCCAACACTGGGAATAAAAGCAGAGTAGCAGGACCTCAGGAAAGGCTCAGCCCATCCCCTCCTCCTGTGAGCTGATGGCATGGGATGGCTGCACTGGCGCTCCCCACAAGCAGCACTCAGGACAAGTTACCTTTTCCCCATTCTCCTGGGAACATGGCTCTCTCTGGTCCCATTTCTTCTCTTCCAGAGCTTCTGAAGACAGCTCATCTTCTTCCTCCTCTTCCAAAATATCCGAAAGGTCAGAACTCCGGTTGTGCTCAGTGAAAAGGGTCAGCTGTCGGCGGCCCATTTCCAACAGTTTTTCTTCTTGCTGTTGAAAAGCAAAACACATTTTGTCAGTTCCCCCAGACTCTATGTCAGCAACAAAGGAGCATTTTTCCTTTCTCTGAGCACATACACAGCCCAGGTGTGGTAGGAAAGGAAGTGGGCAGTACCCGAGGGAGTGACTGGCATGTGTGGACACACACCACCATCAGCCTCGCTTCACAGCCTGCAAAACAGCACTGCCTAGGGCTGGAAAACTCGGGAGGTCAAGTACAGTTCACATCCCTCCATAGGCACACACATGCAACCAAGGTTAAACAAACCTCTCTTTTCACTCTGGACACTTCTTTCATCACCTCCTTGCCAAGAGACAACCTCGGGAAGTCTTGGCAGCTGCTCCCACTTGTGTTTCCGTCTTGGAAGGTGTCCTGCGTCCCCCCAGCCTGGCTGGGGGAGGACAGGGGCTCTAGGCTCAGGTGCTTCTCTGCCTCTCTCTCCATGTCAGCACTGGGACCTTTGGGTGCCTCCTCCACAGAGCACACCTGGCAGGTTTCTGTTTGGAGCTTCACCCCACTGTTGGTGAGGCTTCCCAGCTCTGGTGCTGTTCTTGATTGCTCCATCTGGGAAACAAACCAACAGTGAAATCAAGGGGAGGTGTCTCAGACTACTTATGCACCAGAATGGAATCTTACAACCCCAAATTCTTTGACCCTCTGATGTGTTCTTTCCTGTAGGCATATGAATATTTTGGCAGGCAACTTGCAGCTGGGAATGTTGGCCAGCCCTGGAACAAACCCCTCCCTGTCCTCAGGTCCCAGGAGACACACAGTGCGCCCATTGCTGCAGCTGAGAGTAACAAGTTTCAGAGCAGAAAGAAGAGCCCAAGTTATGACCTTGTTGGTCATTTCCCACTGTCATCTGCCAGAGGAATGGCCTAGACACCACCAGGCACATTGGCTTGAGCTGGAGATGAGGATACTTCTCCAGGACTTCCTGGGGTGTGAAGAAAAGGGGAATTAATGAAGAATAATATACACAGAGAGTACAACAAGGTCCTGATTGGGTCACCTAGTGAGAACTAAAGAAAAGTCTTCTCCTGTATTCCACCCAGTCCAAGAAAACCTCTGAGAGATGAAGAAACAGAGCTCTAGAAACAAGTAGAGTAAGGCAGGTGGGCCTTCATCAATCCCATCTCTCTCTTACTCTAACCAAGGGAGCCTCCTTGCATTTTGCAGTGGAGCACAACCATGTCCTTATGTACCAGGTATTCTTTAAAAACACCGAAGGATCAGACCCCAGGGGCATCGGGACATTGCAGTGTCAAGTTTCTCAATGCCCCCTGGGCTCAGACAGAAGTCCTGATCTCATGCCCAATCTCACAGCTCAGATTTCCTGCCTGTTTCCCTTTGCTGACAGTCAAGTGAAGAGACACACCTCAAGCGAGAAGGATGTTTTGCATCCTTCTTGTCTCCATTTCACTGGTCTCCACAAAGGAGGCAGAGCAAGCACCACAAGTGCAGCCATCTACACCAGACATCTGAATGTCTGGAGGCAACAATGCTGGAAACAGGTGAAGTGCAGTAAGAGGCTCACAGAAAAACAAGAAAATCTGGGCTGGAACTGAAACCACTGGCTGAGATATCATTCTCACAGAAACCTCCTGGCACACAACAAACATCTGAAGCTGGGACAAATACACCAGGAGACTCCTCATCCCTGGAAGTGTTCAAGGCCAGGCTGGATGGGGCTTGGAGGAGTCTGGCCTAATGGAAGGTGTCCCTGTCATGCACCAGGTGATCTCTAATATGCCTTCACACCCCAACCATTCCATGATTCTATGAAATGTGGGTAAATGAATCCAGCAGTTGACCCATGGTACTGTGAGCTGCAAATGACCAGAAGCTGATCCAACTGAAATTTTGCACGCAACATCTCAGTTCTTCTGGGTATTGAGCTGGCCTTTTGGCTTGGGCCCACCATGCTGCTGTTGCTTCAGCAATTCCCAGAAGTCTCAGCCTAACTCTGAGCCTTCACAAGGTCACACCACCATGATTAATAAAATTGTGCTGAATTTAACAGTTTGAAGCACTCCCATGAGTTTTGATGTCAGAAGTCAGAATGGGAAATAGATCCTTTTCTCTGATGTAACACATCCCACACCAGGAGGGGCCACTTCCCCGTGGTCACAGAGCAATCATTCACCATCGTTATATGGCTCTCAGACATCCTCACCACCGTCCTAAAAGAACTCTGAAAGCACTCACCCACCCTACTGGGAATTCCACTGGGAATTTCACTCATCCACTGGGAACTCCAAATAGCCAGTGTCAGATCAGTTTTGCCAGTTCTGCAGCCACAGCTGCCTCACTCTGCCATCCACTAAGGTGCTCTACCACAGTCTTGTGCCATTCCACCAAACTGGAGAAGGTCTCTTCAAGTCAGAGAGCACAGCAATGCCAGACTAACATGAGAACATCCTTTTAACCTTTTAGCTCTGCAAATTCTTCCCTTCCTCACTCTGTTCCTCATCTGCTAGCAAACAGAATCAAGAGGTGAGCTGCATCTCCCAGATACACGAGCAGCCAAAATTCACCAATAGTTTGCCACCACTGGATGATGGCCCAGAGGCAACACTGTGTCACAGAAGGGCGCTCAGTGCCACCTTGTTCCACTCCTCAAAAAGGATCCATTGCCCTTCCCTGCAAACCCGGCACTGGGCAGGAGATGTAAGCACTTACCTGCTCCTCTGTCCCTTCACCCGGCTGCTGCAATCCCAGTTCCTGGGAAGGGCCAGGCTCCATGCCCTGCCCTGGGAGCACTGTGCCAGCCTGCTGGGGAGGCACACTCAGGCATTTCTTGTCTCCCACAGTGTTTGACCCCTGTGGGGAAGTGCCTGGAGCCTGCACCAAGGAAGCAGTAGGCGAGGGGAGGTGTGGTGGGGAAGAGGCTTTCTCTGTCAGGGGCTGTGCTGAGCCGACAGGACCGGAGGAGGGATCAGTCAATTTGGCATCTGAGCTCTCAGCAAGAAGTTTCTGTCGGAGTGGGAGCGTGGGCGTGTGCTGCGGGCTGCGGGCAGGCAGCGAGGCCCTGGGGCCCCCCCGGGGCAGTCTGGAGGGGCCAGTGGTGCACACAGGGGAAGCGCACTGGGAGGAGCGCAGCAGGACCGAGGACATCTGGGCTGGAACTGAATCCATGGACTCCCCATACTGAGACATCGTCCTCACAGAAACCTCACGGCACACCTGGAACATCTGAAGCTGGGACAAATCCACCAGGACACTCCCAGCTGTTGGAGAAGTAACTTCTATCACCTGTAAGCAGAAGAACAGGAAAGAATTATTTATTGCACGCAGCTCCGTCCTCATGAGAAGAACAATTCCCAACCCAAAGCTGTGCAGAATACCCACCCTTCTGCACAGTATCTGGGAAAGACGAACAGTTAAAAAGAAATTTGAGAAACTGAAAAGTCTACAAAATATTAATATATTCACTCCTACTCCAGATTTTAGCCCTCCTTGTTTCTTAAGCTTTAAAGAGCTTTCCCCTTTTTTAGGCCACTCTTTTGACTACCTTCCCAGACTCCTCCTCTTTTTTTGACCTGTGAAGAAGAAAAAGCATTGCAACAACAAAAGAGCAACACAGCATCATTCTGTTTTGCACTGTGCTCCTTCAAACAACATCATGTGTGTACAAGACGACAGGACACTTTTAATACAGCGTGGATGTGCTGTATGAGTAACAGTACTGAACCCTGGGGTGTTTGTATGTTAAAACCATTCAATGGTTTGGGTTGGAAGGGACCTTAAAAACCAATTCGCTCCAGTCCCTGCCATGGGCAGGGACATCTTCCACTTGGAGCACCCCAGACTGCTCCAAGCTCTGTCCAAACAGGCTTTGGACACTGCCAGGGCTGGGGCAGTCAAAGCTTCTTTGGACAATCTGTGCCAGGGCCTCATTACCCTCACAGGGAACAATTTCTTCCCAATCACATCCATCCCTGCCCTCTGGCAGTGGAAGCCATTCCCTGTGTCCTGTCCCTCCAGCCCTTGTCCCCAGTCCCCCTCCAGCTCTCCTGGAGCCCCTTTAGGCTCTGGAAGGGGCTCTGAGGTCTCCCTGGAGCCTTCTCTTCTCCAGGTGAACACCCCCAGATCTGCCTCTAGAGCAGAGAGGCTCCAGCCCTTGAAGCATCTCCATGGCCTCATCTGGACTCGCTCCAGCAGCTCCACATCCCTCTAATGTTGGGGGCCCCAGAGCTGGAGGCAGCTCTGCAGGCAGCGTCTCACCTAAGCATGGCAGAGGGGCAGATTCCCCCCCTTACCATTCTGCCTACGCTGTAGGGATGCCAACTTTATGCTGGATCACTACACCTCACTCTTCACATTCAAGAGAAAGCCCCAGGTGGTGGCTGTGTACTTGTCCTCGTCCTCTGTCCACACCCCAGGGCCTCACTGTTGGCCAAAGGCTCAGGTCAGTGCCTGGGCTGAACAGAGGAGGCTGTTTTGCTGCATGAGGGTCCTGCTCCAGGAGCACCTCCAAAATCTGGACAGATGTCTTTTGCGGTGTGCAGCACACAGCCCAACCAATGTCCCTTCTCAGATGTTACTCTTTTCCAGGCCAAGGACTGTCACTGTTTCCTCAGGACACCTTCCTGGATCCAGCTTTCCATGTCTTAAGGTTTGACACTTCGTGCCACGCTGGCAGCAGCCCCAGTCCCCCCGCACAGCCAGTACCTTCTGTCCATCCGCGTACACAGCGTAGCCAGTGACTCGGACCCCGTTGGAAGATCCCTCAGCATCAATGGTGACAGGTAACCAGCTGATAACCAGGATACCTGGAGAGGGACCAGCTTCCACCTGGACATCCAAAGGAGCATCAGGTGTGCCTGTGAGAGACCAAACACAATTTCCTCTTGCTTGTCTGGCTACAGCATAAAGCTCAACACTGCTTAGAATCAAAGAGCAAACTCCCAATTAGACTTGTCCCTGCAGAACTGAACTACAACAGCCAGGCCAGTCCTGGAAAATGACAGACAGAACCAGAGAAAATAAGGTGCTCTTGTTCTGTGAAAGCTTTAATGCACAGAAGACAGAACTTTGCAAAAGTAGCTGAGGCCAAGATGCAGCAACCCTTGGAGCAAGGTCATGGCAAACCATCTCTTCCCTGCCCAACCAGCAAATGAAAGCAAAAAGGATAATAAAATTTTAAAATAAAGCAAGAAAACCATTAACACAAAACAGTGCAGCGCCTCAGGCTTTGGGGACCTAATCAAAGCTGCTTCCCTTTGCCCCATGGCTTTCCAGCAAAGGACCAGCTGAGCATAACCTCTCCACGTGCAGAGGCCTGCGGTACCTGCTAGAGGGGTAGTGAAGTGTATCACAGCTGAGTCCTGCTCCTGCCCCTTAGGCACCTCTTCCCAAGGAGTTTTCATGGGCCGGGCCTCCAGCTTGGCCACATACTGGGTGCTGGGCTGCAGGTTGCGGAAGGTGTACCAGTACACGCCCGGCTTGGTCACATCACACTCCTGCCCGTTGAGATACACCCCATGGCTGTAGTTGCTGTTACAGGGAAGCCACGTGACCTCTGCTGACGTGGCTGTGACACTTCTGACTTTGAGCATTGTCGGTGCCATGCCAAAATCCTGCCCCACAAAGAAAGTGCAGCGCAGTCTATCAGAGCTGCCACGCTCTGTCACCGTCTGCACGGACACGCGGTAAGCCCTGCTGTGTAAATCCAGCTTTTCTATCACTGCTTTGGTCTGAAAGCCACTCTTCACGTTCTGACGTAGCTCTTCATCCACATAGATGTTGTAGCTTTGTATCTCTGGGCAGCCAGCTGGCAAAAGAGGTGGTTCCCAGCCTACAACTATGCTCCTGGCAAGCTGCTTGATAAGAGTCAGTTTTCTTGGATAAGGCACTGCTGTGTGACTAATGGGTTCCTCCTGGTCTCCTTCTCCTCTGCTGGCCAGCAGGCTGATGCTACTCTCTTCAATGGACAACTCACTCTTATCTCCACTGCTGGTGCTTGCACTGACCAAACTTTTCTCCTGGTATGAGCTATGGGTGAGATCATTCAGCTCCGGAGGCAGAAATGTCATGAGGTCATCATCTGCAACTTGCTCAACAAAATTGGAGGGGACCAGCCCTCGCCGGCCATCCATCAGCTCTCCTAAATAAAAAACAAGACACCCGTTACCACTGCTCCTGCCACTGAGCCTTCCAGATCAGCTGTGAGGACTATGGGACAACGTCTATGCCAGAGTACAACTGCTCTGCAGTCAGGAGTAGAAAAAACGTCAGAGATGATTTCCTGATTTTAGGGCTTCCCTGGTTAGGTCCCAATGGACACAGTGAGCAATCTCACTGTTCCACACATTTCAGAGCCAACTAAGTAAAAATTTGGACTGTGTAATTAGCTAAAGGCTTTCCCCTTCTTCATTATCCCATTCTTGCTCATCACAGCTCTCTCACTAACGTTTTATCCTTCCCGAACTATGCAGATGGGTTTTACATCTCCTGCCAGCCATACAGATTTGGGGTTTGCAGTACTTCCTCAAGAAAGTCCATCTTTCCAGCTGGGTATTTAGCTTTGGACATCCTTTTAGCTCCCTCCTTTCTTAAGTTAACTCGCGTACTAATGGTGTCCCAAAAAGACTTGTGGGGACAACAGATACACAGCACTTGGTCTGTGCAGACCCATCAAACCACAGATGAGCAGCACACAGGGACAGTGCTGCCTTCCCCCTTCCAAATCCTACCCACAGCAAATCAACTGAAAGCAGGGGAAGCAGAAAAGGTTAGTAAGGGATAACCTTTTTAAACAATAAACAAACAAATAAATTATAAGCTTGGGAATAGAAAGAAAGAAAAATGAGGCAGAGCAGTCACAGAGCAAGCAGTGCAACACACATGCATTTGTTTCAGCTCTTGCAAAACACCTCAGGAAATCAGGAACCATCACCCCTTAAGCAAGCGGCTCCACAAAGAAAACTCAGCACAAATTTACCGCCCCCAAAAGCTTGGTTTTAATTCCATCCACCCCCTAATCAACCAGGATCATGCTTGCAAAGGGGCCAAAACAGAAACGCCGTGTGATACCACTGAGGGTCACAATTGTAGTTTGGGTTGATTACTGTATCCCCTCTCTGCCAAAAGAGCATGAGGCAATGGAGCCCATCACCTGCAGCAGTTCCTGGCTCACTACAGTCACTAGAGACTGAAGGGGCTGAACATGTTCCTCTCCATGGCAAGGGAGGAACCATATGGGGGTTGAAACCATTGGGGATGAAACCTGGAACTTGCTGAAAAGTAGTGGCAAAATTTCCACTGAAATCACTAGACCGGGATTTCATAGCTTAGACTTAATTTATTCATAACATAAATAAAGCCATTTCCAACAGGATCCACTCGTCCTTCTAACAAACTAACTTTGGGCAGAAACTCTTTACTTTGTGGTTTCAAGATTTGCTAAATTTCTCTCTCATTTTCTGGAGAGAGATCAACTCTCCACAGCAGTTCAGTCACATTTCATTTTACTAAAACACACCTTCAAAGAAGCCATCTTCATCCATGTCTCCATAGATGTAAATATATTCTCCAGCAGTCAATGGAAGCTCTGCCTCTGGATTTTCATTAGGTCCATCAAAAGGATTGTAGCTGAAATATTTACAATTAGAAAACAATTTGTATAGGAACCTTCCCAGCAACACATTACAGCTGTGATGCTGACAAGCTGTCAATTCACTGGGAATGCATCCACTTTGCCAAGCAGCAGATTCCATGGACAAAGTTCAAGACTGTAGTTTACATACAAAAATATTTAATACAAGTAATTTCTGAGGAGCAGAACAGATGTTTTGTGACATCCAAAGGAACAGGGGTATGAGGATGCTGAGGGGACTGGAGCATCTCTCTGAGGGCAGGCTGAGGGAGCTAGGCCTATTCAGCCTGGAGAAGAGTCAACAGAAAGTGGATTTTATCAATGCACAGGTATGTTTAGGGTGGGTGTCAAGATGAGGGGCCAGACGCTTTCCACTGGTGCCCAGCAACAGGACAAGGGGCAGTGGGCACAAACAAATAGGAAATTCCACCTGAGCCGGAGGAAAAACTTCTTTGAGGTTGTGCAAACACTGGAATAGGCTGAACAGAGAGACTGTGGTGTCTCCCCCAACTCTAACCCTACATTTTAAACAGCACTCCAAAAACTTCACCAGAAAGAAAGTTAGAAGTACATTGGTGATATGGATTGGACTCCAGGAGTTCTAACCTGCCCAGGGATCCTCAAACTAATCAGAGGGTCTCATTTCTCAGGAAAATGCCTCATGAAAAACTTTTATCTTTATAAACACCTACTGCCAATTCCTGCTCTTTACCCCTTAAAAGGGATTTCATCATACTAAAGCAATGTTTACCTCTCTGTGACATGACTGAGACCTTAAGGGCCCAAGACTGACATGAAGACACAGACCACATTTGATGTGCCGCTCACAAGCACAGAATCATCGCCGTTCTTTTCCTCCCAATTCCCAATGGAAAAGCTGAAGGATAAGTAATACACCAAACTGTAGCAACCTGGGCTTGACCATGATGGCTCAGTGAATGGCAAGAGTTATCAAAATAATCTGGGTTTATTCTGTGCTTTTTTTTTTTTTTTTTTAAACTATAAAAATTACATCCAAAAACATTTTGGCCAAAAATTTCAGGGATTCTAAGCTGAAATTTTCTTAGTTGTTGGAATAAGATTTCTTGGAGAAAACTTATTGCACTATTCTGAAAAAATAGACAATTCAATGAATGTCAGGTTGAACTAATTTTCAACAGAGAACAATATTCAAAGTTTTACACAGTGCTGTTCACTGAACACCTACTGAGCTTAATGTGCTTTTGCTGAGCTAAGCCTGGATGCAGCAACTAACAGGTCTCAAATGATGGAACGGTTTGAGTCAGAACGGACCCTAAAGCTCATCTCATTCCACCCCCTCCATGGGCAGGGACACCTTCCACCATCTCAGGGTGCTCCCAAGTCCTGTCCAACCTGGCCTTGGACACTTCAAGGGATCCAGGAGCAGCCACAGCTTCTCTGGGCACCCTGTGCCAGCGCTTCTCCACCCTCCCAGGGAACAATTCTTTCCCAATATCCCATCTAACCCTGCTCTCTGGCAGTGGGAAGCCACTCCCTTGTCCTGTCACTCCAGGCCTTGTCCCAAGTCCTTCTCCAGCTCTCCTGGAGCCACTTATGCACTGGAAGGAGCTCTAAGGTCTCCCCAGAGCCTTCTCTTCTTCAGGCTAGATATCCTCAGCTCTCCTGGTGTGAAAATCCCATGGAGAAATAAAAGGTTTAACCTACTATTATCCATTCCTAACAGTGGTTAATCCTAGAGAAGATTGTGAAGTAGGGATCTGTGGATAACCTGTGTAACTTCACAGAGGACAAGCAATGATCACTCAGTACCTGTACCGAGCTAAGAACACCTGGAGCTTTGCAGGGCCTTGGCTGCCTGGCTCTGGCATGAGGGAGATGCTGTCAACATCCAGTTCTTCCATTTCACTTGCAGTGTCCACCTAAAAATGTTAAAGATAAGGATCTCAGTAAAGGAATACTCAGAGTGCTTGTACATAGCAAACATATTCTCTAAACTCACGGCTGGAGTCAGTCTGGCTCCTGGGCTAAGGACCATCTCTGAGAATGACTTTTTAGGTGAGGAAGTAGTAATAAGAGGCAACAGCCCCAAGTTGGAGCTTCAGGGCTTCCAGCCAGGTATCAGCAAAAAACTCCTTGCCCAGGTGGGTGATACAGCCTTGGGAAAAGTTTCCAGAGCTGGAGGATTGCCATTCTTGAAGAACTTGTAGCCTGAGCTCACCAAAGCCATGGCCACACTGATCTAGAGCTGGTGACAGTCCCACTGGAGCAGGAGATTGGACTAGAGGCTCTGGAAACTTCTTCCACCCCACACATCCATAATTCAATTATGTTGATTTCTTGCTACCTCTAAATGGTAGCTGCGCTTGTGTGCAACATGAATGTGCAAAGGAGCTCTGTTGGATGTTGGGGTCTTTAACTGCTTCTGTCCTCTCCAACACCTGTAGATGTTCTGTAGGATATCTGTGTACTTTAGACAGAGAACTTTGATTGGAACTTTTGAATTTAGCTGGCTCTGCTAGCAGCAAATGCTGAATGAAGTATAAGAGTCAGGGCAGCAGGAAGCTCCCCTTCCTGTTACAGCCTCTCCTTTTCTAGCCAGCAGCTCCTTCTGCATTTCCTAAACTGAAGGCTGCACCTTCCAGGCATTTGGTGCCTACTAGCAAAGCACCTTTGAGAAATTTCTCTCAGCTGTTTAGATCCCAGTGAAATTTTGGGATTTTACATCCAGTGGCAATGGGTTGTGTAATGCAACCCTTCTTCTTGAGGCAATGCACTCCCTAGGGTTTACCTGAACTTGTGCCAATGAACCAATTCAAGATGCCTTTTTAAAGCAGACCTCATGGCAAAGGTATTTTTGATGAAGACCCATTGCAGGCACCAGAACACAAAGTATTTTTTCTAATACATGAAGAGTATTAGAGTCAATCTTGGGAAGAGGTCAGAGCACCTTTTCAAGGTACTGTAGCTCTTGAAATGCAATCCTGCCCCATGTCCCTGGAGAACAAACACCTGTAACATGCAAATGAAGGGGGTCAGCCTGGAATGTTCCCACAACTATGTGCTGTGGAAGCACTCCAGCCATTGGCTCTTTTCCAAGGGTCCCCCACTGATCTCTGCAGGCAACTATCTCTCCAGGGAGGCACAGTGGCTTCCAGGTTTCTCTTGAAATAAAAAGTAGGCATTTTTTTCTGCTATAGAATTGCTAACAGTTCCATACCTGTTCCTCCCCAGGTGTGACCTTCACTTTGAATATGGCACTTCCCTGAGCTCTTACACAGTGGGAGGCTCTGCCTGGCACTGAAGCAGCCCTTCATTGTGGGTGTCCTGACCTGGGCACCCCAGCACTCCAGTGGCTTTATTGCTCAGGAAACCCCAAAAGAACAAAAGGTGCTCCTCAGGCCACCACACCTGGCCCTGCTCACAGCACTGCTCAGTCCTAAACTGTACCCTCAAGTGATGCCTAGGAGAGAGCATCAACCCCTGCTAAAGTGAACCCCGCACCACCACGAAGGGGCTCCTGGGGAGAAGAAGCAACAACCATCAAGGAGATCTTGATGACATGCACATGCAAAGTCTGTTAGTTCCATCCCTCTTAGCACAAACTTGCTATCTTCTCATGGTTTCTTTCACCAGGCAATAGCTTAGTAATCAAAAACACCAGACAAGAAGTTTGAGTTCCTCATTCACAGCTCAAGGCCAAAAATAGTCTGGACACAGTTTTTCCCCATGTTAAAAATTCCCATTTGTAGCCTTTATGTGTTTTAGTAGCAGCTGAGATCCACAAGGAAGCTTAGCAAGAGCTATCTCACCCATCCCATCCCATCCCATCCCATCCCATCCCATCCCATCCCATCCCATCCCATCCCATCCCATCCCATCCCATCCCATCCCACCCCTCCAAGCTTCCAGACACTGTCTAACCAGCTGTTTCCTTCATGAACCACAGCAATATATTCAAAAGAGCATTACAGACATAGCATCAAAGGTAATATCGTATTTTCCTACAGTTTTTCTCTTGTTTATCCCATTTTCTTCAGGCAGCCAGAAGGGAATGAATGCAACCTCACTGGTGAATGCATGTAACCTTACTGGGGAATGGATGTAACCTTACTGGGGAATGGATGCAAGTTGACTGGTGCTCTCAGCAATGCATTTATTCCCTTCTGGCTGGAAAGCACAGGCAGCAGAGGGGACTCATGTGGGAATACAGCTTGGAAGCAGGACTCAAAGTACTGCTGAATTCACTATACAGAAGTAGATGTGCTAGAGGGCTACAAGCCCTGGTAAGCCAAGGCAAGACCCTGAAGGAGGAAAAGATCAGGGTGTGTGTATGTATGCAAGACAGCACAGGCCTGTACAAGTCTGTACTAGCCCATAGCTAAGCAATGTTACTAAGAAACATAGATATTGTTGTTATGCTTAAAAGGTATATAAACCAACAGTGTGTTTAATAAAATCGGCTTCACGATGCAAACCAGGGGGACCCCATCTCTTCAATCGCCTGACAGACTCCCATACTGACCTCTGGAGTTGGGCAGGATTTTGTGCTGTTCTGCATGGATTCAGATTTTGAAGAGCTGGACTGAGACTCCCCTTTCTTGGATTGTTTCTGACCACTGGTGGGAGCAGCCGGGGAGCCCATGGTGGTGTCTGGCCCTCGCTGTGACAGGTCCAGCTCATCACTCCCTTCATTGTGAACCTTTTTTGTGCTCTGATGGGGGAGCACGCCAGGAACAGCTGACTCTGCAATAAAATCAGCTGTCCATTAGTTACAGCCACAGGCAGGATACAGGACCAGCAACAAGCATCCCAGGGAGCAGCCCAAGTGTCTACAAACGTGCCTCGTTCAACAGACTGGACACCTGAGCTCTCCCTGGCCATAGAAACGCCAACTTCTCTTTACAAAATGAACCCAAAGTATTTACAATAGGGACAGACAAGCCAAAATTGCACGAAACATTTGTATTATCTCCTTCAGTCATTTTCATTTACATAAATATCAACCCATTTGTCAAAGGCCTCTCAGGCACATCCAGCACTTACCCTTCTCCCAGCAGGGCTGCGGAGCGGAGCTGCACAGAGCAAGGGGCAGCTCCGAAGTCACCAGAGTGGAGGTGAGAAGGTCGATTTTTCCTGTTTGAAGCCGGAATTGTTGAAGTTCCTGCGACAGGAGGCTGAACTGCTCTGTTTGACTGCGACACTGGTCTTCCAGATCCTTCACTCGGGCCTGCCAGCAGAGAACAAGGTGAGGAACAAACCCCTGTCAAAACACCAACAGGTTCCAAACAGGATTTGCTTTTGCTGCATCTTTTCCCAGACTCTGGGGAGCTAAAGGATGCTTTTAAATGCCCTGCCTCAGAACAGTCATTAGAAACTGGCAGGCTCACACCTCTACTTATCTTAGAAAAGCTGAGATTCATCATCTCTGAGGAAGCTGACTACAAATCCCCTTAGGACTTATCCCTAAAATTCTGGGTTTGAACTTCAATAACCTCTCTCAGCTCCTGCACAAGATCAGATGAGATAGGTCAGAGATAAATAATCCTTAAAAAGATTCAAAAGGCTTTGCATGGTTTTTGGAGCATTAAAATCACGTCTCCAAAAGGAATTACTCTCCCAGCTTTGTCCATCACTCCAGAGGCTCCAGCAAGCTCCCAAAACCTTAACCTGACCTCCCCACCATTCCAGGCAGGACTACCAGCTGTGCCTCCAGACCTTGGCTCTTCCAGGCACTAGGAAGGGCAGAGAGCACAGGAGACCGTGTTGGAGAACTCTCCTTTGATGTAGAAAGCCCAGGCACTTTCCCTCCTGGTCCTACGGGGATGATTTACTCCAGGCAAATACATGCTGAGGACAAGCTACACCTCAGCAAGATGAGGTGCCAAGGAGCCTTGGGCAACACTATGGAGAGGGAAGGACATTCCTGCTAGAGAACCATTTGTATTTTCCCATATTCTCTTTCTACCATCTCTAGAAATTCCCCTTACAAAAAACCTGATTTCTGGCTCTGTTTACACATCCCTGCACAAGTCCAAAGGTGCTCTAATGAAAACCTGGTAAAGTCTCTCAAGTTTGGCAAGAACTACCTCTGAACTGAATTCAGATGCCAGCACTAACTTCCAGAAGCGTCTGTGCTATCCACTTGCTCAGAGTCAACTCTTTGTTTACTAAGTCACAGTGCACAGGATTCCTCTGCTGTTATGAGTGTTTGAATTTACTTACAGTTTGAATTTTTCACATAAAGACTTCTCCCCTACAACATTACATCTTAATAGAGAAAAGAAACCCTCAACAGTAAGAACAGTTGCACTGAATCAAAGGAGGGCTTCCTCAAGTCCAATATCCATCCCTGATGCCACCTTGGGACAGAGCCTACAACAACAGACAGGTACAGAATGACTGCAGGACCAGAGGGGGATTTCCTGTCTTCTCTGGAGACATGAAGCAGCAGATGCATCCGGATATTGTGTTTAATAGCATCATAATAGTACCTCATCCTGTAAATTCATAAACCACAGTTTAAATCCATTCACACTGGCAGCCAAGCCTACAGCCCGGATTATTAACAGTTTAATCCTAAAACACCTAATTAGTTAGGTGCCTTTTCAATCAGTCAATTCCAAACAACATACAAACATGCCTTAAGTACTACTGCCACATCATACACAAGGTGTACTTCTAGCAGCTACTTGCAGGGGACCGCAGACAGCTGGGAAGCAACAGGTTTCCACGGCAGTGTTGGGAGGCAGGAGGATAAGGAAGAGGAGGCCCAAGGATGTGGCCAGGAGGTTCAGGGAACCAGCTGAAATCAAGCTCCAGACACAGAGAAGACTTCTGTGTCTGTGCCCAACCCAATATGGGGAGAAAGAGGAGTCTCCCACAACTGGGTCTGGACTTCCAGAAGAGGCTGCAAGAGCAGGAGCAGAGCTTCGTGGGGTCAGTTTAACCACCAACTCAGGAAGTGATTCTCCACACCCATCCTCTAAGACACTCTCATTCTTGACTGGTCTGCTCCACTTCTCCAGATCATGCTCTCCTTTCAGATGTCCCGTTCCCTTTCTCCATAACTTCTGCTATGTAGTTTTGAGATCAGAGAATCCCCATTTTGCTAGAAGGGAATTCTACAGGTCTGCAGTCCAAGCTCTTGCTAAAAGCAGGCCTGATGCTAAAGGAATTAAAGGAACATCTGTAACTCCCTATCAGTGTGGGTGCAACTTCTACAGGATGTGAGCATACCCCAATAAAGTCCTTTCCTGAGAGTTTCCACCACCTTACTGCTTTTTTGACCAACTTGTGGCTGACTTTTTTTTTTTTAAATCCCCTACCTCCAACCCTGCACCTCCTGTGCCAGCAGGGAATTCTGAGCCCACCACCAGGCATGTTTAGTCCCTGCTTTCTCTCCTCTGTGTCCCTTTGCACAGGCAGTGTCACCTGCATCTTATCTCCCCATCCCTCCTGAGATCTCTGCCACATTGGAGGGTTTTAGAGAAGTCTTCTACCAGCTACAAAGCCCAGCACTTCTATACCAGCCTTCTTTCCAAAGCACCTGTGAACAGGTCAGCTAGCACAGCTCCCAGGCTGGAACTTCATTAGTTACCACCACTTCTGGGAAAACTATTATCCACAATCTCCGCTTCCCACCTTCCACCCAATTACAAAGCCAGCAGGACCAGTCTTCTCCACAACACTCATTTGCAATGGTAACACCACTGCCTTTGGGGTTTGAAGGAAACATTTCACTCTTGGACTGCAAAGACACTTAAATGTGGAGAAGGAGCACAGATGGACAATTCTGAACATCTGGAAGTGCCACAAAAAGTAAGCTCCTAATTCTAATTGGTTAAGAAAGCAAGGCACTTAAAGAGAAAAGCAGCTGCTCCATCAAACTCGTAGTGGGAGCTCCTTTAATTACATTTATTTCTTGGCAGTAACACTCTTGCAATCTTTTCCAGAGTATAGTTAAAACAAGAATATCAAGCAACTATCAAAGTCAGAACAGACGGAAAAAACGTCCTGTTTGACAGCATTAGAGCAGTACCTGCATGCAATCCAAAGTACTCTGGGAGCAAGAAGAAAAGCAAAAAGAGGTATCAAACCACGTCAGCAGTTACATTACAACACTCTGCCAAAGATAACCCAACCCTCGGTCTGAATGGAATTGTTTTCTCATCAAATTAGTGTCTGCCTTGTTCCATACTGAGATTCCCACCTCACTGCCAGAAGCACATGCTTACGAAACAAAAGCTAAATCCTACACACCAAATGCATGAATAAGATAACCAGGCAATTTTGAGGGCCTCCAAATCACAGTGTGCTTTGAGATAAATTACAATATGCTTAGAGTGGCTGCCAAATTTCAAGCCCCCTTTTCTGAGCACATTGCATCCACTGCAAAATGAATGGAATGGACATTTTGTGCCAAGACCTTTCCCCAGGTCTGAGATCACGGAGTTCTGGGAGTCAAAGCACAGCTCAGAGCCTGGCTCTGACAGGATCTTAAGCAGCTGATAGCCTGCTCAGTCCTGTATCCTTGCTCCTAGGCCAGGGAAAACAAGCGAAGTTGAGCTCTGGTCCCCTCATTTCTGGATTCCTGGAAGGAGGCTGTCTCCTTTTGTATCTATGCAGTGCCAAAGGCAGTTGAAATCTTGTCTCATGTACTTTGGAACCCCTGAACTCCTTCATTCCCACAACCATAACCCTCAAGCTTTTCTTCCTAAGCTAAGACGGTGCTTCTCTCCATGGCATTTCTACACACACCCCATTCCATCCTCTCCTCATCCCTGTCACTGCCTTATCTCAGAACTACAGAACACCTGAGGCTGAATCCCCTGGAGCACTGGGATCACCTGATCCAAGCCCTCAGCTGAGAGCTGGTTGGCTGCCTAGAGCTCTGTCCAGTTCTGAACATCTCCAAGGAGAGAGACTCCACTGACTAATGACAATCATGGGACAAAACTCTTCAAACAGGAAAATGGACTACACTCATTCTTCACTAGTATCACATCAAAAAGCAATTCAAGCACATGTAAAAAAGACAATATATAATACAGGTATCTTAAACCCCCCAACTATGCCATACATTGATGTTCTGGAATGACTATGATCATAATTAAGTAATTTAAATGTCTGTTGCTCTGCATTAAACTGGATTTTAATGACAGTTCCTGTTTCTTTGGTCCATTTTAAAAAATTCAGGGTCAGGTTGAATTGGGCTCTGAGAAATCTGGTCTAGTGGAAGGTGTGTGTCCCTGCCTATAGCAGGAGGTGGAACTGGATGAACTTTAAAGTCCCTTCCAACCCAAACCATTCGATGATTCTGTGATCTCTGTACCAGTAACATGAAAGCAAGAATATTTAACTGATAAGACCCTTGCAGAGGAACATTACCTTCAAACACAGAATAAGAGGACTGTCTCTTTCTTCCTTTGCACAGGAAGATGTCTGTTTTAAACTTAAGTAGCTTCTCCAACCCTTCACTGAGTTAGTTCAGAAAATGTTTGGCAAACATCAAAGAATCATCAAATCCCAGAATGGAAGGGACCTTAAAGCTCAGCTTGTTCCATGGGCAGGGACACTTTTTACTAGACCAGGTTGCTCCAATGGCCTTGAAACAGAACCACAACAACACTTCCTCCCCCTAAAGGCTGCTCAGAATCCATCTAAACACCAGCTGATGTACAGCAGCACCTGACCCCATCTCCGCAGCCAAACACAGAGGTCCCCAAAGGGATGTGGCAAGGGCACAAGATATAATGTCACATCCCCCATTACTCACCAAGTCTGCAACATTTCAATCCTGTTCAGCAGGAGCCCGGCACTCTTAGGCTCTACAGCTCAGACACTGGCCAGGCCCCATCCAAAGTTGTTGCTATTTGCAATCACGGAGCAATCTCCTCCATCAAGGACACTTCCCATCTGCATCGACAGGCCAGGGCTCCCAAGAACCACAGAGCTGCACAGCAGTGGGCACAGAGAATTCACTCTGCCAGCCCTGACTGTCACCACTGGAGACAGGAGCATGGCCCCAAGAGATCTCACTGTCTGGGGGTAGAGTAAGACCTTCTGTTCATCTCAGATATTTCAGTGCTCAGAAAACCTCTGAGAGAGCAGAAGATGCTCCCCTTGCCAGCACACCCAACTCCACCCTCTGGCAGTCACTAATTTGTCACATCAAGTGCCAGGGTTTGGTGCTGTGCCTTTGCAGCTCCAGGAATCCAAGGTTTTCTTTAAAGTCACCCTGTCAGTGATCTGATGCCAATCAACCTCAAAGCAGTGCTCAGCACATTTGCCAGGCTGCGCCAGAACACTGTCAGCCACCAGCTAAAGCACATTCCCTGTGTGCATGTCAGAGAAAATGGGACAAGGGAGCTACCTCAAGCTTCACCACTCCTTATGCTCTGGTTTTCCTATTTTTACCTAATAATTTTTTCTTATTTTTTCCCTAATAAAACAAAGCACACATACACAAGAGAAATTTTAAATCCCATGGACACAAGTATTCTCCTTTCACATGATGCTGGAAAATGGAACAGGCAGATCTGAGTTTGATTACTAAATGCACCCCTAAAAGAGTTTTTGGGCATGATCTGAATGAGGTAACCTATCTAAGGACTGAGCAGGCCAGGATATAATTCCCTGAACTTTGACCCAAATACTACCTTCACTGAAGCAACATGTTGCATCCCATCAAGGCACTACAGCATTTTGCTCAAGAACCAACAAAACCCAGGGCACCTGAACTGATTATAAACAAAAGGTGCCAAATCTGGACCCACTAATGCCTCTTCTTTCTTTCTGTCTTACCTCCAGAAGATGTACTGCTCCCTCATGCTCCTTTCTTGCCTCTGCCTGCGCCTAAGGAAAAATAAGGAAGGGAGCAAATCAGAAAGTAGCCAACCTGAGTTCACTTCTACTGTCATCCTACCTTGGTAGTCCATTGCAGACTGGAGTTCCAGTCTGGTGAGGAGTAGGTGAAGGAGCTGGGAAGGGGGATCAGGCTGGAGAAAAGGCGGCTCAGGGGCGACCTTCTGGCTCTGCACAACTCCCTGACAGAAGGGTGCTGCCAGAGGGGGGTCAGGCTCTGCTCCCAGGGAGCAAGGGACAGGATAAGGGGAAATGGCATCAAGCTGTGCCAGGGCAAGGTCAGGCTGAATATTAAGAAAATTTCTTTACAGTCTCTGGCACAGACTGCCCAGCACAGTGCTGAAGTCACTATCCCTGGGGCAGTTTAACAGCTGTGCAGATGTGGCTCTTGGGGACACAGATCAGTGGTGGCCTTGCAGTGCTGGGGGAATAGATGGACTCGATCCTGGAGGGCTTTTCCAGTCTTACTGATTCCATGATTTTATTATTTAAACCACTGTACAGTCTGGAAACATCTCTGGGTTCTGGACATACAGAAGTGAGAGGTCAGAACTGATATTCACAAGCAAAGCCCTTCACTTTGCTCAAGTACCAGAGTTCATCTGGACTCAGACACTCTTACCTTGTAAACTCACATCTACCTCCTCCATGCACACCTCCAAAGGAAACAAGGTGCAGGAGTCCATTCAGAGAGGAAAACGTCCCCCGTCACAGCCCACGTACCTGCTGCAACCGCCGGACCTCCTCCTGCTTCTCCTGCAGGACTAGCAGCGCTTCCTTGTGCTCCACTTCCAGCTGCTGCCTCCGCTCAGCCACATTTCTCATGTGCTGCAGGACAAGGCACACACAGCTGAGGGGTGACACCACTGAAGCCCTGTCCCGTGTTCTACCAACGGCCACAAAGCCAAACCAGGGCCTGTATTTCATGGCATCATTGCACAAAGTAATAAATTCCCATCACAAGGCAGAGCAACACTGTCACAGAAAACCTTCAAATCAGTGATGGCCACCTTATCTCCCACCCAAATCCCTAAAGCAGCCTTTCCAAAGCACCTCTGTCCAGGATTCTGCAGCAGCAGAATTCCCACTGGAAGCACAGAGACAAAAGAACGACCAAAAAAGGCAAACAGACAACCAGTGCCATTCAAAGGCAGCAGTAGGTGTTTGGACAGTCCTTCCAGCCATGTGGATCCTACCGACCTTCAGCACCTGCTCTAGATTCTCCAGCTTGGTTTGGAGTCCTTGATTCGTCCGAATTACTGAATCCCGCTCCTGAGTCACTAAAACAACCTGCAGTTTCAGGTCAGCATTCTCAGATTGAACCTGAAGGGAAAGGATTTTCAGTGAGCACAAGCAGCCATAGGTGTTCCTCATAAAAACAACAGAGACCAGTTTACTTCTGTGTTTTCTGTTGGCAATGATACCAAAATCAGGAACCCCCTCTCCCTCAGGTTTTCACTTAAAACAAATAAATGAGCATTTGTATCAGGCCTCAATGTGTAACACTTAATTTGCACACTGATTCTCTCCCTAGATTCATCTGCCCTCCCCTTTTGCAAGGGGGAAGAGACCGAGATAGGAACAGGCTACATAATGAAGAGATAAAGAAAAAAACAAGCACAAGATCTCTAAGTATTTTTAATCCTGCATTATAGGATTAAACACAGAGAGCAGGACAGAAAATTCAGTAGCCTGATGAAATCATCTTTGTCTCCTCCACTTACCACAAGAAATTTTTGGTTCCAGGGTGCACGATGGCTTGGCACCTACCAGCAAAACAAGCAAAGACAAAATTTCCACCTATGGCAGCTATTAAATATGTAGGCAGCCTTATGCATGGTGGCAAACTGACACATGGGATTGACAACCCTTCCACGTTAGATTTGTCCAGAGAAGAAGCTGGGAACAGAAGCCCATATCAACACATGATGATTACTGAGCTGGAAACTTGAGAACAGCATGTTCTTCTCAGTAGAGTTTTGCAGAAGCCAATGCTGCCAGCCTCACAAAGACCTGTCCTGCCCTTTTATCTGTCCTGCTCACCCAGCCCTTTTACCTGTCCTGCCCATCCAGCCTTCTCATTCAGCTGCAAGTTCTCTTCGGCCAGTCGTGCATTTTCACTCTGCACCTCCTGCAGTTGGATTTCCTGTCCAGAAAGAGCAGGAATTACACCAAGGCCCTCTGTCTAATTCCCCCAGAATTATCCTGCAGCGCAGCTCCACTGCTCCTGTTTCCTGATGGTGCAAGATGCTGGTGGGATGCTGCTCGAGAGCTGGGAAATAACAGTGAGCAGCACTGCTCAAACAGAAACCAGCCCCGGGCCAGATGATGGGGCTGGACCTGGATGACCTCTAAGGTCTCTTCCAACCCAAACCAGTCTGTGATCTCTCCAGCAAAGCAAAGCAGAAACAGAAGAGAGAAATACAGATGTTCTGCTATGAGCTGCAAAACCTCCCCAGAACGAAGCAGGATTTCAGCCAACAAGAAGCATAAGAAAATGACGGTGGGATGGTGTTATTACCATTTCAATATCTTTCTGGAGTACCCGGAGTGAAAATGGCTAAGTATCTCCCCAAATTAGCAAAGGCCATGGAATTTCATCCAGTGATTTGTGTAGCTGTACTCAGCCCACAGGTAGCTGAAAGACTAAATAAACAATCCCAACCTTAAGGGCTGGAGCCCCAAATTTGTGACACTGCTCAAATAAACAGAAACACTGGTGACTCCTTATTAAGATGAACTGAAGAGAAACCAAAAGAGGCACATGACAGCTCAGCTCCTGTTCTCCCATTATGTTCATACCAGTAGGCAACAAGAACACTTACCAGTTCTTTGCATCTTTTATGCTTTTTCCTCACTTCATGCTCAAGGTTTTCACATTTTTTGCGCTTTTTCTTGAGTTCAACTTCCTGCATGAAGCAAACAGAAGTAGATCAGCAAGCCTACACTCTTACAATGCATATGAAATTCAAGCCCAGTTTCTCAGACCCAGTGCTGCATTAGTTATTTTTATTTTCTTATGAAAATCTCTCTGTGACAAACTCAAATAATGTAGAAACCAAGGGAGATTTTTCTAAAAGTTAAGAAAATCAAAAAATAAAACAACTATTCCTCTCTTCCCCAAGCCTTCAGTCTGGAAACAGTTCTGTTCCCACATGTGTGGACTGTTCCTATTTATACAGAACAGCAGAGAGGACAAGGTTGGGGGGACAAAACAACAGAGCTGTATAAAATTTTCGTCTTTAAACACGAGCTGTGCTATTTTAGCTCCTGTTCTAATTCCAGTCACACCTAACACAGCACAGACATGCTCTTTATCTGCAGCTACTTGCTACCCCTCAGATCGAGAGGAGCTGCTAAACCTCCCTGTGCGCTGTCTTAATTGGTGGAATAATTCCCAAGGGACATATTCCTCATCCATATCTGTCCCCAGTTCACATAAGTATAAACCAAACACAGCACAGAACCTACTGGCATGTCTCCCTCTCACTTGAGTGTGACATATTCCTCTGGCAGCCCAGCACCTGGAGCTGCCACCCAGCAACACTCTGCATGCAGATGGCCTGTGTTTTCCTACTGATTCCCTGAGCTTCCCACTTCTGCAGAGCAGCAGCACCTAAAAAGACTTCGGGCCCCAAAATCTCTACCTGGATTGCACATGTGAAACCCCCAAAGAAAATAACAAAGTAGCACAGTCCTTCCCGCAAAGGAGGTTCACAACTCACCAGCTGCTGTATCTGTTTGCTGCTCTCCCGGCTTGTTACTGAATTTTTGGGAGGAAAATTTTCATGTCCTTCAGAGGCAGGTCCCAGTGGTTGTACACCTGCTTCCACCTGAAAGCAGAAGAGATGCCAGAGAAAAGGAAAAGGGACTTTCCTGGCAGCACCACCCAAGAAAGCAGTGCTCCACAGGGAACTCCTGATCTCTGAGCTGCACCACTTGGCATGGAGAAAGCTGGACACCTTGCCAGGGATCTCTGTGCTGGGAATCTCCTGGAGCCCAGTGCCAACCAGCCCAGCTTCCTGAAGCATCCCCGAGGAACAGTGGGCTCCCGGAAGCTCTCAAATCCAAGCTCCCATTTGTGCCTCACCTAATGACTCAATGAGACTCAATGAGACTCAATGAGACGCAGCAGCAACACCTTTCATGGCCCTCCCCAAAGCGATACAGAGAGGAGAAGGGAGAACACAGCCCACAAAGGGCAGAAACAAGTGAAGATGTCAGAATCTACGGGCAGGGAAGAGCAGACAAACGCTACCAACAAATGCAGCATCCCACATCTGCTGGGAGTTGGGAAGGGCTGAAATGGTAGCAGTGCCATGGCTTATGTGCCACCACCAAACCAGATGAAAGGAGACACTTTCTATACACATTTGAACCCAAGTTTCTAACAAAACACCTTTTCATTTGAGTTACAGACAAATACACCTTAATCCTCTGAATTTTTGTTCTCAGTCAATACTTGACATTGTCTGCCCAGAATAAGCTCTGACTGCAGGGCAAGGACTGAGACACACAGAAGAAAAAGGGCCTTAATAAGATTTTAAACATCAAATCTAAATTTATTTTTGATAAACAGATTTTAGGGACAGATCTTTAAGATCATCAAAGCAAACCTGTACTGTGAAGAAGCAGTAGGACTTTATGAATCCATCTCAGCCTCAGCCTTCAGCTGACCTCTCCTCAGACATGGGGCTCCTGTGGATGCTGAGATTCAGTGCTGAGGGTTCCATGGGATGAGGTCTGAGCTCCCTCTACAGCCAGTCATTAGGGCAGTGTCTAACCACTATATCTAGGATGTGATTTTAAACCTATTTTTGGCTTGAAAGACATAGGTTTTATCTATACTCATGGCTCTTCTGCTGAAAGCCTGAGAGCTCTAAGCGCTCACACTCAAGCCCAGGCTACCAAGGATGTCTCATTTTTTGCTACAAAGAAAATTTTGAAATCACCTCTCATGAACCGATCATCCATGGAATAAAGTTCACTGCAAAGTCCAACAGTCTGAGCACTGACCAGCACATGGAAATCTTGGGATCCCCCACTCAACCCACAGCACCTCAAGGGTCCCAGTACTTGGAAGCTTTCAGGTCTGCTGTGAAACCTGTTTTTAACTGTGGAATAGCCCTGTGGAAATGTTTCTGAGACTTTTTCGTTTTTCAATCACCTTGCTTATACTAAGTTTCAAACTGGTATTTCAGAGAATCCCAGAATCACTGTGTTTGGGAAAGACCTCCAAGCCCATCCAGTCCCAGCTGTGCTCAATCCCCACCTTGACCCCAGCTCAGAGCTCCGAGTGCCACCTCCAGCCCTTCCTTGGACTCCTCCAGGGATGGGGATTCCAAACCTCCCTGGGCAGCCTCGCCAAGGCCTGACCACACTGTCCAGGAAGAAATTCCCCTTGATGTCCAACCTGAGCCTCCCCTGGCCCAGGCTGAGGCCGTTCCCTCTCCTCCTGTCCCTGTTCCCTGGGAGCAGAGCCCAACCCCCCCGGCTGTCCCCTCCTGTCAGGGAGTTGTGCAGAGCCACAAGGTTCCCCCTGAGCCTCCTTTTCTCCAGGTTGAGCCCCCTTCCCAGATCCCTCAGCCCCACCTGGGGCTCCAGCCCAGGGTACTCCATGGTACAGGATTCAGCCAAGGGACTGGCAACAGCCTCCTCCCTACACCAGTGCTGTCATATTTAGCCTTGCTGACTTATTTGTCAGCCAGAAAATCTTATGGCAGTGAGGACAGACTCTCCTGAGTCAGAGAAACAAAGCACATGCATGAGAAAAGCCATCTTGTCTGACAGAACCTGCAGAATGAGGTGGAAATCAAAGTATGGAAGGGTCATTCAAGGAAGGCAAAGCAGGGAAGAGGGAAAAAAAAAACCATCTGTGCATCCCTCTTCATCACATCAGAATTTGGGGGGAAACAGTGGCTGAAATCTCAAACTATGAAGAACAAGGCTGAGAACCTCTCTGAAACTTAACTGTCTATAAGAAGTATAGAAGCCAAGAAAATAAACAGTAACAAACCACCAAGATTATGTAATATTCACCCCACGGTTCAAAAACCCCTTTGGCATGACCTGAATCCCTCACTTCAGCAGGAACTGAATCAATACGTAGAGCAAGTCACTTCTCCAACACTGCCTTAACACATAATACTTGGGAGATTGCAAATGCCATGCTTTAAGAGTATTCCAGAGTTTTAAGCATATTCCAGTAGACATCTGTAGAAAGACAGACCAGTACATTCGACACCAGTTCTGAGCAAACTGATAGAAATTGCATAAAAGGCAAATACTTTTAAAAAACCCAAATAAGCTTACACTGTGGCAAGGGAAACATATTCACAGATCTATAAAGAGCTTTTTTAAGATGTCAGTAAGTAAGTGGTTGAGGGAGACCCAGCAGGAACCCACTTGGGTGCTCAGAAGACATTCAGCTGTAGTCCTTTAACAGGCGTCTGTAGACACTGAGACACCACGGGGTGAGTGAAGGTTTTCTCTTGGGTAAACATTCAGTAAAAATGAGAGGGCTGAAAGAGGGAGCAGGAACTGTGCTCTGCAAGTACTGATGCAAATACCACAAGCAGAGACAGTGGTGAGGGCCTCGGGACACTGAGTGATGACAGAGACTAATGATGGTTTAATAAAGAGTGCTTAGACAAAAAGGTAAAGAGATCTTTTGGGAAAGGAAGAGAAAGCTTCATTATGCTATCATATATATCAATGCCACAGCGTCCGGGATGCTGCTGCACGCTGCTTCCCCAAAACAAAACTGACAGAGAAAGCACACAAAGGAGGGAGACAAAGATGATGAACACTGAATAATGCAAGAGACTGGAAAGAAACAAAGAGAAAAAAACGACTGAAGGAGAGGGGTTTATAAATCCAGGAGCGACTTGGACTAGGCGGACAAGGAATGAATAGTCAATGCATCTGCTGTAAGAGCCGGGGCAAAATAAACGAGAGCAGCTGGAGGGAAGGTGGGGGGAAGATGCGCAGCCCGATCTCCCACCGGGGGATGTAGGATTCTCTCACACTGAAAACACGGGAAGAAACCGGGAGAGCCCTCAGGAGCCAAATCCTCCGGAGCCCACGGCTCGGAGACTCCTGACCCTCCGCCCAGAGGGCTGCGGGGCACAGCGGCACCCGCGGCCCGGCCCCGGCCCGATCCGCCGCGCTGGGCGAAGCCGCTCCCCGGCGGGGCCTCGGGGCCGCCCGGTGCAGCCCGGCCTTACCTGGCGGCGGCGAGGCCCGGTCCGAGGCCCTGCAGCAGCCCCGGCCCAGCCCCGGCCCAGTGCAGCCCCGCTGGGCCCCGGCCCGGCCTCAGCTGGCGGCTGCGCGGCCGCGGCGGGGGCGGTGCCCTGAGGCGGTCCCGGATCTGTCGGGCTGAACCACTGCGGGCGGAGGGGCGGCGGAGCCACCGGCCCGGGCCCCGGAGACACCGGGCGAGGGCGAATTCTGCCCCTTTGCTCTGGTGACACCTCCTAGAGCCGCCTCCAGGTGGGGGGCGGGCAGTGTTGGACGGAGTCTAGAGGAGGCCTGGGAGCTGCTCCCAAGGCTGGAGCCCCTCTGCTCTGGAGCCACGCTGGGAGAGCTGGGGGTGCTCACCTGGAGAGGAGAAGGCTCCAGGGAGAGCTCAGAGCCCTGCCAGGGCCTAAAGGGGCTCCAGGAGACCTGGAGAGGGACTGGGGACAAGGGATGAAGGGACAGGACACAGAGAATGGCTTCCCACAGCCAGAGGGCAGGGATGGAGGAAATATTGGGAAGGAATTCCCGGCTGGGAGGGTGGGCAGGCCTTGGCACGGGGTGCCCAGAGAAGCTGTGGCAGCCGCTGGATCCCTGGCAGTGTCCAAGGCCAGGTTGGACAGGGCTTGGAGAAACCTGGGATAGTGGAAGGTGTCCCTGCCCACGGCAGGGTGTGGAGTGAGATGCACTTTTAAGGTCCCTTCAATCCAAGCCGTTCCATGATTCTATAATGAAGAAACATTACCTGCTATCCTAGGTGGAAAAACACAGCACAGGAGCCCTGTGCTAGGGGAAACGAGCAGGACTGAACTCCTGCCATGGCTCAGTGTCCCTGTGCTGGTGTGGGCTGCCAGCAGCATCCACGTCCCTCGTCACCCTGAGACCTGGTGCCGGAATCTGTCCCTTTGGAAACCAGCACTGCGCCTGTTTGCAGCGGATGTGAACCACAGCCCTCGCCTTCTCCAAGTGAAGTTCCCTAAGAAGAGCAATTAACTGAGTAATTAAATAGCCAAACTTTCCAATTGCTGATTGTCTTACCTCCCTGCCAGCTCTCCCTCCCAGCGCTGGGTCTCCCAAGGCCTCCTTCGGTCGAGGTGCACCTTTGAGGCAGGAATTTGTCCGTCCCAGACGTGTTGCAGCACCGGGCATGGCACTGCCTGAGCTCATTTTGGAGGAACGCAGGCACTCCTTGAAATTCTTGAGCGCAATCTGCCTCTGGAGCCGCAGCACCTCTCGCTGGGATTCCCGCAGCAGGCGGTCAAACTCGATGACGTTCAGGCAGCGAGGGTCGTCCTGTGAGAAACCATCCATGGCACCATGGCACTGACAAGCTCCAAAAGGTGGGACATGTCCCATCTAACATGCAAACTCCAAAAGAGGAGAGGCCGGGAAAACCCAGGTAGTGTGGCACACACCCATGGCTGATTCCTGGGTCTCCAAAGCCTCAAAACTCACTTTACATCCTTTATGCAAGTACATTATTCCTCATGAAGATAAAACTCAGCCTGTAATGCTCCTGCAGCTCTCCCAGCATGATGTGCAGGGTTTTTCCAAGCATGGGCCATCTCAGCACATGCCAGCAGGGAGCGTGGCAGGATATAATTTCACAGCCCAGCCAAACCAGAGCTCTCACTATTTTCTGTACTCCTTGGAGTGGATGCTGGCAAGCACCAGGCTTTGAGAGGCTGCAGGAATGAAGAACATCTGGGATTTGGTCAGTTCTTCCTCAGGATAATATTTGGTTTCCTAACATTCTTTTAGGAATTTCTCTCCTCTCAAGACAGTATGTGTGATGGACACTTATCTATAGCACAAAGGGTCACTCCCATCCACTCTGACCCAAACACAGCAGCTTTTGAATGAAAGCAACACAATCTGACTCTCACAAAACCAAGGAGAAAATATCACCAGCTTGCTGGATTCCTTAAAGGTTTCCAGATTTCAGGAAGCTGAAGAAACATGTCCATACGTACAAAATCAGGTTATGAAAAACTGTCTTTACAAATCTGCTGCTGGAGGAGACATTGTTCATTCCCCTGGAAAGATCCAAAGACAGAGAATTCAAAACATAATTGGTATCCAGGACAAATCTGCTTCCCTGTTTGCTTCTTATTTGCCCTAAAAATAGTGTGTGCTGTATAAAGGCAATTTGTGGGGAGAACCATGGTTACTCTCACACTGTAAGGGGGAAACTGAGGCAGCATTAATGGGAACTGATTATAGATTCAAGAAGTGAGCAGCTGGGCTCCCTCTGTGCCAGACCCATGTTCAGGCTATCAGGGTAGTAGTTCTTTAAACAAGATTGGCTGGGCCTATGTATAAAATCTCCCTTCCCCCACCACAAAAAAGCGGCTATTCCCAACAGACAGCCTCTGGAGGCTGGGGGAACAAGGGAGTAGGAAAAAAGCTCAGTCCTCCCCTCAGTTTCTATTATACCCATCCCCTGCAGCTGCTCCCCCCAGTCCTCCACTTCCAAGAATCCATGCTGCAAGAAATTGCGGCCTGGATTTCGCTGGAGCCAGGGTTTGGTTGGAAGCAGATCACTGGAGTATGATCTCAGGAAATTATTTTATTCCATCCTGAGTCCTGGCTTTGCAAAACAAGGCAAATGCATTTGCAGTCCAGGGTGCAGGTTGTGAGTCCTGCTACTGTGAGGGAGCTGAGTGGATCCATTTCATAGCTACTGAAAAATTTCTACTGATTTAAATACCCAAGATTAAAATTGATTTGATTACAAACTCTAAGCGTGCACATCATATCTCTGAATAAAACACCCTTCATTGGCATAATGCATTTTGCATGCTGCAGACAGATTAGGGGAATTTGGAATTTTAAGTAGCTGGAAATTAAAATTTAATGAGCAGTTTGCTTGGAAGAGAAATGGGAAAAACAAGATCAGACAGAATTATCTATATTGCTCTCTTTTCTGTGGATTCCCTGCTCAGGCATCAATGCCCTGGTTGCTGGTGCCACAGACAGGGTCACCTTCTGGGACAGGGTGGTCACCCAGGTGAGCCTAGGAAGGCAGTGACTGAATTCGTCATCCCTGGGGGTTGCACCCGTGTGCTTTTTCTTGGCCAGGAACAAACCTTGCTCACCCACTTCTGTCACATTCCTTTACAATCTGTCACTCTCCTGTCCCTAGCAGGTTCAGGTTGCCCAGCACACTCTGCTGGGAAAATCAGAGTGCTTTGGAAAGGGTCTCTTCCCCTTTCTTTGGTGGGTTGAGGTGAGAAATAAAAGGAATGGGAAGGAAACTTCTTGCTGACACTGCAGAGCACAGAAAGACCTGGATCAGTTTGTCCTGTGGTTTAATCCCAGGAAAGATCAATGGGGCAGCTCTGTACAAACACCAAATACACCTCACTGTACTAATCCTGACTAGATCTACATTAGGGAAAGACTGAGAATCCACCTTCAAACCTGTAGTTAAACTGAACATATGGGGAGCTTGGGGACAAAAATAAAGCTGTTTTCAGTGAGGAAGTATCTGTCACCTAAATACCACGTGAGTAGGACAGGTAGAAGTGCAAGTGTTCAGCTCAGCTGGGGGCAGGGAAGTAGGGTGGCACTTGACCATATTTGCATTAGCAAAACAGGGGGAAACCAGCATGGGCCCAAGTGTTACTGAGGTCCTCTGGAGATTTGAACTGACGTAAACTGCAAGCATGCAGTTTGGGAATCAAAGATACAACTGAGATGCCCAGCACTGATTGCTTTAGTCACCTTGAGTGGGAACCATCTCACCCAGCCCCAGCTGTCAGCAGAGGCTCCTTTCAGAGCCATCACAGAGAAGAGCTTTGCAGGAGCGACACATCTAACCAGTCCTAGATCTCGGGATGAGCTGTATTACCACTTTATCCCACCATTTATATTGGCATGGCCTGTGCTGGTACTGAGGGAAATGCAGATCACCAGCCCAGGAGCAGACACCAGCTCTGGGGATGGTTTCATGAACACCCAGCCCTGCCTGGTCATTTGTAGCCTTCGTCATAAACATGTCTGGAGGCACTAAGTTATCACCAGTCTCATGGTGGCTGTGACTCCTCAGAAAGCTGCAGCTTGAGGCTTGGGATCAACACTGGTTTTTGGGAATGTGCTGGTTGGCTTCACAAAGAAATGCTTTAAAAGGAGGCCCTGCTTCTACATCTTCCTTGCAGCTCAGCCCTTTGAAAAGTCACCTGTGTCTGTGGCTTCTCGGGGTTTTCCAGGGAAGGAGTTTTAGTCATTGCTGGAAATGGCAGCTCAGATCCATGAACTGATGGAGGGACGAGCAGGGTGTCCCCAACACACTCTTCTGGAGAGATCCAGACACTCTCTGCCTCACACTCCCGAGAGTGTCCCCATTCAGCTCACACATCAAATCCCCTCCCCTATTTTCAGCCTCCACTTGAGACTAATTCCCCTTACACCACTTCCTGGAGCCTGGTTTCCATCACAGCTATTGCCCTTGTACCCAGCCCCAGAGTGATGTCCCACAAAATGTCTCACCTTCCCTGCCAAGAGTTTAGCCTGCAGTTCCCGGCATTCCTGCTGCAGAGCTTCAATTTGCTTGTCTTTTGCTAGGAGAGCACTGGCTTGCTCTGTCAGGTCCTTCGCACGCTGGCGAGCAAATGCTTTTTTGCACAATTCCAGGCTGGAGCCCTTCAGAGACACTGGAGCAGCTACCTACACCAGAGAGCAGTGAGGTGTCTTTGTGTGTGATAACCACCATTCCATCCCCCCTTGGTGTTCAACAACCACCACCCAATCACCCTTTGGTGTTCAATAGCCACCACCCCATCACCCAGCATAGGGTGCACTGTCAAAAAATGCAGCCTGGCCCAAAAGGACAGACAGACAGAGGAGCAGGAGAGACCTATGGAAAAGTAGAAGAGGAAAGACTGGACAGAAAAGTGACGCAAAGAAAAGGGGGGAAGGACAAGGTACTCAATAGGTACAGCGAGCACAGGGGCTGCAGTCAGGGCAGAAGTGGGGAGGGGAAGGAGAGAAAACCAGGATGAGGTAAAAAAGACAAGAGAAGGCAGCAGATAGGAGGGGAGAATGGCAGGAAAGATAAGCATGGGATCAAATACAGCATGGCATCAAGGACAGACATGGCCAAACCAGGAAGAGAAACAGAGATTCCATGGTTTTCTAGTAGGAAAGAGCTCCAGCATGGATGGGCAGAAGATAGAGGGAAAGGCAGAGGCTAAGGAGAGCCCAGCCAGGCCCAGCACAGCCAGGGAGGACTGGGAGAAAAGCAGAATTGGAGGAAAATCAGTTTAGGTTCACATCCTCCCTGGGAGGGAGGAAAGCATAAGGTGGGGATAGCAGTGTGCTCAGGGGGAGCAGGGCAGGCAGGGACAGGCAGCTGGCTGAGTCCAGGGACAGGCTCTGCCCTGGCAGGAGCTGAGGCTGCCCAGCACAGTGTCCCTGGGGTGTCCCTATCCCTGGAGATGGCTCTCCCACTGGTACCAGCACCACAGACTTGGATGAAGGGGCAGTTCAAACCCTCTGTTCATCCCAGTCCTACATCCTGCCCCTGGGTTTATCTAACTCTATCTCTCTCTGCCCAGCTGTTTTCATCTGCACAAGGCCTGATAATCTGGGAAGGGGATCCACTGCTGCCAGATCAAGAACCTATGCAAAGTTTTCTTCCCCAGGTCTTCCCAAGAATCTCATGCACATGCAGAAGCTGTGTTGCCCTGGCTCCACAGGACCTGGGTACCAAGCACTGGAGGGACCTGGTGCCAAATTAACCCTGGCTTCTCAGGGCCCTTTCTCTGGTCCTACCTCCATCCCACCCTCCACAAGGCTCAGCCATCCCAGCACTTGCTGCTGTCAGGACACCTGGGCCAGCAAATCAGTTGTCCAGGACTTGCACAGGCCCTAAACTGTCTCCACCCCAAAGTTTCACTGGGAAAACAAATAAAACAGTATTTGTATATGTACTGGAGGGTCTGCATAGTATGTCAAATGGTTTCTCTTAACATAGTATCTGACAAGTCCGTCTGTTGCCTTGCAAGTACCAAAACCCCGCGACAGATGGGTGACACAGTGCCTGGGGACAGAGAGGGCAGCAGAGCCAGGAAATCCCTTCTCTCCAGCACAGCTTTCGCTTCCTCCTTTCTATCCTAAATGACTTGAATTCCCCATCACAATCCCTGCTTTTCTTCAGAAAGGTGTGCCCAAGATCCCATACCCTACAGCCACCTCCCACTGCTGCTTGCACCATGTCACACACTCCAGGGTTCACAACAAGCTGCTCATGGGCTGGAAAAAGCAGAAGCCCTGTGGTTTGCGCAGCATTTCCAGTGCGGTGTGGATGGGACAGAGCTGCCTCTCACCCCTTCCTGTTTTGCTTCACCACACTCCTTTTCTTATTCAAATCCTTCCTGTTTCTTTTTGATGAAGTCAGATGAATTATTTTCATGACTTGCCCAAAGAAAGCTGAGTTAATTACTTCAAACTATGACCTTACAGTAAGAAACCAAGCAGGAAGAGATCCCTCAAACAAGCCCCCAAGAGGGGTAGAGAAGCTGGCAATGACTGGGGTTGGTGATTCTTGCTCTGCCCACAACGTGCAAAGCATGTTTGCTGTAGGTTTAAGAAAAAAAAAGAAAGGTCTTTCTAGCTCAATGGAAGCAGAAAACCAAAGGTCCTGGTGGTGAGATGCTCTCCCAGCCCAGCACCCCAGCTGCAGCAGGTCCTGGCACCCACCACTCTGAGGTTTGCCTCCTGGAGCTTCCGGGCTCTCTCCTCCAGGCGCTTGGCAATCACTGCCAGCTCTGCATTCTTCCTCTTCAGGTGCTTCACCTTCTCCTCTGTCTGGGGGAAGCAGCTCCTGCGCTGGAGAGTACAAGGAGAAGTTGGAGGTGAAGCATTTGCTCAGGAGCCAACATCCCTGCCTCTACCTGACCTATGTAGGGTACACAGGCCTTTTCCCAGCCAGGGCTTGGCCTGGTCTCCTAGAACTATCCCAGCTGTTGAACACCAATCTCTGTTGCCTCTCCAGTCCCTGAAATCTGTGTTTTCCTGTTTTTGTTAGTGTGACCTCTTGGACTCCATGAGATGACCCTCACCCCACCCCAGACCATCCCACGTGGTTCCTCTCCATCCATCACATCCCCGTCACAGGCTCTGCTAGGACTCAACGTGTCTCCAGCATCAGGGTATACTGGCCACCCACCCTCTGGGCTTTCTCTTCCAGAGTCTTCCCAGTTTATTTCCCCAGGATTACAGGACTCAACACGTCCCTGATGATTTGTAATACACCACCACAGCAAGCTTATCTGTGTCCTTCCTGTCCTGACACCAAAGCATGAGCAGGAGAAGGAGACAAAGAACTTCATGATATTTGCAAAGCAAATTTCCTTTTTCTTCCTATTGATTCTGTTCATTCTTAATCCCTTTTTATTTGTTATCTGTCTGTTCCAATAAGCTGCCACTTGCCCATGGCTCCTTCTCCCAAGGTCAAACCCAGATGTGTTGTGCCATCTTTTCACATCAGCAGAAATGTCATGTCGACTAATCCTCACGATTATTTCCCTCCCTCCCCCTGTGAGAGTGCACCATGGGTGCCTGGGCTGCAAGGCTGAGGCTGATTTTTGAGAGTCAAATTTGACACACAGGCTTGTGCTTCAAAAAAAATCTAGATGACTGATAAGGGGTAACCCCTCGAGGTGCAGGTCATGCTGAATTTATGCTTTTAATGTAAGAAAATTATCTAAAATATGTGTTTTTGGATGGGGTGATATAAGTCTGCAATGCTGAGCAATCAAATTTGCCCAGTGTGGCTGGGCTGCACCCCCCAAACTGCAGGGCTGATAAGGGGTGATGCTCTCCAGTGAGGATGCAGGAGGGGAATATCCCCTCTTTCCTGAGAGTCCTGGCTGCCCACCTGGGGAGTCAGGGGTGAGGGAGGGGGCAGAAGGCAGATGGCTCTGGCTTGGTTTTGGGGTGCAGCTGGGGAGGATCTCGGTGCTGGGCTCTCATGGGAGCAGGGGGCAATGCTGCACTGTCACCCAGAGCCAAGGCTGAGTGAATCAGTGTTTCTGCTTTTCTTTTTCAGAGTAAACAAGAGCGACTTCCCCTGCCCAGCCCTGCTCTGCACTGCAGAGAAGGGTCCAACTCCAGCTGATGGCTGCAGCATGAAGGCACCCAGGAGACCCAAAGCACCCAGACCTCCATTGTCCTCTGGCCCTGCCCAGATTATCCCATGAATTCAAGAAGCATTTGGACAATTGTCCTGCACATGGTGTGACTCCTGGGGATGGCTCTGTGTAGGGCCAGGAGTTGGACTCGATTCTTGTGGGTACCTTCCCATTCAGCATGTTCTGTGATTCTGTGATCTCTAAGAGTTGGCAGGAGACAGCAGCTCTCTGTGTCTAGGACTCCCTCCCCACAGAGCATCCCACAGCAGCATCTCCTGCTCACCAGCAAGCTGTTCTCCTCGGCCAGGCTGGAGCAGCGGTGCCGCAGGTCCTCCAGCGCACTCAGGAGCTTTGTGTTCTGGCTCACAAGGAAGCTGTAGTCAGCCCCACTCTGCAAAACAGCACAGAGAGGCAAGGCAGGGCTTCACCTGCCTGAGGCAGGGACTGCAGGTCCTGCAGGACCACAGGGATTCACCACGGGGCAGTGGCAGAGGGGCTCACACCAGCCCCGTGGGGAACCCGGCCTGGCTGTGCCAGTGGCTGACAGGGTCAGGGTGCTGGTGGCCAAGGGTGGCATGTGGGGGCTGACTTCAGGAGGAGGCAAGGGGCTGCATGTCCACTGGGGGACAACTGGTCCTTGAGGCCACCCTGAGGGTGACAGCCGCCATCTCCATAGCTTTAAGAATTCTTTAAACTTCCACTCAGGGAAAAAGCCCAGACCCTTCTGTTGTCCTGAGCCATGGTACCATCCAAACTGGCTCAGGTGAAACACAGACAGAGTCAGCAAGACCAAGGCAGGCAGAACACAAGTTCTGGCACCCCAAGCATGTGTGCTGCTCCCCACGGCTAAGAGACCCACTGGCCTCCAGCACCACATGGCTTTGGAGGCAACCAGACTTCCTCGACCTCTTCGCCATACTAGCACACATTTTTGGCCCAGGAGTGTGCCCAGGAGCCAGACCCCAGATCTTCCTCTCTGTGTCAGCCTTGGCTCCGGAAGAAGGTGACGTGCAAGATTCTTTGCAAACGCCACCTTCATTTTGCCACCTCCAAAGCAGCAGCAGCAGCAGCAGCTCTGCCGGGAGCTGTGTGTAGAGTTTTGCGGTTGCTGCTTCCTGCCGAGAGCAGCTCACCGCACGCTCGCTACCGGAGCCGGCTCCCAGCAAGGATTTCTGGGCATTAGCAAAGCTTGGAGCCGAGCTGTTGCTTCATAGCCGCCATATGGCAGCGCCTTGGGAAGATCCAGCCACATGTTTTCCCAGGAGCCAGGCAGGTCTTGCAGGACCCGCTCCCAGAGCCCAACAGGTCTCCGCTGAAAGGCTGTGACCTTCCCAGTGTACACAGCTCTGCCCTGCAGTTTTTCAGCCAAAGCTGGGAGGGAAACATCCCTTACTCCCAAAGGAATGCTGCCCAAGCTTTCAGGTAGCAAGAGCTCAGACAGGAGTTCAGCTCCAGGAGGTCTGAGACTGGCTAAAACTCATTACGCTTTTGAACAATTCTTGTTTCTCCATTGTGTCCATTGTAAAGACAGGGCAGGAGACCAGTGCCACCGAGTTCCCTCCCACTGAATTCCCCAGCGTGGTGCCATGCCCGTGGCTCTCCCAATCTTACACCTGCATGGAAATGCCTTGACAAAGCAGGGAGGGAAAACACAGCTGAAGGAGGTTGAAAACAACAACAAAAAAAAACCCCAGAAGATGACACGCAGCCCTTCCTATCAGCCTCACGTGGTGTCCCCAGTCCCATCAACCCCTTGAGACACCAGGATATGACGTGGCAGAAGCTGACAGGCAGAGGGGTTTGTTGGTTCCCCACCTTCCCCACAGAAATCCCAGGGTTTGTGAAAGCTGGAGTGAAATGCCCCATAGAAAGAGACTGTACTGCTACCCACACATGGGAAAGCAAGAATACTTCTTCCTCTATTTTTTTTCCTCCTAGGCACTCCAGGCTACTGTTCCAGGGGACATCACACTGCAGCACCTGGGTGCCCTCTCCTGCTCTCCAAAAACTTAGGGCTGCTCCCAGGGATGGTCACAGTAGGCCCAGGAACAAAGGAAATCTCTGAACCCAGCATCCTAGGGATGCCAAGAAGCTCCCCTGGGCGCTGTGTGTCCAGTACCAGCTCCTGCAGCATCAGTCCCACCCTTGCAGCTTTACAGGGACAGTGAGGTGTCTCAGAGACCATTTCCTCCATCACCAGCTCCAGGAACAGCACAGCACTTTCTCGGCCTAGGAATCCACATAGGGGACACTGCAGGTGACAAAGAGGGGACAAAGCAGGGCAGGTTCATGGGGAGAGGGGTCCTACCAGCATCTCTTGTGCTGTGCATGGCAGTGCCTCAGGCTGGTCCCCTGCTGCCACCTCCAGAGCCAAGCCCTGTGATGAAGTCAAAGTGCATTATTTCCATCTCCTTGCCACTGCCAAGAGGCCTCAAAAATCTCGACTGTGGTTGCCCTGAGACAGGCAGAGCACCGTGAGCCAGCAGCCTCTGCACTGGGATGGGAGCAGGAGAGCTTTTGAGGAGGATCAGATGTGCTCCTGCCTCCCCCACCAGCCAGCCAGGACTTACGGCATCAGCAGCATGGGGTTTCGGTAGGGGACAATCAGCACCTCCAGCATGGCATGGGGATATTTTGGGGCCCTACATTCAAATTTCTGCACTTGAAACCCCATTTCTGCAGCCATAAAACATTTCATCAGGACAGGATGCAAGGTGTATAACCCCTCACCCCCACCATGTCAGGCTGCCCCCAGCTCAGCCTGAGGTTTTGTGTCACAACTCCAGAGCCCATGAAATGGCAAAGGCTGGCATGTCCCTTCCCATTCAGTGGATGTTGCAGCCTCCTTGGGCAAGGTGCCATGGAGCAGGAGAGTGTGGCTGCGTGCTCCAGGCTGGGGCCAGGCGTGGGGCCAAGCCTCCACTGTGCCAGCATGTCCCTCTGCGGCCACAGCTCCTTGGGGCTTTGCCCAGAGAGGCACAAGGGACAGTAGCAGCACGAAGACGTGGAGGCAGGAGATCCTTGCTGTGCCAGGATGTCTGTCCCGCGAGGGGACGTCACTGCCACAAAAGCTTTGCCAAACCTTCCCACTGGCTCTGAGCCACTGCTGGCTGCATCAGCTGAGCCCTCCTCCAAGACCACAGAGAGCCTGGAACCAAAGGGCTGTCTAGACGTCATCCCACGCTCATTAAACATTCATTTCCTATAATGAAATGGCTTTTAATTTATCGACCGCTCTGCAGTTCCTTAAGATCCCTCGCTGCACAACACAGCCTCGCTGCTGGCTGCACTCAGGGCTCCCACGGTGCCTTTCATGGGGAGTAGGAAGAAATTGTTAGGGAGAAGAGGCTCCGGCCAAAGTGACTCATCCAGATGAAGACATACAGAAGTGTCAGCAGGAGCTGGAATCCATACGCATTCCTTGGTCAGGGAGGTTTTCCATGAGCTGAGGCAGAGCTGACACCATGGGGCAGCAGAGGGGGTCTCCAGGCAGCCACATTCTCCAGATCAGGAGCATCCTTGGCCACTAAAAAATTAACCTAAAAATTAACACAAGTCACGTGGTATTTTGCCACAGGGAAAGTTTCTAAAATGAGAGGAAGGCCGGAGCAGAAGAGGAGAGATGCTGAGGGAGGAGAGCAGCAGGCATATGGCTTTAAAGCCTCTGTTACAGGGACATCAGCATCATCTGTCATCTGTTTTGGCAGGTAGAGCCCAAAAGTTTCTCCAGGATACACTGAGAACAGTAAAGAAAAGCCTCAGCATGGCAGCTGCCAGAAACTGCTGTTTTTTCACCTGAAAGCTTCAAATGCACTAGAGAGCTTCAGTGACTTTTGCAGGGAGAGGTACCCAGGCAGGCTGCTAAATGGGTCACACAGGCAAAATCCCTCTGGAGCACCCAGCATCCATCACAGTCCTTAAAGTCCTGCAGAAAACTTGCAGGAGGCTGTCGGGGGACAGTAAATCAGCCAAGCACTGCCTGCAGCTGTGCTCTGCAATGCGGCTGGGGCTGCGCCGGCCCCGTGGCACGGCCTGGCACCCACCAGCCCAGTGCTCCCCCAGCCAGCCCCAGGGAACAGCCAGAGTCTAAACCCAGCCTTGCTTTGAAATCCCTGCCAGATGAGGAGGAGGAATTTACCAGGTGGCCCCATGAGCAGGAGGTCTCAGGTAGCCTTTGGAAACAGCGTGCCCCACACCTGATTTGAAAACAAACCTATTTTGAGGGTGTAGAAACTATACACAATTTGAAGGTGTATAAACTACTGACAATTTCAAGACTGCAGCCAATCCAGGGTCCAGTTCCTGGGTTTGCTTTGCAGGAGTCACCTCTGAATACAACCCCCCTCTGCAGACACGTTGCAGAATGATTTCCCAGGTGAAGCTATCCCAGCTCTCCTGATGTCTTGGGTATATTAAATCCACCACCTCGCCTTCATTTGAAATCATTGTCCCCAAGCCTTCACCATGTCAAAGCCCTTTAGCTGTTCATTCCACTTGACTTTAGTAATTAGTTCCTCAATCCTCTTCACTTGGAAATGAAGCCTGTCATTGCCAATCCATTTTCTCCCCTTCCAGACAGTTTCAAAGGACTCAGCCACAGGACAAAGTTATTTTCCATAGGCTGCTATTCTGCAGCGCCCTCACTGCATGTTAAAAGCAAAACAAAAATAGCCTCACCTCCTGTTGGGTCAGTGAGCAGAGCCAGCCCCAGCGCTGCTGCTGCTGCAGGCACAGCAAGCAGGCAGCACACCCCCACCCAGGGAACAGGAGCAGTGCTGCCAAAGGTATGGGAGGTGTAAGAGACATGCCTGGGATGAAGCTTGATTATCCTGCCACTTCTCTGACAGGGAGTGTGTCCCACTCTGCTTGTCCTGCTTCCTTCCTGCATTTTGCACTGTTCCTGGTTTCAGACACAAACACGTCTGTTGTGCCTTTGCCTTTAGGGCACTTCCCCACAGCCCTATGTGCTGCCAACTCCCCTTTCCATCAGTCAGCATTTTCTCCTGCTGCCCATCCCTCTTCCAGCCTACTACTTGCCCTTATTTATGTGATTTCCTCATTTATCTGATTTTTATCACCCCATGTAACAAATTCACGGAAGACAAAATCCATCCAAAGCTATTAACTTCAAAAATCCTGCCTCCAGCATAAGGAGTGCTGGAGCCATGAATTGGAAGACATTGGGGGAATATTCAGGGGAGCAGTCACTATACATTTGCTGTTTCTCTACATTTCCCCAGGCATCCTCTCCTGCACACCCTCTGACCACTGCCAGCTCTTCATACGCTCCCGACTGGGTGTTTAAAATGAGATACAGCTAAAATTGGAGTCTCACAAAACCAGGTCCTCTCTATCTTTAAACCCTCTGTGGAAGCACTGTTATAAATCCCAGGAACACAAACCCAGCTATTCCAGGAGGAGAATAATCAGCTCAGTAGCTCTGATGGCCCTGGCTCACTGTCCTTTGATGAGCTCAGCTTCTCCAGCCACCCAGCCAAGGGAAAAATTAATGTTCCTGCAAAACTGAGACAGGGAGGAATGTGAGCAGAAAATAAACTCACAAGGCAGAGGATCAGCTCTCCAAAACCCAAGGCTGCAGCCGGGTCCGGGGTGCAATGCGGCACAATTCCTCACCTTTGACAGCAAATCCAAAAGACGGGAGGATTTGCAAGGAGATGAGAGAAAATGACACTGAAATACGCCATGGCTGCTGGGAGGGTGGCTCTGAAATGCTCCTGAGGTGCTGCACATGTGCTTCCTCATCCTTCACCAAAAAACAGAAAATAGGGCAAGGAATTGTGAGGAATGGAGGGTTTGGAGAAGCCATGGGGGACTCTGGCAGGGGACAAGTGCTGCTCAGGGAGCAGGTTCTCCTCTGGCTGAACACTGCTGGTATCGTCAGTTCTTTTGTTTGTCCAGTTTGCTCCTGGCCCTGCTCTCCAGCAGGCGAAGGAGATGTGTTCCTGCCTCCAGACAGCCATGACCCGCCTGGAGCAGAGGCATGACACGGTCTGTGTGGCTCTGGACAGGCTTTCCCCAGCTGTGACCCAGCTCTCTCCGTGTTAAGCACAAAGTGTTTTGCAATCCCAGGTTGCGTGTGGCCGCAAACTGCAGCTGATCCATCAGATAACCCGCAGCAGCACCAGGTTGTGCAACACCCCTCAAGTACAGGAACATCACCCTCCTGCTCTTGGGCCACTGTGTCAACCCTGGCCACCGCTGTGACCCCCGCAGGGTCCCTGCCCCCTACACACCTTGTGAGAAAGATAACTGCATTTCCGAAGGTGAAAAAAGGTACAAAGCCTGTTCTACCAACTGCCCTTTGAACACTGGTGTGCAGGTGTCTCCCTTGCCTCTTACCAGCTTCCAGACTGACGTGGCCAAGTCTTTGGCTCTTGGTAAAGCAGGACTGTGCTCCATCCCCACTGCACTCAGGGGACACTGCTGTTTCACTGCCCACGTGGGGAATGTGTGGAAGACAGGCTGTGCGCCACAGAACATGGTCAGGCTGTAACATTCCGAAGCCAAGACAGTTAAGCTTTTTCCCCCACTGCAGAATTTTCTGGGTGCTGCTGAACAAATAATTGAATCTACCCATGCCACAGTATTTCAGCTATATTAAAAAAATGCAAAATGTAGAAGATGTGGGAAGCAATGTGTGAAAAACTTCAGTGCAAACACAGGAAGACTTCGCAAACTCTGCTGCTGTGTACTCATGCACATTGCAAATCATTTGAGCTAAAATATGGGTACTGGCTTACTATGAGATATTTTTGGAGCTTTTTGTCACTTAGCTCTAAGCAGAGGTCAGTCTGCAGCTCCCAGTGCTGCAGGCTCAGGCCCAGACCACCCTGAGGTCTTTGTGGAGCATCTGGACTCTTTCTTGATGCCATGTGTCAGATAATTCTATTTTGTGAACGTGCAAAAAACCCCCAAACCCCTGGTGAAGAATGATAAAATTTAGTCCTTTCCAGGTTTGGTAATTGATGGTTGGCGTAGGGATAATTGTTCTCTGATATCTCGTCTTTCCTGTAACAGAAACTCTAATCCAAAGAAACACTCCCAAGAAAGGCAATGAGACTTCTACCTTCACTCTGGGAAGCCACTGAGCTGCAGCTCAGTAAATTCCCTGCCCGTACACAAGAGCCACAGCCCTCTAAGAGGATCACGGCTTGCAAACCAACACCAACTCTCCTTCTCACCACAGAGCCTCAGCAGCAACCTCCATGACCACAGTTGTGCTTTGATTAAATGGAAATACTCGATTCCTCTCCATATTCAGCTCTGAAGAGGTATATTTGCTCTTCCACCTAGCAGAGTACATCAGGGAGCTGAGGGGCAGATTTTGTATGTACAAGTCAGTTTTTGCCCAGAAATCTGCATTGCAGTGTCTCACCCACCTCTTCCTGTTTTCCAATTCACTGGCAGCTTCCCAGGGGCCAAGAACACCTTTTCTTTTGGGTCACATTGGCTAAAAACCTGCTCTAGTTGCCCAGGCTATGGCATGATTTGATAGGAGGAAATTGTTCTCTGTGAGGGTGGGGAGGCCCTGGCACAGAGAAGCTGAGGCTGCTCCTGGATCCCTGGAAGTGCCCAGAGCCAGGCTGGACAGGGCTTGGAGCAACCTCCAGGTGGGATAGTGGAAGGTGTACCTGCCCACGGCAGGGAGTGGGACTGGATGGGCTTCAAGGTCCCCTCAATCCAGACCACTCTGGATTTTGTAATTCTAGGTTGGGATCAGTGTTCTTGCTCACCTTGGTCATGGTCTGGCAATGGCCAAACAGCAACACGGTGTGACAGCCCTGTCCCAAATCTGATCTCCACCAGCCCACTGGAGCCAAGGACACAGGGAGGAGGCACTGCTTGGTGTTCCTCACCTTCCACGTCCCACACAAGTGACCCGGCCAAGCCGTTTGGACGTGTCTTTGCAAAGAAGGCATGAGCTTAATCAGAAAAAGAGCTAAAATGACCATTGCCTTCCCCTTCCTAGTCTTACTTTGCCTTGTTATCCATCCATTGCTACAAATAGAGAGGCACTGGCTCTTCCTGTCAGGCAGCCGCCTGAAGTGACCATCCACAGTGCTGCAGCAAACAGCACTAAGGCATTTGCAGGAGGCTGAGCACTACCAAGCCAAGGAAAATTAATTTACTCAGATTTTGAGCATGATGGAATACAATCTTCTAATAGGGATTGCAGGAAATGGCAAGAACTGGCTTCATTGTCCAAGATCTCCCTGTCCTACTGCCATCTTTCATTCTGCTGACCTACCCATCCCAGTCAAGGGTGCAGCTCTACACACCCTCAGACACTAAATGAACAGCTTTCCAGTTTTGCCAATGGAAAATTTGAAGCTCTTGAAAGACCACAAATTCCTGCAAAAGGCACTGAGCTTATCATTAAATGCAGCTTGGCCTGAGCACTTGATGTGAAGGATATTTACCAGCATTTTATAATTCTTCCTGTGTCTCTGCTTTGTTTTATTAAGCCCCACTGGGACCAGCGGGTTTTTGTGGCTATTTAAATGCCTGCTCACTGGAGGGCTCCTTGATTTAAGCATTTCCAGTTGGGTTTATGGATTTATTGAATATTCTCAGCTCCACATGACCTCAAGGGAATCTGAGGCTTGGATTTTAAGAAATTCAAATCCAAAGCAACCTCTTGTGATTGAGAAGAAGTCACGAGAATCAGCTTAGAGCACCCTAACTGTGCCCCTTACCTGTGTGGTTCTGGGATGGGAACAGGGAATGGTCAGCTGCTGAGCTCATCTCTTCCACGAGTGATCTGGGGAGATGAGTAATCCTGGAAGGGAAGGATGCAGGGAATATGCAGAAAGTGAACCACCTTGATCCTCTTCCCTTGTCCAATGTAGGGCACCAGGAGGGAGCCTTCCCTTCAGCAACCTGCTCCAAAACCACCCTGAGGTTTCCAGGGCCAAAGCAGATCCCCCTGGAGCAGCATCCCCTGGGAGATGCAGGCAGCTGAGCTCTTGTGGAAGTGCTCTAAAATCCTTCTGATAGCATTCTGGGAACTTTCCAATTTCCAGACAGACTGTATCTGTGCCACTTTAACCCCATTCTTCCTATGCAGACAACATTTTTTTCCTTCTCTGATATTCATTACTTGGATTCCTTCTCTGATATTCATTACTTGGATTTGGACCCTACCCCTGCAGTGCCTGGAGATTCTCAGCAGGAAAGTAAGTTCTTATGTCTCATGTCTACACAGAAATTTTGGGAAGCAGGACCAGAGCAATTCCAAAGACGCAGGAGGAAGGATAAACTTGTGACAACCCCCAGACAGCATTATCCAGCGGGGCCATGGTGGGATACACTGCTCTGCAGAGGAGCTGGGAAAGCCTGCACTGCCTTGCAGGATGTAGGCATGACAAACAGATGGAGAGATGTGGGTACAAATCTCAGCAAGGAAAATTCCCACCAGGTTATGGAGAACATTCCTCTGGTGGGATCCCAGCCCCTGGAGATACTCAACACTTGCCTGGTCAGGACATGATCAGCCTCTTCCATCTCTGGAACCTTCTGGGGGCAGGGGCCGGATGGGAGGTGCCAAGTGTGTCCCCTTGTCCCACCTCCCTAACTCCAGAGTTCTTCTGCCAGCTCCCAGGTGGGAGAAGGGCAACAGCTCTCCACACTCTGCACTCAGGAGAGACCCAGACAAGAACACCAAGATTAACTTGACCTACAGACAGTCTTAATGCCTCTCCACAGCCTGTTCCCGAGGGAATAGCTGAGCAGTGGTGGCAGAGACTGGGACACACAGCAAGAGCTTCATCATAAAATCAACATCTTTAATCAACTCTGTCAGCGATGAGCCCTCAGGAGGCTCTTCCCCACACCAGAGAGGTCTCCCTGGAGGTGGCTGTCCTGTTCACACAATGCAGCTCTGACATCCCAAGGACAAATGTCCTAAAGGAAGCCTGGCAGCACAACACACGGGACATGTTCCAGCCTGGACAGGAGCAGCAAAGCTTTGGAGGGGAGCTGTGCAAGCCTGTCTTGGCCCCAGCTCTAACATAGCACCTTGTCCTCAGGTTGGAGGGTGTTGGTCCACAGCCCAGCAGCACCAGCACTTGCTCTGCTGGGGACAGCAGCACTGAGCTTCCTCCTGGGGCTGAACTGGAAGCCTTTCACATCCCGAAAGACACTTGGCTCCAGGAGAAACTGCTGGAATTTTTTTTTTTTTTCCCAAGGAAAAGACAAGGTAATCTTTCTGGAGGTCATAATCAATGTTAAGGATGGTACTGCCATGGTACCACCAGCACCACCCCAATGACATCACAGTGCCACTGTGGCACTTGCCATGATGCAGCTGAGTAACACCGTTCTCACAGCACCATCACTGTGGCACCAGAGCACATCACACCAGCACGACCAGTCCCACCACAGTGCTGCCCCAGCACATGGAGCTATGATGGTACTACCATGGTGCTGCCAGAATGCCATGGGAAGGTTCTCACCTAGCCAGGAGTCTCCAGGATCACAGGGAAACATTCAGTGCAGCCCAAGGACCAAGGCAAACTGGATGGCAGGTGCTCGCAGTCACCTCCATAGAGACCAGTGGCGGGGACCCACTGCAGGGATCAGCAAGAACTGGTGCCCAGCTCCCACCCCACAGGTGCAGTTCAGCTGCTGAAGCACCCACAAACACCCCTCTGAACCAGCCACTTTCTCCTTCCAACCCCAGCCTTCCCACCCAGGCTCCCACCAGGACACAGAACCTACTCCCTTGCCAGCCAGCTCTCCCAAAGGAAAGCATTCCAGGACACACTGGGCAGGGCTTGTGGCAAGCTGGTCTAGTGGAAGGTGTCCCTGTCCATGGCAGGGGCTGGAATGAGATGGTCTGTAAGGTCCCTTCCGACCCAAACCATTCCATAATTCTCTGAAGACAGTAAGTCTGGCACAACCGACTGGGCTCCTGGGATACCAAAGAGGGATGGGAGAAGAAATCCATCCCATTCTGCTGTCCTGTATTTTGACTGTGGTGCTTCTGGCACAGCCAGGGCTGGGGTCAGAGTCAGACCAACTTTCAATGTGGACTTTCCCTAAGCATCACGACAGACAGCCCTTCAGAACAGACCCTTAACAAGCCATGCTGGAGTGAAATCACATTCTGCCTTGGTGGGTTTCTGTGGGCGCCGCTTCTCCCGCAGGCTGCCCCAGGCTGCTCTCCCAGCTGGGCTCAACAGCACGGCACAGCCTTGTTCAAAACGCCCCTGCCAAACCCCGACCAGCACTGGCTAGCTCCTCTCCCCTGTGCTCAAGAAGTAAAGGTTCAGGAGCCGTTTTCTCCCCTGTTTTAAAATCACCACAGAGCTTCCCCAGATCCCAGGAGACCCCAGGAAGATGACCGAAGTTCCCCACGGGAAAGGGTGGCAAGCTGTCCTAAACAGAGTGAGCCGATGAACTTCTGTGACCTAGATCAAGGCAGTGAGACCCTGAGGAAGCCTTTTGGGCTGTTTTTAGGGAGATGCTGCAGGGACTGGGCATTGCACTGCCCCGAGATGCCCGAGTGCTGCCTGCAGGGGCTGGTTCCTCCTGCCCTGGAGGTACCCCAAGCCCTCCCAGGGCTCCCCAGAGAGGAGAGGGGATGCTCTGGAGGAGGGTGGCAGTGAATCATCTCCCTGCCACTACCTGCAGAGCCATTGATGCTGCGGGAACGGAGACATGCCGCAGGGATGGCTCAGCCTCGGCTGCTGCAGGGCTGTGCCTGCTCCAGGTGGGCTCTGCCCAGCGCTGGCTCCGTCAGGGCTCCGGCGAGAGCCCGCACCAGCTCCAGCGTCTTCCAGGGCAGAGGCAGCTGGAAATCCCTGCTGAAGGGCAGCAAAGGCTCCGTTCTCTCGCGCGGGTGTGTGGCAGCGGCTGTTGCAGGTTCCAGCCCCGTGGGGATGGTTTTTGTGGGTGGCTCAGCCGCAGCCCCGCGCTCCCAATTCCCCGTGCCCGTCTCGTACCGAGGTGACATCCCCCGCCTCTCCCCCAGAATGAGCAGACACAGCCCGACCCCCGCCTTACCTGGGGGAGTCTGTCTGTCCGGTCCATCGCTCGCAGCGGCCTGACGAGCTCCGGTGCGGAGTGAACCCGCTGGGGGTCTGGCGGGGGGACGCGGGGGATAACCGAGGACTCCTCCTGGGGCTGGGGCGCTCCGTCCCGCTCCGACCCCCGCGACAGCTGGCAGCCGGCTGTGTCACCCCCCGCGCCTTCACGCGCGTCCAGGTCCGGGCGGGCGGAGGCGGCGGGGGCAGCGCTCTGCCCCGGGGCCGCGCCGGGCGCGCCGCGCTCCGGCTCCTGCATGGCCGGGGCAGGGCTGGGCTCACTCCGCACCGGACGGGGCTGCCCGGGGCGTCGGGAGCCGGCGAGGGAAAGCCGAAGGCATCAGAGCGGCGGCGGGAGCGGCCCGGGCCGCGCTCCTCCGCGGCGGGGCCGGGGCCACGGGCGGCCGCAGCAGCAGCATCCCCGCACCGGGGCCGGCTCCGTCCCGCACCGGGAATGGCTCCGTCCCCGCCCGGATCCGCGGCTCCCCGTGCGGAGGCTGCTCCCGCCGCCCTCAGCCCCCCGCCGCCCCCGGCCCCATGACGTAGCGGAGGGGCCGGGGGAGCTGCCAGCCCCTCGCCGCGGCCCCGGGCAGCTCCCGGCGCAGCCGCTGCCGAGTCATCAATACGGAGCCGGGCCGGGCACCTCGGGGGGCCGCGCCGCGCCCCGGGCCGCCAATGGCGGCGGCTCCGCCGGTTTCCACGGCAACGCTGCGGGAGCGGGGTCTGGTGCCTATTGATGAGGAGGAGGCGGCGGGGGTGGGGGGGAGGAGGACGGCAGCGTGGAGCCCGCATCCCCCTGCACCGCATCCCCCTGCACCGCACCCCCCTGCACCGCATCCCCCTGCACCGCATCCCCCTGCACCGCATTCCCCCCGCCCCGGGGCCGGGCAGCCTCGGAGCCCCGCGCGCCGCCGGGATGGGGTTTTGGGGACAGCACCGGCCCGAGCCCCTGCTCGGCTCTGCCCCAGGGCCGCTCATCTCTGGCCCTGGATACCCGACTCTGGCCCCAGGATACCCAGCTGTGCCCCAGGGATGCTCTGTCCCGGGGATGCTCAGCTCTACCCCAGAATGCCCCGTTCTGCCCCAGGGACGCCCATCTCCGCCTAGAGAATGCTCAGCTCTGCCTCAGGATGCCTGATTTGCTACAAGGATGCTCATCTCTGCCCCAGGCATGTCCGACTTTGCCCTAGGGCAGAGATGAGCGTGCTCAGCTCTGCCCCAGGATGCCTGGTTCTTTCCCAGGCACGCTCGCACACCTTCCTTCCGTGTGAGTGAAATCTCGGTACCTCCCGGACACACCATCCTGGAAACAACCCTCTTCTGAAAAGGGCTGGGCCCTGCTGCAGTATGCCGGGAACAAGAGGCAGAGCGCGGTGCAGGCAGCGAGGGAGAGGGTGGTTGGTGTGATCCTTGCTGACAGGAGTTCACAGCGTTACGCTACAGCCGAGTGGGCACTGCCATCCCTGAGCGCAGGGAACCGGCAGGTGTGTGTTCTGTCTCTCCCTGCCTCCTCCCTGCCGTGCTGTGTCTTTGGTGAAGATCACATCCATACATCAAGCTGTACAGTGTTAGTGATGCTCAAGGGAAAGCCACTGGGTCACCCTGGGAGACATCTGTCAATCCCTGCTCCCCAGCCCCACTCACTGCTTGACCCACTGCAGAACAAGGTTTGTCGATCCCAAACCCAAGAGGGATTGATGATCCCCAAACCCCTGAGCAGCTGGGACAGGTTCTGCCTCCCGACGTCCTTGTGTGCGGCAATAGCTCTCAATTCCACAGCCGGTGCCTCCCTGCTGCGGTGTGTGCGTGGCGTTTGGCATCTCACACGTGCTGCTCCCTTTGTGGCCATGGAGCGGCCAGGAGAACCTACCTGGGGCCACCTTCTCCAGGGGAGGTACCCTGGGGGGTCTTCAGCACTCCTGTCAGACACCACTTTGTAGTCACCTCCTTTGAGCAGCTTCTCCAGCCCATCCAGATGTGCAGATGAACCCAATGCCATGAGCTGTGTCACGTCTGCCTGAGCCCAGGCAGCACAGGCAAGTCACCATCAAGACAGTAAATTCACTGCTGACTGCCATGGTTGTAAGGCCCACTTGGATGAGTCCTGTGTGTGGGGAGTTATCACTGGGTCTGGAAGAGTCTCTTTCACATCTGGGTGTGGCTACAAGTCACCTCTCACAGCGTGCAGGACTCTGCCATCCAACCTGAAACCAGGATCTCTGAGCCCATTCCTAAGGGGTGTTTGTGTGTGGCTGGGGGGAAGCCCCAAGCTTGCAATGAGCAGAAAATGCAACCAACAGACCAAAAGGAAGATTCCAGAAAACTAATCCAACCTTCCTGTGTGTTCTGGTACTCATTTACCTTCAAACCACCAGCTTACAAGGCTCCTTCTGCTGCAGGAACAGGTCAGGGTGGATCTCACCATCTCCCACCGCTCCTATACTCTCAGTTCCTGCCTGTGGCTGTTCCCCCTGGCAAGGTACCAGGCAGGCTCCACAAGTGCTGAACCAGCGTGGAAGAACGCCCAGGCACTGCTCAGCTCCCCAGTGACACAGAACAAGCAGGTTTCATTAGAAGGAGGCAGCAGCAGTGGGAGGAGAAATGTACCCTGATAAGATCTCGTGTGGCTGGTGGCCTTCTCAGAAGCCCGGCTTGGTTTGTGTTTCCACTGCCTGTGAGAAGGCTCTGCCTGGCTCATCTGGGATGTGCTGCCATTGCTGTCCCCCAAGCATCTTTCCCCTTGTCCCACTCATCTGTGCTAGACCTACCCGGCTCCACGGCACTGCTGGGACCTGCTGCGCTGGAGAAAGCGGGGCCAGGGATCTCCGAGGGTCAAGTTTGGATCGCCCACAGCCTTCAGTGAAAGCCCCAGTTAGGTGAAGTGAAGGACGGGGTGTCCACAACTCCCACACCATTGTTGGGAAAGGATATCTCCTGGGGCACGGAGATTGGGAAGCTGGAGATAATCTTTCACATCTTGGCCAGACCACAGCTGGATAAGTCCTTAAAGTCTTACTAAGTCTCCTTAAAAAGGAGAGAGGAAAAATTCATCCGGGCTATTGAAGACTCAGTGGGTCAAGAGCTCCCTGAGCTGTGAGTCACTAAGTTCTCATGAGGGCTACAGGGATGGGGTCCTCCAAGTCACCCAGGGATCTGCTGTGGGGCTGTGCTCCCTGCAGAAGAGACCTAGAAAGATCCTTGAAATTCTCCCAGGACAGGGGAAACCACAGGCTCAGGGAAAGGATACAGAGAAAATTAAGAGAAACAGTGACATTGGAGAGCTCAAGATCAACAGCTCAATGTGGGGAGATGACAAAGGATCCCAGGAGAGCCCTCCAGGAGCTCCCACTGCTCTCCAGATGTCTCCAGGGAGCCAGGCCTGTGCCTGGTCATGCAGGGACAGGGATCCAGTGCATGGTGCTCCCTGTGCTCTCCATCAGGGAACAGCAAGGATAGAGCTGCTCCACAGGGCAGCAAATGGGAACCCAAGTGTGATCCAGAACACAGAGCATCCTCAAACCCCAGGGAGCCATCCCAGAGCTTCTGAGCAGGACAGTGGTGATGGGGTCCCTGGGCAGCCCCAGACAAGATCAGATGAACCAGAACAGACCCCAGCCAGGATCAGGAGGAGACAGAGCTGGGTCTACAGATAAGGCTCCAGCAAAGGTGGGTCCAGCCAGGGGCACGGCCAGAGACAAACTGATTGGTCTGGGCTCCAGCCAGCACGTGGCTAGAGACAAGATTCTTACAGTGATGATCCAGGGACCACTGAGGAGATCCGACCCAACAGAGCTTTACCTACACAGAAACCCAGCCAAGGCCTGAAGAACCAGGGCTGAGCTTCACTGATGCTTCTGGCCAGCACCTGAAGGTCCTACAGGTGATTGAGTCCAATTAATGCCTGGTGAGTCCTCCTGAGGTCCTCTCCTGGTTTTGGGGGTTCCAGCAGGGACTGGAGTGGGAAGAGGGAGCTCTGCTATGGTTTCAGCTGGGAAAGAAGCACAAAAATGAGCACGAGGGGCCAAGGCAGCCCTGAGGGAGGTCCCCAGGGTGTGGGGACAGTTAGGTGTGTCAGCACTCAGAGGTGCCTCCAGGCTGAGGTGGTTAGTGGGTGCCAACCCATTCCCACCCTCTTTCCAGTGGTTCCCTGGGAATAACTCCAGCATAGGATCCCTCCTGTCCTGAGCCATGCTGGAACAGGAGGGACAGGCTGCAGGGACATGCAGTGACACGAGTGGGCACCTGCTCTGCCAGCAGAGCCCTCTAGCTCCCATTCCCACCTCCTGAGCCTGAGGTCTGGTGTGTCCTGGAGCAGCTCCAAGGAGGAGATGCACATGGCCACATTCCCCCTGATCCTGCCATCTCCAGCAGCGCATGGACACTGGCAGGGAATAGTTTCACACTTTGAAGCAGCACTGTGATGGAAGCCCTGTAAAAAATAACCTAGAAAAGGAATGTGCTGGGCTGGCCCTGGCAGGGGTCATGGTGAGCCCCAGCCCTGGTAGCCCCGGTGTGGTGTGGTGTGGTGTGGTGTGGCATGGCATTGGTGTGGTGTGGCATGGTGTGGTGTGGCATTGGTGTGGTGTGGTGTGGCGTGGTGTGGCATGGCATTGGTGTGGTGTGGTGTGGTGTGGCGTGGTGTGGCGTGGCATTGGTGTGGTGTGGTGTGGCATTGGTGTGGCATGGCATTGGTGTGGTGTGGCATGGTGTGGTGTGGCGTGGTGTGGTGTGGCATTGGTGTGGCATGGCATTGGTGTGGTGTGGCATGGCGTGGTGTGGCATTGGTGTGGCATGGCATTGGTGTGGTGTGGTGTGGTGTGGCGTGGCATTGGTGTGGCATGGCATTGGTGTGGCATGGCATTGGTGTGGCATGGCACTGGTGTGGCATGGCATTGGTGTGGTGTGGCGTGGCAGCACCAGTTCAGGCTCTGTGGCTGTGCAGGAGAGCCTGCCTGGGCTCCGTCTGTCCCTACAGCCCTTCCAGCACCCACACCCCCCACCACCACCCCCAGAGGGGTCTCAGCCCCAAACCCTGCTCTGCTCGGGGCATTTTTGGGTCAGCAGAGCAGCAGGGCCTGGGGACCACCCAGCCTGTGAGGCATCAATCAGGGAACAGATGAGCACATCAAGGTCCTGTGGAGACTGGGAGCTCACCCCAAGAGGAACAGGACAAGTTTCCTTGCAGGAATCTGCCAAAATGCCTTCGGGATGAAGGGAGGGCTTGAAAAAATGGAGGGGTTTATTTAAAAGAAAACAGGAAAAAAGTCGCAGTTTCTGTTCTGCTGCTCTCAGCAAGAACCACGTTTCCTACCGTCTCTCCCAGCAGCGACCACTAAGTAGTAGCTGTAGCCACAATAGACTTTGGTCATGAAAAGTGGATATTTTTCCTTCCTAATACTTGAATGCACATTTGTAGGAGGTAAATTTTCAAAGCTTTTGCATGTTAAAAATTTAATTTGGTTTTCCCTCCCAATGCTCACAACCCGAAAGCTGCTCAGGGCAGTCTGCAATGGCTGCTTGGGGTTTTTTTTTAGCCCTTTTTCATTTTTACTGTTTAAAAACTTGTCTCCTTGTGACCATGACGACAGTTTTGATTTGATTTTTTTTTTTTCCTTCCTCATCCCCGTCGAACAGCCACAAAGCCAGGGAACATGGGAAAGCTGGGACAGCAAGAAGTAAAATACCCCAGTCCTTTCTGGACAGCTCTGTGAAAGAAAACTACCACAAACCCAGTAATGCCCCTCAAATGATCCCAAGACCAGCATAAGAAGTTTTAAAAAGTGTAAAAATTTTCCACAGAAATTTGGATTTTTTAAAAAAGTATTTTTAATATTTTTTTCTACTATTTTTAGATGCTCTCTCTCACAGGCAGGACATGGAGAGTTAAAGACAAAAGTAAGTTGCCTGAAGGGGTTTTGGGAGCTGATTTTTGGGAACAAGGATCAAACCTCCTCTGTGGAAGCTGGGTTGGTTTTAGATCCCCAGGAAACACAGACCAGGGGTGTGAGGATGGAGACTGGGATTGTCGGAGGATTTTTTTGCTTCATATGGTCTTGTGACCATGGCCAGGGCTACCATGGGACACAGCAGCTTTACTGGTGACTCTCAAGGGACTGAAGGGAACACTCCTGTGTCAATGCGCTGAGATTTGCTGGCCACCACCCCCAGCTCCAAGGCTCCAAATCCAGAATGACCCCAGTGCATGTGGTCCTGGGCACAGCAAAGAGCTTTTCCCCAGTTCTGCATTTCCCAGGAATTGCATCAAAAAATCCACAAGTCAATACCAAAAGAGTTTTATTTAGCAATCCCCCACCCCACTGAACCCAGCAACCACCAGAAACCCCACCTTGCCTCCCACACCGCACGTGGCCACCACTGCCCAGCTCTTCCCAGGGCTTCACCATGTGGATAATGAAGATGGGGGAAAAAGCGTGCATTGGAGGCTCTGCTGCCTACCCAGCCCCCCAGCGCGAGACACGCTCCAGTGGGATGGATCCCTTCAGTGGCACTCATGGGACACGGGGCTGGCAGCCCCTCCCGCCCATGTGGCCATCCCAGGCACCAGGGGCACACGTGGGGACAAGCAGAGCATCCCCAGGAGAGTGAAGGAGCTCTGGGTGGGTGCTGTGAGCCAGGCAGGGCCCATCGGCCGCTCTTGGCCCGTGGTGGCTCCCGATGGGCTCGTGGGTCCGGCGCTGCTCCGTGCTCTCTTCTCCGTAGCCCACAGTACACTCATCCATAAAGTAGGAAACACTACACCCTGCAGTGCTGTTTAGTAGTGCTTTCTACTTTATGGGTGACTGCACTGTCTCTCAGTCGCTGTCGCTGGCCCGTCTCCTCCGGCGTGGAGCTCCTTCCCCCACGCTCCACGTGGCCCTGCCACGGGGCACCTCTGGCCTTGGTGTACCACGGACGTGAATGGCAGGTCTGGCCTGGCCCCGGGACAGAGAGCCTCTGGCAGTGTCACCATGCCAACCACGGGGAAGTCGTGCCAAGCATGGGGGACATCCTTATCCCGCGGGAAGATCCTGCCTTGCCCTCCTGTGTCTCCCCAAAACCCCCATCCTGAGCACAGGGGACATTCTCACCTTTTCCCCATAGGTGAGACCCTATTTCACACCCCGGAGTCCCACCTCAAGCCCTGTCCTGGGAACAGGGGACATCCTCACTTTTTCCCCAAGGCGGGGAGGCCACTTAATACCTCGTCCTGGGCATAGGGGACAGTTTTGACTCATTCCCCAAGAAAGGACACCACATCAGACCCCATCCTGGTCACAGGAATAAGCTTTCACTTGTCCCTCAAGGAAGGACTCCATCTCACACCCCACCTGGGTCACAGAGAACCCACATGCCTGGTCCCTGTTGGTGGGGACCACACACCGAACCCCATCACCCCCTCTCAAACCTCATCCCAGGCACAGAGGGTGTGTTTGCTTTGACCACACGGGGACACCTCCACCACGTACCCCATTCCATTCCATTCCATTCCATTCCATTCCATTCCATTCCATTCCATTCCATTCCATTCCCAAAGGACCCCCTTCCCTTGTCCCCACAGGGGAGATTCCACCTTTAATTCCATTGCTGCCCTTCAAACCCCATCCCAGGCTCAGAGGACCCCCATGTCTGGACCCCAAGGGTGAGATCCCACCTCAAACTCCATCTCTGTCCCTCAAATTCCATCTGCATCACAGAGGGCCCACCATGCCATGTCCCCATGAGGGGACCCCACCTAAATGGCACCCTGGCCACGGACGACTCCTTTGCCTTGTCCCCACGTTGGCGAGCCCGCAGCAAATTGCCATCTGTGTAATGGGAACCCTCTGCACTGCCTTGTCCCCATGGCGGAGATTCTGTGGCAATGGGTCCCTCTTGAAATGTCCTCATGGGGACCCTCCTTGTTCTCTCACCTTTACTGAAGTCCCCTTTGCCCCAACCCCTGCCTGGAACCCACAGGCGCTCCCCGTCCTGGTGCTCCCTTTGGGCACCCCCTCGCCCCATCTGCTAGATGCATGGAGATCCTTCGGGTGCCCCCAGAGCCCTTAAGGGTTACCTGCAGGTTCCCACAATTGAGACCACCCAGCCCCAAGAGCCTCACCTGCCACACCAGTCTCCACATGCACTCCGTCCCGTCCTGGCTGCCACCAAAAACCCCCTGGGTGTCACTTCTGCTTTGGGCACTTCCCGCCTCCGCCCGCCTGCCAGCGCGGAACCTCCTCCCCTGGCATCCCACTGTCCCCCCGTGTGGGGAGGACCCCCTTACCTGTCATTGGCCCCTGGCACCCACTGCCCCCCTCACAGTGGCATCAGAGCCACAGCTGCCAGCGCCCCTGGACACCCCGCGCTGCTCCTCCAGCACGGCGCGGGCGCCTCGGTGGGTCCCTGTTATCGGGTCGGGGCGCGGGTGGCCTTCGCCGGTGCCGATGGCCCGTGCTGGGCGTGGGTGACCCACGCAGGTGCTGCTGGCCCACACCGGGGATGGAGGTGAGTGCCAGGTGCTGCTGGCCCACACCGGGGATGGAGGTGAGTGCCAGGTGCCGGTGGCCCACGCTGGGTGCTGCTGCCGGTGTCGCGGGGTGCTGCATGGGTGCTGGCCGGGGAGCAATGGGCCCCTGCAGGGCGCGGGACTGCTTTTAACCCCATCCTGCCCACGTGGCCCCACCACAGGAAGAGCTGTCTCTGCGGAGCAGATAACGGTGCCGGTCCCACCCAGCGCCGCCCCACAGCCCGACCGCAGCTGGCCCAGCACCGGGCCAGGAAGCGCCAGCCGGTTACGCTCTCTTGGGCTTTGCTGCTGACAGCAACAAATATGTTTGTGAAAAAAAAAAAAAAAGAAAAAAAAAGAAAAAGAAAGAAAGGGAAAAAAAAAAAAAAAAAAAGGTGTTTGCACAGGGTGACAGTAACTGAATCCACCTCCCACGGCTGCTCGGCTGCACTACGGCCCCTTGCCCCATCCTAGTGGTGAGACCTGCGTGGGGGCAGTTCCTGCACACAGAGGGTCCAGCAGCTGGTGGTGGGAGCTGCAGGACTCAGGGGCTGCCCGGTCATTGGGATGAAGCAATGGGGACACAGGAGCCAGCAAGTCACAGGCCCTAGACCTGTGCTTTAGGAAACACATGGCGCAAGAGGCTTCCTGGAGCCTCTCACCTTCTCAGGGCTCTGCAACACCAAACTTCCCCTGGCCCCAGGCAGCTGTAGCGACTAACAGGGATGTGAGGCCCTGGGAAGAAAACCGAAAGCTGGGTTTGGAGGTTGGCACATCCAGGTCGCAATGGCCCTGGTGGTGGTACTGGGATGGTGCTGGGACATGGAGTGGGAGGATTTTGCACGGCCAGTGCCACCCCATCCCAGTGCCAGGGTAAGCCCATCACTAAACTAGATCAAAACCTACAAACTAAATCCCCAAAAGTGACTGTAAATGGGGCCATGTCGTTCCCTGCACGGGTTTTCATGTGCCTCTGCTAAAGGCTTCTTTTTAGGCCAATGCAATTGACTCTCAACATTGATAATCAGGACATAATTGTATAAAGAAATGGTACTGGTGAGGTTTGCAGGAGCCAGGGGGAGAGCAGAGCCAAAAACAACCAAGCAGCAGCACAGGCAGAAGAGAGGGAATTGGTTGAGAAGCCCTTTCCAAACCAAGGCTGAACTGCTGTAAGGTTCAGTAGAAAAAACCAAACAGAACCCTGTGCCTTGGGCTGCCAAGGGCTGCCCTCACTCCCACCCTCCCCTGGCCTTGTGCCCATCTCTTATGCTCATGGGGGTGGGTTCCCTGTGCTGGAGGGAAATTCAGCAAGGAATGTCAGTGCTGTTGGTGATGTCTCCCACGGCCCTTTTGGGAGCCCAGGAGCATTGCCCCGCCTCACCAGGGGCCTGTGGTAGGCAGCCACTCATCCATGGCAGAGGCCACCACGTGCAGGCTGTGTCCATGGGGTGGCCTCCTGATGCCAGGTGACTTCGGGTGCCTCCAAGACTGGCCCTCCTGGGGACCTGAAACATGTAAGTATCATTTTTGGTGTGAATTACAGAATATACTCATTTGGAAGGGATCCACAAAGATCATCAAACCCAGCTCCTGGCCCTGCACAGGACACCAAAACAATCCTGCCCTGTGCCTGACAGCAGATTGTTGCCAACCCAGAGACCATTCTGGAGACATCCCCAGTGCCATCAGCCACCTCAGTGCCATGGGACAGTCCCCAGCAGTGGTGGGTGCCAATACAAGGGGTGAAACCTGCACAGGGTGCAGGCAACCACACTCTTACAGGAGAGGAAGGAGCCTTTTGGGGGGCAACCACAGAGATTTGGCCCCAGAGGTGCTGCTGAGGGACTTTCCCCCTGTGATCCAGGGTCAAGGCTGTGCTTCTGGCTGATGACAAACTGGTCCCTGGTAAGTACTGCAGGCTGGGAGGAGGGTACAGGGTGAGAAGTCAGGCCCAGTGAGGAAACCTGAGTTTAAGGGTAACCATGGGGCAAAGCAGGATGAAGATATTTCCCAACAGAGGCGGCTGGGGGAGATTGCATCCAAGGACAAGATATCAGGGGAGACTGAAGCATGTGGCCAGAGCTGGGGATGTGCAGGATGGCAGCAGGGAGGGAGCTGTGCCCTCCCAAAATGGGCTCCCCAGCAGAGCCCTGCCCAGCACCTGCCTGTGCTGCTGAGGGGCCATGCAGGGGAGCCACAGACACTTTCCCAGCAGAGAAGCGGGGGGAGGTGACGCTTCCTCTTTCCCCAGCCCAGCACGCATGGGGGATATGACATTTTGGGTCCTGAGCTGGTTTCCTTCTGCCTGCATGGGTCTCAGAAAGGAGGAAATCAGCAGATCTGGTTCCTTGGGCTCTGACGAGGTCTCTGAAAGTCTCCAACTGATGATGAACTTACCGTATTCCCCAACCATTGGTTAATTTTACTGGGTGGCAAACAAGGCTGCAGGAATTCCTACTCCAGCCCTCGGCTCTGGATCATTTGGTCCTGATCCACTCATGTCTGTCTGAAGGAGCTCCAGGAGTTTTTTGGGCTTGGGGGAGGCTGAAACAGCTGCATTTCCTCCCCTGGGAACCTCATGAGAATATCTTGCCCCCAGCTTTCCCGAGGCCCCTCTCCACACAGCCCACCTGCTCGGCATCTCCTGGGGGCTTGCTGATGGACTCTGGGGTGTAGCTCCCTGAGTCAAACCAGAACCCCCACAAGGCACCACTCCCCCACTCTGCCCTCCCCTGCCCTGGTCTCAGGGCACCCAGATGCAGGTCAGACACTGCCATGCACCCCAGAGCTTCCTGCGCACGGAACACTGCAGGTGCCTCGTTGCCACCTCGCAGCACCAAGGTCCCCTCTGCCCACAGGGCTGTTCCTTTTCCAGTAACTCTCCCAATATCGGGGAGCACAGGGGAGCAGGAGCCCGGGGCTGGGGCAGCGGCGCCACTGGGCCCAGAGCACGGCAGGGGGAAGGGCCCTTGTCGGGCTGTGCAGCCGAGGCACTGTGAAAGCACTGATATTTCTTATCGGCCTTGCAGCAACTTCCCCTCCTCGCCTGCGGTTGCAGCGCTTGCTGCCGGCAGGGGAAGTGCTACCCTCAGCCCCAGAGCTGGGAGATGAGCTCCTGCCAGCGTCTCAGCCTGGCCTGTGAACCCCGCTTGGTGCTGGGGACAGACAGCCGCCCAGCCATGCTCACGTGATTCCCCTCCATCCAGCCCCCATGGCTCCCATCCATCCAGCCCCCATGGTTCCCATCCATCCAGCCCCCATTGTTCCCCTCCATCCAGCCCCCATGGCTCCCATCCATCCAGCCCCCATGGTTCCATCCATCCAGCCCCCATGGATCACCTCCATCCAGTCCCCATTGTTCCCATCCATCCAGCCCCCATGGTTCCATCCATCCAGTCCCCATGGATCACCTCCATCCAGTCCCCATGGCTCCCATCCATCCAGTCCCCATGGCTCCCATCCATCCAGCCCCCATGGTTCCCATCCATCCAGCCCCCATGGTTCCCATCCATCCAGCCCCCATGGATCACCTCCATCCAGTCCCCATGGCTCCCATCCATCCAGTCCCCATGGCTCCCATCCATCCAGCCCTCACTGATCCCATCCATCCAGCCCTCACTGATCCCATCCATCCAGCCCTCACTGATCCCATCCATCCAGCCCCCATGGCTCCCATCCATCCAGCCCCCATGGATCCCATCCATCCAGCCCTCACTGATCCCATCCATCCAGCCCCCATGGCTCCCATCCATCCAGCCCCCATGGCTCCCATCCATCCAGCCCCCATGGCTCCCATCCATCCAGTGCCCCATGGCTCCCATCCAACTGGCACCTAGTGGAGGAAGAGGAGGAGGAGGAGGAGGAGGAGGAGGAGGAGGAGGAGGAGGAGGAGAAGGAGGAGGAGGGGGAGGAGAAGGAACAGGAGGAGAAGGAGGAACAGGAGGAGTAGAAGGAGGAACAGACTGATCTCAGCCAAACCCTCCCTGCACCACCTCCACTGCCCCGGGGCCAGCAGGAAAGTGGCTGGGTGAGCCACTGGATCCACAGCCAAGCTGTAGCATCTCCTGGCCCAGCCCCAAAGGAGCCACAGTGTCTCATTCAGTTAACAGTGAAGCCTAATGACAGCATTCCTAATGCACCACATCCCTCTGAGAACACAGGACAGAGGGATGGGGGGAAAGGGGGGAGACACAGCTCTCTCTGCTAGGTAGTGTGAAGGGTGACCTCCTAAAAGACCCCCAGGATAGAGGGCTCTGAGCTGGGATGTTCCAGAGGAGCACGTGCTAGGTACATCTGCAGCACCAAAACATCAGGAGTGCCAAGCAAGCACTGCCCCTGAGAGCTTTTTGGACGGGAAGAGCATTGTCTGCCACCATCATGGTAAAGCTTCAACTGCGGCACGGCTGAGAGGCCACCTCCACACCCAAAAGAGAGGCTCTGTGGTACCGGCGTGGGCCGAGCCCCATTCCCAAGCAGGCACAGCCCAAGCCTGTGCCCTGCCGGTGCCCCAAAGGCTGGGCAGGAGCGGGGCCGTTAAACGTGACTCAACCAGAAACTGCCGGGCCAGGGAGGCGGCGGGCGGCAGGCAAATGAGAGCGCGAAGGGAAACCTCAAAAAGGCGAAGTGACGCGGGCAGGCGGGGGACACGGCGCTGGATCTGCCCAAATATGGACAAAATCGCGGCCCGGCTGCGCCAATGGCGGGCGCGGGGCGGTTGGGCCCAGGCTGGGGCTGCTCCGTCACTTTCCGTGGCACCTGCTGCGACCAAGGTGGGGGAAGGGGACGCCGAGGTGCGGGGGTTCTGGAGGGGCCCCCACGGCATCCGGTGCTGCAGATGGGCGACTCCCGTTTCCCCCTCTTCTTGGGATGGAGGAAGCTCTGAGACAGCCCAGCAGAGATACCGGGAAGGAGGGATGAGAACCACCAGGCTGGACTGTGGATTTCCCAGGGCAGGATGGGCTCAGGACGTGCAGGCCTGAGCGATGTGGTGACAAACCCTGCTGTCCCTTGACCTTCAGCATCCAGGACAAGGAGCAGGAATAGCTGAGCATCTCTGAGGGCCAGAGACGTGGATGAGGGGGTACAGGCACTCAGGGTTGCCAGGAAGCATCGATCTCCCCAAAGCTGGCATTGATGGCACCTTTCCAGGCCAGATGTGCCATTCCAAAGCCCCCACCCGGGCTGAGGGGGGGGGGGGGGGGGGCGGGCGGCGCACGGGCAAGGGGACAGATCCTGCAGCCACTGGAGTGTGTTGCCCTGTACCACACACCTAGGCTCTTTGGGGACCAGAGGTGCAATGTCCTTCCCCAAAACAAGTCCCAGGGCTCTGTTTAGGCACTCAGTGGTTCTTCTGCAACTGCCCATGCAGAAGGACCATTCCCTTGGAAGGGAAAAGCCCCTTCCAGCCCAGCACCAGTATTAGCCTGGGTCACATGCAGCTGGCCAGGAGAAGGGAAGGACAAGTGCCACCTGGGATGCAACGGGAGGTCTGGGAGAGCTGGGGATGGGAAGATACCATCAGATTCTCAAATCCCACCTTGGACTTCAGCTGTGGTCTCATTTTGCCATGTGCCCTCAGGAAACGTGCCCTCAGCACACTCAGCCGCCTCCACTACCAAGCTGAGACTCTGCTCTGCTCCTTCCTTGGCCTTGCTTAGGCATCTCCCTTTCCATGACAGAGCAGAGCAGGCAGGTGAAAGCTCTCAGTCTAGAGGAGGGCTGGGACCCCCCACTAGACTCCAGAACACCAACTCTGCGGGCAGACCTGTGGGTTTGGAGGTATCCACCATGAGGCAGTTTAGGGCTCTTTGCAGACAGCCCTGAGCTCACAAGGGGTGGATGTTCCACTTCCAGGTGCCCTTTGCAGGCCTCTGTCAGCAACCCACTAGTCTCTCCCCTTCACAAATCAGAATCTCCTCCTTCCACTGCAGTTCTTGAGGGGAAAGCACCCAGAGGACCCATCATGCATCAGAGCTCCCTGTTTCCTCACAGATCTCCTGATCAGGGAGTACATCTCAGTTCCTTGCCCACCTGCCTCCACTCCAGTACACCAGGGATCCCTTGGGATGGGCACACGGCAGCTGGGCCCTGTTCCACCCATGCTTTGAGAGCTCTTGTGGCTTTCCCCCTCTCCCACCAGCCCCACCCCCCCCAAACTGTCCCCATCCTGCTGCTGCTCAGATCTGGCCCTGGGCCCCTCCTCTCCCACCACATCACACAGGAGCCTCATGTGCCCCGATACGGAAGTGACAGGCAGGATGGGGCACCCATTCCTGGCATGCCCCAGGCTTTGCCATCCTCACTACAGCAGCATTTCATTGCAGGTACCAGGACAACTCAGGTCATCTTTCCCATCACTTCCAGCTGGCAAGGTCTCCTCAGTCAGTTTCCAAGGAAAACAGTCTTAAGCTGGGGTTTGTTTGGGGTTTTCCCCACACCCCTACCAGCTGTCCCCCAAGGGTTTCCACATCACTGAGGTTACCACTTCCCCCAGGCAGACAGGGTGGCCAAAAGGTACCTGGGAAAGTCCAAGTCCATCCTGGACTTTCCACACTTCACTGGCTCCACACTGGGAAGCCAGTGAAGCAGGTAGAAGTGGATTTAGGGTGAAGCAGGAATGATTATCAGAAAGTAGGAGCACCTCTCCTTATCAGGAAAGGCTGAGAGAATTGGGATTGTTCAGCAGGCAAAAAGAAGCTTCAGGGTGACCTAACTGTGGCCTTCCAGTACCTGAAGGGAAATTATAGGAAAGATGGAGAGGGACAATTTACAATGGCCAGGGTTAGATGTGATACTGGGAAGGAATCATTCCCTGTGAGGGTGAGGAGGCCCTTGCACAGGGTGCCCAGAGAAGCTGAGGCTGCTCCTGGATCCCTGGAAGCGCCCAAGGCCAGGTTGGACAGGGCTTGGAGGTAATTTGTAACCTGGGACAGCAGAAGGTGCCCCTGCCCATAGCAAGGTAGGGAACAACATAGTCTTTAAAGTTCCTTCCAACCCAAACCATTCCATGATTCCATGATGCTACTGCCAGCCCCGGCAGCATCTCAGTGTGCCAGGCGCAGAGCAGCCCTGGGGGCAGAATGGGGGAGTCACGGTGCCGCGGCCCCCGGACAAGGTCCAGTGCGCTCTCACACACGTCCCCCTCCGCCTGAAGCCCGGGAGGCCCCAGCGAGAGGCGGAGGGCCGCACTGGCCCGGCCGTGGGCAGGTCCCCGGCCCTGGCCAGCGCCAGAGGGGCCCCGCGCAGGTGGGGACAGGCATTTCCCGGCAGCTGCCTCTGCAGAGGCACCGAGGGCTCTGCGGTTTGGAAAGTCGCTTTTCTCGTCCGTAGGGAGAGCCGGGGTATCGGTTCTCAAAACCCGCACGAAAATCCACTGGCTCGTGTTTCCTGCCCCGCTGCCGGGGCTGCCCTGACCCCGCCGCCTAAAGCTGCCAGCCTGCTCGGCGTGCCAAATCTCCAGCATTTTCGGGCCTGGCTGAAATATTTGGGCGTCATTTGCTGCAGGGGGAGGAGCCGTCCTGACTCATATCTCAGCTCCCAGCCATTTGACGCTTTTCTCTCCAGATTCCCACTCCGGCTGCCGCTGCACATTTTCCTTCCAGTTTCTTCAACGTGAGAGCTCCCTGCCCTACTTTCTGCAGTGAATAAAGCTCCGCATCGTTTGCTTTTTTTTTTTTTTTGCTGGTACAAACTCCAGACAGCTCCGGGACTTGACTCTCACTGAAGGGCTGCTTTTGGAGCCTTTCAGGAGCAGGGATCACTGGGGCGGTGCAGTGTCGGATGCAGGCCCGGCCTGGGTGGTGAGGAGTGGGCTCAGGGGCCAACCTGGTGAGAGCCACCGCTTTCTTGGAAGTGCAGATTTCAAGGACCACTACCTTCATTTTCCTCACTGGCGTGGCTCCTTTGCATCTGCACTGCAGCTCCTGCCTTAACTCTACATATCCTGGAGCACTTGGGCTTCTAGCAAGGGGTGATGTCTCAGCAGGGTTTCTCAGTTTCCCCGAGAGGCACAGTGACAGTGCACACTGCTCCCTGGGGACAATTTCCTAAGCGAAGTTCCCAACCCTGAGAGGCGACTGCAACTTCCCAGGAAGGGAGATGAGAACCACGGAGCCTCAGCCCCACAACTCCCCCAGCCAAACAAGCCCATCCTGCTCAGGGTCCTGTGCTCTCTCGTCACCTACTCTGCATCATGGGCCAAGGGACAAGGGTCCTGGGCCCTCATGTGGCTCCAGCCTTGGAGCAGCTCCAATATGGCCATTCCCTGCAGCCAGGGGAAAGCAGTTGGACTGAAGGGTGCCGTGAAACAGCACAAAATGGAGCTTGGCCCTCAGTCGGTCTCCAGCAGTTCCCCTGGCCCAGCTAAAGTCTGTGCTGCCACCCCGTGGCACTGCCAGCGTGAGGCTCCCGGAGCTGGGCATGGCAGGAAGGTGATCTGTCATCCAACATCCTCCCAGCCTGGCTGGAGCCAAACCCTTGCTCCCCAAACCCAGCTCCATGAAGAAAGAACCACCCACCTCATCCTCCTCGTCCCCTTCCATACAAGAAAGTGTCAGGCTGCCCTGGCTGCAGCTTTCCCAGATTGCTCCAGGGGGGATGAATGCATCTGGGGGAATCCCAGGTCAGCCTGTGCCCCTCTTGGCACAGCTGGGCCAAAATTGCTCTCCAGAGCCCATAGGTCCATGCCCAGAATGCCTAAACCTGAGCATCCTGCAGAGGCAGGCCCTGGGCTGCTGGGACAGTCACACCTCCGTCCCACAGGCCTGACCTACTGGGAACTCCCATCTCCTGCCCAGACTACAACCCAGCAAGCCTGAAGGGTGATTCATCAGGCAACTCAAAGGCTTTGATTTCACCAGGGATGTGTGAAAGTCATGGTCAACTCCCCCTTTTGACTGCAGAACCAAACCTCCCGCTCCATCTACCCAAGAGGACGGTCCAACCCCCAGACCAGGGTCTGATGTGCTCTCAGCTCTTCCTACAAAAGGTGATCTGCACCTGGAGACATTTGTTGGAGCTCAGAGCCCAGCAAGGACTTGACTTGGCCTTGGTCTGCACTGAGCAAATACTCATTACTCTAGCATCCCATCTGCAAGGGCCCATGCAAAAAGTGGCTTAAGGCACCTTCCCCTCCAGCCTCCATGTGCTCCAGGCTTCTCCCACCACACATCTGCTCCAGATCTCCACAGGAGGCCATGCTCTGTCTCACCTGGGGCAGCTGGGACTCATTTCTCATGGCCAGCTCCACAAACCAGAGAGCAGTGCAGAGAGGGCATCACCTCTGCACCGGCAGTGTCACCCCTCAGTCCTGAATGCCCTGTGCTGCAGCCGCTCTCATCCCAGACCAAGTGCAGTTTTCAGGCTCTACTGGTTTTCCACTATTTGTTTCCAGAAAACAAAACATGAGATTTCCAGCTCCAGGATTATCTCAGAGGAATAAAAAAGGTTATTTCACAACTTACTGATCGAGGACTTGGCCCTTTGTGATTGGTGGCTGCTGCTGAACTGAAACAAAACAACTCAAGCGAGAGCCGTCAGCTAAGGAGGCCGAATCTCTCAGGAGTTCAAGTGTTACAGACACTAAGCTAACACTTCTAACAGTCACATCCCCAGAGAAGGAGGCTGCGTGGATGTTTCCACCCCTGCTTGTGCACCCCTTCCATGTGCAAGGCCTTGTGCTGCCTCCCAACCACACCAGCAATGGGCTTGTCATGTTCTGCCTGCCCTGGAGTCCAGCAACAGCCAGTGGATGGTCCTGGAAGCTCCATGCTGCTACTGCATCCCTTGTACAGGACCTACAGGCCCAGGGCTCCGTGACCTCCATGTGACCACCTCCCCAGGAAGCACTGGCCACTACCCTATCTGCTCCATCCAGCTGGGAGCTGCAGGTTTCCCACAGGGAAGGACACCCAGCATAGCCAGGGCAGGATCTCGCTCTCAAGGCATGACTGTGCCCATTGCACAAGCAGTAACGATTGCAGGGTCTGAACAGTGTGGCACAGGCTGGGGGACTGTGTGAGGCCCCCACCTTACCTGCAGTGGCGAAACCAGTGACAGAGTGACAGCTGGGCCCAGCCCTTAGCAGGCAGTGGGTTTTATTGAACTATTTACACAGCTGTTTCCCAAATCCCCTCTTTCCCACACCAACTGTAAAAAAGCTTGGGCATCATCATTAAACACTTTCCCAGAGCTACAGAGAGAGAGAGAGCCCTACACTCTCCCCCCCTGTCAAGGCTCAGATAAATGTCTGTGGTCTGTGGTGTGGTGGAGTCCGGAGGTACTGAGCAAGAGGAGCTGAGCCAGCACACCTCGAGTCCAGCCCCACTTCCCTACAGGATAAAACTCGGAGGTTTTGGAGCAGTGCCCACTGCCTCTTCCACACAGCACTGGGGTCTCCAGGCAGCACAAGGGCCCTTCAGGTTTTTATGGCAGTGTCCCGAGACTTGTAGGCCACGCCACGGCTTTTCAGCTCTCGGACGATCCCTGCAGCAAGGAGACAAACACATTTCAGTCTTCTCCTGGAATGAGGAGCCCGGAGAACTTCTGGTGGTTCTGTCATGTAGAACTGGACAATCATCTTTGTTTCACAGAATCATGGAATATCCTGAGTTGGAAGGGAAGGATGCACAAGGATCACGGGAGTCCAGGTCCTGGCCCTGCACAGACACCCCAATAATGCCCCCCTGTGCATCCCTGGGAGCATTGTGCAAACACTCCTGGAGCTCTGCCAGCCTTGGGGCTGTGACCATACCCTGGGGAGCTTGTGCAGTGCCCCACCATCCTTTGGGGGAAGAACCCTTCCCTGATAGCCCATTTAAACCCTAACACTGGGTATTTCAGATGTGCCTGGGCTCTGTCAGAAGGCCTCAGCTTCCAGTCTCACGTTTCCAGCTCCTTCCCAATGCAGAGCTCAGTCAGAAATAAGGAATCTGGGATTCCAGACACAGGCATAGCTGTCATCCCAGGGGCCTGGGATTCACTCTGGGGTTAGGAGTCTACTCTGGGGGTACATACTGGGCAGGAACTCAGCTGGATGGATGATGCCCTTTCTACATTCCAAAGATAAAGCAAATCCTCTGTGCCCTCCATTCCATTTATAAACACCCAAATCCACCATGGAATAAGCCCTTAGTGCAGGAGGAGGGGTGTGCTCACTGGGATTGCCATGACAGTACCCCATCCTGCAAAATCCTTTTTTATGAACAAAAGTCCATGTTTTCATGGACCTGAATGGTTTGAGATGTGTTCACATTCCAGAATCACTCATTAATCCCAGTTTATCCCTCTGCTAAAGGGCTTTAGCCAGCAGTTTAAACTCCTGGCAGGTGCAGTGCTGACCTCTGAAACTTTCTCTCCAGCCCAGCACCTCCTTGCAGTCACCTTTGCTAATCGCACTTGGCTGATCCTGTCACACCTGGCTGATCTCATCACCCACATATTCCCTGTGCAGTGTTCACAGAGCCCCAAACCCTGACTCCATCACACAGGTACCTTGGGGCAGGCGGCCGGTCACGGACACTGCATAGACACCTGGCTTAAAGGTACCTGAGGGAAAGAAAATCCCGAGTTACCCAAATGGAGCAGCCAGCTGGGCATCTTCAACCTGTGCGTATGTCCCCTCACTGGGGGGCAGAACTCCTTCCACAGCCCAGCTGGCAGCTCTCACTGCCCCCGAGAAGGGTTTGCAGAGAAGGGATCTCCAGCTCCCAAATTACTCACTGATCCGCTGCCACTTGGAGACCCAGCTGTCCTCAGGGCTCATCATGGCGATGATCCTGCAGGAGAGATGGCAGTGAGGGGATGTCTCCTGGCTGGGTGTCCCCACAGTACCACTTCAGTGTCCTCAGGCTCCTAGGGGACCGCAGCCGGGCCCAGCCCCACTCACCCATCGAAGGAGGAGCTGGTGCAGTCGTAGACCATCTCGCGGTTGCCCTTCATCTGCAGATATGTCTCGCAGTTATCACAGCCATCATACTCGAACTGGTCGATGGTCTAAGGGGACGCGGGTGTCAGGGACCGGGACCACGAAAAGGAAGGGAACCCCGGGAAGGAGGGTTCAGGGCCAGGGCCGGGGCGGACGGGAAGCGCCCGGAGGCTGCAGGAGGCAGGGGAGGGAGAGAGGCCCGGGCTGGGAAGGGCCGTGGCAGGAGCGGGGAGGCCGGGCCGGGGTCGGAGGGACAGACCAGGCGGAAGAAAGAGCAGGAAGGTCCAGGCCGGGGAAGGGCGCCTGGGCCGGGAAGGGCCGGGACCAGGAGGGTCAAAACGGGCGGCGAAAAGGCCGGGAAGGGCAGAAAGGCTCGGGCCGGGGCCGAAATGGAGAAGAGCCGGCGCAGGGAAGGGCCATGGCGGGCGGGGAGCCCCTGTCCCCTTCCTGGTCCCACCTTGACGAGGGAGCAGAGCAGGCAGGCGCGCAGGTGCCGCAGGTCCTTGGGGACGGTCTCCAGCGAGATGGCAGCCATCGCTGCCCGGGGCCGGCTCTGCGACTGCGACTGCGCCGCGACCCCGGCCCCGCCCCGGGCACGGGCACGGGCACGGCTCCGGGTCCGCCCCGGGAACGGGAACGGGAACGGGAACGGGAACGGCTCCTGATCGGCCCTGGATCCGCCCCGGGCCCGAGCGGGCGGAGCTCTTCTCGCGGCCGGGCCCTGGGTCCCGCCCCGCGGGCTCTTCCGCCAGCGCTCCCCACGTACAAAGAACAAACGCAGGCAGCAGACCGGTACATGGATAAATATATTAGTAAATAAATATATTTTTGAGCACATCAGCATATTCACACATCTTTGTGTTTATCGGACATAAATACATAGTTTTGCATATATATATAAAACGTGTTTCGTTTTTTTTTTTTTTTCTTTTTTTCTTTTCCTGCCTGTGGTCTTTTTTTCTTCCCCCGGGTCATAATTTATTCCCAAGGCCCGAGAACCAGGACAGACTCAGCAAAAAACCAAACGAAACAAAAAGCAACAACAAAACGAACCGATATTCACATTTCCAAAGGATCTGAAGGATTTGTGCGGGAAGGGAGATATCCAGCCAGCCCGACCATATGCCCAGTTCAGGGGGTGGGAGCTCCTGGGAATGGCTGGGCCTTCAGTTTGGATAGAGGGAACTCAGGATGCTCTGGCTTCAATCAGTTTTTGGCCGTGACTTTAGATGCAAAGAAGAATTAGCTCTGTGCCACTGCGGGGATGCTGAAAAAAATTTATTTTTTGGAGCCCACAGGCACTGAGCACTCAAAAGCATTAACTCAGAAGCCAGAGGTAAAGAACTGTGAGGAACCATTCCCTATTTTCTCATATACTGCTTCTTCCCGTCCAGGCAGCCAAGGACAGTCATCCATCTACTGAAGAGGATCTTTCAAACCCAAGTTCCCAAGAGTTCCTAGCTCTCCTCCCCCTGAGCCCCCACCGAGGCAGACCTGCACTCCAGCATTTTCTACGTAAACAGGAGCAACAGTATAAGGCCAGGAAAGGGGGGCAGTTGGAAGCAAGCACTGCCCTGGCAGCCTGGTAATACTGCAGTGGGGATAGGGTGCACAAGTGCTGACCACTTTCCCAAAGAAAGTGGCTCACAAATTCAGGAATCTCTTTTGTTAGGGATGAGGAGGGAAAGAGAGGACTGTAGAGCTGCACTTGTCCATCTGAGCAGTGAAATGCATCCCTAGAGGTTCTCTGCCTTCCTGACTCCCAAAAAAAGCAGTGGGAGCACCCTGCCTTCATGACCCTCCCCTCTCTTAAGCCTCTGAGCCCTCCAGGATGGTCAGTGATGTGGGGAGCTGCTTCACACAAGCCCTGGACCAGGAGCACAAGAAGCTGAATGGGATGAATCAGACCCACTCCTGGACTTTTCCTCTGGTTTAAGACTGACTTCCCTGCACAGGAAAAAACTTCTGAGCTTGTGTTTTCTGCTTGCATTGTAGGACAAGCAAGAGCCTGGAAAGGTCTAAATGTAATTCTGCTAGGTTCTTTGATGAAAGAAATTAATCTTAGACGGAAAGGTCCTACAGAGGCCTGGTCACAGGAGACAAGGAATGAGCACTACAAGGGAATAATATTGGGTTTAAAACAGTGCTATTGGTTGATCACTTGACTGTCAGGGACTGATTAGCAGCTGGGACAAAGATGCTTTTTTCGAGGATTAAGGGCAGCAAACCCTGTGAAAAGCTTTCCCACCAACAAAGGAAGGCAGAGGATTATCTTGAACTGGGACTGCACCACCAGAGCGCTCTCTTGAGAAGCTGCTGCTTCAAAGGAAGACACGGGAAGCTTTACTGAGCAGATGGGAAAGTCTGTCCCTACATCAAGTTTCAAATTGTTAAGAGTTATCTTCAGCTCCAGTGTTGTATCCTCATCAATGCTTCCTCGTGTTTGGAAGCACTTGGTGCCACAGAAATGTGCACTTCACATGGGAATCTTAACTGATTCTTTGGCCTGACTGATCATTTATGGCAATGAACTTAACAGGAATTATCTGCTGTTTGAAAGCTGCATGGGTTCTCTATGTTTTGAATTTGGTTTTATTTTGCTTGAATGTCTGCAAATTATGAGATGTAGGAAGTAAGAACTAGTGACAATAAGAAAACCCCAAAATATTCATAAATGAGGAGAGAGGGGAAAAGTAATAAACTAGAGCCTGATGATTTCTCAGGTTTTCTCCCTGAATCATCAAAAATGTTGGGAAAGACAGAAAAATCCTTTTGAAGGATTTCAGGAGTCTCCGAATATGAAGTTAAGGCTGGGTGATGGATAGGGCTCTGCTTTGCATTTCTTATGGAGGCTTTTGCTGGGAATTTTTGCTGTGTCTTTGGGCAATGAGAGGAAGGAGAAAAGCGGGAGCCACATGAAATCCAGGATTTTCCATGACCCCTGTGATGGGGACATCTGAGATATGTTTGAAATATGCTCTTTACAGGGCTGGCTAGGACAGCTATTTGAGGATAGGTGGAGGAGTTAGAGGGTGAGTGAGAGATTTGTTCACATTGCCAGATTAGAGGGTGGATTCTTTGCAATGGAAAGAGTATGACCCAGCTCCTTCCCAGAAATGCTGATGTCCCTGTGTCTTCCCCTCTCCTGCTGCTGGCAAACACAGCCAGTGGCAGGAGATGGCGTCGGCTGAGGGACACTGACGTGACCAAAAGTGGTGAGAGCTCTTGGTTTCCACTGAAGTCAGAAGCAGCACCTTGCAGGGCAGCCCTGTGAGCGGTGAGATGGAGAATAGCTTGTTCCTGTGTCTGAAATAAGCATGGAAAAGTTAATTGTAGAAATCTGGCTTTTGACCTAAGTGAGGAAATGAAGTCAGGAGCTACCAGGCCACAGAAAGTAATTCCTGCAGCTTTTGGTCTCGAAGGCTTGTTTATTTTTGTAGTGTTTAGCCAAACTTTCTGTGGCATGAATACTCCAAAATAGCAGCTTGCGCTCACTCGATGAGCTCTCCCTGGGAGCCCTGCCCAGCTCGGAGCGATGCCATGGGATGACGAGGGGCTGCCTGTGCCTTCAGAGGAGACGGGGCCCAGAGAGCAGGGCTGTGTGTGACTGTCAGGGTGTGGGGACGTGTCAGGAGACCGCGAGTGGCCCGTCGCTCTTGGCAGTCTGTGTCTCAGCAAGGCAGGGCGGGGCTGTGTCCACTCCAGTGCCCAGCAAGCAAACAGGCCAGTGTTTTATTAAACTGAGTGTTCATGGACATCCTGAACCTCCTCTTCAGATCCTGCGTTCAAAGAAAAGGAGAAAGAAAAGTGTGAGCTACACTTGGCTGAACATTCCCAGGCTCTGCAGCAGTTGGGGCCCTGACCCTGCAATCCAGAGAACAGATGCTGCAGGAAAAAACACTAAGTGAAAGCCACTAAAAAAGCCACTAAGCCACTGAAACAGGCTGCCCAGGGAATGGTCCCAGCCCTGAGGCTGCCAGAGCTCCAGGAGCATTTTGACAATGCTCACAGGCACAGGGTGGGATTGTTGGGCTGTCCTGGGCAGGGCCAGGGACTGGACTGGATGATCCTTATGGGTCCCTTCCAATTCAGGATATTGCATGATTCTAAGAAGTTTCTCACAGTTTTTCAGAAGGAATCTTCTGGCCACCTCCCAGCCAGTTTATTCCTCTAAGGTGAAGTACAATAAAATCTTAAGACATCAAGGTACTCCTAATATATTTCAGAAGAGACAGGTTAAGGGAACCCCAGGATTCACATCTCTACTAGGTGTTTGTTTTTGAGGCTTTTTGATGTTTTCTCTTTGTGAAAATCTGTACAGCTCATTCAGAAATTATTAGAAACAGAAAATAACACTAATCCATATCTCACAGAGCCAGGGGGCAACAGAAACTCCAGGCAGTAAGAGCAGAGAGCACTGATGCAATGTTCCACAGTGTTTGAGAGGTTGCACAAATTGCTTCTGAGCCTAGCTCAGGCTCTTTTCCAGCCCCTTCTGCCTGGAGAATTATGGACAGGCAGGTGCTGAGCAGTTTACTTGGAACAATCCAACAAAAGCACTGCCTAAAAAGGTGCACCCAAGTCACTGCTGCAGATAGCCCCTTTCTCTCTAAGTCACTGCCTGTTGTCACACACACCACAGTCCCTTCCTAGATGTCTCTCAAGCCTGCCCAGAACTTTTACACAAGGTGAGCATAGCCCAGCAAAGGCATACAGGCATTATTTTTCCTATTTCCCTTTTCCTAAATGTTTCTGAGATCAAAGGAATGAAATACCAACTTAGAGATTCGTTGAGGGCAGTTTAGAACAACTTTTCAGAACAGTCACACTAAATTCTTGTTGGTTATATATAACCAGCTGTAGGAGCAGAGTCTTGAAAATTAAGTATGTGGTAAGAAAACAAACAAATGAGATTCTGCTTGGAAAAGTGCAGCTAATCCATGTGGGAAATTGAATGCACATGGTGTTATACATGTACACACGTGTGCAAGCATGGCCATAGTACCTGAAGACAGAGTTTAAGCATATCTTGCATTTGTGACTTGAGTCACAAGTTTGTGGAATAAGCCATTTCCAACTGCTTCCCTTATCACCAGCTTATGTGCATCCCAAAAAGAGACAGTCCATCTTCAAGCCCTCTGTGTTCACATGGCTTCAGTCTCAAATAGCATTACTAAAATATTTTCTGAAAGCTGTGCCTGCGTAAGTGTCCCCTGCTTGTGATAAGAAAATATCACGAACTGGGAGAGGTGGGAGAACCTCGGCTGCTGGACTGGCCATGGCAGGGCGATGACCTGGAGCACACCTGATGACACCACAAATGGGTGTTAGGTTTTAAGGGTGATCTTTTTCTGTCCTCTAATCCCTTTTCCCCTCCCTAATAAAGATCAAAGATGTGACATGAAAGGGACTCAGGATGAGCAGGAGGGAGGAGAGGGGGAGGATGTCGAGAGCACTGCTGCAGGTGAGATTTCCCAGGGAGAGAAATCAAGATATTTCATCAGCCTGTGCTGGAGTAATGTGGCTGTTCTGGGATGCTTTCTGGGTGTGCCAGGGCAGTTCAGGAAGCCATCCAGCTGGAATTCACTCCCAGTTGTCTATCTTCCCTTAAGAGGATCCATCAGCATTGCTCCAGGATTGATTGTCCAGGAACACGACTCCCAGGTGTGGTCTCTCCCAGGCAACAGAAGAGTCAGGGATGCACCTTTATGCAAAGCCCACCAAGATGGGGGTGCTCAAGGAAGAGGCATAAACTCCCAAGATCATGCGAGGCTCTTTGGGATCATCCACAGCATTACTCCCTGCAATGCCAGGGCAAGGCACTGCCTGCACAAGTGGAATTTCTCCAGGGGCTGTGGACCAAGATTCAGCCTCACCTGGCAGCTGGGCGAGGTAAGCACACACCCAGAGGGTGCTGCATCCCACAGGAGCACCAGCAGCTTCTGGAAGCCGTGGTTTAGGAACATCCTGAGCCAGAGGGTGGATTTGCATCTTTGCATTTGCTACCTCTTGATCTGGGCTCTCAAAACCATTTTACTTCTGGCATCTACACTCCCTGGGCAACCAGCACCAGTTTCACTACACACCATGTGTGTTGCCTTTTGGGTGTTTTAAAGCTACTGGTTCCCGTTTGATGCCATCAATTACTTTGTTCTAAGTACTCTCTTATCTGCCTTCTCCTCTGCTCTCCTAATTTCATATCCTCTCTTTCATATCCTCTGCTAATCACTTCTTTTCCCACATCAAAGTCTCACTATTCTTTCTATTTTCTCAAAAAAAACCATCGCTGGGATTGTACCAGATACCTTTCTGCTCTTCTTTCAAGCCTGATTTCCCTTTTTTTTCCCCCCTTTTTGGTGATAAGGAGCTGTGAGATCACCACAGGCTTACACAGCTGCATAAAGATATTTCCTGCTTGTCTTACATAGTTCCCAGTCAGATAATGATAATGATAATAGCAACAATAATGGTAACAAATGATTTTTACTTAAAAGTGGCTCTGCTCATGTGTGGTATTTTGTGCTACTTACAGGGGATTTCACCCACCACTCTCTCACCCGACTGCTCAGCAGCAGGAGCTCCTCCTGTAACACCCTGTATCCAGTTTTAATGCTGACATCCTGATTAATTTTAAGTTATACACTTTGCTATCTCCTCTCCTTGTCCAGGATATTTGTGAGCTTCCCGGAAGATTCAGGTAGTTGGAGAACTCAACTTTTCTTCTCTGAGTAATTCCCCTCCATTAAGTCTGATCTGCACTCTTGTCTCCTTTTTCAGTGAGTTATTTACCTGTGAGAGCACCTTCCCTTTTATCCTTTCAGAGCTTCCTTCCCCTAAAAGACCTGCCAGGTGTTATCTCTCCCTGCAAAAACTGGGTTGCCTCCTCCCCTAGTTCTCACATTCAGCCATGTGCCTACAAGTCAGACCCTGTATTTGAATTTTTAACAATTTGCTTGGCTGGAAAGTCAGGCTCATCGTTCTGTGACTTCAGCTACTTCCAGCTGATATTGCCCTCAGCTCTTCCTCCTGGCTCTGGGCATGGATAAGAGATTGCAGTCCACATTTAAGATTTATGAGCTGTGTGCTTGAGCCCTGCAGGATGCCCACTGGGTAATCTGTACCCCTGGCAATTTGTTACTCCACTGTATTTCAGAAGTGCTCAAACGGGTGATTTGATTTGTGAGGGATCCTGCCAGGTGAGAACCTCCCCAAGCACGCCCCTGATGATAACTAATGCAATAAAGGCTCTTCTGTTCTGCACTTACAGCCCCTGAGCATCCCTCAGACCCATGTTACTCCCCAGCTCTGAAGAATCCCAAGCAGCCTCCTCCATTCTGATGGAGCTGAAAACGTTTGCATTAATATTCTATTTTACACAAGCTATTCACATAATATTCACTGGCCTCTCTCTCCATGGCTCCGCACTTCATTTGGGATCCAGCTCTGTTCTGATTTCCTTCTCCAGCCACACCTTAGCTTTGGAAGAGCAGTTTCTGAGTGCCCTCCCTGCCCTGCTGCTTGACCAGCCCTTTTCTGGAGCTGTAAATCATCCCTGTGCCCATAAGCACCTTTTGACTGCTGATTTTAGCAATATTCTCATAAGACTCTCCTGTCTGTGTAGGCTCCTCTTTGCAGCCTGTGCTGACACGGTGTTATAACCCTAATGCCACCCTCCTTCTACTTGAGGGCAATTGGGGATTTTTCTGTCACTCATCACTGGACTTCACACTTAGTGCAGTGTCTCTCCCATGCCACCAGAAGAGATATATGCTTCTCCTCTCTGTAATTTCACCTAGGAATTACAGGGTCCCACTGTTTGCTTTTCTTTTAAACTGGGTTTCTGAAAAGTTTATGTCAAAACTTTAATTTAAAGCTGAGCTTTCTAATTCATCCACTTATATTTTTAGCCTTATGCCATTTATCTGAGACAGATGCATTTTTCCTTGTCTCCTTGTCTGTGTTTTCTGTCCTGCTTGCATGGGACTGTCTACTTCTCTATTGATTTATACCTTTCCCAAGATAAAGAACCAATGTGATTATAACTCAGAGGTTGTGTTAGGTCAACAAAAGTTTTCAGCTTGGTGGCTTTTCTGCATAAGCCCTGCATAAGCTCTGTGCTCTGTCCTCTGCTCTTAATAAAGTCCTGAATCTATATAGTCTCTCAATCTTGCAAGGGAATTCTGACTCTCTGGCTGGCCCTGAAAGCATCCACAGAAGCTACTGCAGTAAACGGACATAGATTCACAGCACTTTGAGATATATTGGTCCTTCTGCCTACTGGAATGGGGAGGGAAGAGGGAATGAAGGCTTGGTGTGCTTGGCAAAGCAGCTGGCACTGGCTCTGGGTGGGGGTCAGAGGGTCATCAGGAGGTGGGCACAGACTACAGCCACTGGGACCTTTTCCAAAGAGACAGAAGCATCCCAGCACGGACCTTGCAATGCCTAGCACCCTGCGTCAGGTGCACAGACTCCTGCTCTTGGAGACCTCCCAGGTTCATTTGGGGGCTCAAAGCAAGCCCTGAGCAGCCTGCCCTGAGCCAGGAGAGCTCTTTCCATGTGAGGTACCCTGGGAGGGCATCGGCACTCAGAGCTCCCTGCAACCAGAGACATCTCTGCCCTGATGCCTTCTTATCTCTCCAAACACCAGCATCCCTCCAGGCCTTGGAAGAATCTCCCTATCACTTATCTGCAGTGTCAAGCACTTCTGCACCTGGGAAAAATATCTGTTCCTAGGAGGCTGGGAGGCCAGAAGGCTGCAGGGAGCCAGGACTGTGTCCATCAAGCCTCCGCTGCTGCCTGGGCGTGGGGTGGGGCTGGATAGACAAGCACTGGGAGGAAGTTATTATCTCTGCGGCACAATGGGCACAGTGAGTCACAAGTTTAAGGCCAGTGTTTTAACAGAAATTAGACAGCCAGATCTGTGTTTGGTACCTAAATCAAAGGGATTTACCCGAGGACCTACAATGAGTCAGTGGCAGAGTGAGGAAGGGAGCCAGGCTCTGCTCCCAGCCAGCACCTGCCCCTGCTGACTTGCAGGTTGCTGCCTTCAGAGGACCTGAGAGCTAAACTCAGGTTCTTTCAAAGACACTCGTCTCAAAGGCATTTTCCCTCTCTTTGTGAGAGATGTGCAGAGTTAGGCAGAGGGCCAAACTTTAATTACATCTGATTTCCAAAAGACACTAAAAAGCAACTCCCACGCAACAGAGGCAGGTGAGAAATGAGGGATGTGCAAATCCAGCAACTCAATTACTCTGTTCTACTACCCTGGGCCACACACACTTCCTTCCTCACTGATTCCAGTTAGCTGGGCTTGGCTAAAACAACTGGAGCCCAAAAAGCCTTAACGATAACCACTCTGCCAGTGAGACACCCAGACTGGTGCAAGGACACAGAAAAACATGTCTCCCACCCCTTCCTTTGGGAGATATTCCAGCTGCGAGAGATGTTTAATTAAAATTAGCCACCTTATTTCTCAGTTGCAGTACTTCAGGGTTTGGTGCACTCTTTAACACACTTGCTCATCTTTCAGGCCATCACCCTCACAGGTGAGCTCTGGAATGCTCCTGCAGTCAGTGCTCCTGTAGGAAAACCCATCAGGAAGGTACCAGGTGTCCTGGCAGCTGGAGTTCCTCCAGCAACACTCCCCCTCCCCATTCACCTGCTCTCTGCCAGGAGAGGTGAAGGCCAGACTTACCCTGATCCCCCTCCTGAGATGGGCAGTGAAGGAGGACACTCAGGCTGTGTCTGGGGGTGCCCGTCCCTGAGAAATCCGCAGGAACTGAACAGTTTCTCTTCCGTCCCGACAACCGCTCCTCCTGCTTCCTCAGCTCGGAGCTGGACTGTGGCACTAAACACTTCCAGAGTGGCTGGGAGCCGCTGGGAAGGGGAGCACTTGAGATCAGGGGCTGGGCTTCAGGAGAGCAGCGGTAGCCAGTGGGATGGCCAGGAGTAAGGTGAGGGTCACAGGCTCCGGGCTCGGCTGAGTCCTTGGGCAGGAGAGTGGGGTCGGGCTCCAGGGGACACTTTCTTTTCCTTCGGTGATGCCTGCTCTGTAAGCTGTGTCTGGGAGACAGCGGGACAGGGGGTGTGCCAGCTGCTCCCAATTGTCTGTTGGCATCTACACTGAAGTCCAACCTGTTTGGAGAAGTGGAGGGGGCTTGATGGGGCTCCCAGCCTTCCTGGGGACAGGCTGGCTGACCTGCCGGAGCTGCCTCCTGCAGCACAGCACTGCTTTCCAGAGGCTGCTCAGAGTGATGGCTTTTCTCAGTCCTCTTTTGTGTCCGAGCACTGTGGAAGGCAACTTTGGCCCCGGAGGACCGGGATTTGCGTGGCCCCGGCCCCTGCCCGGCCCGCCCAGGGGGGCACTCCGTGTCCCGCCGGTAGTGGTGGTGCTGGTGGTGGTGGTAGTGGACGTGGCTGAGCACCTGGGGCTTGGCCGGAGCAGCGCCCCTGGGCACCATCAGGTCCAAGGACCGGGGCCGCCTGTCCCTGGGCGGTCGCAGCTGCTCCTGGCCGTGCTCCGCGGCGGGGCCCTCGGAGCTGCAGTACACGAAGGGATCGTAGTCGCTGCTGAGGGAGCTGCGGAAGGTGGAGCAGCTGCCGTGTATGCCCTGCAGGCTGACATCCGTGCAGTTCAACATGGAGTCACTGGAGGAGCCGTGGCAGGGCCCCGAGCTGGAGTCGCTGCCCGGCCCGTCGGCCAGGTACCCGCTGTGCTCCGTGAGATAGCTCTCCCCAGAGCCACTGCTGTTGTGCTGGTGCCCGTGGCCAAGCCCCCGGCGCAGGGTGGGTGCACGGTGCTGCTTCTGTGCCAGGGCTGCCTTGGGTGTCAGACAGGGGGGCTGAAGCTGAAGGGGACATGTCCTGTGGGGTGCCAGCGCCTGCCCACATGCAGAGGGGGTGGGGTGCTGCTGCCCGAGCAAGCCCGGGGCCAGCGGGGCCGCGTGGCCGCAGGCCAGCAGGGAGGTGGTTGGTCTGTAGGGCATGTAGTGGATGGTGCCAAAATCCAGCTGGGAGAGCTCTGGAGAGTGGAAGAAGGGGCTGCCATGGGCTGGCTCTGGGGGAAAGCTCCTGAGGGTCCTCTGAGGATACGCGTGTGGGAGGTGGTAAAGGGCATGTCCTGGATGCTGGCGGAAAAGGTGGAGTCGCCGCCCAGGCTCCATGTCCTGAGGAACCAGCCTGGAGCTGGTAGCCATGGCCTGGTCCCCCGAGTCTCTGGCTGTGGAGAAAGAAGGGAGTATCCAGCACATGTCCCACATCTCAGAAGTATCCAGCATAAGTCCCACAGCCCAGCTGCAGCAACCCTGGCACTGATGCTCCACTGCCCTCCCACCGTGGCCCTACATCCCAGCCATACTCTGCAATTCCTCGCTGCCACCACCAAACCACCCTGATGGTCCTGCACACTCAGCGCTCTCCCAGCTGCCGCGACCCCCAGATCCCACCTTCCCTTCCCCACAGGTCCCAGGACTGGAATCCCTCCTCTTGGTGCAGGTCCCAGCCCAAGTCCAGCACCTCACTGTACCCTGACGGGCTCACAGAAAAGGGTCTCCTCTCCATGCACACAGTCCTCTGTCCACTCCACGCAGAGGGATATGCAGACCTGCTGATCCATCTCCCAAGAGCAATTGGAGCTCCTGGGCACAATCCTGCAACCAACCCTGTCCCCAGCCAGAAAATGCAGTGTCTGAGCCCTACCAAGAATATTGAACATGCAAAGCGGACACGTGTGGTGTTGCTGCAGCCAAGGGTCAACACACTCCCGATGGAACTCGTGGGAGCATGAGATGATCCGCAGTTCCTAGAAAGAAGTGGAGAGGAGGAGGATGAGCAAGGAGAACCATGTCCCAAGGCCTGGATGGGTCCTTCTTGATGGAATTGAGCCTGAAGGACACACAGATGTCTAACAGTGAGGGATCTGCAGCCCAGCTGTGCATGGAGGTGGCTGTGAAGCACCTCCAGTTCTGCTCTGTGAACATCCAGAAAGGTGCAAGCCCTTGGGAGTAGGGAGATTTCAGGCTGGATGCTCTGGAGCAGCAAACCCACTTTTACCCTATTTCAACATGGGCATTTTATGGGCATTTTACTCCACAGCCACAGCTGGATTCACAACTTCAGCAGAGGCTTTACAGTCCAGGGGGAAGGCACATCTCCACAGATGCACAGTCCCTTTCCAGCACTCAGGAGTTCAGAAGGAAGCATCTCGCAGGCCTCTGCCTCCTGTCATGCTCAGCTCCCATGGCTGACCCCCCCATCTGGGAAGCCAGAGCCATGAGTGCCACAGCCCTGCCCAAACCCTACCTGCCCCTCGCTGAACTCCTCGAGGCAGATGGCGCAGACCGGGGCAGAGCTGCAGCTGCTGGCCGAGTCCCAGCGTGGGGCCGGCCGTGCCCGGGGCTGGTAGCGGCGCGTGGCCAGTTGCCCGATGGCCTGCAGGGTCTGCTGCTGCACCGAGTCCTGCAGAGACAGACGGGCTTGAGGAGAGGTTCGGCCTTACTCTGCCCTCCCACATTCAGAATGGGATTAGCAGAAATTTGGGGATGATACTCATCTGCAGAGGTGATTTTCTGTCTAAACTGACTCAGCTAGAGTAGGCTCTGTCACCAGCAGGAGACATCAGGCCCTAGACATTCAAACCACTCAGCAGTGCTGAATTTTTGATCCCCAAAGGATTGTCTCTCTATAGGACAAACGGGATAGTCTCAAATATGGAAATACATCTGACTCTGGGAAGATGATTATTTCATTTGTTAGTTTCTATTAAGAATACTAAATCATACAATCATAGAATCTTGGAATGGTTTGGATTAGAAGGAACCTTAAAGCTCATCTTATTCCACTCCCTGCTATCTTCCGCTATCCCAGGTTTCTCCAAACCCCACCAAACCTGGTCTTGGACACTTCCAGGGATAGCTACAGCTTCTCTGGGTGATTTGTGCCAGAGCCTCACCACCCAGGACAGGGAAGAATTTCTTCCCACATCTAATCAAAATCTCTCCTCTTAGTTTAAAACTTTTCTCCCTGTCCTATCACTATCTGTCCATTTCACCTCCCAAAAGATGTATATTCATGCTTTTCCTGTATTCCTGTTTGCTCAGACATGTCTGCTCTATGAGATCCCTACCTGAGTCCTGTTCAGCTGGCATTTTGTGCGGACAACAAAAATCAAAATGATGACGACCACAGTGCTGACCACTGTGAGAAGAATCCACACGTCGTAGTCTGGCTGTTGGATAAAAGAGGACAGAAATTACTCTTAGTGGGAGTTAGAGGCTAGGGGAATCTCCACCTCTTCTGGACCATCAGCCTTGGGAAATACCATCTTTGGCCAAGTTCCTCCTGTTTGCTCTTTACAGGTAAAAGAAGAAACAGTTCAGGTTTTTCTGCACATCCATACAAGAATGGAGTATCTCTGTCTTGCAGCATCTCAGCTCCCTTGAGACCATGGTCTAAGGTATCACAAGATGAGAAAATCAAGACTCGGTCGTACTTGAAGAGACAGAGAATCCCCTTGCCTCACTCATGACATTGAAGTAAAATAAACTAAGTAAGTTGAAAGCGCTTTTGAGCCTTTACTTGCAGCGGGTCTGAATGCTACAGACAACTTCTGCAACAGGCTGTGGTCTCCATCCTTGAGGAGGAAAGCTAAGCCTCCCTGGGAAAACCCAGCAGGCTGTGAGGGAGGATACAGGAGGCAGTGAGAATCATGTGTCTCTCACCCAAGCTGGTGGCTCCTTGACCTCTATCTTCACATGGGCCTCTCTGTTCTTGTTCACAACGCCCATGAGGAGCTCAGCATCGTGACCCCTGATCAGGACCACAGGCTGGCTCAGGCCTCTGGGCTTCCTCAGCTGCAAAGAAACAAACATAATGAAGGCTGATCCAGAACAGCCTGAAACAAGGACGATCCCGACCCCCCAAGCATGTCTGTTCCTCATGATGCTTCTTGCAACACTTCAGAGACTGACTGGTCCCCCAAGTTTACACTATTCCTCCATGATGAATCAGATGGAAACTTCTCTTTTACCAATTTTCCAGCATGGATTTCTTAATTTTCCCTGCTGGAGACTCCACATGCACAACCGGCCATTGCCTGCTGTCTCTTGAGCTCCTTTCAAGCCCCTGTACAAAAGCTCTTGGTCCCTCCTCATCCCTGTGGAAGTGCCAGCAGCACTGCTGAGTGCTGCCTTTGCCAGAGAAATGCTTCCTCTGCTCTGGACCCATCCAGTTCCCCTCCTCCCTAAGGACATGCTCCTTGTTCCTGGTCACACTGGCAGTTTTCCACTGTGGTTCAGGCAGCCTGACACAGGCTGGCTCAGCAAGTGTCCAAGCCTGCTCTCTTCCAGACTGACTGGATCAGGGTGGCCATCAGATCCCTTCCCATACCCCAGGGATACCTGGGGGAACGGACAGGGATGGAGTTATGAATGGAAGTGCAGATGGTCAGGAAGACCAGGGCCGAAGGCACTGAATTGTTGATAGGATTTGATACCCTTGGCTTTAGTGTACCAAATGGGAAAGATGGAAAAGCAGGAGCCAAAGCTTGGGGTACAGATCAGAGACTGATCTGGGATCAGTGTGACTGGGATCTGAGGAACCACGGCATCACCTCATGGACCTGCATTTGCTGCTGTGTTTCTTTGGCACCAGAAATTAAGTTGTAAGTGCATGAAAGAGACACAAGGGATGCACCCAGCAAGGAGTCAGCCCAGAGTCTGGATGAGGTAAGGCACCAGCTCCCCTGTCTGTTCCCTACCTAAAGCTGGATGTTTTTCATATCTCTGAATTATCTGGATGGGGAATTGATTCCCTTCCAGAGATGACAACAGTGCTCGGGAAAGGGACCTTTGGAGATGTCTAAACCAAGGTTAAACATGCGCCAACAGCGAAGCAGGAGGATGTGACTTTGGCTTGAAAACTTGAGAAATCACCCTTCCTGAGGTACACTGGGCTGTCTGGACTAGATGGGATGGGGAAATTTATGATTTACGAAGAGGAAGGATCCAGCTCCCTGCAGAAAAGTTTGATTGACCACACTATGCCTTTTAGGAGCATGATTGTGCCAATGGAGAATATCTGTGTGGGGTAAGAGCCAACACCCAACACAAGCAGCATCCTCCTGAGACCTCCCACTGGTGCCTGGGGGGGCTCTGCCCCGAGCACATTCCAAGCACAGGACAGGAGTACTGTGTTTTGGCTGAGGGTATCACTAGGGTCTGTACCTGATCAGCAGCACTTTCATCATCTGTGATGTCGAAAAGGATCGCACGGGCTCCACGCTCCCCTGCCAGCTTTGCCTGTCCAAAACAACACAAGTTTGAGTGGACATTTTGTACTGTAACCTGTGTCCACACCTGCCGTTGGATCCGTGTCTACCTCCTGGGCTCTTTGCAGAAGAAGGAAGCATCTGCTTGGACTGAGGAAACAGTTCCCACCTTGGTTCCTGAGCTTGCGTCGGGCTGCAGTGTCTGCTCTTGCCAGAGTCCTGAGGCTCACGGGTGGTTTCTTCCCAAAGTTGTGGAGGTGAGCTAGTTGGTGGCCTTAGTCACAGCAACACACAAACCTAACCAATCCCCAGCTGTCCACTTGCCAGGTGCTCCCTTGTTTCAGAGCTGGGTTTGCTGGGGCGGGATATGCAGCCCTGTTAGCTCTGCTGACCTCCACGGACAGCAGAAACTCTCGCACGTCCCGTCACCTGGTAGCACCAGGGCTGTCAGAGGGCCTGACTCCCACTCATGCCGCTCTCCCTGGTGGAGCTCAGGTGGAGCCAGGGCTGCAAGTCTGCTCTAGGATTAGCAGTTCGAAGGCTTTCCCAGGGGGGAGGGACAGCTCAGAGACACACCCAGCCGAGCACACATGCCACCCTGCTGAGGTAACCAGCCAGGACCTTTTGGATCACCCACCTCCTCCCAGGCAGCCCCTGCAGCACTCCGGGCAGGCGGAGGCAACCCTGAGAGATGGAAGGTGAGCAGAAGTCTGGGCTGGGCCGAGGCTGCTCAGGCGGAGCCCTTTGATCCGCAGGTCCAGAGCACGGAGCAAACAGGAGCAGCATTGCCAACCCCTGGCTGGGCGCCACGTGGCACTGCTCTGCTCCCAGTGCGCTGTCACACTCAGGGAGCCGGCAGGGCCAAGGATGGATGCAGCATTCCCGGCACGGCCGAGCCGCGCCGGCTCCATCCCTGCTCCTGGGCCACCTCGGTGAGGAGCGCCAGGGGCCTGGGTCTGGGTACAGGGATGGGAATGGAGCTGCAGATGGTCAGGAACAGGCAGAGGTGGAGGCTCTGAGCTGCTGATAGGATGTTGACACTCATAGAGAAGCTGGGAAGGTCAGATCAGAGACTGGGGTACTGCCTGGGATCGAAGGAACCTCAGCGTTTGCCAGCACTTTTGGGGGAAGAGGACTTTCTGGGAGTGAATTCCACCTGATAGTCAGGCTTTGATGAACAACAAACAGCTCTACAAAAATTTTATCCTGCTAAAGACAGTGACAGTGGGGCAATGAACAACTGAGACTGGACAAGTGACTTTTCCCAACATCTTTCTGACTCCTACTGCAAAGAACACAACTTCTGGTGACCAGGGACAGGGCCCAGGGAATGGCTGGAGCTGTGCCTGGGAGAGTTAGGGTGGATATCAGGGAAAAGTTCCTCCCCCAGAGGGTGCTGGCACTGCCCAGGCTCCCCAGGGAATGGGCACAGCCCCAAGGCTGCCACAGCTCCAGGAGCTCCCAGGGATGCACAGGGTGGGATTGTTGGGGTGTCTGTGCAGGGACAGGAGCAGGACTGGATGATCCTTGGAGTTCCTTTCCAACTCAAGATATTCTGTGATTCTGGTCAAGCCTTTCACAACGTGCTTGATACAGTAATTTTCTCAGTGTTTCCTATCTTTGCACCTTATCTCTTCAGCCACATGGCACAGCTGAACTCCCTCTTTGAGAGCTGAAACATTTCTGGTGAAAATAGGTATGTACAAGATGAGTTTGGAGATCTCAGCAGTCTGTCAACCAGACTTGCAATCACTGCTTCACTCAGAAATAATAAAAAAAAAGCCCCTCCCCCAATTTACAAATTATGATCAGAAAGAAGAATGCATCACTTTGAATTGATTCTAGAGGTCCTTCCCATGCTTTTCCCTCCTCTAATGCCTTCCCTGCTGGTTCTAGCTTTGGATGCTGAAGCAGTGATGGAATTGAGGAAGCAGGGAAGTGCCTCAGGTGGCTGGTGGAGTTCTCCTCGTGCTGGGCTGGCCAGGGCTGTCCGTGTGCAGGGCTTGGCTGGGTGACAGCTGAAGCAGAGGTTGTGATAACACTCTGCACATGGCTATTTTTATCATCATTGATACAGCCTGCAATTCCATATGTAAAGCTCTGCCCCAAGACACACTTGTCAGGAAAACAAGATTCCTACTCCAGCCAGCACTAGCCACATCCCACAGCTACACCCTGCTCCAGAGGAGAAGTGTGGTCCTGGCATTTTGAGGAAGAGACCTCAGCATCCCTGCCCATGGCAGCAGCTTAGACTGAGATGATCTTCTAAGGTCCCTTCCAGTCCCAGCCATTCTGTGATTCTCTGATCTGTACGATGTTGGAAGGATGGAGCTTGGCAGAGGCTTCAGGAGAATGAAGAAGCATTCCCTGCAGGAATTGCAGGGGGTGGAAGATCCATGATATAAGGCAGGGCCCAGGCCAGCTTAAGGAGCATCTGCTCTATTTCATGGCTAAACTAGTCCTGTTTGTGGGAGAAGAACTGTCAGCCTCCCTTGGTGAGATCTTAGAGTAGGAACACCTGCAGGATGGCGACTGCTGTCACGTACAGCTGGATGTCAAAATCCAGAGTTGCATTTTGCTCTAACAGAACAAGTGATGACTGATAGCCAGTGAACTGAGGGTTTCTTTGCTTTGGGGGGTTCAGGGGTCCTGGAGAAGGGATCAAGGTGGATGAGCAGAGTGTAGCAATGCACCGTGTCTTGTCCTCCCTGTGCCAACCCTTCTCAGATGATCCTTGGACTCAGTAACACACTGGTACTTCCAATGCTGTGATCAGAGTCTCAAAGATGAAGGACAAAACTAGTGAAACAGTTAGAATCCCAGAATGCCAGAATGGTTTGGCCTGGAAGGGACCTTGATGCTCATCTCATTCCACCCTCTGTTATGGCTAGGGACACCTTCCACTAGACCAGATTGCTCCAAGCCTCATCCAACAAGGCCTAAGCTTTGAAACCTTTTAAGGTTCTGAAATGGAAGACGGGCCTTTGCAGCTGCTTCGTCCTCCTGTTCACAATCCTCCAGAGCAGCTGCGCTGACTAAACATCCTGGGGCATCCTGGCACCACTGTCGTGTGATGGTCATATCTGGATGGACATAGGAGAGCTGGAGGCATCTGCCCAGCCCTCTTCCTCATGTCTGTCACAAGCTGCCCAGGCCATTTTCCAGGGGTGGGGGAACTGACCGCAGGTTGACAACTCCATCACGCTGGCTCATGCCAACAGCTGGCACGAGCTCCAGAGCAGCAGCATCCCAAATTTGGGCTGGGCAACCTAGGAAGAGATAGATACTGCCTGTGCAGCCAGGGGGAACCAGCCCTGGGATAACAAATCCACCATGGCATCACATCCCTTTCCTTGCTTTTGATGCCACAGCCTTCATGAAAAAACCCTGCTGTGCAAGAGCAAAATCTGGGTCCAAGTTTTGCCTGCCTTCTTCAGCTGAGCTGCAGAGAACATGGAAGAGACCCTGTCCTCATCTATACCACATCATCACCAGCAGGAAGAAGGCAACAGGGTAGAATCACCTGAAGGCAATCCAGGTAAAGCCAAGAAGAGCTGAACAAGGGGGTTTTCATGCTTGTACAACACTTGTACAAGCATGAAAATAACCTAACATTTTGAGAGAGAGACAATCAAAAGAAAAAGCCAATGTCATCCTTATCCATGCAACTAATCAGTTACGAAGATTTTAAGGTTTAAAATGACCCTTGTTCCTACCTGACTTCCTTATTACCAGAGAATTGGACCAGTGACCTCAGCTTTTGGCACAGAAACTGCTGTTTCACTGAGGAGCCTGATCCAAAGACCTCTCAGATCTCCCAGGGCAACAAGTCATGACCCACCACTAATTCAGCTGGTCTGCATTTATCTCACTGCTCAGCACTGACTCTCCTCGTGCCTCATCCAGTGAAGTATTACAGCATTATTTTTGGAAACAGACCGGCAGAAGATGTTTTCTGTGTCCGTGTTTTCCCACAGGCCAGAGAAGACAGAGAAACAGAATTCCCCTCACAGGCCAGGGAGCAACATGAGGCTGTAAAACAGGAGGGGTACAAGGCTGCTGGGCAGTGGGGTAAGGGTATGGGTTGTTGGGTAAGGTCTGAGCATTCCACAGCTGCCAGGCTAGGGGGAACTCCACACTTTTCACAAAGTCAGGCAGTCCAAAAGGCCAAGGGATGGGTGTTTGGGATGGCTGGCACAGCATCTCTCCCAAAGGACCCCTTCTGCCAAGGACTCTGCTCTGTCCTTGTCCTTTTCTCCACTTCCCAACAGCTCTAGGAAAGAGCTACCTCGCTGCCTCCTCCTGCCCTTTTCTTTGCTGCACTACAGGTTTCACTTCCTAGGCTGATGCCATTTCAGGCATTTTTGCACTTACCTTGTTGGCCAGGGACAGGCAGGGGTTGGGATCCCGATCCGGCTGTTCCAGCTTGACGATGGTGATGAACCCCGATTCTGTGTGTTCATCCTCACTGGTGTTGCACAGGGATAGTGGGTGGGACTAAGGGACAAAAGCAAGGGGAAACTCAGATCCTGGGGCTCAGCACTGCAAGGGGGGGCTCAAGCCCACCCTGCAAACCCTCTGGACCTGCCCAGAGGTGTAGGACCCCCTGTTGCCAGTGAGGCTTTGAATGACACAAAAGAACTGCCCAAGCTGGGTGTCACCCCAACCACTACAACCACCACAGTCCCCACAGAGCCTGGCTGGACTCTGTGGAGCTGGAGACCACAGCTCTATGGCCTCTAGCTGTGCCCCACTGACCCCCCTGGCATGGGCTGGCAGACACTGCCCTCACTCCCAGGGCTACACCCATTAGGAAAGTGCCAGGAATGCTGCTGGCAGTGACGGGGGTGCTTTTTGCTGCCTGTGCCGTGATTTAACCCAGCACCAATTCCACATTCACAAGCACCCGGCACCGCAGACTTGGGAGGCACCATAAAGCCACAGAGCTGCTTTTGGTAGCACCGAGTCTAGGTGCTAACAAAACCATGAAAGTAAGTTAAAATCATCAAATCCTAAGATAACAGAATGGAGACCAACTAGTTCTAACGCCTCGTGCAAAGGTCTGTGGCTGTGAGTTTGTATCCAACTCCTAGTCATGTCTGGAACTGCTTAAAACCAAAGTAAAAGCAAAGGATTTCAGTGAAATTTGAAATATTTTAAAATAAAAGTTTGCACCCTTTTGTCAAAACATGAGTCTAGTGGAAGGTGTCCCTGCCCATTAGCAGTGGGGATGACTGGATGATCTTTAAGGTCCCTTCCAATGCAAACCATTCTGGGATGCTACAGTTTAGACTTCAAGACTTCAGGACATCAGATAAGAGGGCAATTATACCAAGCTGAGCACCACAAACTCTAGAAATCCAGGTTTTCAGGGAAGCAATCGCATTGGTTATGGCTTAGAGCAGTGGGAAGCTCCCAAAAAGCCCCTGCTCCCTTGGAGCACTGACAGGTGCTGCCTTGACCAACACTGACATGGCATTCAAGTGCCCATGATCCCACTGGATTCACCCAGAACAGCATCGCTTTGTGCTCTGCTTGCCTGGCTGGGAGCTCGGGTTAATATGTGATCATGGCGTTGGGGTAATATGTGCTTGTCACAGCCACAGAGAAACACCAAACAGGAAATGCAGAGTGTGTGTCAGGATAGCTCCAGCAGCTCAGAGGGATCCCACCTGAGCCTCCCCCGGGCTGCTCCTGGAGCCTGCTGTAGCTGGGAAGGACCTTGGAGCTGTGTCCAGCCCTGGCTGTGACACTCACGGGACAATCACAGTCCCACGTGCTGAGCTTGGAGCAGCCTCTCTGTGACCAGGACTGCTGGGCCTGATCCCAGCATTAGGGTGAGGGGCCCTGGCACAGGGTGCCCAGAGAAGCTGTGCCTGCCCCTGGATCGCTGGAAATGGGATCCATGGCCAGGCTGGACAGGGCTTGGAGCAATCTGGGATAGTGGAAGGTGTCCCTGCCCATGGCAGGGGGTAGAACAAGATGAGCTTTAAGGTCTGTTCCAACCCAGGCCGTTCCATGATTAATAGTGAACACCAGGAATATGAGCAACGGGCCAAGCCACTGCAGTTCCAAATGTGCATGGGGAGCATATGGAAAATGCTGGCAGCTGTTCTGGAGCAAGACTCAGGTGATAAATCTGGAGAAGACCTGCTGAGGAATGCTGGTCCCTGCACCTGAGACCCTTCACATGTGGGCAGCTGTCCATGGAGCTGAGGCAAAGCAGTGTCCCCTTGTTATTCTGTGCTGGGTCCCTCACAGACATGGATCAGGCTGGAGGCTGAGCCCTGGAGCCTTCTCAGCACCCTGCAATGCCCAGGGGCAGCTCAGGGCCATTCCTGGGGCAGGGACACAGGCACCATCCATCACAGCCACCTACTCCACTCATCTCTGCTCCAGAGATCTCCTCCCTCTCCTCCCCTCAGCTCCTTCTCCTCTTTGTTGCTGTACTGGCAACTCCTCCAGCAGCAGCACAGCAGCAAGACGTGGCTCTTATTTTCTACGTCCTTCAACAGCATTTCTTGGCATTCTTACTGCCCCATCCCTGGCATTACCAGTGAGGGATCCTGGCTGCACATTGTGCTCACAGGACAAGAGCAGACTCAATAAATAATCTAAGGATGATGTGGAAAAGCAAGTATTATGAGAGTTCTCAATGCAGAGGACTTGTGCCCCATGTGTGCCTGTGGCTGCAGTCAGGATCCCTTGCTCCCTCCTGGGTCTGTGGCTACAGATGGGCTCCCAGGCAGGGCATCCCCCTCTCTGCTGGGCTGGGCACCTCTGCAGCACTGACTGCCACAGCCATGGCTCCTTACAGACCCTTATCTGATCTAGGCGACAACAAAATCCCATTGCTGAGGAGAGGGGGTATGTTCACACCCAAAATCAGACAGGCTTCATATGTGCTGCCTAAATTCCACCACGCTGCTGTTCCAGCACTCCCTGCTCCCAGGGGCTCCCAGTCAGCAGAGGCACCTCAGGGGTTCTGCTGGACCCCACAGAGCTGTTCCAGCGGGGCTTCCCTGGTGGAAGTCACCTTGCTGCTCTGCCAGATCCTTCTCACAAGATAACCCCTGCCTGGGGCAGTGTTCCTGGGATCCCAGTGGTGGGCTGGGATCAGCTGGCAGGGTTTGGATCCACTCTTGGGTGATTCAGCTCTGCAGCTCCGTCCATACTCTGGCACTGGTAAGACACTGTCAACCTGTGACCCTTTGGCTTTGTCACTCCATCTGTCTCTGTCAGCACATCCCTCCTGTCACACCTTTGGAGAGGACACAGAGCTCCTCCTCATCCCTATCTTCTTGCTATCAACTTTTTGATTTCCTGTTTCCTTGCCTTATGGCTTCTCTTTATTTTCTACCTTTTCTGTCCAAAGTGCCACTCCTAAAATACTGAATTTCACTTTTTTAACTCCTCCTTGCCATCTTTACCACTTTATTCCCACCAGTCCCACTATCTTCACACCAACCTGTCCCTCCCAGCACCACTCACAGGTTGCACTGCGCAACAGAAACATGGGGAAAGGTCCTGGGGAATCAGACATGGAGAGGTGCCCAATTCCCACGTGGGAGTTTCATGTAGAAAACAGGAGGAAAAAAGGTGACCCTGAGAGCCCACTTTGCTGCCTGAAGGCAGGATCAGCCAGACCTAAAACATTCAAGTGTCAGAGACACTTGCTGAACCTGTTTTCAAGACCTCCAAAAAGAGGGACTCCTCACCCAATCCAGGACTCCCTTCTCCTCCACACCAGAAAGTGTATTACAGAGTGTATTCCAGTGCCTCACTGGAGCTGGTTTTTCTGCAGCCTGAGCCGATTAATTCTCCCTGAATCAACCATGCCCATAGAAAAGAGATTATTTGTGCTTTTTTTCCTTTCTCCCCAAAGAGCCTTTAAACATTTCTGTTCCTCTTTCTGTTCACCAAGGAAGCCTGAGGGACAAGGGTTGAAAAAGGACTCAGAGAAAGTCCTCAGTTTTCTCTGTGAGGAAACTCAAGAGCACTTTCCACGCTTTCTTCGTGGGGGAAGAATCAAAGTTTGATCTGAAGTGGCATGAGAAATGTTATAACCAACCCATAGGATTGGCATGGAAAAGACAGGAAGAGAACAGGACAGGAGAGTGTTCACCAAAGGGCTTGAGAAAAATCCTGGACTGAACTCTTCACTACGTTGACCACAATCCCAGAAAAAACTGCAAGCAGCAAATATCAAAATGCACTTGAAGAAGTAGAGAGCAATGCAGGGAACGGCAGATTGATAATCCTGACCTCCCTACTACAAGAAAAGCCAGGTTAAAAAAATAGGTTCATGAATAGAAAGGAAAAACTAACAGAGCTTTGGAAAAGGAAAGAGATGGTTCACAGAGCCACAGGGTTCCTCAAAGCAGTCAGTGAGTGTGGGACTAAAGGCAGTTTCATGAATGCCAGACTCTGGTGTCTCCTCTCCTGTTCTTCTACAAGGTCAAGGCTATGGAAGATGATGGAATATTGTGCAGTACTGCCCAGGGAGAAGAATTCTGGACATGGGCCTGGAGCAACAGAACAAGGGGGGATGGCTTCCCACTGCCAGGGCAGGGATAGGTGGGATATTGGAAGGAATTGTTCCCCAAGAGGGTGGGGAGGTCCTTGCACAGGCTGTCCAAAGAAGCTGTGGCTGCCCCTGGATCCCTGGCAGTGCCCAAGGCCAGGCTGGACAGGGCTTGGAGCACCCTGAGATGTCCCTGCCCATGACAGGGGGTGAGTCCATTCCAATCCAAACCATTCCACGGTTCTGTGATCTTCAGAACCAAAAAGATAAGAAAGCGGGGCAGCCCTTAGCGTGAACCCACCAGGACAGTCCTACGGCAAACTGTGCTGTCCAAATAATCACAAACCACATGGAAAATGAGAGGGATGGTGAAACAACCAAGTTCTTCAGCAACACAGAAAAATCCAAGTTGGTAAACATTAAAACTGTCTAGCAAAGGATCTCATGATACTGAGTAGTGGAATGATACAAGATGGTAAAAAATGCAAATATGAAAAAAATTATCCAGGTATTTTACACAGGGATGAGCTCTCAGTGAGCCGTTGATGAACAGGAAGGAACTTGCAGTCACTGTGGGGAATTTTATGAACACCATTGTTGAATCACACAAACCAGTCAAAAAGCAAACAGGCATTACTGTAAAAAACAAATGAAAAATGAAAATGCACTAGATAAAGCTGCAGTGTGTCACCATCTTGATTATTACAAGGAGTCCTGCTCACTCCATCTTAAACAGAGACTTCTGTACAATTGATTAAGTGAACAAGAATTCTTCAGCTTAGTACAGCTGGGATATGTTAAAGCTACAGAAACTCATTGAAAATGTGAAGAATTCATGGATCAAAACACCAGGAAGAGCCGTTAAATGCATTGGTGGATACACCAGCCTGGCTGTGGCACAGTCAGGGGGCTGCAGAGGAGCATCCATTGGGATTTACCCGTGCTCTGCACATTTTGGGGCTGCAAGGGAACTGCACACATGGGGTTCTGCACTCACCAGGCAGCACTATGGGCTGCACACTCTGCTCCCCACTAGACTTTTGACACTAACATTTCATTTAGGAAACAAACTCCAGAATACAGCTGGAATTCGTGGTCAGTGGTGCCAGAGTGCCGAGAGAGCATCTGCTCCCAGAACACCAGCAGAGCCAGCTGCTGCCTTATCTGTGGGACAGTGCTGTGACTTCTGGCTGTGTCCCAGCACCAGTTCTCCTTCCCTTCCTCTCACTAGTATTCCAGCAGGTGGAATCTCATGCAAGACCTTGAGGGAATCCTCACCCATGCAGGGCCGGGAGAAGGGTGCAAGGATTTTGTTCGGGACAGCAAGACCTCCCCTGCCACATTTGGTGGCACCTTGAAGCAATGATGGCACAGTCTGCACATGAAAGGCATTAAACAGCATTTCACAACCTAAAATTTGGGGGGTGAGGGAGACTGATGGGCCATCAGACACATTTCTATCTGAAATGGAAATTTCATTTTTTTTCTTCTAGTTCTGTTTAGGAAGTTGCCTCTGACAGGACCTTCCAGGGCAGAGCATGGTGCAGAGATTAAATTCTGCTCTCGCTGAGTGTCCCCAGGTTGCTCTGGCTTCAGGACTGTGGGTAGGATGGACCCTCCTCTGCAGATGTGGAATTTCCAGCTTGGAAGCAGAGCTCATGCCAGGACCATTCTTCATCTCATGCCAGAATCATTCTCCAGTTGCCATTAGTGCCACAGCCTTGAGTGGATGAAATGCCTTGTGGAAAAGCTCCTTTACAGATGAGCTACAGCCAAAGCAGCAGTGAGAGGATGAAGCAGGGGCCTACATCACTACAATGGCACCTTTGGTGACACAGAGCATCTCAGACACTGTCGTGCCACATCCATGGGAGACACCCACTGCCCACTGCCCTGCTGTCTTCCCCCAGCTGTGTCACATCACTGTCACCCAGCATGAGCTCCTGAGGCAGGATATTCCTGGATTTGTGGATATGTCTGGCTTAAGACACCTCTTCCCTGCTAGAATTCTGTCAGTGAGCCTCTGAGTTAAGTAAGGTTTACATGCCCTTGTAGGTTTCTAAAGGCAAGTGGAAGTGGTCTCCTACCACCCTCTCCATTTTTGCTGCCAGCACTAGCCTGGCTGTAATAATTACTGGGCAAGATCCTCTGCTGGGTCTATGAGGAGACGGAAACAGGGCACCTGAGACAGGATTCCTGTGGGAATGAGTAGGGCAGATGTCTCAGCTCTAAAAGCCAGATGTGCACCTGCACAGTGCATCTCCCAGAGGTGTCAGAGCGTGGGGACTGTCCCAGCTGCTGGCACTAGGGACACCCCCAGGAACCATGCATGGCTGGGATGGAACAGGCCATGTGCACTTCTCAGTCACTACAGAATGCTCCTGACAGCAACACTGCCTTGTTGGGAGAACCCAGTCACCAGATCCTCCTGTCCCAGCCTGCCCCAAAGCTCAACCTGAGAAGAGGTTGGAGCCAGGTGGGGATCGGATTCATCTCCCAGACAAGTAACAGGACAAGAGAAAACAGCTCCCTTGTGCGCAGGGAGGTTCAGGTTGGACACAAGTAAGAATTTCTTCATGTCAGGTATTGGAAGGGGCCGCCCAGGGAAATGGTGGAGTTCCCATCGCTGGAGGTGCCCAAGGAATGGGACTCAGTGCTCTGGGCTGGGTGATAAGGTGGGCATTGGTCACAGGCTGGACTTGATGCTCTTTGAGGTCTTTTCCAACCTTAGTGATTCTGTGACTCTGTGAATAATACTGTGTGAATGTCTTTACTGCTCTAAGAAAGGCTCTTCCCAGTTCACCTCAACTCTCCAGCTTTACCAGCTGAACAGAAGCCACTCTTACCCCAAGACCATTCCACTCAACTCACGGAGACAGCAGCAGGAATGACAAGACACTACCATAGGCACAGGAGATGCTGCCAGGAGGCTGAAACACAGCAACAGTGGAGCTGGAAAGTGCTGTGGGACACTACTAGAAGGACATGGGAGGATGAGAAGGGACAGGGCAGGGAGATGAAGTGGATTTTAGTCACGAAGAAGATGGAAATGGCTCATTGGAAAAGAACAGCAGCGTTTCAAGAAGCCCAAAGAAAAACTGCCACTTCCATGACACCTGGGCATGAAGCTCAGCCATCAGGATAAGGGGGTTTTTCAATTTACGGCATAAAGTTTCAAAAGCTGTTATAACAGCAAACACACCTTACCCACATGTGAGTCACAGACAAACACATTCACTGATAAGAGATGCATTATTCTTAGAGAGACTCAGGTCCTACCTCAACATGCGAACAGCTCAGATAACCATCCGAGTCCCCTGAAGGAGTGGCCAGAGGTGGGAGAGGAGACAAAGGACCGACAAGATGCCAGTGCAATACTCCTGTGCTTGTGCCCTTACTTGTGCTTTATGAGCTTCACCACCTTTGGACCAAGTCAAAGGGTCAGCAGGGCCTGAGGGTTTGATACAACAAATCAGTCCCTAATCAAGAGATGACTGTGTTTCCTTCTCCTTTTCATTACCAAGCTGGTGAGAAACAATGGGCAGTGCTAAACCCAAGTGGGATGTTTATTTGATTATCACAGGTGCAGGATTAGACAGTTTAGCTGAAGGTGAAGTCTGGATCTTTTCTGTTGCTCTCTGCAACTCCCTGAAAGGACTTCAGAGCCAGGTGGGGGTCAGGCTCTGCTCCCAGGGAACAAGGGACAGGACAAGAAGAATTGGCCTCAAACTATTCCAGGGGAAGGTCAGGTTGGACATCAGGAGGAATTTCTTCCTGGAAAGGGTGGTCAGGCCTTGGAAGGGGCTTCCCAGGGAGATTTGGTGTCCCCATCCCTGGAGGTCCCCAAGGAAGGCCTGGACGGGACGTGGCACTCAGGTGCTCTGGGCTGGTGACAAGGTGGGGATTGAGCACAGGCTGGATTTGATGATCCTGGAGGGCTTTACCAACCTAAATTATTCCCATGGGGCTGCAAAAAACTCTCAAACGCCCCTCACTGACAGCTCTGCTGAAGTTTGCTCTCCTGCAGACAGAGCAGTCCCGCATGAGGGAAGCAAGTGTCACTTCTGTTGGCACAGCCACCATGAGGATTGTATGGACTGGCAAGGAAACCTCTGGCAAAGTTCCATAACAATGTCTGGTTAAACTGTCTCTGTCTGCTCCACACATCCATGTTGGAGTATCAAAGGCAAAGGGAGTCTGGCCAGCCCTGACTCACAGCACTCAATGAAAGTAAAGGCAAGGGAGAACAGCTCATGCTCCTCTGCCTCAAGCACTCTGCAGGCAGTCTGGATCCCAAATCCCATGGAGAGCATCCAACCCACGCTGACCTGCTCACCTCACACACCTTGGAGGGCCCAGCCTGCCCCACTCTGGAGCCATCTCCATCCTTGAAGACCCTATTTGACACTGGCAGTGGCTGGGAGGTTAAAGCTGTCCCACAGAACTCACACAGGACTCACACAGGTCTTGTCCCTCTGCACCCCTCGAAGCACCGGCAAAGCCCGAGCTGTGCTGGCAGCTGTCTCACATCTCCAAGCACAGAGGTTCCCTGGGACCAGCTATGGGGTGGCACAAACACATGAGGACTCCCACAACTTGTCCATCAAACACCTGAGACAGCTCTGACCCTGAAAGCAGCCCTGCAGTGATGGGCCACATACAGAGACTCACCTGAGTCCAGATCACTTTACTGCAGCCACTGGGTACTTTTCCTCAGCCACCAGCTTTTTACAATGTGTTTCAAAGTTAAAACCTTGACAAGTGATGCCAGAAAGTGCATCCTTGATTTTCTAGAAAGGAGAAGGCAGATCTAGAAGAGCAAAGACTGACAAGAAAATTCCTTTTGGGGCAAATTAAAAACAACTTCTTCTGAAGCATCACACATCTCCGGGAGGGCTGAACTGCTCCTGGAAAGAGACTAAAGAGCTCTCCAGAGGTTTATGTGGACTGGGAAATTCTCTAAACTCTCCTGAAGATTAAGCTCAGCAGCACTGTTGCCTGGAAATGTCTGATGTGGCCCTGACCAGGACTGTGGCCATTTCTGGAGAAACCAAGACGGTCCAGGGAAGCTTTACCTATTCACGGACAAAACGTTTGTTAGGATTGCACATGGAGCTGTTCTCACCAGGGAAACGCCGCAGGCAGGAGATGGGCTTGGAACGGAGGAGTCACCCCAGGGAAAAGCTGCCGGCAGGAGATCGGTTTGGGGTGGAGCAGCCAGCCCTGCCGAACCTTCCCAGCTGGCGCCGGGGGGAGCATTGCCTGATCCCTTCCCCCTCCGTTTCTCTGGGCTCTGCCGCCGAGCCAGGTGCAGAACAAAAGGAAAGTAATGATTTAGTTATTGCTGCAGCGCCGAGGGTTTGAAGGTCAGGCGCTCAGCACGGCACCCGCTGTACGGCCAGGCCGTGCTGCAGCCCTGCAGCCAGAGCTGCTCCGCAGGCCCGGCGCTGCGCGGCTCCGGCTCCTGCGCGGGCACATGAAAGGCTTCTCTCTAATGTAATAACTGACGGCCTCTTCAGTGCCGTTTGAACTGTTTACAGACTGAGTTAACGATTACAGGCAATGTGTACCTTGGCTGCTGACCAAAATTCTTACCCGCCCGTCAGATATTATCAAAGAGCCCTTCACTGCTGACCTGGAGTCCTTCCAAAGCACAGCGCCGAAATGCTGGCGTAAAGGAGGGGCCTTGGGTGCTCCATCGTGAAACCCAAGATAGACACAGATCTGCTCTGGAGAGCTGTCCTGGGATCCGGGTGCCAAGTCACGTAGAGACACGGGAAGGCCCGAGGGCTCCCTGAAGCCCCGTGCCCAGGGCTGCACGCTGTGGGCCCTTCCCTGCAGGACACCAGCCATGGCTTTGCTGTGCTGCCTTCCAGGCCTTCACAGAGGACACCACACAACCCACGAGCTCTGGCTGTCCAGGTTTCCCTCCCTGCATGAGGTCACTGCCATCCATACCCGGTTCTTTACACATAGCCTAGGTGGTTGTGTTAATGCCGGTGGTTACACGGCTTAAAGCTCCGCCTGCCAAAAGCATTTTCAATACCCTCATGCCTAAGAGTGAGGACAAGAACAAACCAAGTGGTGAGAGATTAGATAAAATCACTTCCATTGTTATTTGTAGCTGGAGAAATGCAGGTGTAGGTATAAGGTCTGGCTAGATTTAGGCTCAGAAACAAGCCCCAGCTCTCTGGGGCAAATTGCACCAGGTCTGGAAATCCCATTGAAATGAAGGGATGAAATAAAGAACTGGCAAGCTGCTCTAATTAGGGCTGAGTAACACAGAGCAACATCCAAGCAGCACTGAGGCTGCAGAGCAAACTCTGCTTCCGAGCAGGAAATTCCACATCTGCAGAGGAGGGTCCATCCTACCCACAGTTCTGAACCCAGAGCCACCTGGGGACACTCAGCGAGAGCAGAATTTAATCTCTGCACCATGCTCTGCCCTGGAAGGTCCTGTCAGAGGCAACTTCCTAAACAGAACTAGAAAAAAAAAAAATTCCATTTCAGATAGAAATGTGTCTGATGGCCCATCAGTCTCCCTCACCCCCCAAATTTCAGGTTGTGAAATGCTATTTAATGCCTTTCACGTGCAGACTGTGCCATCATCGCTTCAAGTTTCACCAAACCATTGTTAAAAAAGTGCTGCTTCAGTATATCCCAGAGTTCCAAACTCCCAGCTACACCAGCAGCAGGAACTGATTCATCCCATGCCTACCAAGAGGCTGCACAGTACTGGTCTGCCATCATCCCAAAGCTCTTGGTACAAAATGCCAGGTGATAAAATTATGAAACTGAAATTAAAATTTTGCTCCTGTGTTCCTAAAACAAGCTATTTTGTCCTGCACAAAAAAATTGCAAACACATCTCTTTCACAGGCTGACAAGATACAGAGTTTCCAAGGGATGATTTCTGGAGAAGGGCTGATGCCTCCACTCCATGCCAGTTCTGTCTTGAAATATGTTTTATGTCAGCAGGTCCTGAGCACAAGGACAAAGATTGAACAGCTAAAGGAATAAATTATTTGCTTTTCAATCTCTGCACCAGCCCTCCCACTGTTTCACCGCTCAAATGTAGTTTTCTGTAGTACAGATGAGCAACTGGCTGGTGGAGGACACGAGTCTCTCTTGTTGGACATTGCTGTATTCACAGAAGACAGAAATGTGGGTGCAAATACATTTGCTGTGATTTGATTCAATGAAACTTGCTGGTACAGTGCAGTACACAACAGAAATTGGTTCCTCCTACGCTTACTTGCTAAGACATGAGTTCAGGCCCTCTGGGATCTGCAATTCCCTGGCTGCTATGATGACATCACTGACATCTAAGGAGCTGCAGGAATGCCGAGAATGCAGCTCTGGGCTCCTGGGGATGCTGAGCTAATCTGCTGCTGCAGGAGGCACCAAAGATGGGGTGCCTTGGTCACACTTCTGCCTCACTTCCAACCTACGCTCACTGCTCTTCTTGAGGCCACACAACACAACACCTGGGCTGCACCAGTTTAAACAGCAAAAGTGAAATTGCTTGAAAATCTCTTTCACTGACGTCTTCAGATGCTGACCAGAAACAAGAATTTCAGCACAGGCCCAAGGGGTCAGACCCAAAATTGACATAAATCTGTGACCTGGGTTAACTGATGCCAAGAAAGTTCAACCTGAATATGAGGCAGAACTTCTTCCCTGGGCAGTGCCCGAGCCCTGAACAGGCTGCCTAGGGAGGGGGTGGAGCCATTCCAGACCCATCTGGACACAATCCTGTGCCCTGTACTCTGAGATGACCCTGCTGAGCAGGAAGGTGGGACCAGGTGACCCACGGCAGCCCCTTCCATCCTGACCATTCTGGGATTCTGGGGATCTGTGAGCCGACTATCACAAGCCAGCAGAGACCAATCAAAGAGTGGTTTTCCACTTGGTGTTCCACTTGGGATACCTCTCCAGCATGAGTGTAATTACTGATCTGGAGTTGTACCCAGAGCCAGCCGGTGAACAGCCTGAAGGATTTCACAAACACACCTTTTTCCTTTTAGCCCGTTTATACTTGTTCCACAACATTCCCTGCAATTGATCTCAACAAAGGATTTCAGAGAAGTCAATAAAAAGCCTTGCTTGGACTAAAGATAATTTCACAGGAAACTTCCAAGAGTGAACTCTGTTACCATCCTTGCTGCATCCTGAGGAACTCCAGCCACTGAAGATCACAGAATCCCAGGATGGTTTGGGTTGTAAGGGACCTTGGAGACCATCTCATTCCACCCCCTGCCATTGGCAGGGACACCAGGTGGCTCCACGGTGTCACAGGTGTTCAAAGAGCTGAGCTGGCATACTGGAAGGAGCTTGAAGCAGGTGAGAATGAAACTCTTCCCTTAGTTTTGGCCTGTTGGGAGCCTCTGGATACTTCAGCATTCATCACCGAAGGGCTAAGTCTCCGTGTGGAGGTTCTTAGGGACAGGGATGACAGAGATCTTGCCCCAGGACTCAAGAGACTGAGGCCAAAAATGTGGAGAAATTTCCATTTTCAGGCATCTCTGCTGCTGTGTCCAGAGCAGTACAGAATAGTGACCATGCAGGATGAAGGACAAACAGGGCAGGAAGTGGAAAAACGTCCCTGCTCAATAGATTAAGATCCAGTGGATGCTCTACCCACTGTCTTCATTCAAGTGCCCCAATAATTTGATCAAACATTCCTTTGAAATGATAGAGCTCTACCAGCTGTTTTACTCCAAGGAATGGGAAGGGAGCCACTCACAGTCCATTTGTTTCGGGCAGTGAAAGGAGGTGAGCTGTGATATCACCTCCGCTGGAGCATCCAGCCCTCCACATCCTGGATCTCTGTGAGAGGGGACAGAGGAGGATGAGTGCTGGGATAATGAGGATGTTGTGTAAAATGAGCCATGAGCACCTCGAGTTCACTCATGCAGACTCTGGTTCCTGGGCTCCACTGCCTTTTCTCTTGGTTCTGCAGGGTGGAGGTGGTTGTTGCAATCACAGATTCTTCCTCTCTATCTGCTGCTTTTCATCTTGTGATGCTCCCACTCCCGAGGCAGGATGGCTGAGGCGGGTTTATTGCACAGCCATGCTGGAAGCACAAGAAAGAGCTTTTTGGTGTGGTACCTCACCCCTCTATGCCGTAAAACCTCCATAGTCTTACCCTGATGGCCTGGGAACATGGCAGGTGCCCATCTCCCAGGGAAGGAGAGAGGTCGTTGTGCTGGATCCCATGTCCAGGGCCACGCCAGGTCCATGCAACATGGATTTGCAGCTCTTTGCAGAGAGCACACTCTCTGTACAGCCATGCCTTGCTGGTACCACAGGGAACCTGCTGGTGTCTGCTCATAATTCTGCAAACTCTGCAAGGGTTTGTAACTCCTTTATTACAGCTCAGTTGATTTCTCCCCTGATCCAATACAGTTGCTTTTTCTACCAATATTCCCTAAAGTCACAGTGAACAATGTGCATTTACACTGTCCAGTACACTGAGCCCTTGGCTCCCTCATGCAACTGGCATCCCCGTCACGGGGGAAGGACAAAAAGCCATTGTAGCCAAAACCTTAAGAGCTTGCCCGAAATGGTTTCTGTGGTATTCGGAATCAGTGCAGCACTTGAGAACACAGGGATAAATCATTAACAAGTCATTATTGTTCACAGGTACTTTTGGCAGGAAAACCACTGAGGTCAACTTGGACAAACTGCTGTGGGGTAGTGGGGGTGGCAGTTCTCCTGCAGGAGCATTCAAATCCTCCTCTAATACCAAGAAATAGGCTGGAAATGACCTTCCTTGCTGAATCTAATCGAGATGGAGAGCAGCACACCCCTCCTTCCCAATCTTCTTGGCCTGAGCTCCCTCCCAGCTCCATGATCAATCCCTCATGTCTGCTCTCTGACAGTGCTGTTCATCACAGCTCCCCTCACAGAGTGGGCAGCCCGACAGAGCGAACACTACTCCTCATGTACCAATCCCAGCATCTCCCAGATCCCATCAATCACTTCTGCTACTGGGAGCTGGGGAGTTCCCAAACACTGCTGCTTTTCCGAGAGATCTGTCCAAGGATAGCTGTTTCTCATACTTTGTAAACCTGCAGAGATGCTGCTTCTGTACAACTTATCAAATTCCCTCATCCCTAGCCAAATTCACCAGCTCAGTGGGCAATGGGGCAGATGAATCCGTGTGTCATGTGCTCCCCAGGCCATCAACACTGGTAGCAAATGCTGAGAGCCATCTCCATGGTAAATATCCTGGAGGCTGATCCATCCTCACAGATTCCAGTGCCGTCAGACACTCCAGCTTCCATGGAAAACTATTAATTCTTGTCATCAAGTTTCCTGCTCAGTGGCCAGCTGGCCACTGACCCCACTGCTATTTAGCTGGTGTAAATCAAGTGCCACAGGACACTTCCAGAGCACCATGATGTGGCAATTCCTCTGAATATGGGAATGTGGTCATTTAGAATTAAGTAACCAAACAATTTGGATACAAATAGCTTAAAAGGTGTGGTGTGTTGATCAGTGTGAGCTCCTGCCTGGGGGAGACAACACAAACATGGGGTTCCTTTTAAAGCCCTAAAAATATCTTCCAAGAAGATGCCATGGGTTTGGCTCAGCTGCTCAGGCAGTTTTGTGCCCAGTCAGCTTGGGATGGTTCAGTGGTGATTTTTTTTTTTTTTTTTTTTTTTTAACTAAGAAAAAGCACTTTCAATTTTGACATTTAAAAATCGCCTACCGTAAGCACAAAAAAATTTCTTTCTAAACTCACTGGCTTCTGGACACACTCATGGAAGCCAAGAAAACCAGTCAGGTAACCAAGTCCAGCTCCTGAGGCAGCCCATGTTTCCATCTTTCTCTAAAAAATATTGACTCCACAACTGCAGACCCAGGCAGGGACACTTGCACTGCAAAGGGACACAACAGCTGCTTTCCAAAAGCCTGAGGCATGGTCAGATAATTCAAAACAGTTCTTCTGCCCAGCCTGATCTGAGAACATTCACGACAAGGCTGCCATCAAGTAGGGTTTAACAGGACTGGTTTCCCCTGGAATGGTAACAAACAGTGTTTAAAGAAAATCCTTCTGAATTTGACATGGTCATGTTGGCTGAAGTACCGCCTGAGCTACAATCAACATTTCACAGACCTTTATGCCATGGAGCACCCAAGAGACTTTAAATCCAGCCAGAAAAGTTGCAGGAGTAGAAGTCTTCTCAGTCTACCATGGCACGCACAGGGGATCCCCCAGTGCCTTCTTTCCATGGATTATTCCTTTGCTTTGCATTTTGTCCAATTGCTCCCACTCCCAGAGATGCACCCAAGAGTTTCACTGTCTCTGGAGTGTCCCCAAAATTCTTCCACCCCATCCCAGCTGGGCTGTTTGCTGTCCCCTGCTTCCACAACCTCCAGGCTCCATTTCCCTGGTCCTTCAAAACCCCCTTCATAGCCCAGAACTGGGAATGAACATCAAGTTGATCATAAAACAGTTTCTTTTGTTGATAGAAAATTCTTTGCAGGGCGTGAACAGCAGGAGAAAGAAAGGACTCCTCTGAACTGCTACCTGGCTGGAAACCCCCGGAGGGCAAGAATCCGATCCCTCCTTTGAGGAGCACAGACCTGTCTGTACAGGCTGCGGGAGCAGGAGAGCTCTGTGTGTGCAGCTCCAACACTCACCAGCCCCTGCCCTGCCTTGTTCGGGACCAGCCTCCAGCTCATGCACGGGAAATGGCTCCGCTCCTCCCATCTGCATCCCTGGACAGACCTTGTCTTCCTCACTCCACTAATCCCCTCCTCCAGAGCCAAAGCTCTGCCCCATCACCTCCCTATCCACCTACCCCACATGCCCTTCAACAGGCCCATCATCCACCCAAATCCTCCTCTCCTGCTGCTCAGAACCACCCTCTGTGTCCTTCAGAGCTGCTCAGGAAGAAGAAAGCCTCCATGCAATAATCCCAGATCTGGGCAGGAAGAGCCACTCACCTATTATTTAATATTTACCAATACCCCACCAAATCCTCTGACCTGGATGCAGGCATTCTGCAGATGCCATAGCAACACTTTCAAAAAACATCCTGAGGATGGACAGGACATATTCCTTAGGAGCAAGGAATCTGCCTATCAACACTAAGCTTGAGAAGCCATGTCCACAAGTTTCACGTTTTCCAGCCCTAAGAAGAAACATAATTCCTTGGGCAGCTAGTCCTGCTCTGGATCAGCCCCATCTGCTTCCAAAAAGGACCAAAGTCCTTCAAAGTCCCTTAGATTCAGTAAAATAACAAATACAGAGAAAAAAACCAAAACACCAACACTGCAGAATGGTTTGAAATCCCCCTCACAGTCTCTGCATCCTAGAACAGGTAATACCACAGGCCCACCAGCATCTTCAGACTCAGCTGTGCTATCCTGAGCAGTCCAACTGCAGCAGATCCATTCCAGCACCATTTGTGTCCACATCCAGAAAAAACCCATGGGTGTGCTGGTTACCCCTATGTTTTCTTTCTTCCTCTGCTCCCACACTACAAAGCCTCTCATGCAGTTCTTACACAGCCTCTCATGCAGTGCTTCCACTGCTGATATTTATATTGAATATACAAAGGGCTGCTCCCAGTGCTCAGTGCCAGCATCTGAGAAGGGAGGAAGCAAAGTCAGTGGACCTGGGAAGGGAGGAAGGAGGTGAAACTCTCCATTCCTGGAACTCAGCATTGCCAACAAATGTGTGCTGCAGTTCCCTTTATCTCACATATTCCTGGAGTGGGCCAGGCCTGAAGGGAGCACAGCGGGTCCCTGGTGCCGCCTCCCTGCTCAGGCAGGGCCATCCCAGAGCACAGGGCACACGATTGTGCCCACAGGGCTCTGCAATATCCCCGCTGAGGAGACTCCAGCCCCTCCCTGGGCAGCCTGTTGAGGGCTGGGCACTGCCCAGGGCAGAAGTTGTGCCTCCTGTGCAGGGGGAATTGCTGGGCTCAGGCCCTGCCCGTGGCTCTGGTGCCACTGCTGGCACCCGGAGCAGAGACTGGGCCCTGCTTGGAGCCCTCCCTGCAGGTATCCGAGGAGTTTCAACTGGAGCCTGGAACAGAGAGCTACTACCAAAAGAGCAAAAACATTTTGGAAAGCTTCCCTGGAGCAGTGTGGGATCTCGGTCCCTGAAATCAGAGACCATGACTTCAGGAAATGCTTGAGAAGGGGCTCAGGTGGATCTCAGAACACACACTTTCCTTCAAAAGAGAAAGAGCCCCTTGGGTAACTCCTGGGAGGAATATGGGGCTGCTACCTGGGATCTCAGCTCCCAAGAGGAGATGTGAAAAGACTCCTGGAGATGCCTGGTACATCCTGGAAGATGAGGTTTCCATGAAAGGAGAAAAATCATTTCAGATTACTTCCTTGGAGGAGTCTGGCATTGCTACTCAGAATATCCAGTGCCAAAATCAGAGATGAAAAGACTCTGAGAGATGGTACCTGGGATATCAGCTGCCTGGAGGAGATATGAAAAGACTCCAGGAGATGCCTGGGAGGTGTTTCAGGTAGATCCTGGAAGATGCAGATTCCACAAAAAAAGAAAAATCATCTCGGCCAGCTTCCCTTGAGCAGTCTGGGGCTGCTACCTGGGATTTCAGGTCCTGAAATCAAGAGATCAAGACTCCAGGAACGCTACCACCTTGTCATCTTTGAATTACAGTGGTAACATGGTCCTCAACAAGGCTGGGCAAGAATTTCCACAGCTGCTGTCTGGCTGATTCTGGTGGCAGCCTCTGGCTTGGGGCGCTGCTCATCCCAGTGCCCTCCAGCCCATCCAACCAGAACAGACAGCTCTGGGGGAGATTTCTCGTTCTCAGCCTTTTCTGCCATTCCCATCCTTTCTGGAAGAAGCACCTGTGCATGTCCCAGCTCCCCTGCCACAGTGAAGGATGCCCTGGAATCCGTGCAGCTTCCAGCTACCCAGGGTCCTGCTCCAAACCCAGGGTCCTGCTCCAAACCCAGGGTGGAGAGGACACCGGGATGTCCATCCCCCTCTCCCCACTGCACTGTGGCTGAAAAAACTCCTGCTTGATTCTTACCCTCCTGGCTTTGCTCTAAAGGTCACCTGGCCCCTCCACTGCCACCCACACCCTCCCTAGTCTATCAGGACATGAGGGGTCTGGCAGGGAATAGAAGGGAAAGTCTGCTGAGGGGAGCTCAGCTAAAGTCTGATTAGGACTGTGACGGGAGCTGAGCAGAAAGTGAAGGGTGTGGAAAAATTGGGAGGAGAAGGATTGTTTCAGAGGAGAATAGGTCCAGAGCTCTGGGCAGTTTCATTAGAGGAATATTAAGTAAATGAGTCAGAGCTTGTGATGCCTGAGGCTCGGGAAAGCTGCTGCTGGAGTGAAGGATGGCGAGGGAAGACGAGGATTGTGGTGTGCCGTCTGCGAGCGAGATCCAACCAGGACACAACAAGAGGAAACTTGTTGCCTGCTCAGACTTTGAAGAACATTTGCAGAGATCAAGCACTGCAGATGTTCCATCACTGCCTCTGTCTGTGCCCGGTTCCAGCTGTTGGCCAAGCACTCGAGGGAGCCTTTCCCAACCCACTGTGCTTCCCAGGGCACTGGAGCTCCCAGAGTGCCCCACTCCAGCAGCACCCCCACACCACCCTGATCCCTCAGGTCCCTGAAGCCACTCTGCAAGTCAAGTTTTATGTATTTGTAGCTGGTATCTCGGGTTAAAATTTGTCTCTTAATTCCTGTATCTAAAATACTGAATATTGCACTGATACCACATGCAAGAATGCTCTAGCTATCAATAATCCCTCCAAGTGCTTCAGACCAGGCTGGATGGGGTTTGGAGCAACCTGGGTGGTGGAAGATGTCCCTGCCCATGGCAGGGGTTGGAACAGGATGATCTCTAAGGTCCCTCCCAAACCAAACCTTTCTGGTTTGATGAATAAATGTACATCACATATGTGTAAACATACATGTATGTACATATGTGTGTATATATACATCTATATGTGAAAATATATAGATATACATCCCTATGCATAAACATATATAAATATTTGCCTGTGCTGCAAACACAAAACCCAAGCCTGAAGTTAAGATGGGTAAACCAAATTGCCTACTTTCAAATTACAAAATGAATTTCATCAGCACCTGGAAAATTCAAGATAAAGAAGTTAATTCAGATGTTGTAATAACAGAGATACAGGATTAGTACAGTGGGCTGCACTAAAATATGTTTAATTGCATGAAACAGTTTCAAAAATCTGTAGGTTGAAATTCCATGCCAGTATGGGAAAAAAATACCAAAGTTACCAACTTACAACCTCTCCATGGTGACGCCAGAGACCAGGAAAGGCAAAGGAGAGTGAGAGAGGTTAGAAAAGTAGCAAAGCACAGTATCAACCACAGAATCCCAGAATCAATGGGGTTGGAAAATATCTTCAAGACCACTGAGTCCAAGCTGTGCCCGATCCCCACCTGGTCTCCAGCCCACAGCACCTGAGTGCCACATCCAGGCCTTCCTTGGACACCTCCAAGGATGGGGACTCCAAATCTCCCTGGGCAGCCCATAATTAACGGATGACTTCAATCATGGCTGTACCAACAGGGCAAATGTTGTATTGAAGTCCGATCAAAAGACAGATTTTGGTATCGTTATCAACTTCTTTATGGAAATGTTTGGAGCAACCTCCAAAGTAGGTGCAATCCTGGATAGTGCACTGGGGAGCTTGGCTGAAGACAGATTATTTCTCTAATAGTGCCTATTATATATTCAAATTCCCCTATTTGTAGGAAAGAAAGAAAGAAAGAAAGAAAGAAAGAAAGAAAGAAAGAAAGAAAGAAAGAAAGAAAGAAAGAAAGAAAGAAAGAAAGAAAGAAAGAAAGAAAGAAAGAAAGAAAGAAAGAAAGAAAGAAAGAAAGAAAGAAAGAAAGAAAGAAAGATGCATTCTCAAACCATTAAAAGTCAAAGAATAAGAGAAGTAGTTGGAAAAACATTTCAGAAAGCAAATGAAAGTGCAAAATGTTTTTGGGTTATATAGAAAATATTTAGAGATTTCCTGCTGGAGACTTGGAGTAAATTTACACCATTGAGCCCAAAACCCAACAACAAGTAATACTTGAAAGAAGACCGGACAGAAAAGGAAACCTTTGAAAAGTGGAACTTGAATCCAAAGGATGAGAACAGCAAAGACTGTAATTCTGGCAAGTTAAGGAGACTGGTCAAAAGAGAAAAATATGCCAGGGGCTCCCATACAAACAATAAAGCCTTTTTCAACACATTAGAAGCAGGATGTCTATTAGTGAGACCCTGTGGCCAACAAATAACTCAGGGAATGAAAGACACACTCAAAAAATATTTGCAAAAAAAAGCTACATGAATTGTTTGCATGATGGGGCACCACGAAGGAAGTCAGGAAGTTCCCATGCAGAGCATTTCAGCATGGTCATAAATTACTTGGGAAAGGGTAACTTAATGAGGTGACAAAATTTGCAGATTAAACAGTATTTTTTTGAGTTATCCACATCTTGAAATCCAAACTGTCCAATCTCTGACTGATTGGGAAGACTTGCATGGAAGATCTCAAGCTACCCAGTGGATGTTTTATTTATTGAACAACACGATGCCAACAGCTCCCATCTCCTCCCATGCTCCTGGCCACACATCCTCCACTATTCACTCTTGTCCTTGGCTCCTCCATGAGCTCATTCACCTCATGAAAATATCAGAAAATGAACCCAGCAAGTAAAATTGAGTATTTGCTGCAGTTGTAATGAGTTGGACAGGTTTGGGAAAGGGTCTTAGAAGGCCTGGGGTCACAGCAAGCGAGGGATGAGTTATGGCACAGAAAGCAGGAGAGGGGAAAGCCGTAGTTAGTGAAAAAGAAGAGCAAGACCTCTTCAGAAGAGAGCTGGGATCAGCCCTGTGTCTAACTGCTTTTGAAATGGCTCTGTGCTGGGAGAGGGGGAATTCAGTACCAGTGAGGACAAAGGAATGTGCCTGGGAACTATAACTTGAGCTGTAAAGACAAGGATATACACTTTAAAATAGCTCATTGAACTCGAGGGAAATCCTGGAATCATTCTGGAACACTTCCTGAAAGCATCACACTGTTGGTGGGCACTACATATATATATATTCCTGCCCTATCCAATAAAGAAGATAAAGTTAGGAATTTATGGAAAAAAAATACCTGGGAAATGCTGTCCATAGCACACTTACAGCCCAACAGTCCATTTGGTAATAGTGACTCTGTCTCAACATGGGAAAATATGAAAAAGGCCACAGGTAGCAAAAATAGACAGATAGCAAAAAGGTGGGAAATATGTGTGTAAGAGGAGTCCAGGATGCTCCACCCAGAAGAGAATGGTGCTTTGTAAAGCTGTGAATATTGGAAATTATGCAAATACAGATTAATTATTCACTATTCTTCATAATGCAAAGGAGGAAGGTGTCACCTCAAATCACTTCCAAGGAAAAGGTGTAAACTAAGAAGAATTCTTCTCACAGGCTCAGAGTGACACTCCTTGATGACGGATAATGTGAAGATAGATAAAAGATCCAGATAACCACGGGGCAAGACCTGTTCTAGCTAGAATCCAAGTATCCTGACTGTCATTTCCAGCCTGGATGACCCCAAAGCTCCGGATGCTGGGATTTTGGGAGGATGGACTCAACTTGATCTTTTTCTCCTACTGGGCTTTCTCTCCTGACTCCAAGCACCTGCCGTGTTCACTGTGTCCATGTGTAGCCCACTCCTGCTGAGCTGCTTTGCCCCATCTCCCTTTCGAGACAACCCCAGCACACCCCTGGGCTCTTGCATGGCTCCCCTGCCCTGTGACAGACACCCACACTTGTCAATCAGTTGACTCAAGAAGTCCCAGTCCCTTCCAGTGACTTTCCGCCAAAGAGGTCAAACTCCTCTGCACAAAGAACAGGCTTTTGGAGAGGTCAAGTCTAATAGCAGGGATTGGATTCCCTGGAGAAAGAAGCACTATCTCAGATCTTACTTTTCACTTCTTGGTAAATCTTTTTCTTACATCTAAGTAAAGGCACCTTTGGCTTCATGTTCTCCAATAAAAGTAAGAAAACTATTATTTTAAAACCAGCAAAGCAAGTCTCTTGTCTGTACAAAAATCCTGACACTAAGGAGATGAGGACAGAACAACTTACGGAAGAAGGGACCTCAGAGTACTGCTAGGAGAGGTTCAACACTATCTAATATCATGGAATCACAGAATCCCAGAATGGTTTGTGTTGGAGGGACCTTAAAGCTCATCCAGTTCCAACCTCCCTGCCATGGGCATGAACACCTTCCACTGTCCCAGGCTGCTCCAAGCCCTGTCCAGCCTGGCCTTGGATACTTCCAGGAATCCAGGGGCAGCCACAGCTTCTCTGGGCACCTTGTGCCAGGGCCTCACCACTGTCAGGGAACAATTCCTTTCCCATATTCCATCCAACCCTGCCCTCTGGCACTGGGCAGCCATACCCCCTTGTCCTGTCACTCCAGGCCTTTGTAAATAGTCTCTCTCCACCCTCCTTGTCAGCTCCCTTCAGGTGCTGGAAGGCCACAATTAGGTCACACTGGAGACTTCCCTTCAGAGAAGAGGCTGAAATATCCCAATTGATTACTGTTGGTTTATTATTGCTGGAAAAAAAAAAGGCAGGAGAGATGACACAGAATTAAACTCTTGGCTCAGGCTCTCATATCTCCTTTAAAACTGGCTTCAGGCTCTGATGTCAAGTAACTAAAGCAATCATGCAGTTTACAAGGCTGTGTTTATTGTGGCTATCTCTGGGGGAAGACTCCCCGAAAGAGGCAGTGTGGTCACTCCCCTGCTGCCCTGGGGCTGGCTCGGCTCAGCCTTGCTCACCTCCCTCTGCAGCACGTCTGTGAGGCCCCTGGACACCTCAGGCGCGTGAAGATGAGCACAAACAATCTGTGTCTGCTTGGCTCCAGGCACGATCCCACTGGTACAAACACTGACCCAACACCAGCCCACAAAGACTGAAACAATATAGCCAGGCAAATAAGGGGAAAAAGAATTATCAACTTGACTTTTGTTCAGTTATCTGAATTTACAACCTTCATTTCTCATTTGAGCCTGAACTTCCAGTCAATTGCAGGTAAAAGTACATTGCATTCCCATGCTCCTGCAAGGCAGCCATCCCTCCGCTTCCTGAGGAGATTGCATCACAGTTATCCAGGACTTTTATCAAGCAAGATCATGAACGTGAGCTCTGAGGATGCAGAAAAGACCTGAACACTTTATCAGATCCTTTTAAGAGAACACATCGCATGTGGCTTCAAGAGACAGAGTTGCTTCTTTATTTCTTGGATGTAGAACCTCAATTATTGTGTTTTTGTTACAAATTGCTTTATGGTTTGAATCTTACATATACTCAAACCCATGTCTTTACTGCTCTGCAGCACGTCTGAACAGTGGCAAACAGAGTTGGTAACAACTAGATTGAATTTTTGGGGGGCTAAATTATTTCAATGAAAGAACTTTGGAAACATGAAAGAAGCTCAATTCCCACCTCAGTGGCTGATGAGGTCAATTTCCAGGCATCTGGTCAGCAGCTCTGTTTACAAGGGTTGTATCTCTGGGGAGGGACTTGAGAGAAGTAAGTGCTTTTTTTTGTTCTTTTTGCTGCTCTGAGGAGCTTTTAATGAATTACCTGAGATGATAATATGATTAAGTGAGAACTCTATGCATGGAGTACATGGGCTGTGCACAGAGGTCTTGATACCTGAACAGAAGAGCACAGGAAATGGGTCACCAGAGAAGGCAATTACTGAAATGAAGGGAAAATATGGAGAGATGCTTATCTTGTTAAAACATTGTTGGAAACAAAGCAAAACAAACCAGTGAAGCTCAGAGAAACCCCAAAGATCTCAGCTTACAGGTGCAGTCTGAGTGGAAATGGCAGATACATTGTCCCTGTAAATATATCTGAAAGACAGTTCAGTTCCTGAAGTTACTCTGAACTCTGGCAAAACACAACTGAATATCCAGATTTAAAGATGAAAAAGAAATTTCTATAAAACTCAGAGTTCTCCCCCCCCACCAGGGCTCACTGGGTGATCACTGAACTGGGCTTTGTGTAACAGAAAAAGTTCTATAGAAACATTTGATAAACAGCAGGTTTCAGGTAATTTTTTATCCCAAGATGTTTCATTTCTCAGCTGAAGAGAGGAAAAGGAGTTTGGTAGAGAATTGCTTAATGAATAATTCAGCTACACATAAGAGTCAGGCTTCAAACATTTCTGTAAGCAGGCTCTACACATTGACATTTCCACAGGTGAAGAATAGATCAGAAATGCTCTTGAGATGCTCATACATTGTTCTGTTCTCTTCACCCTACTCTAATCGATTAAGTTTAATCATTTAAGAACTACCTATTTAACTGGAAAAGTCAATCAAATGGAGGAACTTAGATTAATTAGTTCATCTCACTGCAGATAACAAACACCAAGTCTTGCACCATCATAAATAATGTCAAAAACAAGGCTTGCTACCAGGTCTGATGTCTATTCCATGTTAGAAATGCACATTTTAGTGCGACCAGACAGAGTCTCAGACACCAATACAATCCAAGAACAAAGAGCTCAGAAAATACAGAGGATGAGGGACTTGTGAAAGCACTGACTCTGAAAACAACCAAAGGTCAGTGAAAGGACAATATCATGATGAAATAACAAATTAACATAGACTACCAGACTGGTATCATGGTCAAAAGGTCAGATGTGAACCTCTGGGTACAATTCAGATGAGGAGATCGAAGATCACAGAAATTGCCAGACTGGATTAAAGGAAATCTGTAACAAACACCCAAACTATGGAGTAGTCTGCATGGCCACGAGGCAGCCAAACCATCACTGACCTCTCCAGGCAATGTGACCCCTCCACCAGGACACAGACAAGCAACAATTCAATACAAAATTGTACTTCAAATCTGTGCTAACATACGCACACCCAAAAAAAAAGAAAATCTTCAAAGGTCTTAAGATTCAGCAGCTTTCAGCTAGGTCCCACAGGATTTCTCAGGGAAGCAAAGGAATACTCCCAAGACACCCACAGTTTTCCAGCCTGCCTCCTTAAGCCCATGTTCACACAGATGCTTAGTTGGAGTTTAGAAGGTATTAAAAATCTCCTGAAGTTCTCAATATGGTCAACAGAATTAAACAAACACAAGGAAGTTTGTCTTCATGGAAACTCCCCACATTCATCTTGTTTGCTCAAAGCACTATGGCTACGCAAAAATACCACCAGTTTTATTCCACCTTTTATTCCTCTCACTTCGGAAGTCATGGTACAAGGGTCCCAGTCCTGCCCTGGAAGAACGAAAATGTTCCCAGCGTTAAGCAGTGTTCTTCGGGATGCACACTTCCGTCTGTATGTGTTCAGAATGGGAAACAGGGACAGACTCCCCACTGTGGGAGTGTGGGACTCCCCACAATTCACTCCAAGAACAAGACTCCAGTGGAAGCAGGGAGAGTAGTGCATGTGGATTTGCCTATCTCCAAACAGCCCAATTACTATCCCTTTATCTCCTTTTCTCCTCTAAATGACAATCCACAAACACATTCAGGAGGCAACTCCATGCAGTAATTCTCTCTCCACAGTAGGTGGATGGGGCATCTCAAGCAGTTTAGAGTAGTCTGTAAGCCACACTCTGCCTAATCTGGTATCACTCCTGAACCCGCATCAGCAATGGTATAGAGTTTTATTGAACTCCACAGCCATGCAGACAACAGGAATGGAGCTATCCTCTGGAGAGGTCATTGAACAACTTGACCTTTGATGGTGTTTACTGATGGCTGGAGGCAGAACGCTCGGGCAGTATCACAGCATCTCCTGATACAGTATGTTATGCAGTTATCAGTATCACTGCACCTCTTTATCTCCCACCTCAGGATACAAATGGACAGAGGCCTCCTGTGGGGTTTGGTCCTGGGCAGACAGAAGGAGATGTTATGCTTGACATAAGGGTCTGAGGAAACAAAGCTCTCTGCCTGCGAAGATCTGGGGCTCACTGGGGAGAAAAGAAGGGCTATTTTCTGCCTCCAGCAAAACTTTGGTATGACCTCAGGAAAACACGTAAGAAACCTTATCTGGGAAGGGGAACCAAAGACCCTGGATGTCAAAATTAGCAGTGGGTCCTTCTCACCCTCTGGCAGCACTTTGTGCTGTCAGGGGAGTCACATTTAGGAACGTGGTTAGAAAAGCAAGCTGCCACAGCCCTGTGGTGTCTGTGTGGTGAGATCCTGCTTAAGATATCATGACTCTCTTTTACCAAATCTTCCTACAGAATTTTAGGACCACGGAGTTAAAATTGAAAATCAGATGGACAGAAGTAGTTGCCCAGGTGCCTACATTGGTGTGATCTGTAGATCACAACTCACCAGGCCCAGTGAACCACCCAGGACCACTGAAACACAGTAGGGATGAGAGGTCATGAGAAGAGAAACTGTTTCTAATAACAACCACCAAAATCTGGAGAGGAGAGTTCAGAGCAGGGACTGGAGCAAGTAACTCATCTTCTGCTCAAGTCAGGCTGGGAGAACAGGCAAGATGCTCCAGTTCCTCTGGCTTTAACCTCCCCTAAGCCTGTTCCAGCCAGATTGAAGCCTGCAGAATCACCATCTTGCCTTATCTTGCACTCAGCTTTTTAGGAAGAAGGAGCAGACAAATGTCAATTAATTCTTCAGGCTGCAAAATCAAGAATGTGATACCAGGATTTCAAGGAACAGGCTGGCCTGTAGGCAGTGGGGCCAGGACTTGTTGGCACCTGAAGAAGTGGATTTTGCAAAGCCCCCTGTTTCTGCAAGCTGCCCTTTGGGACATTAGCCCACACTTCCCACTTGTAGCCTGTCAGCTAAACCACCTTCCTGCCCCTGGAAGAGCCAGAATTCCCAGTGCTGGGCTCCATCAGGCACGCTGCATTCCCTGGCTGCATGGCTTGAGACAGAAACAACAGGACCTCAAAATACCTTCTTTGACATTATCTGAACAAGAAGATCTAAAAATACAAATCACAGAAACATGGAAGTGTTTAGGTTGGGAAAGACCTCTGGGATCATCAAGTCCAGCCATCCACCCAGCACTGCCAAGGCCACCACTGACCCATGTCCCCAGGTGCAATATCCACAGGTGAAACCCCTCCAGGGGTGGGGACTCCATCCCTGCCCTGAGCAGCCTCTGCCAGTGCCTGACCAATGTTTCAATAAAGAAATTTACCCCAAAATCCAATCTAAAATGGTATGGCTGGCAAGGGTTTGAAGCTATTTTTGACTTAACACCTCCTAGTCGGAGTAAGAGTTTATGTCCCAGAAGTAGTATCTGATTTATTTATCTGATATCTCTAAGGGAAACATCCTTCTAAAACACACAAAGTACTTATGGCCATTCAGGGCACATTTAAGGGCTTCATTAAATTAGCAGTGTAGAGTAATTCAGCTGATGGCCATAGGATTATGGCTGCATTTTTTTCCCAGTCGTATGATGTCTCAGTGCTATTTGTTTCAAGATAAATCACTGAAATCGTTGCAAACTATGACTTTAAGTATCCTTTCCAACTTAAAAGATTCTATGATTCGACATCAACTGGTTTTCTTGGTGATGAAATATCTGATGTTTGCAGGTTACCTTGATTCATTCCCTAGGCAAGGAAAGGGGAACATGCCAACAGGCCTTCAAAAGAATCCATATTCTCTAGTAAGTAGAGAAACTCTTACTTCAAATGGAGGAATATCTGACTGTTATTGAGATACAGCTCTTATAAAGAGAACTGCTGAGAGCATGTGCTGTACCCAAACTCTCTGGAAGGTATCAAAGATCCAGGTTCTGCTGCTTGAGATATACAGACAGAGTTACTATCCCATCAGTGGAACACAGTTGAGGGAACATGAATGATGAGGGTGACAAAGAATAAAAATGGTACGTTCACCAAAGCTGGACAGGACTTGGAGCAACCTGGTCTAGTGGAAGCTGTCTCTGTCCATGGCAGGGGGTTGGAACAAGATGATATTTAAGGTCCCCTCTGACCCACACCATTCCATGATATTAAGGCCAAAGTGCCAAGGCTTCAAACACTGATTAACAGCACCAGCTGAAAGTCATGTGAGATTTTCAATATTTGAACCTAAGGAACCTTGCAGCGCTTTCTATGTGAACAAAGAGCCGAGTTCCATGTCGTGAGTGAGTGATGGAGAGTGAAGGAGGTACTTATGCAGTTTTTCCACCCAGACTTGCCCAAACAGAGCAGAGGGGGATGGAAAAGGCTGGTATTGAGGGTGGTGGGGCTTGGGCTGGAAGGTTTCTGCAGGAGAGGTGAATGCACAGGTGGCTTTGGACCAAAGGTCCATCCAGCCCAGCATCTTTGCCTTGACAGCTGTCGACAGTGGATTACTGAAGGAGAAGTAAGAACAGGACAAGCTTGTAGGGCTTCTGTCCTGGGCATTCTCCAAGCCTTCAACATTATTTTATAGACTCCCTGAGGCAAAGCTGGGACCGGTTATTTCATAGCCATTGATGGAGCCTTCTCCCATTCATTAGTTACAGTGGTTTTTGAACCTCTGTAAACTTTCGGCATCCACAGCAGTTCCTGCAGCAAGGGATTGTACATGTTAATTGTACAGTGAGTGAAGAGCACTTCCCTTTGAACCTGACTCTTTGTAGCCTCATGTGATGCCCTATTATTTTCATATGGAGAGTAACTAACAGTCAATCCCTATTCATGACTCTCTGTATCTTCTCCGTATCACCCTTCGGCTGCCTCTTTTCCAGCCAAAAGAGAGCTAGTCCAGTTTGTTGTTCTTTGGATAAATGACATCTTATACTTCCTTTTATCCTTGTATTTTTTCTCCAAACATCTTCCAATACAGCTATTGCTTTTTTAGAGCTGTGGGGAACAGAACTTCACAAAGGATTCAACATCTGGATGTACCTGGGATTTCCACAGGAGCTCAGGGATATTCTCTGGCTTATTCTCTCATTTTCACTACTAATGGTGCCTTTATTTTCATGACAACCACCACATACCAAGCTGACATTTGTACGGATCAGTCTGCTAAAATCACAAGGCACAGTTGTGGCAATGTGCAAATCAGAGCCCATCACCTGAATATGAAGGAATGACTGATTCTCCATGTTCTCCTGAAGTATTTGGTGTCATAAGGTCGTGCAAAGATTCACAGATGAACCTTGGCTTCATTACTTTGAATTAGGTAATTTATTGGAAAGTTCTAGAACACTACCAAGCATTCCTATTTCCAGGTGCTCATCAACACTTGGGAGAGCATGGCTACAGCACACACAGCTGTAGCCACTGGCTCCTTCCAAGGGAAAGTCTGCCAGTTATTCCTTCCACCTGCTTCTTACCTTCCAATAATTATTCATCCAGGAGCCTCCTTCTTAATCCACATCTTAGTTTCCCTGGAAGTCATTGCATTTGAGAAAATTCAGCCAGACCTCCCCAGCTGATGACACTGCTGAGTCCCTCACATCCACTCATAACATTCCATGTTACGATTTCTGGGCTTTTGTGGATGAACTGGAGTTCAGAGAAAAACTGGAATCCCATCAGCCATCTTCCAGGGATTTTAAACAAGAGTTCATAGACAACTTAATAGTTCAGTGATTTCATCCTCCTCAGTCCTTGGGTGAATACCACCTGATCCCAGCGACTGATAGTGGTAATTGTGTCTATCTCCATCACCATCTCATCTCCAGACTCTTCAGCCTGAGACAGATGAAAGCACTAAGAGAATTGCATTCATTTTTCTGCTGGGAGTTTAGCTGCCCTAAGCACAGCTTTTAGACTTTAAATTTTTTATAGAACCTACCAATTGTCAGATGAGCTTTCTGCTCGTGACTGAAGAGAATCTAGCATTACCATTTTCAAGTTACTTCATTTCTCTTTTCACTGTCTTCATGTATTTTTAGGCTGTTCCTCTTTTTTCAAATTTTACCAAATTTCTTGCTTTTCCAGGATGTTTTTATATACTTTCTTGCTCTTATGTTTAGGTATCCTGATATGCTTTTTTCATTTTCCAGGTATTTCTTGAGAGGCACGTTTTATCTTAATTCTTGTTGTAGTGTCCTCAAACACTTTGATGCAAAGCATGTAACTCTTGGTTGCCCTCTCAGATTCTTTTGAAGAACCTTATTTGATTTCGTGTCACCCTTTTCTAAATTAAAACACAACTGTGGATGATTTTTGGCCTCTTAACATCTCAGCAGGAATAAAGTACATGACTGTCCCAGAGTGGCTTTTCAGAAGCAGGATTTGGAATGAGGGCGTGGAAAAGGTCAAGGCCAGCATGGTATTCCCCAGTTTGTTCTGTAGAGAAAGCAACCACAAAAGAGGCAGCCAGAGAAGGAGCATGAAGAAAAGAGCTGCCACCAGCTCAGGCCACAACTAGGTGCAACTGCTAGAAATGATGAAATGGTGGTTTCTCAACCAAAAACCAACAGAAGTTGTTTGGTGATCTTTTTTAACATAATGGCTGAGTGTTGTACAAGCATGTGGGGTTCATCCATCACTCAAATCTGACGTGCTTCTCTCATGGAGAAGTTGTGCAAAGTTTAAAAACAGCAGCTTTTGGTGCCCTGGAGTGACAAAAGAGAGGTCAGAGGTGCTCTGAAGGAGGCAATGGAAAGACCAGATTATCTCTCTCAGGAGAGCAAAGTGTTGGAAGCAAATGCTGACAGGCAACAGCCTAAACCCTTCTGTGAACTGCTACTGAACAACACATACAGAAAAGCACCGAGAGTAACCATTATTCTAAGCAAGATGAAAATTATAGAAGATTAAAAAAAGACATTTAGGAGAGCAGATGAGGAAAAAAAATAGCTGAGTGGGACTATATGGCCTGAGGCACGTTATGTGAATGAGACCAGGTGACACAGAGGGTAATGGGGAGGACAGTGGCATTTTGGTGGATGCAGAGAAATGTCTGGAGAGAAGTCTCCAGCACTGAGATTCAGGGACAATGTGGACCCACAGCATGGCTGCAGGGGTACCATCCAACAGGACATTTAGGGAACACAGGAACAGCAGAAGTACAGCATCACACGCAGAAGAAGGGGAACTCTTCTTATCTCTTCAGGATCTTGGGGAGGTCACACATTTTGGAATAGAACTGTCTTAGTAAATAAAAAGTTATTCAGATCATTTTGCAAGGAACAGGACTCAGGACTGGAGCAGTAACACAAACACAAACCATATCTCTCTTTCTACTCTAAAAAGTAGTCAAGGCTGAGTTTCTGGAGCTCTATCTCTACACTGGATGGTCGTGTAAAGAGACCAACTTGCCAAGATTACACTTCTGATTCAAACTGACACACAGGAAACTACAGGAATTATCACAATTCACTCTCTTAGTTGACTTTCATATCGTTAGAGATGTTCCTGATATTTAAACAATCCAAGAGCAATATTTTGGTGCAGGATCCTGCACAAAGCTCAACTAATGAAAGAACCAGTGTTCTCCACTCACTCCCTCAAACTTGTCTCTTCTGCTCTGCCACGTGGTCATCACCCCATTCCCTTTCTAGACAGCATTTTTACTGTGCCTGTGCTGCTCTCTTTTTCGGCTTGTTGGCCATAAGAAAAACTTTGTAAGAGAAACTGTTTCACATCTCTAACAGGACTGGGGTGCTGATAATTTTTTACATCTGGATCAACTCAATCCCAGGGTCATTCTCCCTGACTTTCTGCAATGGATGTGTCCCTCCTACAGCTCTGCATGCACCAACAGTGCTGCCCAACACACACCCCATGGAAACACAGCTGCTGAGGAGCTTTGGAAGTAGGAAGTTCAAATCTATCCTTTCATGTAATTTTGAACTAGAATTCACATACCTTTTACCAAAACAAAGCAAATTTAATCCCCAAACTGCCTTACTTACATTCAGAAATAACATGTCATAACCAAACTCAGTCAAAAGCTTTTAATTTGTTTCATGGAGTTTATGGCCAGAGGAATTTATTCAACTCCCCAGCCAGGACTGCTGTGTTAGACAATCCAGTACATCTCTGCCACTACCCTGATGCTGAGCACAGTAATAAGCATTAGATTAACCCATTTGATCACTGGAGACCAAATTACTGAGATGGAGAACAAAAGAGAGATCAAAGGGCCACTAATGCCCTTAACCAGCCCCTTCAGGGATGGGGAAGTGACGAGGTGAGAATACATCCGTTGATTTAGGCAGATGATTCAGATCTCAACATGCACAGGAAGAGGATACACACCCAAAATTTCAGATAATTTGAATGGGGTGGCTGCAGGGAGGAAGAGTCTTCCAAAGAAACCTGGTGGCACAGGAGTAACCCATACTATCTAAGCACATCCAAACCAATCTTCTCTCTACCGCCTTTGAACACTGACCTACATGTTTGAGTGCCTTGTTCTGAGGTAAGGCCAATCCTTGATGCTCCTAAAAACAAGATGAAAAGGTCCCAAGACAATTCTTGGCCAACTCCCGCCTGAGCTGTGCTGGCAGCAGGCCCAAAGCTCCGAAGCATGAGATGTGATTACAATTCCTCAATGCAGCCTGAAAGTGTTGTGGGCAAATGAAAGGCTGTGCAGCGCTTCCTGTTCTTTACAGTCAGGGAAATAAGGGGAAAAATAAACAGGTATTAAACCTAAGTAATAAATCACAAAACTCAAAGACAGAAGAGACCACCATGACCATCCACTTTACACCTGTCCTAATGCAGCCAAGCTCAAGACCTTGGATGGAGGGAAGAACAAAAGGGTAATAAAATATGAATGTGCATTACTCAAGTGTGGTATATTCCCTTGTACTGAGATTCATTTTACATTTCTGCTTTGTTTATAACCCAAAATTTCACTTATTTGACCCTTGGCAACCCCTGCAACACAGACTGTCACGATACATGAAGGTCAAACTACACTGCACGTTTCCCACTGTACTTACTTGCTGCTTTTCACAGTTTAGATAAAAACTTGCTTGTTTTCATACTATGACTTTTGGGCAAAGTCTACAGAAAACTTTTAGGCAAGGTTGTGAACATTTCAGGCTTTTAGGTATGTTTTTGGCATGTCTGACTGCATGGAAAGCACTGAGGTATATTAAATAAAAATGCATGTCAATTTTTGTCCAAAACCCAGCCTGATACAACAGAGCCCTCTTTGATCATGCTGACTTGGTGTTGTTTGTATTACTTTGACAATTCTGAAAGTTTTTGTTTAAAAATAATGGATTCACGTGCAGTTCAAAACAGCCTTCCTCAATCCAAAGGAAACGTCCACCAAAGCTTTCATTTGATGGAGGCACAGAAAAAAAAATGTCTAATATTCTACCACAAATTCAGCCTGGCTGCAGCCTGCAAACACCACAGGGGCCTGTTTCCCTTCTCCTGTAATCTCACCCCTCTGCCAGTTTATCTTTGGGAAATGCCCACTTGTTCCCTGGATATATTCCAGGGCATGTGCATGGCCAGACATCCTCTATTGACTGTCACTCACCCCAGCCCTGTGGGTTCAGTCTCCTGGCCACAGATCTCTGCTCTGCTCCAGGCAGGAGCCTCCTGATCTGTCACCTTTTCAGTACTGCAAATCTTCAGTTCAAGATAGATCTGCCCCTACTGTCATGAATAATTCAACTGCAACTACAAGCAGCACCAGACGGTACACTGGGAAACTGGGAGATTGAGGTTTAAAGTCCTTGAAGCTCCTTAAACAGGGAACATGTTCCTGTCACGTTTTCTGGGTGAGGAAAGGAGAAGACACACCATGGAAAGCTCCAGCTCAGCTTCTGTACATGCTCAAGAGAGGGATGGAGGTTCAGAAACAGCCTCTGAAATCAACCTTTTCTAGCAGCCAACTCTAAATGAGGTTCCTACTCTGCATCTGGATTTTAATGGCTCACCTTCCAGTTACACACAAATCCTGCACTGATACTGAACTAATCCACCCTGTGGGTTACACTGGACACTGCCAACACTGCACTCGTACTCTAGGTCCAATTTCTAAGAGACCTGTTTGGGCCAAATGGTTTCTTCAACAATACCAAAGTGCCTGTGCTGGGTGACTACAGCTTTTTTGAGTCACTGCTTCGTGTGATCCCCAAGATAGCTTCTACTTTCACAGAATCACAGGATTGTTTGGGTTGTGAGGGATATTGATACTCAGCTGGGTCTGCCTCCTGCCATGGGCACTGACATCTTCCACTGTCCCAGGTTGCTTCAAGCCCCATCCAGTCCAGCTTTGGGCACTTCCAGGGATTCAGGGGCAGCCACAGCTTCTCTGGGCACCCTTTGCCAGGGCCTCAGCACCCTCACTGGGAAGAACCTTCTCCTAATATCTAATCTAAACCTGCTGTCTTTTGGATTGAATCCATTCCCCCTTGTCCTGTGTCACTCCAAGCCCTTGTAAATAGTCTCTCTTCATCTTCTTGTCGGCTCCTTCAGGTACTGGAAGGCCATGATCAGGTAGCTCTGGAGCTTTTTTTTCCCAGGCTTTCCTGAGCAGTATCTATGTGCCATGTGAAAATGTGGGGTTCTTTCCCCTGCAGGAGCTATTCATCTCAGTGTTTCAGTGCAATTTCCCATTAACGGTTTGTATCAAGTCAGTTTTTGGTACTTAGGCACCTGTTTTTATTGTGCTGCAGTCAGGCCAAGTGGCTCCACTACTGCTGCTTCCCAGGCAGCTCTTGCACATTACTTAACGCTAAGTCAAGTCTGTGTACCCTAGTACGAGCTGTTCCAAGAGGCAGAAACTGCTCCTTTGAACTGCCTTGCATTGTGCTATCTGATCAGTTTATTCACATGTAATTTAAGTCCCCATTATCATTTGGTTCGACTTTCCCACTTCTTTGATCTCTGTCAACATTATGCACTCAACATCCTTTTGTTGATGCAGGAGCTGGGAGTATAGAAGACTACTAAGGTATTTACTTTGGTATGGGTTGGGAGTGTAAACCTTTGCAAGCACTGAAGGAGGTGATTCCAATTCTAACTGCTTGAGCCTCTCAAGACTGGGAACACTCTACATTGTCCAGGGTGATCCCATAGGGTTCATTGCAGCAATTCCAAGGGATAATGATCGCTGCTGTTCTGAACACCATGCTCCTCCTCTAACGGAATCTGTGTCTGATTTTCTCCTGAATGGTTCATGCCGCCTAAAAAAAAATTGAGATTCAGGCTCCTCCTCCAATTCTCATTCAATCCATCGCAAATATATACATTTCAATGTTTTTTAAATAATGTACTTTTCAGGGGGGGAGAGGAAGAAGGAGGATAATTCTTGGTTTGGGGGTTGAGGGCCATTAGAGAGCTTTTTCTATGTTTTTTTCAAAGTTTGTTTTTATTTTCTTCAAGGTTTTTTCTGCAGTGAGAAGTTAAAACAATGTATGTAAAACAATGTAAAACAATGTAAGTGAAAGTTGACTTTTTCCTATAATCCCCTCATTTATGAAACTGCTGAGTTTGTACAGAAATGGAATAAAGTATTGTGAGACTTGCAATGAAATAATGGCTGTTGGGAAAACTAGTTCTACACACTGCCTGCTCAATGAGACTGCCACTGTTTCACCCATGCACTGGAATTTTCTGTGTCAGCATGTGAAGGGATTGCCAATGCTGATCACTTTGCCCTCCCTGTAGTAATGTGAGGTTGTCCATCACTTTTTAAGTACCATTAATAGGGACTCTTCCCAAAATTGTAACACTTTTTCTCAAATACCCTAGAACTAGAGATTGTACCAACCCCTGCCACTCTGCACAGACTAAAGGAATCCTTTCCCCTGTGTAGAAGATGGGGGTTACACACACTCAAATAAGGAGATATTGATGCTCAGTTTTAATAATGCATCCTTGAATCTTCATCATCCTTGAAATGTCCTAAACAAGACTGTAAGTGATGAACTATATCTTAAATAAAAAGTTTTTTCTTCCACAATTAGATTTGCACATGTTGTAATTCAAATTAGAAAAACCTTCTTTCAAGTCTTTCCATTGACTCTCCTTTTCTTTCCAAGACATTCCATATTTTCCTATTTACCTTCAAACCAACATCAACTCTCTCCAGTACCAAGTGGAGACTGAGTCAAGGGCAAGAAGGAAACCGAGACTTACTCCTCAAAAGTCAGCCAACAGACCAGCAAAAGTACCAAAAAAAGAAGCTGAAAAATCTCTATAGCAATCCTGTGAAAAGGAGTTCATCTGCAGAAAGCCAAAGGAACTGCAATTCCGGGGGCATGTTGAATCCTGAGCTGCTTGTGGATTGTCCATTGCTGGTAAGTTCCAAGTATGTTCCTTCCAACATACTTGTCTAAAAGCTTTGGCTCCTCCATCTGTAACAAAGGGGCAGTTTTTGACTCCCATGGGACTTTCAATGGCAGTTCAGGCTCCTGCAGTGGCTCAGCAGAGATCACAGAATCCCAGACTTGTTTGGGTTGGAAGGATCTTAAAACTCACTCAGTTCACCCCCTTCCCCCACGGGCAGGGACACCTTCCAGTATCCCAGGCTGCTCCAAGCCCCATCCAACCTGGCCTTGGGCACTGCCAGGGATTCAGGGGCAGCCACAGCTTCTCTGGGCACCCTGTGCCAGGGCCTCAGCACCCTCACAGGGAAGGATTCCTTCCTGATTCAAACCTCCAAACCTAAATTTCCAGTTTGGAAACTGCCAGTGAGTTCCTCAGGTGCTTTCCGTGCCCAGCAAGAGTTAATGCCCAGAGCATGTGCTCCCTGAACAAGCTGGAGCACTGCACAAGCCTGGAGATGATTTCTACAAGAAGTCTGAGGTGTTGGTTTTTTGACCTATAAAGGCTTAAGTGGCTCTGCCTCCTTGAGAAATTCCTCTCCCTTTGCATCACATGGCAGCAGCAGTGTTGGAGTGCCAGAGGAATACTTCCGGGGTTACAGTGGCAGCGGTGGCACCTTCCTGGCACCTTCCTGCTCACCCACCGGGACACGATGGAAATACAGAGATTTCCCACAAAACCGCTCACAGGGGGAAAGGCCCTAAGGGGGAATTCAGTGCTAGGGCTCTTTTATTGTAGGAAAAGAGGATATTGCTAAAGTCGGCCTCTAAGATGTAACACACCACAATCAAAGTCCATTTCTGTAGATGATCCTGGAAAATAGGGCAAGGAGAAACGAAAACAGGAAAACATTCCGGCAGAAGTACCTTTGGTAAGGCTCCATCACTTAAGTGTAGGATTTTCTGTATTAAATTAAGAATGCATTTGTAAAAATATATTGACCAGAGCACTACGAAGATAATTATAACGATTATATAATTATAATTATAAAGAGAACCTGACTTGACTACAGGGCCAACTCTGCACCACTGATCCTTGGGCCATCCTATTCTACCTCTGAAGGAAGAGAGCTTTGGAAACAGGACTGGGCCATCCATGCCTTTCTTCCAAGCTAAGTTCTGCAGTTTGAGTTCTCCTGGACAGGCTGACTGCACCTTCCAGAGTCTGACATAACCAAGACCTATCCAAAAATGCTGTAAAAGCCCTACTACTTGACTCAGTAACTTTAAATGTAACATGTTACATCCCTAAACTACATTTGAAGAAGCAAATGTGCAGGTATGCCTGCACAGCCCTAAGTTTATTTATTAAGTAGGAGTTCAAGTGACATCAAAGTTAAGCACGTGACCTAAAGTCTTTGCAAGACTGGGTTGTTGACAACCATGCACAAAATGAGATGTCCCAATAAAGACTGATTCTGGTGTGTTTAATACCCCACCATCTAAAAGCAAACTGAAACGTATTTGTCTCACTAACTTCTTACTTATTTTGTACTTGAAGAGTTATGTCTTCATTTCCCACTTTCTCTTTCCAGAGATAAGAAGTCACTGCAGGCTCAGGACCCTAGCAATTCTAACCATCATTTTACAGGACAAGTTTCAATATTTAGCAGGAGAATTAGAAACCACAGCATTCGATCTGCAGGAGGGGTCACAGGTACACTTGGCTAAGCCCTCTCAGAGCACAGTGCCTGGCACCGGGCAAACATCCTGCTGCTGCAGGAGGCACAGCCTGACCCCCTGTCCCAGCGCTGCTCGCTGAAACAGGACTTCCCACACCGGATCCAGTGGGATGTGGAGCAGGAGCTCACCCGGGCACACAGAGAAAAGACACCCAGGGCAGGTTAGTGTCTGCGTGCCCAAACTCAACAGGCTGGATTAGAGTTTTCCCTGCCCTCGCTATTTGGATGACTTTTAAAGGATGAAATTGGACACTGTTCACAGCTTTTTATTCCAAACACCTAGTTGGTGCTGCTGTGATGGCACAAATTCTCTCTTCATATTGCCGCATTTGGTTAGAAACCTCCACACATCCCTCAGGAGAGGTTATGATCCTCCCATTTCCAAAAGGTCCTACTCTATACTTTGTGCTTGGTTGCAACACCACTGCAGCTTTAGTAAGGAATAAATATTGACTTTCCTGGACATTGCCTCACAACAGAAGAGGACCTTGAGTGCATTTGTCTCAGGTATTTTTTTAACCTGGTAATATAATTTTATAGCAGAGATTTCATTCTAAGGAGTTCAAAAGGCATGGAAAAGCAGGCTTTATTCACAAATTGTCCATGTTCACTTTCAGACGGGTGACCATGTTCTAAAGCTGGCTCAATTGTCCTTCTCTTCTTAAAAAACTACACAAAAATTATTACTTTCATCTAAATTCCCAGACTACAAATTAATAATTAAGATTCCAACATACCCCATTTGGAAAGTCCTGGGAAAATCCAGGAAAAATTAAGACTTAATATTAATGCAGGCTATTTTATCTTTTTTGTTGTTCTCAAGAATAAAGCACCCAATTGCCAGGCAGATGAGCCACAGAACTGAGAGAATGCACACCAGGTCTCAGGGAACTTAGCTCCAAACTCAGCGTGTGCAGGACATGGGTCTGTTCAGTGAATGCTCAGCTCTGGCTGTGCAGTGCCTGCACCTCCTACCCAGGTGTGGAGGTACTCTCCCCTTAATAAAGGTCAGAGAACAGCATTAATTCATCTATAAAAATACCTGATGGTGACACCACTGGAGCTCCTGTGTAGGTAACATTCACCCGTCAGGTACAGGCAACAACAAGCAGGGCCAGGGATTCTGGTGGGCACAGCCAGGACGGGTTTTGGAGCTGAAACAGAACCCTGACCTCAGCAGAGGGTGTGGAAAACCTCATGAATTTCAGAGAAAAAAAATACCAATCCTGTCTTCTGTCAGACGTTTCACATCCCAGCACGAGACTTGACATACTCAGCTTTATCAATTAAGATACAAAATAACCTCCACGGAAACAGCCGACCACATCCACAATTCAGCAGTAATAAGGCGCAGCCACAACTCAGCCCCGGAGGAAGGCTCAGCCCTTTGCACGACGCCGTCCCTTCGGCCCCCGCCACCAAACTCGCGGGTACAGCGCACGGAGCACGGCACAAATCCACAAATCCACGCCGAGACACGGAACCCAAGGCACGGCTCAGGGAGCCGAGGCAGCCAGGAGTGAAAGGGGACAGGCTGGGGCGGGTGGCGAGGCCGCCGTTGTGGGACCAGGCACCGCTGCTCTTACCTGGAGTAGCTTCCCTTCGGCCGGAGTCACCTCGGCGACGTTGGCGAACTCCCCTTCCAGGATGATGGGCTCCACTTTGAGCGGGATGACCCTGATGATGGCTTTCTGCGCCGCCGCCCGCTCCGACTCCACGGCCGCCGCCAGCGCCAGCCCGGTGTGGCCCAGTCCTGCCTGCAGGGTCGCCATGAGCAGCCAAGGCCAGAGGACAGCCAGCTGCACCTGGGGGCCAGCACTCATGCTACCAGCAGCGGGCTCCGGCCGCTCATACCGCTCGGCAACGCGTCCTCAGCGCGGCGGGCCCGGCCGGCGGCACCGCTCCCGGGGCTCCGAGCCGGCTCCGGACACAGCCAGGGGCCGCAGAGCGGGGCTCGGTCACCGCCAGCGCGGATCCCCGGCGACGCCGGCTCTCGCCATCGCCGCTCCTCTTGCCCCGTGCCACGTGCTCAGAGGCCGCCGGGAGCTCAGAGGCATATTTTAAACAAACAATCTGAAAACAAAACAAAAAAAAATCCTAAATTGCGAGTCTCTTCTCTGGCACGTAAATCCAGAAGGATCGGCGAAACAGGCTGCAAGCAACAGGTCGGTCTGGGTGCGCAGGGAGCGTTAGGAACTCCTCGGTCCCGTGGAGATGAGGCACAGGGAGGTCTCCCCGCGGATGTGGAGGCCTCCTGTCTCCCGGCCAAGAGTTAGGAAGATCCACAGGTTGAAAACATCCATCCCAAATACCCTCGAGAGACACCTCACCTTCTTGCTAGCATTTCCCGTACCGTAAGCACAATCTTGAATGTTATCTGCACCAATTGGTATCCTTCCCAGAAATTAGGCAGGCGGTATTCCTTGAATTTATGGTGACAAGAAGGCTTGCTCCAGTACCATTCCCTTCCAAATGGAGTTGATCCCTTCTATCTTCCTCATGCCAGAAGTGCTTCATTCAAGTTTGTAAATGAGCTTTACTTTTCCCTTAGAAATCCATGCTCACAGTCTGACTCCAGGTAGAGTTCTCAAAGATAATTAATAAAACACAGAGCTCCTCTTCATGGCTGGAAGTTCCCCGGAAATAAATAGGCCCTCAAACACTGCCAAAGTTTAGACACGAAGCCCAACAGGTATCAGGCAGAAAGTTACGGCGTATCTGGTTTCTCTCGCACTATTTCTGTGCGCGCCCGAGTTCCGGTATGACCGCTTCCAAGCACACGTTAAGAAGATCCCTACTCAAGGCCCCACAAAATAAAATATAAAGCTCCACGATCTGCCCAAAGGTCACATGAAATGCATCGAAGAGTCTTCATAACTGGGAGAATTAAGGCAGAAAGTGTTTTCGATTTAACTGAAGTTAGTGATCGCACGGCTCTGGAGAGAAAAGGGGATTTACAAGGAAAAAAAAAAAAAAAAAAAGCTTTGCAAACCTGTTAGGCAGTGAGCCTGCTGGAGTCCGCAGGGGCCGAACCGGGAGGGAATGCTGCTGTAAATCCCAGGCAAAAGTTATTTCAAGTAGCTTAACAAAACCATGTGCCTCTGATGATGTCTGGGTTCGGTCGTAAAAAAAAAAAAAAAAAAAAGAACTGGAATTTGTAACAACAACAACAACAAAAAGTATTAAAAGAAAGAGGAAAACTCTCTCGCACACACACGCAGCAGGCAGGTAGGTGCCAGCGGAGCTCCACAGCGCGAAAGAGGATCCAGGGAGATCAAAGGGAGAAAATTACAGCAGAGAGCTCCCGGGGCAGGCATGGCTGAAAGTGAAGTGTCCGCATGTAATCGCCTGACCTGCGCCAGCACCCCCGCGCTCTCCGGGAAGGCTTCCAAAGCGCGGCGTCCCCGCAGCGGAGGCGGGCACCGGCAGCGAGCGCGGAGGGCGAGCAGAGCTGGGACATGGGCAGGGGCGCGGGCGGCGGGGCGGGGGCCGGAGCGCGGCTCCGGTGGCGGCGGAAGGTCCCGGCGGGCGGGCGGCCGAGCCCCGGGCCGGCCGGGCGCTCGTACCTGCGGACACGGGCGGGTGGAGCAGCCGAGCCGCCGCCCCCGGCCGGGCCGCGGGCTCCCCCTCCCGCCGAGCCGCCCGCCTGCAGCGCCCGGGCCCGCGGGGGCGGGGGACACCCGGCCGGGCCCGGACCGCCGCGGCTCCGGGCCGGCCGCGCTGCCTGGCGGGGCGCTGCCCATCGCCCCCGCGCTCGGGCTCGGGGAGGTTCCAGGTCCGGCTGATGTCAGAGGTCTGGAATTCCGCCGCTCGGGCTCCGCGGGGAGGCCGAGGATGCTGCGGGCCGGAGCCGCGCTCTCGGGCCGGAGCGGGGATGCGGAAGGGCGCCGGGGCACACACCGGGGTACACACCGGGGTACACACCGAGATATACACCGGGATACACACCGGGGTACACACCGGGATACACACCGGGATACACACCGGGATATACACCGGGATACACACCGGGGTACACACCGGGGTACACACCGGGATACACACCGGGATACACACCGGGGTACACACCGAGATATACACCGGGATACACACCGGGGTACACACCGGGATACACACCGGGGTACACACCGGGATACACACCGGGGTACACACCGGGATACACACCGGGGTACACACCGGGGCACACACCGGGATACACACCGGGGCACACACCGAGATACACACCGGGGCACACACCGGGATACACACCGGGGCACAAACCGAGATATACACCGGGATACACACCGGGATACACACCAGGGCAGAAACCGAGATACACACCGGGGTACACACCGGGATACACACCGGGGTACACACCGAGATACACACCGGGATACACACCGGGATACACACCGGGGTACACACCGGGATACACACCGGGGTACACACCGGGGTACACACCGGGGTACACACCGGGGTACACACCGGGATACACACCGGGGTACACACCGGGGTACACACCGGGATACACACCGGGATACACACCGGGGTACACACCAGGGCAAAAACCAAGATACACACCGGGGCACACACCGAGATACACGCCGGGGTACACACCGGGATACACACCGGGATACACACCAGGGCACAAACCGAGATATACACCGGGATACACACCGGGATACACACCGGGATACACACCGGGATACACACCAGGGCAGAAACCGAGATACACACCGGGGTACACACCGGGGCACAAACCAAGATACACACCGGGGCACACACCGGGGTACACACCAGGGCACAAACCGAGACACACACCGAGGTACACACCGGGGTACGCACCGGGGCACACACTGAGATATACACCAGGGCACACACCGGGGTACACACCGGGGCACACACTGAGATACACACCAGGGTACACACAGAAGTACACACCAGGGTACACAATGGGGTACACACAGTGGTACACACCGGGGTACACAATGGGGTATGCACCGGGGTACACACCGGGGTACACACCGGGCCTGGACCTGCAGCGGACCGGATCACGCCAGCTGCTCCTGGATAGGGGGCTCCAGGAAAGCGAACTGTCAGCGAGCAGGGTTGTGACACCCCTGGAGTCACTCACGGAAATAAATAAATGATGCAAACAAGAAGTCGGTCCCCTCTTGTAAACTTCTTGTGCTGAGGGTTATTTGTCGTGACAGCCACAAATACTGAAATATAAAGCGTGTTTTCAATACAACACTCTATGGTCCGAAATTTAAAACACAGAGAATATGCAAACCAACACCAATTTCTGTTTTAAAAACATACTGCAGATTCAGTATGTATATAAAATGCCAAGTTATCTAGTTAAATATCCATATACTTATCTAAATATCAATACACCTAGGAAATATCAATATGCCTACAACTATATACATATATGTATATGTAAATCTAACTGTACACATATAACTTCATAATTATACACATATATCCATATAACTATATATAAAAATATAACTATCCTATAACTATAGCTATAAACACATATATAAATATAGCTGTGCACACATATAAATATAACTATATACATAGGGAGCCCAGCTGGCGGCTGCTGCACATTTTCACATGCTCTCTCTTGTTCCTTCCTTTCCAATTCACCCCAACTTGAAAGCCACATCTGCCCGCAGATGGAGATGTAGGAAGGAGCGGGAATGCTGAGTAAATCTGGGCCCTTGTGTGCATCCCCTGGCACACACATGGCGGGTGTGCTCCTATCAGGGACTAAAAAATATAGCTCCAGCTTGAGAATTTGAGGCCTGCAGTTGAAAGAACGGGAATCCTTCTGTTCTTCAAACTTTAAATAAAAAGCAACAACAAAACAAATTATCAGCAAAGTGCTCCCATGCTCCAAGATCTTTACCTTCCCTTCCATGGATACCAGCAGCCCACCGCTGATTACTCTAAAGCCTGGCAGGACCCGCAGGAATGTCCCACATGTGACACACACACCTTCCCCCATGCATGTCGGGCTTGACTGCCTCAGCATTGCCAAGGCTGGTGCCAAGATCCTATGGAAAACTTGAGGTGTGACAGAGAGCACAAACAAGAGGCCCCTTTTTTTTTGTAAATTACCCTAATTCAGGGCAATATGTGGATATTTCCAATGTCTGGTCGAGAAAGTGAACACACACCCCACAGCAGCCCTGGGAATGGCACCCAGGAGAGCTTTCATCTCTCAGCAGACATTCACATCTGAGGCAACTACAGCCCTTGTTCTTTTTCTGTACTGACAAAGACACTTCATTCCTTCCTTAAATGTTTCTAACTGATGGGTGTTATGAGCTGAATTATTAACTAGCACCATTATCTGGAATCTACAAACTCCCCTTTGAAGCAAGCAACAGCTTTTCCAAGTCTACAACCAGCTTCTGGATGAAGAGCTAGGAGGGAAAGAGCTTCCTGCAAGGCTGAAGGTGGCACCAACTTTGGCTCTAAAATGTGTCCAGAGGGCTCCTGGTGCCCTCTTATGTGTCACTAATCTGTGGACATTTAGGTTTCTCTTTTCATTACTAGACTAGAGGATTGTTTGGCCTCAGATGTTCTGCTGCTGGTTTTTCTCATGTGTTCCAGCATAGATATCAGCAGGCTGGTACAACATTTATTTTGTGATTTGAGATTAAATATTTGGACTTCTACATCAACTTCATCAGTTTGGTGGGGTTTTTCCCAGTTACTTCCAAAGTAATCTCATTACTCAGGGTTTCATTTAGAGCACTGTCACCCTCATCAAGCACATCTGTGGACATCAGCTCCGAATTGTGACATCCAGGTTTCTGACAACTCCCAGAACTTCATGTTTTAATTACTAATTTAATTAATATATTTTCCATAGAAGAGGAATAAGTGTAAGCATCTCTGCAGAATTGTTTTGGTAAGAACACTGAGAGGCCGTACAAGTGTAATATTTTAACTGTAACATTTGAAGACTCACACTGCCACCAGTAACTAAACTATTCCTATCTCCCCTTTCTTTACTAGTCTCAAAGTAGTTTTCTTGGCAGTAGTTTTCTTTTCTCTAAAAAAAATTCAAATCTCTTTTTTTACCAAGGGAGAGGAAATTGTTCCCACTAGGTTTTCCAGCTGAATTTGTCCCTTCTAGAGATTCAGTCAGATGCTGAGTTCCTGATTATTCCCAGATCACACTAATGTTCTCCTTTAAAAAGCAAAGAGGAAGGAAGGAAGGAAGGAAGGAAGGAAGGAAGGAAGGAAGGAAGGAAGGAAGGAAGGAAGGAAGGAAGGAAGGAAGGAAGGAAGGAAGGAAGGAAGGAAGGAAGGAAGGAAGGAAGGAAAGGACTAGGAAGGAAGGAAGGAAGGAAGGAAGCGAAGGAAGGAAGGAAGGAAGGAAGGAAGGAAGGAGAAGGAAGGAAGGAGGAAGGAAGGAAGGAAGGAAGGAAGGAAGGAAGGAAGGAAGGAAGGAAGGAAGGAAGGAAGGAAGGAAGGAAGGAAGGAAGGAAGGAAGGAAGGAAGGAAGGAAGGAAGGAAGGATAGGAAGGAAGGAAGGAAGGAAGGAAGGAAGGAAGGAAGGAAGGAAGGAAGGAAGGAAGGAAGGAAGGAAGGAAGGAAGGAAGGAAGGAAGGAAGGAAGGAAGGAAGGAAGGAAGGAAGGAAGGAAGGAAGGAAGGCCAAAGATTACTCAATATTTCCTTGTAATCACTTCAGCATAAAATAACAACTATTCTTCTCCACCCCAAAAGGGCATTTAAGCTGCCTAGATGTGTTACATAAAACATTTGTAACTCAGGATTGAGGGTGCCAGGTTGAAATTTGGGCCCCAAACTCCAAACACCGTCAGCAACACAAAAGAATGCCCAGTAACTGAAGGAGCCAACAGGAAAGATGGAGAGAGGATATTGTTGAGGGAAGGATGGACAGTATGAGGAGAAATGGCTTCCCACTGCCAGACAGCAGGGTTAAATGGGATATTAGGAACTAATCCTTGGCTGGGAGGGTGGGCAGGCCCTGGCACAGGGTGCCCAGAGCAGCTGTGGCTGCCCCTGGATCCCTGGAAGTGTCCAAGGCCAGGCTGGACATTGAGGTTTGGAGCAGCCTGGGACAGTGGAAGGTGTTCCTGCCTTGGCAGGGGTGGGATGAAAGGAGCTTTAAGGCCACTTCCAGCTCAAACCATTCCATGATCCTGTGATGTAGTTCTGGAGCTGCAGCTCAGGAGCTGTCAGAGCTGGCAGTGTTTGGGGCTGGCCAGCACTGCACATGGGCAAGGGGTACTGAGGGAGATCCCACCAGCTCCAGCACCAGCACAGGGATGAGTCCTCTCCTGGAGCCTGTGTTTGATGCCCTGTCAGGGACACCCAGCACGGCCCCACTGCACAGGTCAGTCCAAACCTTGTGTACGGGGACAGCAGGCACAGGTACACAGAGTGCAACTGCAACCTGTCAGGCACCACCAAGTATAGACCAGTGAGGATGCTTTATAGCAATCAAATGTTACTAAATTATATTCCACAGAAAACAGAAACTTAATATCTGTTTATCAGAAACAATCTGACCATTTTTCTAAATTTTCAATGAAAATCTTTGCCTTCATTATCAAATCTCAAAATACTCTTCTATGTCAGATTAAAAAGCTTCCACTTCATCACCATGAATTCACCTGCACTCAGCTACCTGCCAGTAACATTTTCTTCCTCTTCAAGGGTTTGTCCACCTCTACAGGGGGATGACTCCCAAGGATGCTTTTGCCATTACAGAATAGGTCTGAACACTGCTGAAATGTTCTCCTCTGATCACAAGCTGACAGGGCACAGTCACCTCCAATGGCCTTTTTTTTTAGTAGAATTCATATAGATCAAACAACCTTCAAAGCAGAAAGGAGACAAGGAGAAGTTTCAAAACCAGCAAGGTTACCCACTGGAAACCCTGAATCCCATTTTAACAACCAGTGTCTGTCCCGCTCCTTCTTCTGGAGATAAATCAGAGTTAAAGGACACTGGAAAGGTAATTTCTTTTGACAAAGATGAGTCATATAAATATGATGAAGAGAAACTCAGGTATACTTACAATACAGGTTTATTTTGGAGAAGATCTAGGTATGAAGGATTAGTCCTCAGTGCCTGATTATCCTCAGACTTTCTGGCTCAGATAATCATTATTAAAAAGCTAATTCCATAGATGCATTAATGACAACAGGAAGCCACAGGATCACCTACTAGGGGAGTCCTGCTGTGACCCATGCAGATGTGCAGCCTGCAGACGGCCATCGCCTGTGGATGGGGCAAAGGGAGAGGAAAAGCTGCAACTGGGTAAGTTTAGGGGTGAAGTTAAGCAAAGCCTTTCCATTAAAGGCAGGCCACCTTTATATTTTTGTGATCTGGGTTTAAATGTACTTCCTTTCATTTAGTTTTTTTTTCAGCTGTATTTTTTAAACCACAAACAGGTGTTTCACTCTTGCTCCATTGGTTGATTATTGTCTCATGCGAGCAGGAATTCAGGTAAGATCCCAGTTCCCAATTCAACTGTCCAGGGATGGATGAGCTCATCCTGCCAAAACCAAACCAATAATCCCATCCACACTGCAACTTCTTCTTCTCTTCACATGGACCTCAGCTTGCATCTGCTGTAACACAGGTCATCTTCTGGGCTGCAATACAGGATCTCACATGCATTTCAAACTGGAGAAAGTGCCCAAAGTGCAATGTAAACCATTTCAGTTTCTCTAGATAGGACAGACAAGAAAGGGACAGGGGCAGCCGTGAAACAATGAAAAGGGACAAAAGATGGAGAAGTCAGGACTGATGGTTTGCTGGTCACTTGAGCTCAAGGTAAAACGGTCAAATTTAGCCAAAGTGGTGAAAGCGAAGATGGGAATTTCATTGACAACCAGCCCTTTTCAGTGACTGCCATGACTAAACCAAAAGCTTTGGTGTAATTTTCTATCCCAAACATCCATTCTGAGATAAGTTTTGTGATTGTGACTCCCATCACTCTGATCCTTAAGTCCTGGATCAAAAAGAAGTTCATGATGAAAGTGAGAGGACAGAGTGGTGAAAAATAAATATTGGAATATCAGTGGCTGATGACTATTGCCATCCTTACACCAACGTTATCTTAGCCATAGCTAGGCCAAGTTGGATATGGTTGGATAAACTTGGATAAAGACAAAGGTTGATATTTGGAAGGCAGGAAACTGGATGATCAAGCTCGGGTAGGTCAAACCTTTTTCAACACACATAAGCATAACTTGCTTTGCTTGTCCTTTGTGAGGGGGAGAAAAAGAGGATAAGCATTATGCTGTAGTAGAAAAGGAAGCCCTTGCATATTTACTTCAGATCTTTTGATATCTGATAAGCCAAGCCCTCCAAGTAAGGAGCACTTTCCACTGGTATAAAGCATTTAGAGTAAGTCCTGTAGTTCTCTTTAACATGGCACCTTGGAGGTGGGGCCAGTCCCAAAAGTCACCATAGTTTTTTCTCATTCATCAGGTGAAACTCAGGGTTGCAAAAAGCTGTCTGGGAAAAAAAGTGGAGCTATTTCCCAGTTGTTTCATAATAATAAAGAATTTTTTTTTTTTTTTTTTTTTTTTTTTTTTTTTTTTTTTTTTTTGTTCAGGCAAGGACATTCTTCAAAGATAAACATACACTCGTTAACGAAGATAAATTCTGGTGAAGTCAAGCAAAAAACTTTTGAAGAGCAAATGGCTACACTGATGAGGACACCCACTACGCTGCTGCCCTGGAACCTCACTTGAATTACAGAACTGCTTGTTTCATGTTCAGGGCTTCTTTGAAATAGATATTTGTAACACATAATGCTTTCCCTTTCTCAAGTGGATCCATTTTCAAATCTAAGCCTTCATTCAAGAAGTCCAGAAGCCTCCAGTTCTCTCCTGCAGTCTCCCTTGTTCCCTTGGGCTCCCCGTGGAAGGTGCTGCTGCCATGGCAGGGGAGCTGCAGAACCAGCACAGCCACGGAGAGGGCTGGGGGCTGAACAACCCTGTGGTGGGGCTCGAGGATCCAAACACAGACTCCCAGAATCTGTGCTCAGTTTGCGGAGTGCTACGGCTTACTTTGATTAAACATTCCAACAGTCACAGAGTAAAGTAAATTCCAGAAATGTATTCTTATCCAAGGGATTTGAAGACTGATTTCTTTGTTTTCAAAAATGTTTATTCTAATGTATATTAAATATTATATTTATTGTATATATATATTATTTATTTTAGAAAAATTCTAATAAATATTAAAAGTATATATTGGAAAATTGATCTCCATGCATGTAGGAATTCCATAACCACAGCCTTTAGTGTTGTACTGTCAACCTTTTTATTTGGCTGCTTGACTTTATCATCACAGCAAGCCACAGCAAGTGGATTCACACAGGAATGTGGATTTCATAGTGAAATTAAACACTTATTTTATTCTAAAAATCAACTCTGTAGATGAGGCAGTTTTCTGCAGGTATTACTTGGTGATACACAGAGATAATTTAAAAGCAAAGGCATTATTTGCAGGACAGACACTTTATAAACTGCAATTATTCTGAGCAAGAGAGAAATCCTTGATGAAATCAAATTTAACCCAATGTTGATAATCAGTAAACGTAACAAGTATAACCTGAGATGGCAAACAACTCAGATAATTAACTTGCAATGCCTGGTACTTACATGGGATTTTACACGAGATTGCTGCTATGATAACAGAGAAGGTTTTTAATATCTCTGCCTATTGCCATTTTTAATGGGATGTTGCTGTATTTTTGTGCTGTTTGGAGCAACCAATCCGGGAGCTGAACAATACAGAAAGAACTGGTGGCCACCAATCCAAAGCAGCAGATGTAGGAATGACTAACATTACCCAAAAGCTAATTCTGAGCAGCTTTATGAGGAAACCTGGGCATCTTTGAGAACATTTTGCAACCTGTAAACAGAACTCAATCCTGGATACTGCCAAAACCCCTAAATTATATCTATGAATGTCTCACTGCAAGCTCCAAAGTGTGTCTGCAAATCTGAGAAACCAACGAAAGAAACCTTTGAAGAGTTCCAGTGAAGACAAAGTGAGGGAGCAATGGCAAAGGGGAAATTTCTTGTAGCTGGCTGGAACAATTCCAAGTGAAAACAAATGATACTACAGAAAACGAGGGGGAAGGGAAGGGAAGGGAAGGGAAGGGAAGGGAAGGGAAGGGAAGGGAAGGGAAGGGAAGGGAAGGGAAGGGAAGGGAAGGGAAGGGAAGGGAAGGGAAGGGAAGGGAAGGGAAGGGAAGGGAAGGGAAGGGAAGGGAAGGGAAGGGAAGGGAAGGGAAGGAAAGGAAAGGAAAGGAAAGGAAAGGAAAGGAAAGGAAAGGAAAGGAAAGGAAAGGAAAGGAAAGGAAAGGAAAGGAAAGGAAAGGAAAGGAAAGGAAAGGAAAGGTGAAGGGGAAAAGTGCTTGTGGAGTAGGAGATAAGTGTAAGACATCAAATCCAGATCATCTGCTATTAAAAGCTACAAGCAAAAAGTCAAAACCACTGAAGGAAGTGTTTGCTGAGGGCAGAGATATCAAAGGGGAAGGTAGTGATTAATGTCTAAGACTTCAAGATTGAATCAAGTGTCAACAAACCGACCCAGGAGACTTCACTCACATGTTCTCATCCTGCCCTGTTAATTGGAGAGAAGTTTCTAAGCTCTTTTGGCTAAGGTTTGGTTGATCCAGTCCTACCCAGGAGAAATTACCAGCTACAGCCCATTCTCTCACCAGCTGTTATGAAATAGCTGACAGGGAACAATGATCTCCTTTGAGTACTATGGAAACAGGGATGAAAGACATTTTATGGAATAAATCAGTATTTACTGATAAATTACAAAAAAACCAAAAAAAACAAAAACAAACCAAAAAAAAAAAAAAAAAAAAAAACAACAAAAAACCACAGCCCCTTCCTTCTTCCAAACAAGACAGATCAGCCTTAAAATAAATTTGGTTTGTGTCAGAAAGGAGATGTACTTGGGCATACAGAAGCTCTGGATGGACTCTGCATCTCAGCAAGAACATACCAGGGAAGGCACATGGATGGTGGACAGAACACTCTCCTGAAGAACAGTGAAATGGGGCAGGAACTGAGACAGAGGTGTTTAAAATCATGGGCAGTGAGAGGGACATGGATGGAGACCCAAACACGGCAAAGCCAAGTGGAGATTGAATGCAGGAGGCTCAAAAGAGACAGGGGAAGGTGGCTCTGGGCACAACAGCCCCATGGTAAAGTCCTTGGCACAGTCATGCATGTGCCACTGTCTGCATCAGTTGGGACAAATGAATTCATGGAAATGAAATCCACCAAGGGTTATTAAATGCCACTTATGGTTTATTAATTCCCTCAGCCCATATGGAATCACAGAATCATTTGGATTGGAAAAGCCCTCCCAGACCATGGAGTCCCAGCTGTGCCCAATCCCCACTTTGTCCCCAGCTCAGAGCTCTGAATGCCACCTCCAGCCCTTCCGTGGACACCTCCAGGGATGGAGGCTCCCTAGGCAGCCCCCACCAAGGCCTGAGCACCCAGTCACTGAGGAAATACACTCTGTTGGAAATATTTTGGGAATGCATCAGTCCCTACTTGCTGTGTTCCTGCCTCCTTGGGCACTGCTGTCAGAAGAGACAGTGAGCTTTGGAGTGGGACTTTGGTCTGACCAAGACCAGCGTTCCTATCTTCAAAGCAGAGATCTGTGCATTAGAGAATTATTCAGACATGCACTAAATCCTGCTTTCTCAAAACTGGAAAAAAACTGGATTAATTGGATAGAAATAAGCATGTGAAATCTAGCTGGAGGGGTAATAACACTAACACCACATTATTACAGACACCTTCCTCTTGAGACATTATTCTGTGGCTCACAGTGTTTCAGTGAAGAGCAAATCAACCATCACTTTAACTGAAGGCACAAAAGGCTGCAGCTTTACCAGCAACTGTATCCAGCTCCACTCTCTGGCACAGAAGCTGTTAATACTGGGAAAAGCTCCTACTCTTCCATTTCAGAACTGCCACATCCAAACAGCCTGGTGGGAATGGCCCCATGCCAAGCACTGAACTAAGCCCAGCACTTCTGGGGAGAGTTCTCACCAGTCCAATGATGGGGCTGAGCAAGAACCCTGGGCACTTTTCCTGAGGAGGTCTGCACTCAGGAGGGGCTCACATTGGTGCTGAGGGCTTTTCAGGGCTGCCTGCAAGCTCAGGAAACCGGAAAGCCCACAGGTCTAGCCCTGGGGTCCCAGGGACATGGACTTGTTCAAGCAAGTCCAGAGGAGGCACCAGGACGATCAGAGGGATGGAGCAGCTCTGCTGGGCAGAAAGGCTGGAAGAGTCGTGATTGTTCAGCCTGGAGAAGAGAAGGCTTTGGAGTGACCTCACTATAACCTTCCAGTGCCTGAAGGGGCCAACAAGAAAGATGGAGAGAGATTACTTAGAAAAGCCTGGAGTCACAGAACAGGGGATAATGGCTTCCACTGCCAGAGGGCAGGGATAGATGAGATTTTGGGAAGAAATTCTTCCCTGTGAGGGTGGGGAGGCCTTGGCACAGGGTGCCCAGAGAAGCTGTGGCTGCCCCTGGATCCCTGGAGGTGTCCAAGGCCAGGCTGGACAGGGCTTGGAGCCCCCTGGGGTAGTGGAAGGTGTCACTGCCCATGGCAGGGGTGGAATAGGATGAGCTTTAAGGTCCCTTCCAAATCAACCCATTCCATGCTTTTATGGTTCTATGAAATAAATGCAAATCCAACATGACCAGCATCAGGTGTGTTCCAAGCTCAAAGTAGCACGTGCTACATCATTTCTCCAAAGATCTGTTGGAAACTGAAGAAATGCCTGGATCATTTCCAGGCATTGTGGGTAGGAATAGGCATCAAAAGGGGTTATCACCAGCTCAGCTGGGGCAAAGGACACGAGACTGACACTCTCCAGCATCTCCCATCCCACTTGAGCAGACGTTACATGGGAAATACCAAGGAAGAAACATAAGACCATCCTTCCACTGGCAACTTATAAAGTCAGGCCCAAAAGTTATGCTTAAGGGGAGCTCGTTACTCATCTGGGATCAAAAGAACTCAAAGCTGTGCAGGAAATTAGGGAATGCAGCTGTGCCTGCTCCTGCCCAATCAATGAACACTTGGAATGGGTCTGGATACAAAATCTGCAAGCTCTGGTCCTGTATCAGCCAAAGGGCTAAAAAAAAAATCACTGAAATGAAGAAAGTCTCTTCAAGAAGGGAGAGACAGTGTTGTCTGCACTTCATCAGGCAGGAGGGATTAATGCCTTCCTGCCACAGTCCCAGAGGTCTGGCAGCTGTCAACTCTCTACACGCTTGATGAACTAATGGGCTCATCAGAAAGAAATTAATTGTCTTCCAAAGGCATCGGTCTAAGAAAGCTAGAGTGGTTCAAGCTCTGGGAGGTGCCTGTTTCTCTCCACTGACTCTCTGTGCAATCTCTGTGCAAGCCCAGGCGCATCCAACTGACTATTACACATTCAGATGAATCTTAGGCAAGATGAATCCTACAACAAGTTTTACAAGTGCATTACTAATGCAGCTACTCTGCTTTTCTCAAGGGAAAATGTGGTGCTCTTCACGCTGTGTTAAAACAGATGTTTTCAGCTGCTTCTTATTTTAAGAATCTCCTTTTGGCCATGTGAATGTTAAGCCCTGCATACAAAGACAATTATTTATCTTAACAGGAGTGTATCACTCAGAGCACCACAACTGCTCTGAGGTTTCCACTCACCATAAAGGTGATCATGGGCAAAAGAACCCTCGGCCACTGATGCATTTGAAGGCATGACTAGACTTGCGAGGTCAGGTGGCACCAATAACTCCCATTTCTCACACAGCCTCCTCGGCTGATTTTTCGTTATTCTCTGATAATAAAGCTTCACTGCATTTCTCTGATCCAGCCCTACCTCTAGCAAAGGTTCTGCCAATAGTAGAAAACAAACTGAACTAAATCCTTCAAATCATTATGGTCTAAAAGACTCAGGTGGGCATCTTTTCTTTTACTGCTCTCACTGTAACCCAGACAAAACTTCTTGTTGCTGAAGTCAACAAAGAAGTTTGAACACACACACACACACATAAAAAGAAACCTTTTGACAAAGTTCTGCTTTGAATTAATTTACTGGGACTTCATCAGTGACACGAAAAGAAGCAAGAATAAGATTGAAAAATATGTATTTTTAGTCTCCTCATTAGGAAATACATATTTGAAGTATCACTTTGCAAATAAGCTAATCTTGGTGCTATGCCCTTAAGACGCAGGAAAAATGCTTTTATGTGGACCCAAGAAGAAATAAGCTTCCAGCAATCTGTATGTTACAATGTAGAGGAGGAAGGAGAGCATGGAGATTAAGGGAAATACGAAATCAGGGAATTAAAGAATGGTTTGGGTTGGAAAGGATGTTGAAGCCCATCCAGTGCCACCCCTGCCATGGGCAGGGACACCTCCCACTGTCCCAGGCTGCTCCAAGCCCCAGTGTCCAACCTGGCCTTGGGCACTGCCAGGGATCCAGGGGCAGCCACAGCTGCTCTGGGCACCCTGTGCCAGGGCCTGCCCACCCTCACTGGGAAGAACTTTTTTTCTAGTAACTTGCTTCAGCTTCTCTTCTGAGGAATAATATTTCAGTGAGACTGAAAAATTTAACAGAACCATTTTGGACAAAAGTAAAAAACCAAGACTTTTCTGCTTTCTGCTCTTCAGTGCATAAAAAATACAACATAAAGAAGTTAGGCAAGAGAAAAAGTTATGAGCAGAACAAACTGTTCTACACAGTATTTTTGACTTATCTTTCGCTTTCAAAAATAGAACCCAGGAAAACATGAGACTGAGAACTTTTCAACATGTCATCAGTTCTTTATTGCCCTAATTTTGCTTAATTAAAAAAAATATGAATATTAGCCAACAGACTACTTGTGGACAACATTTTTCTCCTCACGCTTTAACTTCAACAAGGGACTGTCTGGAAATCACCAGGGAGTGCTCAAAGTCTGGAGGAAGGACAGGCACACCAAACAGAATCTTTTGGCTTTAATGGTTTCTCTTCCATTTAGACTTTCCACTTTCTATCCAATTCTCACTTGAGATATACACACAACAGAGCATTGCAGAAATCTATGTAAAAGTATCCCTTTAAACTCTCTTTTTGACAAGTAAGTGCAGAAATTCTCTCCGTACCCAACGTGTTGCGTTTGGCTGCAGTGTGGCGGAGGGTGATTCTCCCCTAGGGCCCTGAAATCCCTGGACAGTCGCTTGTTAGCCAGTGTGGCAATGGTAAAATGGTGAAATGAATGAGATGGGCCTCACCTGCCAGTCCGAGGATTGTCCTTATTGAGGTAACACAAACCACGGATCACACAAAGGAGAGGCAGAGGTGAGGACCCCGCAGCAGGGCAGGGCAGTGGGTTTTAAGGGACAGATTAGGGGTGTGGTTTAGGGTGTGGGGCCAATGGGAATGCAGGTGCAAGGCGGGCACTACAATGTAGGAACCAATAAGGGAACACAAGCAGAGGGAAATAACTTAAACCACCAATGGTGCCTCGAAGTAGAAGGGGTTGATAGAGAATGTTCTGGAACAGTGGGTAGGGTCAGTCTTAACTGACAAGCAGGGGGATGGAACAAATGAGGATTGACATACATTCTTCCAGAACAAAGGTGGGAACAAACTTAGGACTAAACCAATATTACAGCAAAAGGGGTTCAGGATAAACCATTGAAATTAAAAGGCAATTGATAATACACAAAGCTATCGAAAATACAATAATAACACACCACAACACTGATGGACCTGAGTCCTGCACTGAGGATATGCAGGGCTGGAGAACAGAAGTGGCGGCGGGCTGAGCCCATTGATGAAGCAGCCAGAGTGGAAACTCCTTTATCTGGAAAATTTTGGGAATCTTCCTGTCTCTGGGATGAGGTTATTATGTAAAAGCATGGAAAGTGCATGCCTTGGTGATAAAAGTGCCCTGAGTCTGCAGTGCTGCAGGAGGTACAGGAGAAAGTGAAACGAGTGTTAGGGAGAGGACTTTTCCCAGGCAGTGAAAGGCAGCATGAGGAGCTGAGGATCCACAAAGTTTTGGGGGAGCAGAACCACTTTTGCTGCAGCACAGCTGGCCCAGAACCAGGCTGCGTCCCCACCCTGAGCACAGGGTGCTTCTGCAGTGGCAGGAGGAAAGTGCCAGCCCGCCTCTGTGCAGTGCTCAGTCTCCTCCAACCTCAGTAACAAGTGCTCAGAAATGCACTTGAAATCCCAGTGTGCAGGAGGCACTAAACCAAAGCAGTCACACCCAAAGTGCTGTGTGTTAAACCTGATAATATGGTAAAAAACCCATGGAAATCACAAAGCCAGGCTTCACCAGAACCCCAGTGCTTCCAGCTCCTGGACAACTTGGGGAAGAGCAATGTCCAAATCCTCCAGGCGACCCTGGAGGAAAGCACTTTGTGTATGACAAGGCATTTTGTCAAGAAAAAAAAGTCAACTTTTTTTTCCCAGTCAGCTCAACTAGTTCAGTTTAGACAAAAATATCCCAAACTTTGCCATTTTGTAATTTCATAGATATTCTCTTTATTTTTCTCTTAGCTTCCTCTCTTGCTGATTATTTCATTAAATTAGCTCATAAGCTGTGACAGTTTGATTCCTACTAGAAGCTATAGTGAATTTGTTCAGACACTGACAGCGACCCAGGATCCCTGTGCTCACTGAATTCCTATAAACACACCTGTATTTATGCCTTTTCCACAGAGATGTCCCATGCCAAGTACAAATTTCAGGATAGTTTACACTAAAATGGTTCATCCAGCAGCCAGGCCTTCTCAGCCTGGAGTTCCCAATCCTCACTTTAAAGGAATTTTTAAAAATAGCCTCACATTTACCTCTTTCTGTCCTCTGACAGGCCAGGTTGGACAGGGCTTGGGGCAACCTGGTCTAGTGGAAGGTGTCCCTACCCATGGCAGAGGGGTGGAATTGGATGGGCTTTAAGGTTCCTTCCATCCCAAACCATTCCATGATTCTATGATGGGAACTAACTCAAGACGGACAGCTTACAGTCATCATTCTGCAAGTTCACATTAAATCATTAAAAATCACTAAATAAATACAACTTGGCCCTGAAAATCTATTAAGAGTTAACATTTAGGACTGATTATTTCCTGCTCAGAAAGAGCAGAAAGTAAGTATTTTTATTTCAATCAGTATTTTTACCATATTTTTAGAGAATGACCAGACATCTGAGAATTCCCTTGTTTAAATTTTGCTTTTGGATAGGGAAATTATGATTGTCTAAACATATCAACAAGACACCATCTAGCCATGCTAGGAAGCCCAGTTGCATGACAGGAGTTGTTCCTGGATGTTTAACAAAGAGTTCCATGTTGCAAGACATTTGGAACAGACTGACACTTAGCAAACAAAAATATCTTTTATCTCTCAAATCACCTCACATTTACAGCAAAGCCAATGCTAAATCATCAGGACAGGGAATTGTCAGCCTGTCAGAACTCGGCTGCACATAAAACCTGATGTTTGCCTTGTTCTGTCTTTCTAGAAACTGAGACTCTGAGGACGAAAGCTCCCTAAAACTGCATCCCATAGAAAGAGAGGCCAAAAAATCAAAAGGCCGTGTCTCAGTGTTTGCTCTACCACTGCCCTGCAGTGCATCAGTCGGAGCAGGCTGCACTGAAGAAGTCTCTAATGACTCATCTTCGTCTTAACAACATTAAATCTTAAATTCTTTCTAACTTGGTGTAGAGGTGAGTTTTTGGCCGTGTCGAATTCTTTGTTTTGTTTTCTTGGTATTACAGGTGAAATCCCACATATAACACAGAAAACACCTCAGGAATCAGATGGCAATTCCTGCTCTTAAACAGTAACCAAAACTAAGGATTGGGATACACTGACCTGTCCTAAAGGTGGATGGTACTGCAGGAAGCAGGGTGAGGGTGTCAGAGCAGCACACGGAACTGTAGGGTACAGGCAGACCGACAGCACATCCACCTTCATGGAAAACATCCCTTTCCCTGCGCCGGGGACCCGAGCAGCCACCAGGGCAGGACCCCCCTCCCTCAGCCCCCCAGCACATCCACCTCCATGGAAAACATCCCTTTCCCTGCCCCGGGGACCCGAGCAGCCACCAGGGCAGGAGCCCCCTCCCTCAGCCCCTCAGCCCTCACAGCGCCGCCATCCCCCTCACGCCACATCGCTCCCACGGCGTGTGTCCGACCGAGGCCCGGGGCTGGCGGCCTGAGGGAGGGCCTGAGGTAAAAAGGCAGGAATGGGAGCTCCAGTCCGATGAGGAGCAGCTGAGGGAGCTGGAAAGGGGCTCAGCCTGGAGAAAAGGAGCCTCAGGGGAAACCTTGTGTCTCTGCACAACTCCCTGCCAGGAGGGGACAGCCGGGGGGGTCGGGCTCTGCTCCCAGGAACAGGGACAGGAGGAGAGGGAACGGCCTCAGCCTGGGCCAGGGGAGGCTCAGGTTGGATATTGAGGAAAATTCCTTCACTGAAGGGATGGTCAACTCCTGGCAGAGCTGCCCAGGGCAGGGGTGGAGTCCCCATCTCTGGAGGGGTTTAACAGCCCTGTGGATGTGGCACTTGGGGAGACACAGGTTAATGATGTCCTTGGCTGTGCTGGAGAACGGTTGGACACAGTGACCTCAGAGAATTTTTCCAACCTTAATTATTCTGTGATTCTAAAGCTGCATGAGCAGCCTAAGCTCGGTGAGACTGAAGCTGTACACTGCTTTGGGCAACTTTTTTTTGTTTCAAATTATGATAATTTTAAATATACTGGAGGCTGTGTGCAGCATCTTTCATCTCCAGACAATTGTTTTATCTAAGGGCACACAGAGATACCCGAGGTCCCATAAACAAATGGCAGCACCCAAAGTTCACTTTCACAAAAGCCCAAGATCTTGGGAGAGAAATGTGTGAGCTAGCACTGAAAATGGATGGGACAGACACTCACACACCCGAGAAAGCCCAGAAATCCTTCCTGCCTGTGTCTCTCACTTTGAACAGTCTCCTGCGCAACACTCATAGGGTTGACAAGGCCACAAGTCACCTTCCTCTTCTTCTTCCTCCACATCGCTGGCGATTTCAGCGTTATCCATTAACGCACCTGAGTAACCCCAGCCAGACCTGGCTTCTCACTACACAGAAATGTGTTTATTTTGTTCAGTGGCTGCTGAGATAGCATGGCACATCACACGCAGGCCCAGTTGTTAATTCACCAAGGATTCCTGGCAGTTGGTGCATGGATAGGGAAGGCTTTGATGTCCCTGTTTGTGCTGGGTTCAGACCCATTTCGGCAGATATCAATTACCTCAGGTCAAACGTGTTAGCAACGATGGCTTTATGTTCCCGTAGTGATAACACTTTCCTCCATGCTTAATAACCAGGAGAGTTCAGTGTCCCTCACTAGGGTGGCCAGGCTGATGTGACACTAGCCATGAATGTCCCAGCAGCTTTTTGCTTAATAAATATTATTTATAAATAATGATTTATCTTTTAACTGTACATGGGGGAATTCTGCTGTGGTATTTTCCCTGCTGGGGACAAGAAACCAACAGGTCCCACCCACATCCCAGCAGTCAGCCTTCCTCTACCTCTCCAGATGACAATGGAACTGGTAGAAATGGAAGTTAATAATAAATGGCCTTTTCTTGTAAAAATGCCAGTCATTACTAATATTGATCAGTGTTGCTGTGGTAGAGCACCCACCTCAGCTAGGACTAGCCCCTCCAGCCAGTGTCCTGCCACAGGCAGTCCCAGTATGACCAACATACTGACCAGACCCCAGCCAGCCACGGGTAACGTGACCGTTTGACCATGGATCAGACTGGAGCGGGCTGGAGCCCTGCCGAGGGTCAGTGCAGTCTCATCCTCGGGTCAGCAGTCAGGCATTCTCTGAGGGTCAACAGCTGCCTGAGGGAATTCCTCAAAGCCAAGCCCTCATCTCACTGGGGCAGTGACTGCACATTCTACAGAGAGGCTATCCCTCTAAACTCTTCATAATTCTCATGTCAGTTGGGTAGTACCAATTCCATTTCACATTGCAAGTCTGTATTCAAGTGTTGGCAGGGCTGTAATTCCACTGATTTGTCTGGTTTCTAGAAAGAATCTCATGGAAATACCTTTGTTTCGGTTTTACAACCTCCAGCAAAAGCAGCCTCCTGAGCTGACCTGTGACTGTGAGGAACAATGATCCATGTTACAGTGTGACAAGCCGTCCTGTTCCCCACATTTCTGACGTGAGGCTTTAGGTATCACCTGTCTGACAGGAACACCTGAGCCGAACTGAGGGAGTAGTTTACCAGGGAGCTGCTGAATTTCAGTATCCCTGGATCTTTGATTTGAGAACAGGCTTTCCAGAAGATTCTCTCTGGCTCCATCACAAACTGACTGACCTGCAGCACCATCCAGCTGATAAAGCACAACTCTCCCACTCACCATCCTGCACACAGGAACTAGCCACACACCTACCTGGAACAGGTGCTAGGAAAATGTCAGTGAGGAGTGAGGGGATCATAGACTCAAGGAATGGTTTGGTTGGAAGGACCTTGAAGCCCATGCAGTGCCACCCCCTGCCATGAGCATGGACACCTTCCACTATCCCAGGCTGCTCCCAGCTCTGTCCAGCTTGGCCTTGGACGCTTCCAGGGATCCAGGGGCAGCCACAGCTCCTCTGGGCACCCTCTCCCAGGGCCTACCCACCCTCACAGGGAATAATTCCTTCCCAATATCCCATCCATCCCTGCCCTCTGGCAGTGGAAGCCATTCCCTGTGTCCTCTCCCTCCATTCCTTGTCCAAAGTCCCTCTCCAGCTCTCCTGCAGATCCTTCAGACACTGGGAGGGGCTCTAAGGTCTCCCTGGAGCCTGATCCAGGTGAACAATCCCAACTCTCTCAGCCTTTCCCCATAGCAGAGAATCCTGCCTAACAATGCTTCCTCAGAAAGAAAACAACTTCTCCTGGAGTCCTAACAGGAGAGGCTGGAAGGCCCTGGTTATCCTGGGAAGGACATGTTGCAGGTTTGTTCGGAAGAGGTCAGAGATGTTCTGTGCCCTAGCTGTGATTCTGATTGTGAGATGAGATATTAAATCCCTAGCACACCTTAATCAAGGGCAAAAGTGGTGAGTGACAGCAGCCTGAAACCCCCTGGGCAAGCAGAACTCCTCACAGAGGAAAGAAGGGGCCAAACCCAGCAGCACTAATATAGAGATTTTATTTTGACTGTATTGAGTTGTACAGCACATTTTGTTTGTCACAATGCCATCAAACTGATTGGAGAGTTTTTGGCCAGTACATTGTGACACTGAAACTCCAAGAGCTAAAAGCAGTTTGGACTAATGGCCTGAATGGGAGGGCCAGCAGTACCTGGTTTCTCATCACTTGCAGTCATTCCAACACGTGCTAAACAGGAGCAAATCCAGCTTCTTCTGACAGGCCAATGGTCACTCTTCCATGTCTGACAATGACTGCAAGGTACAAGGCAGGGGAGAATCTGAAGCAAGGTGCCTTCTCTTCCTAGAGCCATGCTGGTTGTTCCCAGTATGGAAAAGAAGCAGAGTCTAAGTAAGACAGGGTCTTCAGAGGATGAGCTTCACTCACACATCAGGATTTACAAAACCAGAGGCTGACAAGTCAAAGTGCAGGAAAGGGTCCTTATTTAATTCCTTCTGACGGAGATGACGCACCATTACCGAAAGATCTGGGAGATCACAACAGTGGCAAGTCCTTTGCATTGTTAGCAGACCGACGTCCTCACAGGTCCTCCCTGCCACATACCAGTCTCAGCTCCCAAAGTGCAGGATATACTGGAAAACCTACATTTCTGCACAGAAATGCCCCACTTTCAAACTCTTCTGAGTTTGAAACTCCTGACTAGTATCCACAGATGCCTTACAGAGGAGGCAGAATGGATGCTCCCTGAGGGACCTAGGGATTACAAGCCCACTGAAGCCCACTTTATAAACCTTTCTTCCTTTCTAAACCCAGTTTCTTGTCCTTAGGATGAGTTGGGATTCCTGCTCTCCAGTTTAAAGGAGAAGCAGAGAGGCAATTATGAGTTGGCAACTCTGAACTTTGACCGCTGTACAGGAGACAAAAAAAGAAGTCAAATTCAAGAGACATTTCAGGTAGCACTGGGGCAAGTCAGAGAGGTTGTTTCCACCACCAAACAGATGCCACATGTCATGGTTGCTACTGCAGCTTGGCTGTACATCCTAAAGTGAAAAGCACAGATCATAGTGTCTATGTCAGCCAGTGTCCTTCCCCACCCCCATTTTGGTATCGATGCTTCATTCTCCCTTCTTCGGGTTACAATTAAGTGCACAGAAATATATAGCAGCATTTGGACTGAAACCCTCACATACACCAGACAGCACATTCCAGGAGGTAAAACAACACATTATGGCCTATACCTTCAAGGTATCAAGTTTTCAGGATAAAGAGCAGTAGAAAGTGGAGAGCCAAGGGCAGAAAAGGGGAGGAGGAGCAACACAGGAACGAGTTCTGTTTCCATGCCAGGAGAGGATCAGGGTGCCATTCCTGTGTTAGCACCAGGCTGTGACACAACCGCAGACAAAGCAGACGGGCTGAAGAGCAGAAGTGAAAAGCCAGTCCACCATCTCCTCATGGTGCTGGGGGCAGGGACAAAGTCCAATGTGACACCGATCCCAGCGGAGCCTGAAAACGGGCACGATCTGCTTGGCCCTTTTCAGCTGGCATGAATTTCTCTTCAGAGACCAAGAGAAAATCAATTAGTGATGGCTAATGAGTCTTGTTCACCAAGCTGATCGCAAATCACACTCATGGAAAGAGAATCTACGGATCTGCTCCAGGCTGAGGCCCTTCCAATGCCCGTGGGAGCTTGTCCTCTTCCTTCTCACACAGCAGCCTGCCTTTGAAGGAGGAGGTGGTTCTAAACATGCCTTTCTATTGCTCTGGGGGGACTTTGCACAGGCAAGAGCTGTGGAAACATTGCTTTCCAGCCCACAAAAGGAAGAGGTTGTGATCCTCTCTCAGCCCTAGGCCATCAGGGCTACAACACATGGGCCCACCGGCTCCAGGGTGGGGACACAGCAAACTCTCTGATCTGAGCTCCTCTGCTCCAGCCCAGCAGTGAGGCTGCTGCAGACAGTGCATTCCAGCTTGGTGTTCAAGTGTTGCACCACAGGCCTTCACAGTTACCCTGGAGGCAGAGTCACCCTTCAAACCCATGAGAGAAAAGGCTGGGCTTAGACAGGTCCCTTGTCTGGCATTCAGCTGGAAGCTGTGGCAATGGGTTTCTTCATATGTTGGCTCATGATCTCCCTGGCACGAGACACTTGGATATGGTCATAACAGGAGTTACAAACGAGGACAGGGTCATACAACTGCTGATCAGGGATGGGCAGCTTCAGATGGCAGCAGGTAGCACAGAACACATTCCCACAGTTCCTGTCAAGGAGAAAGAAAACCAGTGAGAAGAGAGTTTGGACCACCACAGCAGAACCTGAGCAAGCACAAAGGGTCCAGGTCAGGGCAAAACAACAGCCTGGCTGAGGACTGTAAACATGTTTCTTATACTGTGGTCAGCAGTGCAAGCAAACTGCTGCTGCTGACAGGGTCTCACGGCTCTCCCAGAGAGGGATCAAAGGCCTTGGAAAAATAGAAGTAAGAACCATGTAGAATGGATCTCTGCAGGAAACTGATGAGGCCTGGCATGTAGTGGAAAGACCTAAAACCTTTTCCTGGGAGCTGGAGGGAACAGACCTTGCAAAGGGGCATTTTGTGACACCGGGCTGAGGAGAGAAGGGGCCCAGAACATTGACATTTTTACCTGCAGTGGTGCCTCCGTTTGGCCAGCCAGAACTCACAGTCGCAGTTGAAGCAGTGTGAGGCCATGTGATCTGGGACCCACCGCGTGACCTAGGGCAGACACCAGTCAGCTCCTGTCTGTAACCCCCCAGTGACAGCTCTGGGCAGGCTGGGGGTGGCTTTGGGACACACCTCAGTGAACCTACTCCACCCGAGGCAGCAGCAGCAGCAGAGGATGCGTCAATGACATGGGAGGCAGTTCACTGCCTCACTTGCAGACCACTCTGCTGCTGTACCCACCCAGGTCAGCTGTAAAAACACTCCCTCCCACTGCATCACAGCTCCAAGAAGGGACACACACCTCAGTCTCCTTCTTATCCACAGGCTCCCAGCTTGCTTCCGACAAACAGTCCTCGCTGTGGTCAGAACAGAAATCCTCTGTGTCGCTGCCGTCTGATTCCTTCAGACACGTCTGCAAAACGAGACCAGGTCAGCAATCCCCTCTGCTGCTGGGCACGCACTCAAGGCACGCTCTGCTCTGCACACTCTGTGCTGGTGAGGGGCACCTGGGTGGCTCCCAAGCCCCCAGACACAGGGCAAAGCATCCTGAGTTTGGTCCTCGAACAGCAGAGCTATCTCTGGGCAGCCAAGGACACGACTGACAGAGGAACAATCTTTCCCACCCCCTCCCAAAGGGATGGAGAGCTGTGGGCTGGAGAGGGAGGTGTGCAGGGGTACAGGGACCCAGCATAGGGTGTGAGCGGCCTGTACTCACAAAGTCATCCTCGTAGTCCATGGGGGGCTCGGCTGGAGGGGTGCAAAAGTGGCGAATGTCCAGGCGCAGCTGCAGCTCCCGCACCTGCCGGCGCAGCTGCTCCACCTCCTGCTTGTAGCTGGCCTCGATCTGCCGCAGCCGGTGCTGGATTACGTCCGTGGGGAAGGGCAGCCCGTCATCATCCAAGTAGAGAGGAGGCATGGGAGAAGGACATTTTGGCGGCAGGTGCTTGGGACCAGAGGCTTGTTTCAGGTGGCAGGGCAGCCACAAACGGCTGGGCTTCCCAAAATATGTGTTCGCATGGCCAGCGCAGGCCGAGGGCTTCCCACCTTCCCTGCCAGACCACGGGCCACTGAGGCAGAGGCCTGGGGCCCGCAGGGGTTTGCTGCTCAGCCTCTTGCTGCAGCAGCCAGAGGAGAGAAGGTGTCTGGGTGTGGGCTCCCCATTGGGAAGCGATGTCACCATGCCTTGAAAACTGTCCCAGTTGGACCCCAGGAAGGAGAACTCGCTGCTTTGGCTCTGGGAAATGGGCTTGCGCCACTGCTCCACCAGGAGCCTCCCTGGCCGGCCAGGCTCCTCAAAGGGTGTGCTCTGGCCAGCATCACCTCTGCCCTTGTCTGCATCTGGGCATGGGAATCCCAGGGCAGGGCCTGGGATGTCCTGAGAAGGGGTGCCTGGTGCCAGGGACTCCTGGCTGGGAATGTCTTGGGGAGTGGTGATTGTTTTGGGACAGTTTCCTCGGTTGGACACCATGCCAGCAGCCTTCAAAGGTTCCTGGGAACAGATTTCCAAATGCTTTCCAGAACTGGTAGAAATCTTGTCACCATTTTCCTGTCCGGAAGGATTTGGATCTGGACCTGTGCCATCCAGTTCCTCCATGAGTGTTCCATTTCCCTGTTCCACCTCCACAGGGACATTGCTGGCAGGCACAGCAGCCTGGTTGCCCAGCTGCCAGCTTGGCCCTTGGTGCTCAGCAGAGCTGCTGTCTTGCAGAGGAGGGTTGTCCTCCTTCTCCTCCCTGGGCCGTGCCTCTCCTGTGGCCACTCCAGCACCTTCAGCCCCCTCAGTACAGGCATGCCGTGCTTCCAAGCCCACCCGCACCTCCTGACAGTGGTTGTTCAGGTTGGGGTCACTGGATGTGCGGGTCAGAGGGCTGCTGGAGTCACAGGCTGAGAGCAGGTCATCCATTGATCTTGTCTTTGGCAATCTAGAACCCAAAAGCAAAGTAAATCTCACAATAAACCCCCTGAAACTTCCCTGGTTTCCATCAAGACAGAAGACAGCAGGAAAATATTCCCAATTACATCTCCAGGGGTGGATGGAGAGGGGCAGTGCAGCTGCAGGAGCTGAAATGCACAACACCACAGTGTGGCCTCCTGCCTTTGAGGTGCAGCAGGGACCTCAACTTCCCAGAGTGGCTGGGGCACTGCTATAGAGCTCTTGTTCCCAGGGAACAAGATGAGGAACATCAACAGGAAATAAGGAAGATGAGAACAACAACAGGGAAACTACAAGAAACTACAAGATGGCAGGAAGATCTGAAGCTCTAAGCTCTTACCTGTCCAAGCACCTGCCACTGAAGTCCTGGCTCTGAGATCCAGGGGGCATGTAGATGTCCATGTCCTCCTGTCCCAGAGGATGTGGTGAGGAGGCCGGGAGGTACACGGCTGTCCAGAGGTGCAGGGCGCGCACGTGGCACACAGGATGCAGCACCTGCGACACCACCCGTGTCAGAGCCCAACGCCATGGAAAGCCCTCCAGCCCCCACCCCGTGCCTGCCAGGGGAAAAGCCTGGAAAGCCGGGCCAGGAGCTCTACTGACCTGCTCGGATCCGGGCATATAGAGCAAGTTGTGGAAGTTCTTGTTGCCAGCTCGCAGCAGGGACCACACAGAGCACGTCCGCTTGTAGATGTTGTGCATCTCGCGCTCGCAGGGGCTGTTCCCCAGGAAGGTCCCATAGAGGCAGGAATACGTGTGCTGCACCAGCTTCACCTGTGGCACAGAGGGAGAGCCATGGGGAAAACGGGGCTCTTGTCTATGGGGGACACAGCTTCCCCTCTTCTGGGATGGCTCATGCACTGCCTACCCTGGGTGACCTCACTGCCGTCCTTGCTTCCACACTGGCAGGACAGGGATCACTTAAATTGAAGGGAAAGCAACACTCAACTGATACCAAACCCATCCCTCTAGAACCAAATTACTCTCTAGAGGCCTCTCCTGCAATTTTTGGTAAGACAGAGATTATTTTTTTTTCCCTATTTAATTTTTTTTCAAATGTTTCAGGACCGTATAGCTCTGAGATATGCAAATCAAACCAGTGCTGTTGCTGGCATCTGAATTCCCTGGGCTGGAAAAGGACTGGAGAAGGGATTCAGAAAAACCAGAGTACATAAACCCTCCACCACCCCTTCATGGGAGAACAGTTTTAAACTAAAAGAAACCAGATTTAGATGAAATGTTAGGGACAAACTGTTCCCTGTGAGAGTGGTCTGGCACTGGACCAGGCTGCCCAGAGAAGCTGTGGCTGTCCCATCCCTGAAAGTGACCAAGGCCAGGTTGGACAGAACAATCTGGGGTAGTGAAAGGTGTCCCTGCCCATGGCAGGGAATGGATGGAACGAGCTGGGCTTTAAATTCCCTTCCAACCCAAACCATTCTGGGATTCTGTGATCACATCACATCAGAATCTCCCACGTTCTGCAGACCGCTTCTCTTTCAACTCCAGTACTGTAAAACATCACAACCTTCCCTCTGTCTATGCTCACATGTATGCATAGGTATTTCTTACCAGAAAAGCTTCATTAAATTCAAAGAGGCAGGGAAATTGCTTCAGAAGCTGATGAACAGCGTCCAGCCACTGGAGAAAAACTGGACACTGCTCATTCTGATCTTCCACCTTTTCCTGGTGTCCACAGCGATCCCCAAACTTGTGACCAAAATCCAGCCAGTCCGATTCAACGAGCACCTGGAAGCCCTGTGAATAAAAGAAAAAACAATAGCAGAGACTTTGCAGAGGACACGTGGCAGCACAAAGCAAGCCCCATCCACCAGGTAAGGCTGGGAAGGAAGTTGCTGCAGTGCCTGGTTTGGCAGCAAAGCTCACCAGGGTTGGAGGTTTCCAGACACAAATGAACAGTTGTTATACCTATGCAGTAACTAGCTCAGAGAATTTAGAGTAGGGAAGCAGCTGAACTTTGAGCACAAGGTGGTATTTCCCACAGCACTTCCCCAGGCTGGGCAGAGGAGTGAGGAACAGTTCACCCAAAACAGGCAGGAAGAGAACAGGGAAAACTCAACACCCACCACAGCAGCTCAGAAACACCAGTAAGCTTATTCCCAAATGCAATCCTGCGCCTTTCCACAGGGATTCCAAGACAAAAGCTGCCTTTGAACAGACATGAACGGCAGCAGAGCACAATCCTACCTCCATGGTCCTGTAGTAAGGGTCCAGGAGAATCTTTGCCAGTGCCACAATCTGTGGAGTCCTGTCCCAGCCGTCGGAGCAGTGAACCAGCACCGGACGCCCTTCTCTGTCCACGGCACTGGAGACCAGCACCGCTGCCTTCAGCATGACAGACAGGTGCTGCAGCCACTTGGTGCTCTCCAGGGCTGAAAGCCAGCTGCAAAGGGGAAAAAGGCAAGAAAATGGTTGCTTAGGTCTCCCCTGAAGGAAAAAAAACCCCACATTTTAACTTCCATTTTCTTGGAGTCCTCAGTGAAAATCAGTCTTTCCTAAAACATGTCCCAGAAGAGCCAGGCAGACTGGAAAGAAGGGCAAGGAATCCAACCCCAAATTTAATTTTTCTCAAATACAGCCACGTTTTAGAAACCCCCAGAGGACACACACAACCAAGTGACACTGAGTGCCACAACCCCTTCTGGATTAATGGATCAAAATTAGCAGCATTCAAGCTAAGCACTTTCCCATCCCTTTATCTTCTCAAGTGGAAGCCTGGAACAAAAAAAGGAAAAAGGAGTGAAACCGCCCCCCCCCGCTACTGATGGATATGGCATCAAACTCAGCTAGAGAAAAGTCACTCACTTGCTGGGGTCTGGCACTTGACTGCAGACAGCACGCAGATATTGGAAGCTGTTGCGGATGGAGTGGATGTTGGCCATGCCCATGAACATGACTTCACAGTTGGGGTAATACTCTGATATGAGAGAGAGGAACATTTAGAGAAAGCTACAGCAGCTACAGAACATTTTGAACTGGAAGGGACCCACAAGGGTCATCAAATCCAACTCTGCTGCTTCTGCCTCCACATCCCAGTGCATCCACCCCTCACACGCCACTCCTGGTGTTCATGGAGTCACTATGGCTGGGAAAATCCTCCAAGGTCATTGAGTCCAACCATTTCCCAGCACTGCCAAGGCCACATCTACAGGGCTGTTAAACCCCTCCAGAGATGAGGACTCCCAACACCATCCTGGGCAGCTGTGTCAAGGCCTGACAACCCTTTAATGAAGAAATTTTCCCCTATATCCAACCTAAACCTCCCCTGGCACAGCTTGAGGCCATTTCCACTCATCTTGTGTCTTGTTCCCTGGGAGCAGAGCCCGAACCTCACCTGGCTGCCCCCTCCTGTCAGGGAGTTGTACAGAGCCAGAAGGACCCCCCTGAGCCTCCTTTTCTCCAGGCTGAGCTCCTCTAGCCACTCCTGGTGCTCCAGGCCCTTCCCTAGCTCCATTCCCTCCTCATAGTCTTTCTTGTCCTAAAGGGCACAAAACTGACCCCAGGAATGGAGGTGCCTCAGCAATGGCTAGATAAGGGGCATGGTCACTGCCCTGTGACCACGCTACTGCTGGTACAGCTCAGGAGTCATTGACCTCACCTGGGCACAACTAGGCCCATGTTCAGCTGCTGCCAACCAGCACTCCCAGGTCCTTTTCCACTAGGCAGCTTTCCAGCCACTCTACCCCAGCCTGGAGCATTCCAGTGGGGCTGTTGTGACCCAAATGCAGGACCCAGAACTTGGCCTTATTGAACCTCATCCAGCTGGCCTTGGCCTGTTGATCCAGCCCATCGAGATCCCTGTGTGGGAACATGCTCCCAGAGACCAAGCACCAAAATGCTGCCCCGATCCCCAGCTGTGCCCTAAGAGCCACTGCCAGGCCCAAGAGGAAGATGCTCTGGGATGATCTTGGCCCTCAGTACCTTCGCATTCGCAGCCACCTCCCTTGGCCCTGTTGGCCACGGCTGCCGTGTAGGACCTGGCATCGAGGATCAGCAGCTTTTGAGGCGTTCCCGCATTCTCCACGCCCGAACACGCCGTCAAGGACGAGTCTGCAGGGACACACAGGGACTGAGCTGCTGGCACCTCCCTCTCTCCCTCCACCCCAGTGCCACCGTGAGTACGCCCAGAGAGCCCACCCACACACCCTAGTCACGACACGATGGGGCCCAGGTTCCCCCCCCGGACACTAGGGTAAAGCCCTGCCCTGGGACAGCCCTGGAAGCCCCTCTGTGGTGTCCCCCCGTTCAGGAGGGCTGGTGGGAGCCGGCTCACCAAAGTCGGCGTCGCAGGGCTCGCTGCCGTCGCTGCTCCCAGCGTGCGGCGCGGCGCCCGATGTCCTCACTCCGGGGTTCAAGGCACAGGCTTTGGCAATGGATGTCACCAGGTACTCGTCGTCAGCGTTCCGCCAGCCCCACCAGCTGATCTCGGGCTGGCTACAGCGCACAATCACCGCCCCGTTGCGCACGTGTCTGCAGGGACACAGAGCCTGGCTGAGCCCCCGAGAGCCTGGGATAACGCGGGACACGCTCTCTGTGCGCAGCCACTCCTGAGCCACTCCTGGCTGCAGCTGCTCTATCTACAGCACTGACTCTCTCTTCAAGCAGTGAAAGAGGGTAGGGCATCTCAAATAACCATTTCTCACCACCGCAGCACTGACAGAGAGGCTAAACCAGCATTGTACTTTTATTTACAATAATATAGAATCATTTAGGTTGGAAAAGACCTCCAAGATCCCAAAGTCTAATCTTGGACTTCTATTTATATGTATTAATATATCCTGCAACCTATAAATATATAAAAGAGATATTATTGTATATAGATAGGACTGTATTTATATATTAAATCAGAGAGAAGAACTTTAAATCATTATGGTTGTATTTTGGGAAAGTAATAGTTATGTCACAGACTCGTGGAACGGTTTGGGTTGGAAGGAACGTGGAAGATCCACTCGTTTTGATCCCTCTGGCCATGGGCAGGGACACCTTCCACGTGATTTTAAGGCTGTTCTGGTCTCTTCTTATTTTCCTCCCTTAAATTACGGACCCATTGTTAAACCATTTCATTTATCACCTCTAAGTTGGGAAGATGATCTCCCTTGGCATCAGACCAGGGAGTTTCTGGGTGGAGGCCTGAGCTTGTGTTTATCAACAGCCCCTAAATGTGAATCCTACTCTGGCTGTGCTTACTGACAGCTGGCAGGAGGCTTGAAGTAGGAATCAGTGCATTTCTCACATCAACACACCAGTCAAGTCATTCCCAACTGGCCTGGAAAGGGAAGGGACTGCGAGGTGACAAAGCTGCTGGTGATAAAGAATGACTCAGCGAGTATGAAATTTAGTATTAATAAGTGAAGAGTATTTACAGATGATCAAAGCATAACACCAGCTGTGACATGGAGCAGTTTGGTGCAGATCAGCAGCCAAATCCCAAAGGCCTTGAAGTCACTGAGGAGCTCTCAAAAGCCTCAGCTCAATGCTCAAAAGAAGCATGAAGGTTAAGGATGTGCTAACAGTTATTGGGAAGACAGTAAGACATAAAATATTATGGCTTCACATCTTAACCATCCTAAAATGACACAAACTCCTCTCAAAAAGGATCATGTTGTAGACAAATGAAGCTCCAGAGATGGGTGGCACAGATACAAACAAGGACTGGAATGGTCATGCCATGCTTCAGAAACACAAGTATTTCTTGGACAACAAAGAAAACCAAGAGTGGATTCCCAGCCCTGCTGAACTACTAACGTGGCTCCAACACTTGGTGGCAGGTTCACCAAGGGACAATGAGACAGTCACCCATTCTCCCAAATGGGTGTAGGCAATCTAAGATAGCAGATGCTCCAAAGATGCACCAGGAAAGATCACCTGCGTCCCTATCCTATTTATGTTTCCCCAAGGTGCTGCTCCTGCTGCCTGGTCCTTCTTGGAGATGAGAAGATGAACTGAACAGCCCTGAACCAAACCCACACACCAATCATGCTCAACCATTCCACCACCCCTCCTGCAATATTTATCTGGAGACTCACAGAGTGAAAGAATGGTTTGTGTTTGGAGGGGCATTAAAGCCCATCCCATTCCACCCCCTCTATGGGCATGGAGGCCTTCCACTATCGCAGGCTGCTCCAAGCCCTGTCCAACCTGGCCTTGGACATTTCCAGGGACCCAAGGACAGCCACAGCACAGCCTGGCAGCCGGTGCCAGGGCCTCCCCACCCTCCTAGGGAACAATTCCTTCCTAATATCCCGTCTAAACCTGCCCCCTGTCAGTTTATGTAGCTTTCTTAATGACATCTCACAGATAATAAAGATTTTAAACTGAAGCCTTCCCAAGAAATAATGTTCATGTTTGACCAAGTCAAACCACTGCGGGGACCCTTTAAGTGCTGCTCTGTTTTGCAAGGTAACATGCAAAGCAGTCACTCTCAGGAGATCTATTCCTGCCTTTAGGATCACTCAAGGGTGGATAACAGAGAGCAGCAAAAGGTTTGTTTATAGTAGTAAATGAAACAGAGCTGAAGTGTGGACTTAAGCACCAGCCTGTGATCACCCAAGCCTGTTTGTGAGCCACCCACAGCTCCTGGCCTGTGCCAAGCAGCACTTTCCCAGACAGCGCCTGAGCAGGTTTTTGGGAAAGGCAGGAGCTGTGCCAGGGACTGCTTGCAGCAGGCAGCTTGCAGGGCAGAACAGGGCACGGGGCACCAGCAGCTGTCCCGGGCAAATCGGTCAGTGTCACCAGGGTCGCGCTGAACTCACAAAACTCTTGGTAACACAAACTTCTGAGCACTGAACAACTGCTGGGACCTTCAAGAGACACGGTGACCTGCTAGTAAACAAGGAAACGTGGCAGCACCAGTAAGTGTGAAGCCAGAAGGAACAGAAAGTACAGCAGGTGCCAGCAGAGGAACCAAAACCACAGCTGAGCTTGCAAGGAGCTTCCCAGGGCAGGGGAGCACCGGAGCCTGACTCTGCCTTCCCTGCACATCTCCCCAGAATGAACACAGGAACCATTTAAGGCCTTTTATTACCTGGGAGTTTTCAGGAGGTTTTCCTCAAAGGAGAAGGTTCCTTTCTTGAAACTGGAATGGCAGAAAGTGCCAGAGTGTTTTAACTTATGTGGAGCAAATTATTCTTTAAGGATCCTCGGTTTAGTATTAATGACTCAAGACCCTTTCATGATCCAAAGCTGCAATATGAAGTGCCTCCGTAGTTTATCAGCTGAGTTTTTCCTCACAGATTCTTTATGATTACAAGGCTAGAGCACATCTGATACTGTCAGCACAAGCCATTTAACCCCCAACAATCCTCCACAATGGATTAATACCTGGTTTAGTGGAAAGTAGCAGGGTGGTTGGAAGCAGACGATTCTCAAGGCCCCTTCTAACCCAAACCTTGCCATGATTCAGTGATCTCCTAAGTCCCCTCTCTATTATTTCCTGGACAAGTCAAGGAGCTTGGCTTAAACCACAAGAAAGAGGTTGGAGAGGGTTTACTGAGTCGAGCCTGAAGGTTCCCAACTGAGACGTGTGTGTGTATAAGTGCTTCCATTCCCCAGATCTTTGAGATAAACTCCCGTCTCACTGTGGCAGGATGTGAGAGCCTGAGAAGAAGGCTCAGCTGTGGGGGGAGCAGTGCTTGCTGTCCCCTGGCAGGGGGAGCAGGAGGAGCATTCCTCCTGCCACAGGCCCAAGGTCTCCTCAAGGTGGCTGAGCAGACAGAGCCAGAACTGCCACGCTGTGCCTGTCTGCCGCTCTACTCAGCTAAATAATTGATTGCATCCTTTGCCTTCTTTCAGAAGTAGATTGTGCCTGGAGGCTTCTGCATCTCTCCTGCGCATCTCCGCTGAGGACTGAGATGAAGACCTGAATTTATGCTTTGCTGAATAGCTAAGTTATACTTTTTTAAAGAAATCTGATAATGGGGTACCTTTGGTGTCATGTTTTACAGCTCTGACTGTGACCCAGTGAGATCCACTTTATCCAAAAGCTCTGAGGTCTATCAGAGTCCCTTAGGATGCAGGCACCCATCCATTCTCTCCTGAACTCCGAGTGAGGAGGAGGATCTGAGTGTCAGACTTTTCATTTCCACACAGCACAAGACACAGCAGAAGCAGCCATAACCCTCAAGGACCCTCCTGCTCCAAAGACTTCAATCTGGAGGGCAAAGACTGGAAGATGTACATGAAAATCAGAGACACATGGGCAAGCACTTTCCCCATCTTGTAATATCACTTGTCAGCATCTTCTAATCTGATCCCAGGCTGCAAAGGGTTGCACTCAACTCGTAAATTACTGGGTACCATTATAGAGATATAAAGCAAGGAACAAAATAATTGCTGGAGTAAGAAAAAGACATGGCTTTGCCCTCGGGTGGGGAGGCACAGTGGGACAGGCTCCAGCACCAGGCCATTTTTAGCAAAAAGAATCACAAATACAATTAACTTCTTAGCTGAGTTGGCTACAGGGAGGGAAAGGCTCCATCCGATAAGCTGTGCTCATTCCCACTCTGCTGCAGAACTGAGTTCTAGAAGGAACACACAGTGTTTTTCTACATCCAACAGCAAGCTATGAAGTGTGAAGATGCAGAGTTAAGGTACCTGTAAATTCACTGGTTTTGCTTCCCGACTTTTGTATTTTCCCACACAGCTCTGATATTTTATGGTTTTTTGTATTTGGACTTGGTAACCGCTAACACAGAGTCTACAGCTACAAACCGTAACGTAGATTTTACAACAACGCAACTGCCAGGGTGCCCCTTTCCATCAGCCTCCCGTTAGTTTCAAACACATCAGTCTCCTGGGAGACACATTTAATGAGGAACCAGCCCCTACCCTGCGCAGCCCCGCTCCATTGGCTGCCTGTCTCCTGCATCCCCCTCTAGATTATTTCTGGAAGGCTGGTCAGGGAATATTTAATGGAATTATAGATTATCCTAAACCGGAAGGGACCTACAAGGATCATCCAGTCCAGCCCCTGTCCCTGCACAGACACCCCAACAATCCCACCCTGGGCATCCCTGGGAGCTCCTGGAGCTGTGGCAGCCTCAGGCTGTGCCCTGGGGAGCCTGGGCAGTGCCAGCACCCTCTGGGGAACCTTTCCCAAAATCCAACATAAGCCTGCCTTGACACAGCTCCAGCCCTTCCCTTGGGTCCCTAGTCATCAAAGAGCAGAGATCAGAGCTGCCCCTCATGAGAAGCTACAGACTGGGGCATTCCCAGGTCTGTCCAGCCCTGCACACCCTGCTGAGCACATGGCAACCAGCTGGCTCCTTTTGGCTTGGATTTCTTTTCAAAGTAGCAGCCAGACAAGGACCAACGTGCGGGATGATTTTGAAACTCTGACAGAACTTTAATTTGACCTCATCTCCCGTGGGAGGAAAGTCACCTACACCTTCAAATATAACAAAGCAGCAAAGGACAGTTCTGGAACACCGCTTCTCTCTTCTGGAAAACACCCTGCTGCAGATGGTACTACTGGGAGAAGGAGCCCTGGGAGCACCATGTTTGCAGACAGGAGGCAAAAGGATAAACAGCTGTCCTGCCAACCCTGTCCCAAAGCCCCTGCAGGACTATGAGGACATGGCAGCCGTCACGGGCTTGGGAGAGGGAATTTGGGTTTGCATTTACCTGTACACCACCACAGGGATCCTCTTCCATGACCTGAACGAAGCCACATTCTCCAGCTCCTTGTCAGTGATCCAGACAGGGACCAGCAGCTTCTGGGGATAACTGGAACAAAGCCTGGAGAAGAGAAAGCATGAAAGGCAAGATGAAGACTGAGCAATCAAAAGTCTGCCCCAGAGCAGCTCATATTTCCCCAAACTCAACATGCAGGACTTTGGCTCTTTCTCCTCATTTCTGAGGAGCAGCCTCAAAAAGTGAACCAAAACCTGCTGTAATGAATGAGCTGAGAAAATACAACCTCCTTTTACCTCAGGCCTCACCTCTGGGCTCATACTAAGTACCACAGTACTTCCTGGGATGCCTTTGGAACAACCTCTGGATTTAAGAATTCATGGGGGTTTATGGGAACAGTCAATTATTTACATGGAGTTTTTGTTTTCTTGTAGCAGGTACACACAGAGCTTCTGGTAAAGAATGGCCTATCACTTTCTGCCCAGCAGAACACAACACTACTGCTCAATACATTGTTCAGTGAGGAAGACACACATCTGTGCAGAAATTTAGCAGTGGGGCCTGGGGGTATGCAAATAAAGTTGACAGGAGTGAGATCTAGATCATATCTTGTTTGGTGGGGTGCCAGAAATCAAATTCCTATAGATACCTGAACATGTACCAGCAGTGAGAGAACTCAGAGCAGAGAGCACTGCCAGAGGGCAGAGATAGATGGGGTATTGGGAAGGAATTGTTCCCCGTGTGGGCAGGCCCTGGCACAGGGTGCCCAGAGCAGCTGTGGCTGCCCCTGGATCCCTGGCAGTGCCCAAGGCCAGGTTGGACATTGAGGCTTGGAGCAGCCTGGGATAGTGGAAGGTGTCCCTGCCTGTGGCAGAGGTGGGATGGGCTTTAAGGTCCCTTCCATCCCAAACTACTTTGGGATTGTACCACACACAAAATTTCAGGAGCACGGGGGTACTTTCTGGTTCCTACAGCTCCTCCCAGCACAGGCTGACGGCAGGCTCATATTACATTACAGGTTATAGGTTGGAGAGAGATTCACAACTGGACACACCAACGATCATGAGACAAACAGCAGAGATTTATTATGGCCTGTTGTAGCAGCCCTCTTCTTAGAGGGTAAAAAAGACGTGAGACACAGACTTTTTGTTTATCACAGCATGAAAAGGGCCGTGGTTTATTCCTCTTTACAGCTCAGCCATCCTGACTCCAACCATTCACTGACTCTGGCTACAGCAACCTCCTACTGTAGGTTTCCTTCACAGCCTCTGACTGCTGGTTATTTCCTGCTAAACTGTGACTGCAGGGTTTCACCTAGCTAGATTATGACTGCAGGTTCCAACAACAAGCTCTAACTGCAGACCCAGACTGACCTCCCAGCTGTGATGCTCTCTCCTCAAGACCCTCCTCCTTCATGATGCCCTAACTCAAGACCCTCCTCTCACCAGTTAACTCACTCCCTTTTATCACACTTATCTTTATTGGCTATAGCTGTGACTCATCAAGGGTGAGGCTGTACTGGGTAATTAAAACAGCTGTTACTTATCAGGTCACCTGATAAGGTGCTCACCTGTATTCCCTTCTCCTACAATGGCCGCCTCCTTTTATTGGGGGTTCAAAATTCCTGGGCTTAGACAACTGATTGGTTGGGGTCTCAGCTCCACCCAGCCCCCTGGCCAGGGATACCTTTGCATTCAGGATTGAACAGGACTGGCTGGGGTCCCTGTTTGAGCTCAAATCCATCATTGCTCAGCCAGGGGTTTGTTTATCTCTAGGCTGGTCGAGTTTGGGGGTCTGTTATGGCCAAAATTATCTTTATGGCTACAGATCAGCTGCAGCTGTGACAATTCCCCCTTTCTCTTTTATAAAAAAAATGCAAAGTGTTCTTTGTCATCCTCTGTAGGTGCTTTGCAGACTGGATGACAAAGACAACATGACAGGTAAGTTTTCAAGATAGCATGCCACAGGCTTATTACTTAGCAGTTATGATTTTACAGCTTAACACTACGAACAGCAAACAATTCAACTCAAAACCATTTCAATTGAAAATACACACCCTTCTGCCACTGATGTCTCAAAAATATTTGAGTCTTGGGGTTCAAGTAGGGTGATAGGTAGATTGTCTTACTATCAACAATCATCTGCTTCCGAAAAGTTGTCAGCTTGCTACGTTATGCTGTGAATTGATTGAAAAACTCAAGACTTTTGAGGGGGACATATATCCAGCCCACACTCTCCCCCTTTGTTTAAACAATTTAATGGGAGCATAATTTAATCCTAACAAAACATGCACTTTTGAATTAAATTAACAAAGTGAAACTTACAGCTGCCTATATGCTTTGCTATCACCCAGGGTCTGCTAAGGAGCCTTCTCTTCACAATGAGGACTTGGAAGGCCTCTTCCAAGGAAGGCTTCCATGCTTATCTCAAAGGAAAGGGGTTCAGCTTCTGCAAAGCCAAATCAGCTAGTCAAAGAGATTTGCTTTCAATTTCAGCACAGAAACATCTGAGTTTGATGGTATACTTTTCCTGCCAGTCAAGGCCATAGCTTGGCCACAGCTGAGACTTAGACTGGGAGATTTCCTTATCACATCTTTAAAAGAAGTCTTTCAGTAATGACTCACAGAACAGCTGGCTTTGTCATCTATCCTTAGCTAAATAACCAATGATATTATAAATAACTTGTAAATAACGAGAACTATGTACATATATATATATATATATATATACACACACACACAACTCTTTTCAAAGTACTATTAACTCTTTTGTTAGAAGTGAACCAAGTCAAAATTACCAAAGGAAACATTTCTTTGCTTCTGTTAGGTTTTACAGGTCATAATAATCATATACAATCCTGGTATATGATTAAAACTGACACATCTTTTTGTTAGTTATGTCCTTAACATATTTGATTCTTGAGGTTGGAGGGAATTAAGTTACTTACTTATACAGCTATTGTATTATCATCAGTATACTTAACATCATCGCTTAATGGCAGCAGAGTAAATAATTAACCTTTCCTTTTTGTTAAGAGTTTTGAAATTGAGTCAGAATAAGTCAGTGAAAATACAAAGGGTGTTAATTTACTTTATACATGGGCTAATCAACAATTCTAATTAATTTAAATGTTTTTGGGATGACTATGCATCTTTTATTAATATGTTTCCTGCAGTATGAATTATTTTTGTTAATTAGAAGTTCTTGTTAATACTTTCTCATGTATAGTTTTAAACTTTTCGGTAATATCAAATTATCTAAGTTCCTTGATTATTGCATCTGTGTATTTAGTTGCAAAAATTGAATATTAAAATCCATGTTTAAATTTTGGTCCAAAAATAAGAAAACATGTAAATTAGTATTTCAGTGACAGCAGTGACCAACATGCTTTATTCAGAAACCTGCTACTGACTTCAACAGGAGTTGGCATGAGTAAAATATGAAAGGTAGTTGAAAATTATTTTCAGCTTGAAAATGATTTTATAGACATTGTAAATAGAACTGTCAGGTGGCAAATCCTCAGTCAGACAACTCTGCAACTGAAATTTGCTAATGAAACACTTCTCTTCTACATCAAATTAGTACTTCTATGTTTGCTTTCACGAACTTAGAATGTTCTGTTAAAACAAACAGTGTCTTTGAATTCTAAAATGTCACAAATATACTGTTATGTTGCTATTATCTAGAGTTATTATGAAGTGTGTTCAGTTAGAGATTGGGTTTTATCATCTGTATTTGCAGTTGTAAGCATCAACACCGTAAGGTAATGAAGTCTAGATAAATATTAATATGAATATTGTTTGAGTATAGTGTCTAAGTTCTTTTCGGAAACAGTTTACTATGAAGTTTTAGGGAAAAACATTCTAAACTTAGTATGCTTTGTAATAAGGCTTTCCCTTTATAAACATATTTAATAGGTTTCTTTTTGGTGTTGTCTCAATAATCATTTAAGCTTTAGAGCTTTACATTGTAAATCTGGCTGATTTGCTATAGATTTGTTAATTGTTATATAAACCAAAAATAGTCCACAGTTTTCATCCTTGAATAAAAGGTCTGCACAATTTTAAATGACTGAGAACAAAACTTAATTTAGATTTTGAAATCCCGTAACTGAAATAGTAAGATTTTTGAAAGAGGAAAATAAATACATTGATGCTTCTTTTTCTCTGCAGGGTAAAAACAGCCTAGAAAATTATTAACTAAAATCCTTAAATATTACACAGTATTATATTGAAACTTTGTGGCACATTTGAAAAGAAAAGAGCCCAGTATTGTCCATCATAGCATGAGGACTAAAGCTGTTGAAGGTACATAGAAACCAACATCAGGATGGGTGCTCGCCTTTAAGGTAATCATTTGTCGTGTTTGATTTTTGAAAAACTTACCAAAAAAGCTTTTTTAATTTTAATGTGTCTCAATTCTGTGGTGGTCCCTTTGGGCTTGCTCTGCATTTTGGGCATCTGCACGCTTGCATCGCCACGGGTGAGTGGCCTGCGGTGGCTGGGACAGCCCCGCCTCTGGATCTTGGCATCTCTAACACGGCTGTGCCCACTTGGCTGCACTGTCGTGCCCCCACCGCCCCCCCACATTGCAGGAAGCAGGAATGGGACCTGTAGCAGCCACTGGAGGACTCCCTGGTCCTGGGGGTTGGGGGGCAGCTGCTTGAGACCCCCCTGGATGGTGTTTTTTGGCACAGCTGTGGTTGGTTCAGAGGTTGTGTTAGGCTCCGGCGGCTTTGGTTGCTGGGCACACGCCCCGGGATGACTCTCAGCGCTGGGTGACCCCGCTCCGCTCTGCAGCTGCTCGCGGCTGGCAGGGCTTTCCAGCTCCTTGGGTGCTGGGTGCCACGGTGTCTTTCATGCATCTCGAGCCTTGGCTTTGTTATGATACAGTGTTCCACCGTTCCGATGCAACTTTTCGACGGTGCTTCCAGTTTTGGCGCACGCAGCTCCACGCTGGCATTCCTGGCGTCACGCCCTGCCTGACTTCCAGCTCCCGCCTGTGCGCCGAAGCTGTAAGTGGGCACGCTGGGCACGTCCATGGTGACGAGGGCCATGTAGCAAAGCGATGGTTCTTGCAGCTGGGGCACATCCCCATTCTGAGGATGCACCCAGAGGTGGTAGCTCAGGCGGTCGTGGCACGGGCAAACTTCCGTGCAATGCCAACGCTGCGGATCCCAGCGTCAGGGGGAGCTCTGGTGGATAACAGCTGCTTTCCCCTCGGTTTCTCGCTTGTTTTCTCTGCTCACACACGGGGATGGCATTCACTCCCCCCACGGCTTCATCCACTCTCTGTCCTTGGCAGGTGTTTTGGCAGGTGGTGCTCGTGGCATCTCCACTGCCATCCCTGTGTCCCACTCGGCTTCCAACTGCCCCAGCTAGACTAAAACAAGCCTCCTGTGTTTTATAACATCCAGAGCGGCTTTCAGAGCCTGTTGCTCGTACTTTACCCTCCACTGAAGCAAAAAGAGGGTCCATAGTTTAAAGACTGGGTTTTCTTCCAGCGAAAACCATCCTCCCATTTTCTTGGCACCATTCTTCTATTTTAGGGGTATTTACGAAACGAACCTGGATTTAAGAGGGTTTTTCTGAGACAGCTCTGCTCACTGTATTTTTGAAGCTTTTTTTGCTGTAAAAATGCTCTTCTTGCCTTTTTTGGCACCTTTTTTGGCACCTTTTTTGCTGCGGACAGGCTCTGCAGGCACTGTCCTCTGTCTCTCCCACTCTGCTCATGGAAAATGGCTGTGTCCTCTTGTCAGAGTCACCACTTATTACGTTACAGGTCGTAAGAGACAGATTCACAACTGGACTCACCGATGATCATGAGACAAACAGCAGAGATTTATTATGGCCACCTCCTCTTTTATGGGGTTCAAAATTCCCAGGCTTAGACAACTGATTGGTTGGGGTCTCAGCACCACCCAGCTCCCTGGCCAGGGATACCTTTGCATTCAGGATTGAATAGGACTGGCTGTTTGAGCTCAAATCCATCCTAACATTGCTCACCCAGGGACTTGTTCATCTCTAGGCTCGTCTAGTTTGGGGGTCTGTTATGGCCAAAATTATCTTTGTGGCTACAGACCAGCTGCAGCCCTGACAGGCTCAGACACAGCAGTGCCTGGGAGCTGAGCCCCTGCAGCCCAGGCAGGCACACATGAGTGGATGGCAGGGAACATCAGAGAGCAGCTCTGGCTCAAGGCTATCCTACATCATTTAGCAGGAATGTTTCAGGATAGATGGGGAGCGAAGTGAGGGGAGTGAATGGATCCAGCCAGTAAGCTCCAGAGGGTGTTCTGGTGTTCCTGAGCCCAGGCTATTCCAGCTGATGGCAACAGGCACAATCCAGTATTAGTTTATGATGCTAGTGAAGAACTGCCTGCCGTGTTGGAAAATGGCACTGCAGTGACTACAGAGCTCCTCTGAGAGCCCCAGGCAGAAAGCAAGGGTGGCTAAGGGATAAAAACAACTGGGTGAGGATGAGGAATTCAGGAAGCAAAATTAAAGCTGTCAGTTAAGAAGATAAAGACCTGTCTGTGGTAGGATGTCTGGACTTGGACATCTCTGAAATGCCTCAGATTCCATAAGTAAAGGTGGTCAGGAAATTAAAGAAGCAGTGAAGCGTGACTGAGGATGCAGGAATGTGGGAGAGGGTTAGCACCTGTTCAGGTCTGGAGGAATTTCTGGAATAGCTGAGTCTACACATGAATGGACTTCACGTAAGTGCAAACAGTTCCCTGGCACCTCAGATGAAACATGGGTGATATCTTGAAAGTACAGACTGGGGACAGGTAGTCCAGGAGAGGCTCAGGAGTGTATCTTCCAAGAGTTAAATCACTAAAACTCTGTAGCCTTAGGAAAATAGTAAGACAGAAATCAATTAAAAAGTCAGGTAGGAAACACGACATCTTTGAGAAGTGATGCCAAATTCAAGCAGGGTGCATAGAAACAGGCAATAAGGTGAAGACAAAGAGACATGTCTTTCTAGGCTAGAATTCCAGAGGAATGCAGTAGAGCAAGTGAAAATCCAGGATAAGTAACTCTGTTGGCTTAAATATCTTATAAGCTGAGACAAGGAAGTGTATCTGTGGCACCCTGAATTTCAGAGTACGAGCTTTGTAGGAAGGCTGAAATAGGCTGAGCTTGTGAACAAAGTGAGCAGCTTCAAAGGGAAGGGGAGGGTAAAAGTGTCATGCTCAGAATGACCAGCATCCACCAGAATGTGTATGGATCAAATCCCAAGCCTAAAGAGAAACAGCACATCATTGAGGCAACACTACCAACCCGTGGAGTGACAGGAATACATCCACAGAGGCTGGAAGAGAAGCAGAAAGGCTGAGAGGGCAGAAATTCTCATGGGAGACTTGTGCTGTTCCACACAGAACACACAAGTGCCTGAACCAAAGGAGACACTTTCACACATACCCAGGCGTTTCTTGGTACTACCAGCAAAATTATACAGAAGTCTCTGACTCTTCCTGTGGACCTAAGCTGCTCCAAAGTAGGATGACTGAAAAAATCCCTCTGTTAGAGCATTCATCACTCAGTAGATTCAATCATGTTTTTAGAGGGGATAAGGCTCCCATAACAGCAACAACAACAAAAAGGGTAAGTTCAGTGCACCTGGGTTTTGAGTCAACATGGCTGTTGGGAGGGAGGTCACCCCTCATGTGTGAGAGTTACCTGAAACATCAGTGAATGAGCAGAGAGGGCAGATTTGGATTTTCAGAAGGGGTTTTCTGAGATTTTTTGTGTGCCTGTGTTTTTTAACAGGTGTGTCCTCATAGAGCTGAAGGATGCTCCTCTTAGGAAACAGCTGCTCTTGAGAAGGTAAATAGTTCAGAACCTCAACGATCATTTTTCACCACAATGGGAGTCCTAAAGGGAACAACCTGCAGTGAGGTGGCCTGGAAAGCCCTGGGGACCAGGCTGAGCCAGACCACCAAGGGAAACAGCCTTGAACTGTGAGGTTTGATGGGAGGAGAGGGTGGCTGGAACAGCACAGACACAGGAATCAGCACCTGTGAACAAGGATCAATGGAGAACCTTCCTACCACAGAGATAACAATGAGGGAGAGGGATCATGAAATATCCTGATTAGGAAGGGATCCACAAGGATTGAGTCCAGCTCCTGGCCCTGCACAGGACACCCCAACAATCCCATCCCATCCTTGAGAGCCTTGTCCAAGCTCGTGCTTCACAGAAGGCAAACACATGTCCACTAACAGTCCTCACAGACTTATTGTCCACGTGTTCCTGTAGCAAATCCAAGCAGGGACAGTAATTATCACTTTCCAATAGTATGGATAGTATTAAAATTTATAAAGACGTGTAAAAAAACCAGAATTTGAATTAAGAGCATTCTCAGAAACCAGTAGGAAATACCATCTGACTAAAGCAGTAACAGAACTCCAAGCAACGTTTTCCTCACAAACTCAAAGTTAAATAAAACCACAACACTAAAAAAACTTGAAAATGAGCATCAACACTAGAGGAAAAGTGTTGGGGTTTTTGCCTTTTTTTGAAAAAACTACATGTGTACCAAATGCACCAGTACAAATACCGATATGAAACAACGACCTCGGAGAGCCGGTGTGGACCAAATGGGCAATGCTGGAGTGATCCCATTTCCATGGGTATAAGATCTGTGAAGATGTGAGAGCCAGGGAGAGACTGTGTAATAATTTTATTGTCACTGCATACTTTTATCAGACTGAAGGAGTGGTTATTATAAGCTTGTATTGCTCTCATTTTATGATGGCTGTCGCCAGGAAGGAGGTAATAGTTCGCAGATAAGGACATCTCGGAACAGACTTGAAAGACAAGGAACAAAGCCATTACCTTGGAGTATCCTGTCTTTAACAACACTGTTTTGCCAATCCAGGAAAATAAAAGATAAAAGGACTATAAACAGTTAAAAAGTAACCTGATCCCTGTGAACAGAGGCAAGTGGTTATGATCAAAAGCCAAGGCAGGATTTAAAGCTACACTCCCTGAGCAGCAAGAGAGAACTGGTTTGAGTTGCACAAGGCAATTACACCATCCCTGAGATCCCAGGATTTCTGCAGGAAGCTGGGACCTGCGAGGATCCCCAGGGAGGAACTCAGCAGGTGAGGAACTCAGCAAAGCCAGGCCTACACCCAGCTTTTCCTACCTGGTCTGGTTGGAAATCAAACACCTGTCTTCAAAGAAGGCGGCTAATGGCTGTGAATTACTGGCCAGGAAGCAAAGCACAGATGGTCAATGGAAGTTGAACTTCCTGAACTAGTCAGAGGGAATCACACCCCTAGATCCAGCAGGGAAGAAGGCTCGACATACAGAGACTCTACCTGGGGCAGGGACCCACAGGCTGTGCACTCCAAAACCGAGCAGTTCAGGACAACTTTTATTTGGCATCCTTGAATAAAGTGTGTAAATGCCAGCAAAGTCATGTGACCAGTTCCAAAGAAACAACGTGGTGAGTAGGGCAGAGGTGAAATGGAAATCCCCTCCCAAATTTAGTCCTTGTGGCCTGGATTCTTCAGGAAAAGAGAACAGGCAGCAAGCTCCAAAACTGGGATTTCCCCAGTCCAGTGTGTCTGAGGTTTCTTATGGTCTTCACAGGAAACAGTGACCTGGAACTGTCCAATCCATAGGTAATGGGGATGCCTGGACTGTCTGGGACAGAGGGATACTGGCTGGAGGCTGAGGGATACTGGTGGTTTCAAGAATAGGATTATAGGGAATGCACAAATGAGTATGTCCATCAAAGTTTGAAATCCCATTGCCTTAATGCCACCTGCTGCAAACAGTGCAGCTGCCCTTCTCCACGAGTCCTGTGTTCCTGCAGGAACAGAAGACAGGCTGGAAACACTGATTGGTGGCAAAAGGTCCCTTCCACCATGAGAGTGGAAAACCTTGTAGAGACCTCCACCTCAATGCCCACAGGGACCACCTCCAACACTGGCTCACCTGAAAAATGACACCACAATGATGGAGAACACCCCTGCTGGGGATGTGCCCAGCACCCCACCATGTTCCCAGGGAATGCTCTTTTCCCTTGCACACTGTGAACCTCCCAAGCTGCACTCTGGGGCCGTCACCTCTTGTTCTGTCCTGTGTCACTGCCAGGAGTTTTACTCCACGCCCTTTGTGAATGCCCTGCCAGCAGCAGGAGGCAGATCACCCTTCAGCTTCCCCTGCTCTGACTGAATGAGCCTCACTCATTCTCTGACTCCTGTGCCTCTCGACAGCTCTCCACTGGTTCACCCCAGCTCCTCACAGAGCTGAACAGCTGCCTGAGTGTGTAAAAACTGTGGTTGTTACGTCAAACAGAGCATTTTAGAGAGAAGGACTGACCACAAAGACAAATCCACAATGGACGGGACCTCCAGACTCCTAAATATCTTCCCTGAGGAATTAGAGCCACCACATTATAAACTACCTGAGTCAGCATTTACGGTTCCTGCTACCTCTGATGTTTGGGCTGTATTCCCTCTCCAATTCCATGATGTGAAAGGCATAAAGAAAGGGGATCTGGTTCATACTCTGATCTGCCTGGGGGCTGTCAAGGCCAGGAAGGAGGATTAGCTGGAGTCTGACTCACTCACTGTTCTGCACAGGAATTACCAAGGGAACAGTAAGGCAAGAGGAGAGTGGGGAGAGCCGGTGATGAAACACTCACTTGTAGTTGTTGTTGATGTCAGAGACTCGCCAGGCGTTCTGCAGGTCGAAGCCCATCCTCACCAGCTCCATCTCAAACCGGAACCTCACGTGGTCCCCTGAGGAACAGAGCACAGGGAGTTACTGAGAGCACGGAGGAAATATGAACTTGTTTGTGGAACTCCACAGCAACTGTCACAGGCTGCAGAGTCACAAAACCACAGAAAGGTTTAGGTCGGAAGGGACCTGGAGCTCATCCTGTTCCACCCCCTGCCATGGACAGGGACACTTTCCACTATCCCAGGTTGCTCCAAGCCCCATCCAGTCTGGCCTTTGACACTTCCAGGGATCCAGCTGCTCTGGGCACCCTTTGCCAGGGCCTCTCCATTCCCCGATTAAAGAATTCATCCTAACACTTCATCTAACCCTGCCCTCTGTCACTTTAACACTGTTCCCCTATGTCCTGTCCCTATCCACCCATATAGAAAGTCTCTCTCTCTTTTTTATAAGCTCCTTTATGCACTGGAAGGGGCTCTGAGGTCTCCCTTGAGACTTCTCCAGCTCTCTCAGCTTGGCTGTAGAGCACAGGGGCTCCAGCCCTGGGAGCATCTTTTTGGCAATGAAAAACTCCAGGGCAACTGGATGGCAGCAGGGACTGTGTGCTTCAGAAGCCAGAAAGAATTGTCCCTCACAGCATTTCCCTGCTTGTTTTGTCAAGTCAGATTTCATCTCAGGGCACAGAAACAGCCCCTCCATGTCAAAGGGGCGTGTGGGGGTTAATTTAATCCACTTCTGCCTGTCTGGCAAACAGCTTCCAAAGTGGATGTCAGGAACCCTATGGCAAGGAGCACTGAACACCCACCCCAGGCAGTTCCTTCCTTCAGACTGCTCTCAGATGCTGACTTAGGGTTTCCTCTCTCATATTTTAGCCTTGCCTCACAAATTCTGGATGCCTGACACTGTTGCTCCAGTGTCAAATCTTGTTAACAAATAAATACTGCAAAGCTCTTCGCCTCAGCCATATCCTGCAGCAATGACTTGCACAGCTGGGTTTATCTATACTAAACACTTTCCCTAAGGGAAACACAGCAAATATCTCTGATTGCTGGGGTTTGGAGCATGGTAAGGACACGGAGCTTATATTTCCCCTATCAGCTTCTCTTGGAATAGCAGTACTACTGAACCCCATCCCTCCATCTAGCTTGACTTTGGACATTCCATTCAGGCTACTGCTGCCCTCCTCTAGGATCAGCTCATTTTTCAGTACAAAGCCAGGTTCCTCACTCATTTTAATTGTTTCTAAACAGCTTCATCATTGATAAGACAAAGCAACTGCAAGCAAACTTTGTGTTCCCAGGGAACGGAAACTCCCAGTCCACATGAGGGCACCAGCACAACTCTGGTTTCCTCTTCATGGACTCAAAGACTTGATCTGTGTCTGTGTGAGGATGAGCCAGAGCTCTCCAAAGACCTGATCCGGGGAATGTCACAGCATTTTCGGGTGTTGGAGAAGAGATGCAAATGGGCTTATATTAATTATGATGCTGTTTGCCACTCCAGGACAGGACTGCCTGAGGTCTCTATCACTGTAATGAGAGAACTTAAGTATGGCATGTTTTCTCACAAGCAGAAAAGGAAAAGCTGCTTCTGGGTTGCTGGGTCAGAAAGTTTTTTGTTGTGGTTGTAACTAACTCCTTTCACTGTGTTTCTTATCCAGCAACATATGGCCATCAGCTGGACCTCTAGGCCAGGCACAGGACGACCCAGAGAGGCAAATCTGAAACCAGAAAGAGTTTATGAGCTCAACTGCAGTGCAGTGCTGCTGGCCAGAGCAGCAGGAAGGGCCAGGCCAGGAGCTCACCTGGACGACAGAGATGTGCGTGTTGATCCTCCTCATCCACACACACCCCCAAGCACCAGGCGTGGTAGGCAAACGCAAAGAGATCCTCAGGCTTGGCAGGGCGGGCGATGGCTCGAGTCAGCCTCTTCAGCCACTCCTGGCACTGCTTGAAGGTGGAGAAATGGCACCTGCAAACCCAAAGGCAAATCACCCTCAGCAGGGACATTCACCCAGCCAGCACTGAGCCAGGAAAAGGAACACGGCCCCAAGCCTTAGAACCCTGACCATGGATAGCTCAATTCCAACGGCAGCACAGACGGAGCCACCAGAGCTGGTCCCAGCCTTCAGCAGCAGCAGCTGTAGCACAGCAGTAAACCAGATACCTGATCACTTTGGAGTCCTTGCAGACGATGTGAAGCTGGAACATATCCCGACACTCCACACTTTCCATCATCCTCAAAGGCACCTGCGAGGGAGGGACAGATGTAGGGCATGACAAGGCACACCACAGGCCAGAGCAGCCCCAGCAGCCATGCCTGCAGGCTCCTCATGCTCCAGCACGGCTCTAGCAGTCACGAGCTGCTTCTGTGAACTACAATCCCACTCTCAGGGTCATGGAGCTCCATGAGTCAGCACAGAGCTCTTCCATTATTATTATTCTGATTCCTGTTCTCTCCCTTGGCAGTCTCCCTCTTGGGGCCAGTTCCTGACTCAGTCACATCCAGCCAAGCACAGGTAACTCAGCCAAACAACAGCTGCAGTAAGAGACAGCAAGTCAAGGCAGTGAAAGAAAATCTCAAGCTCCCACAGCCTGACTTTGTGTTGGTGAGAAGTCTCAATTAAACGGGCCTACAAGAGACCTCAACAGCCTTAAAACCACTAAAGTTATTGCTTGGATTTAAAGAAAACAGAAAGGAAAGACCTAATTACTATCCAGAGGAAAACCCCATCTTCACACTTAAATACAGCAGCAAAACAGCAACCGCACACGCAGGCCTGGCATCTTCCAAGACGCATCCTCCTGTGCCACAACCCCCAGGGGTATTCTCACCCCCCCTGCTCTGAAACCCTGCGAGAGGTGATGGTGCAGGCAGAGCCAGACTCACATTGATCACAGAGTCCTTGAATTTGATATGCAGGCGGTAGTTGGAGATGGCGATCACAGCGTCATTGGCATGGCCCAGGTACTCCACCCCCTCACCCTGCAACACAGTGAATGGCACCTGGAAGGGAGACAGCACCAGGTCAGCTCACACGGGTACTTTGTGCATTGGAATTTCCAGAGCCGCTCTTCCCAGTGCCTCCACAGCGCCTCTCCCAAGGAGCCACACCTAGCAAGGTGCTCCCCTGAGAGCAGCACGGACAGCACCGGTTCCACTGCCCAGCCTCACACACGGAGATCTCCCCAGGGATGCCTCCGGAGCCAGTGAGCACCTCCTGAGGGATCACCTGTGTGCCATGCACACCTCGCAGTGTGGGGTGGCCTGGGGATAGAGGGACCGATGGTCCCTGCTCTTCAGAGATGGGAAACCAGCCCTGGGACAAGAGGCATGGAGAAGGACACTACCATAGAACAGCTCAGAGAGAAGAGGGGAGTGCTCTGCACAGCCTCTGATAGAGCCCAGCACCATGGGGAAGCACTGCAAGGGGCTGCCCAGGGAGGTGGTGGTGTCACCATCCCTGGAGGCATCCAAGGAACAACTGGATGTGGCACTCACTGCTCTGGGCTGGGTGAAAACATGGGGATCAGCCACAGGTTGGACTTGATGGTCTTGGGGGGTCTTTTCCAACCTCAATGATTCTGGAATTCTGTGACTGATCAGAAGCCTCTGTCCCAGGGCAGTGTCACTTCTGTGATCCTGCTGTGCCATTTAAACCTGGGGGGCCCTCAGCAGCCCTGTGAGACTCAGCAGTACCATCCAGGTAAGCAAACAAACTGAAGTTGTACCCAGTTTCTGCTAACAAGGCTCTCAGTGATTCTCTGTGTATAGTTATTTATATGACCGAGGAAGCTTATCCCGATTAAGCAAGAAAGCTTCATTAAAGTTACCTGCATTTCATTTTTTAAAATATCTTAGTAACATTCACAATCATGTCTGTTTTTCCCCATCAGTCTGGACATGCCACAGTTATTTTTAAAACACGAGATTCTGGCAGACAGTCAAGTTTGACTTTTCTTATATTAGAAAATAAGAAGGCAGAACAGCCTAAAATTCACCAAGCCCCTTTGTCCTTAGCTAATCAGGCTCCTCCTGCTGCCTGAATGCCACCTACACCAGGTGATGTCGGTAACCAATTATGCAAAAATGTCACGACGATTTATTATTTCAGACAGAGCTGAACATGCCAGACAGGGCAGCCAATGACACAATTCATTACCCTGTAATTAGTACAAGTCAGACCACCTTCTCTTTATTTTGAAGTTGTTTCTATGTCTTGGGTATAAAAACCTGAATTTCCTGGATGTCAGACTTCAAGTGACAACTGTACTAAGAACTTCTCCTTTCTTTGTACAAAAATAACCACCTTAGCCTGGCATCTGTCCAAACACTCTTGAAAAATATTAATTATTAATAATTAATATTTTATAATAAAGAGAATATCCTCTCTTTATTTCTGCAGTTGATTTCTGCACACTTGCCAGAGCTGTTTTTATCTGGCATATGTCTCTCCTGCTTACGTGGCTCTTTCACACAGCAACAGAAAGGAGACAGAACAGAAAGGAGATGGTAAGGCTGCAAGAACCGATGGAGGGAAATCCTGGGATAAACCAGCAGGTGCCCCAATACAGCCTGTTATCAACTAATGGCATCCTTCTAGAGTCACAGGATCCTGGAATGGTTTGTGCTGGGAGTGACATCCCAACCCAAGCTCATCCAGTTCCATGCCCTGCCATGGGCACAGACATCTTCCACTAGGCCAGGTTACAGGCCTCATCCAAGCTGGCCTTGAACACTCAGCTTTACAATAAGGCAACTGAAGGCAAATTACCCTTGGGAGTGTTGAACTTTACTTCTCCACACAGCAAACTAAGGCAGAGTCTGCTCTTCTCAAGAAGTTTCAATTCAGAGCCGCCCCAGCCGCTTCACCTCTCAAAGTCACAGCCCTGCAGCCCAGACCCTGCACAACTGCCCAGCCTGTGGCTGCTCCTTCAAGCCATTAGCTGTCAGCTCTTGCTTTCCCCAGCACTGTTTGCCAAGGCAGTGACAATCTCAGAACAAACTCAAACACTGCAGCAAGAACAAGTTGAGCCTGGCTAGAGCCCCAGGAGGAGCACGATGAGCACTGCATGATGTTAAAGGAAGCAGGAGGGAATGCTGCACAGTAGCGACAGCATCCGGGGCTCTTCCCAGGGCTTTCTGCAGCAGGAGGCTGGAGTCATATGGAGGTTCCTTCTGCCAGCCACCACGCAGCAGTAAAAACACCAGGAGCAGGGTGTTTGAGGGGAGAGCAGGCAGTGCAGTTGCACGCTGTGGCTGCACAGAGCACAGCCCCCACGCTTCCCCTGTCCCGGGAATCTCCCTGGATGCAGGCTGCAGGGCTGGGCAGGCAGTGGCACATTCCCATAGGGAATGCCCAGGCTGGCCATGCACTGCAGCAGCTCCGGCGGTGCCCCCAGCAGCCGGTGATGCCAGACACATCCTGCCAGGGATGGGCAGGCAGGGACAGGGCCTTGGGAACAGCCAGCCTGGTCCTCATGCACAGAGACCTGCTGCTCCAAATGTGGCCCCAGCATCGGCCCACCCATGGCCTCCAGAATGTGCTGTGCTGGAGAGCTGCTCTGCAGAGCCCAGCCTGCCACTTGCCAGAGCTGTTTGGGTGTTTTTACTTCCTTACCTGCAGTGACTCCTCCTCCTTTATGAGCTCCTTCGGGGGGAACAAGTCCTTGGCCTGGATGTACTCCAAACTGGGAGGGCCTTCCTCACCCTGCATTGCAAACAGAGCACACAGTCAGACAGCCTCACAGCACGTGCTGTGAAAGCAAAAAATTGAAGCTGCTGGATACTCTTGGCACCCCAGGAGCTTGGGGATACCGGTGCATGGAAATGCCCGTTCTGCCTCCACACCCCAGCAGTTCATCTGGCTGTTGCAGAGTGTCCACAGCACAGTGAAACGCTAAAGCCTCCAAGTCCCACCTCTTCAGCTGAATGGCGTTTGGAAAACCAAGCAGACACACCTTGACCACAGGGGATTGACATGACAGTAACTTGTCATGTCAGCTGTTCATGTTACCCGCTCCATGGCACCAGAGCAGACACCATGACACAGAGGGTTTCCATCTAGTCACAGCCTAGTGTCAGCCTACTCTTCCTCCTCTTAAGGACTGCTTTGTTGTGGGAGTTTTTGTTTTCACTCTCACAAAGAAATCTGGGAAGAGCCTGAATCTTCTGGAGGAGAAACTGTGAACAACCTACAACCCTACAACTGCACTCCAGTGCACATAATTCACAACAGGCACTACTGACTGGTGCCAGCACCAAGCCCAGGGCAGCTGGGCATGTCCAGCCTGCTCAGATGGACACCCCAGAAAACTCACAGAGGCCTCAGGATCGTCTGACAGATCACATGGAACCTGCATATGCCATCCTTGACAAGTGGAGTGTATGTCTCAGTTTGGAACACGAGAATCTTCATAAAATCAGAGTATCTTGAGCTGGAAGGGATAAGGATCATCAAGTCCCACTCCTGGCCCTGCATAGGATACCATCACAAAATGTCTCAGAGCATTGTTCCAATGCTCCTCGTGCTCTGATGTGAACTCTTGGTGACAATTTTCACCAGCCCTCACCCAGGCCCTGTCACATCACTGAATTGCTGCCCAAAGGAGCGGCACCTGGGAATTCAGCTGCAGATGCTCACTGCTGGGAATCCAGGATGGTGTTAATTCCACATGTCTTTGGTGTGGGAATGTTTACTTCATAAGGCTGCTTGTCCTCTAGTTCTAGGCTCTAGCATTTTCCAGGAAACACTGCTTTCTGTAAGCACTGAGTAATATTTTAAAACTACATATCTTTCTGGATATGTCACCCAAGACAGAATCCCAATTTCAACCCGAAGAAAGGAGACTGAAATATTGAAAATTATTCACGAATATTGAAAATTATGCTGAATTCTCTTGTGTTACTGACAGGGACTGAAGCCTCAGCACCTGCAGGAACAGCCTTGCCTGAGGTGCTCCCTGGACCTCAGACAGGAGCAGCGAGACCCCTCCCACCCCACATCCAAAGAACCTGCATGCATATAACGTTGTTAGAACCTTCATAAAACTTCGCATCAGCCCCAGCTGGAGGCAAAGGCACTGCCCCTGTCACCACACTGTGAGGGACACAAGCCACAGCTCCAGCAGCAGCAGATGCTCACTGGGGACCACGGGAGGCTCGGCACCCCTCCTGCCAGCGGCTCACTCCGAGGCTGAGACACCAGCGCAGGAGAGCACAAAGGGAAGGTGTGTGCCCGTGTGCTGGTGCAGCAGCCAGGAAGCAGAGATCCTCTCCCATTGTCACTTTGCAGTTCACAGAGAAATCCCAGGGAGCAGCAGGAACTGGAACAGGGCAGCCTGAGCTCTCCACCCGCCTGGGTGTCCTTGAGTCCCTCCTCGCCTGCAGCACAGGGCGGGCAGAGGCTGAGCATCCCCTCCTGCCACAGCCCCATCCCGGGTACCAGCAGGGTAGGGGTCAGAACCCTGCTCTCTTCACAAGCCTCCTGAAGCCCTCAGAGCCCATCTGGCCAGGAGCGTCCTGGGGGGTTCAGGGTGGGTCTGCAGGAAGGGTTAGAGCAGGAATCCCCTTCTCGCTGAAGGTACAAAAGGCGCCGAGCGCAGGCCCCTGTCTCCGCACAGCGTAGCACCAGAGGGGTCCTGCACAGCCGCAGCCGGGGAGGGGGTGCGGGGCTCCCCGGGGGTCAGCTGCTCTAGCACGGTAATTTTCCAGCTCCAGGCAGGGTGCAGAGCCTGCAGGGCCCAACACAGTGACCGGGGCCTGCCGGGGCTCAGCCCACGGTGCCGGGTACTGCTGTGCCCTTGGGCCCAGCCAGGGCAGCAGGTACGGGCCACGCTGTCCTCCGGCGGCGTGCGGGAAGGGGATCCCTTCTCCTCGGGCAGATCCAGAGGATGCCTCCACCGGTATGTAAGCTGGAGAACGCAGCTGGCTTACAGCCCCGCTTCCACGGAGGAGAGAAGGGGAATAAAAAGCAGCACTTACAAAGCAGTTGAGCATGGAGCAGGAGACGCGGCCTGGCAGACTCATGTTCATTTCCAGAGGCGGCAGCAGGGCCGGGCAGGCACAAGCAGCATCTCCTCCCTCCGGCTGCGAGCTGCGGCCCCGGCACTGCGGCAGCGTCCCCGCTCCGCCGGGAAGGGCAGGAGCATCCCGGCCGCCGGCGGCCCGAACAGGTGCCACCGCCGCCGCCGCCGCCGCTGACAATGGAGGGAGGGCGGGCGGAGGACGGGCAGACTCCACCTCCCTCCCAGGGCGGCCGAGCGCGCCTCTGCCATCTGAGCGTCTCCGTGACGGGAGAGACAGAAAATGGAGCGGGCGGCGGGATCGCGGGCACGGCGCGTTCCTCCACCGGGAGCGGCATTCCCCGGCCATGGCGCTGCTCACCTGCCTCGTGCCGCATTGATGGCGGCAGCGGGGAGCGCCGAGAACAATAGCGGGAAGGCGGCTTCGTGCCCCGGCACCGCACCCTCTGCCCCGAGCCCTCCAGCCTGGCACCGAGCCCTTCACCAATCCCTCCACCCCGGCACGGAGCCTTCTGCCCCGAGCACACTGACCCTACACCAACACCTCCATGCCAGCACTGAGCCTTCTGCTCCAAGAGCTCTGGCCCAGCTCCATGCCCTCTGCTCCCAGCCCTCCACACTGGCACAGAGCCCTCTGCCCTGAGCCCTTCAACCCTGTGCCGACCCCTCAACCACAGCATCAAGCCCTTTGCCCCGAGGCCTCTGCACCAGCACTGACCCCCCAGCCCTTCACACTCCAATTCTGAGCCCCCTTCCCTGGTTCCGAGTCCCCAGCCTCAGCCCCGCTCCCAGAAGCTCAGGCAGGACCTGCCACTGCACCCCTGAGTCCGCTCTGCTCCCGCAGCCCTCTGTGCCTGGACAGGGAGATGAGGATAAAGGGGCTGCCCTGCTGCATCTCATCACTCAGCACTCCCAAAATTTTAAGTCCTCCTTTCCAGGAGCTTCATGTGCGCAGGGAGTAGCTGGATGTCCCTGGCTTCCACCAACACCTGTGTGGTGGAGCCTGGGCCCTGGAGTGGACAGGCTCCTCTCGCTGACCACTTGGACACTTAGCTCCCATGTGAAGTTTCCTTAGCTCCTGTTGGCAATGCTCACAGACACAGGGTAAGGCTGTGGGTGCAGGAAATGCTGTTGTTGAGCACCCACTTCCCCACCCCAGCCCCCTAAAAGCTCATCTTTACTACCCGCTGTTCATCAAGCCTAGAAGCAAACAGCTCCCAGGTCACAGCCTATCCCAGGAACCACAGGAGCAACTTCCTGGGCAAACTCATCTCCACTTCTACCATCAGCTGCTGCTTTGCCCACACCAGTGAGCCAGAGGGAGATCTCTTTGTTAAAATGCAAAATTAAAACCTGACCCATCATCAATCCTCAAAGGCCGCACTCTCTGGTTCAAATCACACCAACTTGTTGCTCCCAAAACACAAATCCAAACAGCACAGCCTGTAGCCATTGAGCTCTTCTTAAATGTGTTTGCCCCAAAGACACCACAGACAGCTCTCCCCAGCAATACCAATGGGATCTCAAAGGGTTTTTCTCAAGTCAGATAAAAGACTTCAGCATTTCTCTGCAAAATTGTTCAGGGTTAGATTATTCAGAGCTCCCTCGGCTAAGAGGACAGCTTTGTGACACCCAGATATGCTGCCCACTGTCACCTGCAGGACAAAATTCACTTCCATGAGCTCCCTTGCTGACAAAACAATCCCACAGACTCACATGGTTACACCAGCTTTACTACTTAGGATAAAAGACTTAGGAGAACACATAGCCACACCTGGAGATAAGCCATGAAATCTCATTTCACCCCTGCTCTGCCCCACTCCACCATTTACACGGAGTACAGGGGGTGGATGTCAGGCATTGCCTATCCTTGGGGCACCTGAACCAGCTGGCAACCACAACCAAAGCACAAGAACAGAGGGTTATGGACACAAACAAAGGGTTACACATAAGGACAGAGGGTTATGGATGAGGTTACGGATTTGTCTTGGCCAAAAAAAGTTGCTGGAGAGGTGCCCTGCTCCCTGCAGGTGACCTTTGCCTGGGTCACTGAAGGAAATGCTAAGAAACCAAAGAAGCTAAAGCTGAAGGAACCTTTTATACTGGAGAGAAAATGTGGCTATAAACACTGTAAAGCCAATATTTATTATTTTTCTGACATGTAGCAGAGGAAAAGCAACACAGCAGCGCGTCCAGAGGACAGCCGAAGTCTGGGAGTCTCTTGGGCAGCGTGAGCACACATTGCTGTTAAATGCACACGGCACAAGACCAGAGTTTATAAAACACACAAAACCACAGACAAGGTAGGTAAGAGGTCTGCTCCAACCCACAGTGAGATTTTTAGGGCCAAGGCTCAGTTCAGCGCCTGGCACAGGGATTGTTTGCAGAAGGACTTTTGTAACCCCTCTAAGCTGCAGCTGTGCAGAGTTAAAGGGCTGCTCGTCAGATCACTACTCTGAATTTCCAACCTAAGCTGACCTGAACATCCACAAATAGAACTTCTGCTTTCACTGAAATATTTCTGCACTTTTAGTATCAGAAAAAGACTCACGCACAACTTAGAAACTTCTGCCCAAGCACTGAGCCTGGTGCAGAGCAAAAACCTTGCTCTGAAGTTCAGTGGCTTCACAGACTTTCAAGAGGAACTTGACTCAGACTCTGCTTTCACTTCCTTCAAGAGTTCCCAAAATACCTGCCCTCTTTCCCTCCAGTGACCCAGGCAAAGGCGGGAGTGGTGCTGGGCTGCCCAGCGCAGGACTGCAGAATGCTCCAGAGTCCTTAGCTGGTTTAAATCAGAGGGATTTCCTAAATGCCACCTTGGATGCCTCCCCATCTGGGCTCTGCTCCACATTCCCAAACCACTGAGGAAGATCAGGTTATTTCACAGAACTGGGCTCCTCTGAGTGTTCTCAGTGTGTTTGTGTGTTCATGTAGGCAGAGAGTATCTTCCAACTGCCATTCCAAGTGATTCTCAACTCTGAGGATGAGGAGCTGAATGTAATGTGGGCAGCATGTTCTTAAGGGCAGCTGGCAGTGATTTGCTCCTTTTCCCTCCCACTAGCAGTGCCCCTTGTTCCTGTGCTGCTCCTCCCACCCCTCCAGCTATCCCTGAATCCACACTGCAGGTAAACAGCTTGCAGCCTTCTCCTGAAGGTCCCAAAAGGGATTTGGAGGCTTGGAGATGAGCCAGTGCTTGGCAAAGATAGGACTGGCGCTCAAGGGGCCATCCTGCAGCTTCCAAAGGAGATGATATTCCCTATGGAGACAAGCCTGCATGCACCAGGAGCTCAGCCTGCAGCACGGGGTTCACAGAGAACATCTGGCCCTCCAGTGTCCATGGAATCTGCATTGGCAGCATGGGACAGGCATCAGGATGCTGAAATCTCTCTCGTGGTCTGGAGCCAGTCAGCATCCTGAAATGAATAATTTTGTCACTGGCAAATTTGGGAAAGTGTGGGCCAGGGTGCAGCTAATTCCCACCTGGCCAGGTCCCTTTTAACCCAAACCATTCCATGATTCTAAGAGAAAAACTGGTCCCATTCACTGCAGGGAGTTGCCAGCACACCGGACTCAGCCTTCCATAGACACGTACGCCCTTCCCAACCCTGGCATAGCTTTATCATCTATTACTTTTTAGCATCAAAAATAAAATAGCTCTCTCCTTAGGCAGGAGGCACCATACCCATGCCTTCTATAGATTAAGGGTGGGCTTTTCCTCTCTCCAGCACAGGGCATCACCCCAGAGATGGAGGGGAGGGAAGGCAAGGGCTGGCAGAAATCTGCATGCGCAGCCCTGTTCCTGGTAGCACATCCACTGCACAGAGTGCCCTGATCCGCCTCCAGCTGGAGAAAACAGACAGAAAAATTGGCAGGAGGTGACTGCCCTGGGAAGGGGATTCCAGGACATGAGAAGTAAGTCAGCAGGAGCCAGGGAGGCTCTGTCTGACAGCCAGGGGCTCCAGCAGCAGAGGGGCCATCAGGATACTCTAGATCATTCCAGGTCTGAGTGTTTATTTTCAGTGAAGATCAAGCTAGGAGCTGATTATCTAGACCTTTTTTTCTAGGTGAGATGGGGAAGGGAGAGACTTGCATCATTTATCTCATTCTAACAGTTAAAATTTTTATTCTCTTTCTGCCTGGCAGATGCCTACATTGGGTGAGATGAGCTGCACTCAGACACATATTTCTCTCTCTCTCTCCCCATAAGCTGATTCTGGGACTGATGAGCTGTGGCCAAAGGCACTTCTTGTTCTGCCTCCACTACTGTCTGCATAAAGGGCATCTTTGTTCCAGGTTCCTCTACATAAATAGTTCATTTCCTCAAAGCCTAGGGCAGTTTCTGGGTGAACTGAAAGCTGCTGAACCTGAGGTGGAAACAAACCATTAAACCTGTGCCAAGAGAAGTTACTGTTTTATACCCCGTAAATCAGGACTGGGATGGTGGGTGTCATCTTTTCATCTGGATAGGATGACAGAAGAGCTTATAGATCTGTAGTACTGCATTTGGTACTTGTTCAGAAAGGTGTCCAGAGGAGAGCAAGGAACTGAATATGCAGCAAGAAGCTTTTGAGGAGAGGGACAAAAGGGCACGAGTCATGGGCTGTCACCTCCATGCACCAGCACAAGGGGATGAGCGGTGGCTGCAAATGCCCACTTCAGGTAAGTCACAGGCCCCTCCATAGGGTAGGTACCAGATGCCTACAGTGCCAGCAGCCCAGCAGTCAGGAGAGGGAATGCTGCTGTGGGACTGAGCACTGAGCTGCCAGCACAGCACCTGCACCAACTCACCTGCCAGATTAGTTTTAAGTAATGTATTAAGGTACCAAGTGCTTGTTAGGGCTCCATTAGCCAGAGTTAAGGATTAAACCAGCACCAGTGCTGTCTTCAAGGTCATTCCCATCAGCAGCTAGTTTTGGGGAAAAGTGGGAAGAGTTGTGCAACAAGCTGATAACACTAGACCAAGCACCTGGAGCAGCAGAAAGGGGAGAGCAGCTGGTGAGGCACATCTGAGGTGCTGCTGACTAAGGGCAAAGCTTTTAGGCTTGTCCTTGTTAACCACAGGGCACTGATGCCATGGGAATTAGGGAAGCACTCAGCATGCCTGCAGGGAACAGGGATCCAGCCAGCCCCGAAGTACCCGATAACCCACAGCCTACCTCCAGCCCTCCCTGTGTTTGACTCAGGAGCCACGGCCCTCCGGCCTCCAAGGAGGAGGAAGGACTCCAAGGAGGCTGTCAGGAGTTTCCCTCAGTTCTCTGCCTTCAGCTGCTGACAGAAGCTCATGGAGGTAAGTGCTTTTTTTCTACAGCTTGCAATTACAACTTGCTTTCCCTTGCCATGGGAGACAAAAAGCCCACAGTCTCTTCCCAAAACAGTGGGTGAAATGGAAGGGGCTTTTGGGTGTTGGTTTATTTTTTTCAAAGTGAAAGAATAATTTTCATAAAATCACAGGAGAATTTTAATAAAATATAAAAAAAAAAAACCCAAAACTTTTCAGAAGGTCATTTGAAACAGTAAAGGTATCTTTGGGTACTAGTAAGGAGCAGGAAACCCTCTTGTGTAGAAGAAACCAAACAATGATTACACCTAAGGGTGGGCAGGGCCAGGTCAGGGTAAGGCCTGTCCAGACACAGGAAAGGAGTTCAGGGAAAAGACAAGCTTCCATGTTTTAGTAAATCCAAAATTCCAGTCTCTGCACTCAAGAAAAAAACACATCCTCCCCCCCAAAACAAAAACTACCCAAAAAACCCCAAGAAAACAAAACAACCAAAACAGGTCCAGAGAGGGATGATGAGAACTGAAGGTGGAGCTGTCTAAGGGGAATGTGTGGAGGTCTACAAAATCCTGAAGGGCTCACAGGCAGCACCACATTTTATTGTTATTCCCAATACAAGAGAACCAACCAAAACAACATGGGGTTGCTTCCAAAACAAAGCAAGAGGTGCTCAGCACCTCTCACCTGTGCATCAGAGCACAGCCCTGACACAAATGCAAATCTTCACCTGGTTTTTAAAAGCCTGATGAATTAATGGAAGGAAAACCTACCAAGGGCTCATAAAACATCAATAAATTGTTTCTGGATTACCAAGTCCCTGAGCTGCAGGTCTGCCAGGTGAGGGCACACACCTGAGTCACACTCCCCTGCAGCATTCACTTGGCCCTGTTACTCTGGTGTCTGACCAGCCTTGCCCTCAGGGGGCCCAACCTGGCCTTCTCCATGTTTCCTGGGGGGATTTTTGATACATTTTCCATGTGTTTATTCCCCTTTTTTTTTTTAATTCATATCTGGATATATCTGCATCCCTCTAACCTCAATCCCACCCAGAGAAGCTGTTGGGTTTTACACCTCCAATGTGATACCAGGGCAGCTCCAAGCTTAAGTGTGAGGTCCTTTATCAGGTTTTGACAGGTGAGGATTTTCACCTCCCCACCCCAGACCAAGTTCCTCACCCTGCAGCACAGGGATCAGCTCTTCCAGCAGGAAGAACAGGAGATCTTGAGGCAGCACCAGGAGCATGAGGACAGGGGCTACAGCAAAAATGCTGTGTGTAACTACTCAAGCTGAGAGCTAAACTAATGCAGAGAGTTTCCTTTCCTATTCCAGTTGTTAACAAAACACATCGGGAACAATCCCTCATCACCATTTCCTTGAGCACTCTGCCAGATGTTTATCATTTATTTTTTCTAACATGTTTAACCTAAATTTTCATGTCCTCAATCTGAATTTCCAGCCCTTTGTCTGTCTCCGCAGTTCTCCTCAGCACCCCTTCCCCCACAACAACACAAAGCTGGTGCTGATCCATGTCACTGCAGCGAGTTCAGGCTCTGCCCACCCCCAGCCCACATGCAATCACCCCTCTTCAAACTACCCCCCTCAGGACACTCTCAGCCTATCTTTCAACATTTCCAGTCTCCAGCTTTTTTCCTCCCAGCAGATCCCTTGTATTTTGGGTTATTTCTTGCTGGAGGCATTAGAGGTCCTCTATCTGAGTTTATCAGCAATCTGGCTGCTTTGGCTCTGGTTCAGATTCTTCGCTACCACATTTTTCTGTGACTAATTTTTGTGAAATTTTTGCTCCTTTGGTGGCACCAGAGCTGTTATTAACATGGTGTGAAATCCTTCACTGAGAGGTGACAGAGGAACACAATGAGAAACCCCAGCAGTAAGTTTTAAAGAAAAAAATAAATCAGTAAGCTACAAAAACTGAATAACTATGTCAGTAGTCCAGGGAGGCAGAAGGGGGGGGGTCCAGTCTTATTTACTTTTTTTCCCAATATATTCCAATAAGAGGCTTAGGGGTAAATGTATCCTATTAACAGCATCTTGATGACAGTGATAAATCCTCTCTATTATATTATTGTATATAATACGCAATACTGTTCCACTCTTCTTGCTCATTCTTGTATTTGTTCTCCTACATTTGGCAGCAGTACAAGATTTGGACACACAGAGAACAAGACCACCCATAGAAGACAGAGGCAGACGAGAATCATGGAATGATTAGGGTTGGAAAAGTTCTCTAAGATCATTGAATCCAACCATGCCCAAAGCACCCCAAGGCCACCACTAACCCCAGGTGCCACATCCACAGGGCTGTTAAACCCCTGCAGGGATGGGGACTCCACCCCTGCCCTGGGCAGCTGTGCCAGGGCTGAACAACCCTTTCCATGAAGGAATTGTTCCCAATACCCCCCTGAGCCTCCCCTGGCCCAGGCTGAGGCCGTTCCCTCTCCTCCTGTCCCTGTTCCCTGGGAGCAGAGCCCGACCCCCCCGGCTGTCCCCTCCTGGCAGGGAGTTGTGCAGAGACACAAGGTTCCCCCTGAGCCTCCTTTTCTCCAGGCTGAGCCCCTTTCCAGCTCCCTCAGCTGCTCCTGGGGCTCCAGACCCTTCCCAGCTCTGTTCCCTGCCCTGGACACGCTCCAGCCCCTCAGTGTCCATCCTGTAGAGGGGAAATAGGACATGGACTCACCATCCTCAGACACCGTCCAAACCCTTCTGGTTCAATCACAGCTCAGCCTCTCCTTGTTCCTCCACAAGTCTCACCTGCAGCAAAGAAGAGATAACCCAGAGCAGAAGTTTAGCTTATACGATTTTAGTTAAGAATTTTAATTTACAGGAATGGTACTCCAGTGTGAACATAGAGGAGAATAAAATCAAGACCCCCGAGGCCAGTGCCCAGTCTGTACCTATCCCTGCCAACCTCTGTTTTGTGCCTTTTGTAGGAGCTGCTGGAAACCAGATTCAGCATCACACGGACACACCAAATCCTTCTGGTCACTTACTAACACAGCACCCAGGACTTGTCACATAAGCACAGAGCAGCCTGTGCCCCACATGTACAAAACACACACTTTGGGGCAACACAGGAGGGAGCTGAAGGAAGATGGACTTAGTTATTGTGATTCAAGGACCTGGGGAAGATCCTTCACAGGGAACTTGAGTGTTTGCAGAAGATCACTGTGGTTCTGGGAATAAAACACCTCTAAATCCAGTTGGGTCCTGCCTGGGAGGTGGGGCAGGATGCAAACACTCCAAGTACCAGGAAAAACCAGCAGGTCCTTCTGGGACATCACAGGAAGCATCTGTAGGAAGGGAAAAGCAAAGCAGCATGACTTGAACAAGGTCCTGCTCCAAGATCTTTTCCAATAGGACCAGATGCTCCCACAGGTGATCCTGGGAGCTCCATGAAGGAAGAGGCCCTTCCTCAAAGTTTTCAGGTGTCACCAATACAAGATCAGTTGGTCACCAACATCTCTCTCGTCTGCCCACATTTTGCCTCTGCTTTGCTCTTCCAGCCCCACAGAGGGGATGGAATTATCTACAATTAAACACTGGGACCAGGGATGGGTTGAGCCCTGGGCAGTCCTGTCCTGGTACCCCTCACCTGCCTGAGCAGCCTCCCACTGCCCCATCCCAGGCAGTGTCCAAGGCCAGATGGGACAAGGCTTGGAGCAACCTGAGAGAGTGGAATGTGTCCCTGACCATGGCAGGGCGTGGGATGGGCTTTAAGGTCCCTTCCCACCCAAACCAATCTGGGTTCTGTGAAGCAGCACAGAAATCTGCATGTGTGTGTCCCAATGTTTTTTAAATACAATGATATTTTAAACAGGGATCTTCAGTATTTCAGTGTAGCTGGAGGATGACTCAGAGCTCACCAACCAAACCTGATTTCTGCCAGTCCCCTGTAGCATGTCAGAAGTCTGGGAACGCTCAAGGTCTTCTATAAATTTTGCCACCATTAATTTTAACCTTTCACCTTCTCAGGTGAAATACAAAGGCCAACAAATATGCAACTGGACATTATCTAAACATCTCACACAACACACCCCAGCTGGGAATCCCCCTTCTTCCTCTACTCAGGAATTGTGTTGGCTACAGAACAGCTTTGAATACCTGCCCAAGGCTTTCTTTTGCTCAGGGATTTCCTTCCCAGCCCAGAACTAAGTCAGGTTTGACATCCACATGTCAGAAGGCCAAGCTGAATGCCGGCACCGAGGAGTCATTGCTGAGATGTGATTTCCACAGTGAGGCAGCTGCTCCCACCCTGCTCCTGCCATGCCCAGGTTGGAATTGTTATCTTTGGCCTGTCAGGTCATCTCTCACATCCCACCATGCACTTGACAGGAAAGGACAGGAGAAAGGAATGGGAGGTCAGAAAGGACTCCAGACTTGTGCAATGTATCTCTACATTTAATTCTTATCTTTATGGGGCCATGGAGCTGCTCCCAGGGCTGGAGCCCCTCTGCTCTGGAGCCATGCTGGGAGAGCTGAGGGTGTTCACCTGGAGAAGGCTCCAGGGAAAGCTCAGAGCCACTGCCAGGGCCAGAAGGGGCTCCAGGAGAGCTGGAGAGGGACTGGGGACAAGGGTTAGAGGGTCAGGACAAGAAGGAATGACTTCCCACTGCCAAAGGGCAGGGCTGGATGGGAGATTGGGAAGGAATTATTCCCTATGAGGGTGGGCAGGCCCTGGCACAGGGTGCCCAGAGAAGCTGCGGCTGCCCCTGGATCCCTGGCAGTGTCCAAGGCCAGGTTGGACACTGGGGCTTGGAGCAGCCTGGGACAGTGGGAGGTGTCCCTGCCCATGGCAGGGGGTAGAATGAGATGGTCTGTAAGGTCCCTTCCAACCCAAACCATTCTGTCACATTACCTTACCTCTAAAAGCAGATCACCAGGTTCCAGGAAACTATGAAAAAAACCACCCACACTGAGAATCAAATTTCCTATGAAAACAGAAAAAGCTAAATACTGCACTATCACCCTTCAAACCAAATCAGTCTGGCTCTTTTGAACTATAAAAGCCTTTTTCCCACTCATTAGCAAATGATCTCACATATCAGACTTCACAGAGGAAAGAGTCTCCAGCAGGAGGCACCAGGAGTCACTGCCAACTGGCGACATACAAGTGACATGAGAAGCATAATTAGATTGTTGGTAAGAAAGGGATGAAAAATGTTAAATATGCTTTTTTCACTAAATCTGAAGATACATGAATTATTGACAACATTGAACAACAGGAGTACTGTTCCTGCAGCGTGCTTTGTACCAGTGTATCCAACCACTGTTAATGGCCAGTGCAGTTTCTGAGTTCCTTCCTTGTACAAGTCAGTAATGACCAGAAACTGAAACTCTGTGTCTGCGTCATGAGTGAGGAGGTTCCTCCTCGCTCCCATCCCCCAGCTCTCTGGACAGCCAGTTGCCCAAGAGGAAAGCAATCCATGGCAGCAGGACTCCTGGCCCCACGAGCTCAGTCTACTAGAATGCTGCTGCTCCTGCGTCCCCAGGGCCTTCCTCCTCTTGTGGGAGCAGGGGCAAAGCTGAAGGGGTTCCTGAGGATTTATGGGGTGAGAAAAAGCCAGGAGATACCACAAAAACCCAGGTGCTGCTTGTACCTCTGGGGACCTCCAGCCTTACCCGAATGACAGCCGTCCCAGGCCACCAGGCAGTCTCGCTCAAGCACTTGTCCCGTTCCACACGCTCCTGTGCTGGCATCTCAAATGCATCCCCCTGTTTCAGAGCTGACCACGGCCATCCTCTTTTCAAAGGCTGTTGTGTCCCACTGGCTCCTGGCTCTGCCCCTGTGGCTTCCAGCCCAGGGTCTCCAGCCCTTGAAAAAGAGGGGGTAGCTACCCACTGCACCCAGCAGTGCTGCCCAGCACCTCTCAGGACTGGACCCACCAACTTCTCCAGTGGAAGTCAGGTTTGGCACCTGCTCACGGAGCTGCTTCCCATGCAAGAGGCTGGATTACCCCAAAATCCAGGTCAGAAGCTCCCCTTAAAATCTGGCTGGGGTTGGCCACCTGCTATGCCAAGGTAGAGGCTGAAGCTCCAGAATTAAATGAAGGTGGGGCCAGGGACAGAGAAAGCCAAGACAAAAAGGATGGCACTGGAAAGAAGATAAAAGAAAACAATGGCCTTTCATACACAGATGGAATCACTGAATCACAAAATGCTTTGGGTTGAAAGGGACCTTAAAGCTCATCTTGTTCCAGCCCCTGCCATGGGCAAGACCGGGTTGCTCCAAGCCCCGATGTCCAACCTGGCCTTGGACACTTCCAAGGATCCAGGGGCAGCCACAGCTTCTCTGGGCAGCCTGTGCCAGGGTCTGGCCATCCTCACAGAGAAGAATTCCTTCCCAATATATCTAACCTAAATTTCCTCTCTCAGTTTGAACCCATTCCTCCTCGTCCTGTCACTGGTTTCTGGGTGCCAGTGCACGCTGATAGCTCACATTGAATGTTTTCACCCACAAGTCATCCCAAAGCCCAGAGCTTTGGTTGTTGTGCTGCTGTGCAGTCACAGGCAGAGCATGGGGCCAGCAGCTTGCCTGCCCTCCCTTATTGCTCGCTGGAGGGAGGCACAGGACAGTACTGGTGCTGCTGGTGAAGCGATACCTGACACACCTAGGCTGGGGCAAGTAGAGAAAATAACTCACTTCTCCTGAGCATTTTTATAGCTTGTAACCTCCTCTGAAACACTCAGTCTGGGAGACAAACAGATGATAAAGCCGTTGTCAGAGTTGAGAACACTCGTAAAACTCTTCATTTGCTCTCCTGTAGCCTCCTGCTTTCATGACTCACACAGCACTTCCTTATGCAACCACACTGATGCCTCTAGGGATCTTTGCCCCTCCAGGTGAGAAACAGAGGGGCAGGGACTGGAGCAGTGTCTGGAAACCTCTGTCCCCATTCCCTGCAGATGGTGGAAGAGGCTGCTGGAAGAACCTGGCCAGGACCAAGCTTTGCCTGCATCCTCCAGGATGCTCATCCTCAGCCCGGCCAGACTGTCACACACACCAGGAAAGGACTGCTCCTTTTCCAAACTGCAGCTCTGGACTGCGACTCCCAGGTCCCCTCTCAGCTGCAACCCAAGCTAGGATGCGACAGAACTGGGAATCGCAGCAATCCCCACAAACAACTGGGCTGTGAAAACCCAGGAGAATCACTTCCTCTCCCTCTGCCTCCCCAAGTCTCATGGAGGTGCCACGAAAGCACAGTGCTGTGAATTTACAGGAACCTCTGAAAATAGCTGAAAGTCCTACCTCCAGCACAGTGGGATTAACAATGGTGAGCTGGGCATAGGGAAGACAGAATCATGAGGAACAGATTCACCTGCCAGCACAGCATGGAGCAGGGATCCTGTGGGAAGGAGGGAGGGTGCCCACTGGGGCACATACACACATGGAGCTTTGGAAAGCTGGGAAAGGGAGCAAGAGCTGGCTAAGGCTTCCTGGCTGCAGGGGCCTCGTAGGTGCCCCAGGCGAGGTGGGTGGCCCTTGGAAGCTCCCCGCTCCCTGCTAGGAGACTCGATTTTAATTGCTCGTAAAACTCCAGCCATTGTTTGCAGTTGGAGCAGAGCTCTCTGCGCTCAGCATCTGCCCCAGGCAGAGATTTTTGCTTTAATTTCAGCTAAAATTGTAGAGTTGGTCCTGGTACACTTAAAGGGGAAGAACAAATCCAGTATTAAACAGGGGATGTTAGAAGGAAAAAAAGAGGAAACCTATTAGCCTTACTGTGATCCCAAATAAAACAGAAACAGCCATCTCAAGCCTCTGGAGTAATTAGAGGCTAAAAATATAATTGTCAGACCCCACAGTTACATGCAAAGTAGATTGTATGGGCCGGTCTTTGTTATCTTAAACAAAATTATGGCTCAGAGGGTTGCTTCTAATGAAGGCCACAACCAGCTGGTCTTCAACAACAAAACTCTTTTACTGCTGAATAACTGTTAAAAAGAAAAGACTGGGCTACCAGAGCTCAGGAATGTCACAGCAATACCAGATTATGGTGACAAGCTGCCAAAATATTCAGATTGCTTTGCAGCATGAAGGGATCCTAATTTATAGTCTAACCAGGGGGAAGGGCTGAATTCCAAGATGCAGAATTACCTATGGATGAAGGGCTGCTGGAAGTGCAGCTCAGAGGATCTCACAGGCACCCCCACATGAGCTACTCAACATGGACTGGCAAAATGTCCACTGCAAAAATTCATAATAGCAGTGATGGCAGAGGGGACAGATTGGTGGCACTTCTGTCCCCAGCACTGCTGGGACCATGGCTACAACTGCCAGACCTCAGGCAGCACACTTGGAGCAAGGAAGACCAATCCCATGTACTGACCCAAAGCAAAATCAGTTCACCTATGCAGCTTAAAAAGCCAAAGATAATAAAATAGAAGAATTCTTCCATATACTGCAATATTTATGCAAAGTATTGGTCCTGCTGACAAGGACAGATCTCAATACAATTACTGGTAGATGAAGTTTCAGAATGGAATAAATTCCATCAAGCTTATGGGAACAGTCGTCTTTTTTGTTGCTTGGAGTATTTAAAACTCCATTAAATAGTTGTTTTTATTCCAGGTCTGAATGCATGAATCTTCACAGGCTCTGGAGAGGCAGAGCTGCCCTCGGCACACCCCAACCTCCAGTTACTCTTCCCAGTATCAGTGGCTTGGGATCACAGACTGAGTCTCACGTTCAAAGTCATCCTACCTGGGAGATGTGGGAAGGGCAAGAGGAATTACTCCACGGGAGGGGGCCACCTGCCATTACACTGCATGGCCCATCCCGAGTTCCAGGGGGTGGTCTCAGAGCAAGACACGGCCACTGCCTCATTCAGCCCATGGCACAGAACCACTTCCCACCCCGGCTCACCCACAGCCACCAGGAGAAGGTCACAACTTGCCAACTCCTCCTGCTTGTCCAACCCAGGAGTCAGGCCATGATTAAAATATCCTGAAAGCATTTTTCTTCATATTTAAAAGTAATCATGAACTCTTTGAAGGTTGCTGAGGCTCCAGTTGCATTCCAAGTGGGAACATCTAGGTTTCAAACATGGGATTACTCCCAAGAGCTCAGGCCAGGACACATAAATCAACTCTCTGCAGGACTGCAGGGTTTAGGGAAAGCTGCCATAGCCAGGAATGCTCCTGACTGCACAGCACCATCCTGCAGGAGAAAAGCCCTCAAAAACACACCCACATGTGGCCAGTGCTGGGCTGGTCCTAATGCTCATTCCTAAGGCAAGCACATACAGCTGTACAGAGGATGCTGGAGGCTGGGATCAGCCAGAGTGACACGGGGACAGATTATCCAGGCCTGTAACTGACAGCCAGACACAGAAGGAGAGGGACAGAGCATGCCTGTGCCAGCTGCAAAGGAGGGCAGGAGATGTGTGTGAGGATAAGGTTACACAGAGCAACAGGACAGAAACCAGAGTCCTGCTGGGACAGCAAATCCCCAAGGAAGAGTGGGAGGAGCAGCAGAGCAAAGGAGAGAACTGGCAGAGTGAGTTCAGGATTTCAGGAGCACAACTGTCACAGAGTCAAATCTCCCAAATGGCAAAGGCTGGGAGAATAACACGGAGATTTTGCCAAGCTCAGGGTTTTTGCAGCAGCAGTTCCAGGCTGAGGAGATGAGGGATTTCACTTTGACTGGGCTGTGTCCGAGGGACGGAAGTGGGGAAAAATATTAGGCACAGGAGGTGAGTAGGAGCAGAGGTGAGCTTTGCTTTTAACAGGGGAGAAACTACACAGCATGGAGTTATTCAGAGCCAGGTGAGAAACTGGGCAAGGGGGGAAGAGGAATAGTGCAAGAGGGAGGAGCAGACAGCACAAGGGCAGAGATGAGAGGACAAACCAGAGGAGAACTTGTGCCTGGTGCAGGGAAAGGAGCAGGGTGCCAGAAGGAATGCAGAGAGGTTGGAGGGCATGCTGATGCTGTATTTTGTCCTTTCCCCTCTAAAGAAACAAGGTCCTCTGCAGTGAAAAAAAAAAGGGGAAAGAAGGTTAGAGAAATCAGAGGGCTGCCTGGAGCAGCCACAGGCTTAATGCCCAACAAAAGCAAAGCTCAGGTTTAACAAAGCCCAGAATTGCTCTGCCATGAGCCCTGAGCCCGCATGGCTGTGGGAAGGCCTGGACCCAAGAGCTGCCGTGGATGCACACTGCCAAAAGGGAGAATGAACAGGAGAAATTTTGGAAAAGGAAATACATCAGGTGAGCTGGAGAGCATAGAGCTTGGGAAGAGCAATGCAGACCTTGGGGTAGAGTTGCTGGCGGGAACAGGGGTCACTGAGCTGAGCAGAGGTCACCGGAGTAGGAGCAGCACTGGGGTACAGGCAGTTTTGGGGTTCATGCTGCTGGACAGTGAGGAACTGAGGACTGCTGAGTGTGGAAGAACAATGGAAGCCAGCTGTGGAAGGAAGGATGCAGGAATGTAGAAGAGGGTGTGGAAAGAGCTGGAGGGGGAAACAGGCAAACAAGACTAGAGCTTGGGGGAGAAAAAAAACATCAGAATTCAAAAAATGCTGAACTGGATAGGCTGGGCCAGGGATACACCTGGAGCCAGGACCTGCCAGCAACCTCTGTGTCAGGCTCAGGGGACAGCTTAGCCTGGGGACACTGTCAAAGCAGTCTAATGACAACTTGTTTTGCAGAAGAGTGAAGAAACCATCTTTATGGTGCATCCAAGCTGCAGGACCATGTCCCCAGCAGCATTTTGTCTGTCCCACCCTTTCCTCTGCCACATCTTGCTCAGCCAGGAGTCAGGAGCAATGGATTCACAGAGGAGCCAGGAAAGAGTTTATATCATGTGCAAGATGGAACAAAATGATCTTTAAGGTCCTTTTCAAACCTTGCATTCTGTGATTCTATGGGGTGGGGGTGCACAGGAAGATTCTGACAGACCCCAGCTGGAGAGTCCAGCAGTGTCACCTAGATGCCATCAAGGTGTATGCAATAATGAGGGAAGAGAGCAGAGCCCAGCACGTTGCCAGACCCCTAACAAGCACTGCTATCCATCTCTGCAATGATTTTAAGCATAATTAATTTCAGCTGCCTGCATGCCAGCTGACTCTGCTCTTTACATTAATGACAGTGAAATTGGAGTTTCAAGGGGAACGCAGTGACGGTGAAGGAAGCAGAGCCAGGAGCAGGAGTTTCCCAGCTCATCTCCCCTCTCCTCCCGAGGCTGTGGCTCTGCCAGCTCTGCAGCCCCGGGGCTGGGGCAGCCGGTGGCACCAGGTGGCAGCAGCACACCGGGGATGGTCCCCTGCCAGGTCAGCGTCTGCCTCCTCCGTGTTCCAAAGGAGCCGGCGGGGGCAGGGACGGGAGCACGGCCTGGCACAGGCACTGCCATCACCGCACTGATTCATCGGCCGCACAGAGGGACAGATCCCTCAGTCATTTCCATGAGGGCACGTGGAGGAAGCACAGACTGAGAGAGCCCTGCTGCCCCCGTGCCATGCCCACCCCACAGGCCTTTCATCCCAAGCTGGCAGAGAAGGAATTCAAGGCCGAGGCTCCAAGCTGAACTCCGTAACTGTGGGACTGACAGAGACAGGAAGCACGGCTCTGGCAAACATTTCCAAAGTTCCCTTGTAACTCCAGCCTGTTGTTCTCCAGCTTTGTTTGCTTTTCTTTAAAAAAGCAGTTGGGACATTTCAAGTCACAATTAAGCCTTTATTCAAGTACAAACAATTGCCTGGTCCCTACCCAAAGCAATGCAGATGGACCCATTCTAGCTGCAACCCTGGCTCCTGCCTGCTCCTGGCATCCTGCAGGTCCGCTGGGAGGGATGTTTGGGCACTGGGCTCCCTCTCATGCTGCCCTCTACACCGTGCACTGACACCAACTCAATCTCAGGAAGGAAGCAGCAACAGCTTCAAGGAAATGGTGCCTGCACTACTGAGGTCGATCCCAAGTCTCCAGGCCAGAGAAGTGCGGTCCAAATTGTCTCTGTGCAAACATTCAGTTCTCATTATGCACCAGGAGAATTCACCTTTAAACCCCATCAACTTGGGGAGTCTCTGACAGCCACAGTTTTTTCTGAAAGGCAATCTTTGTGACTGCAGAAAAAAACCTGAGATGTGACCCAAAAGCACCAGAAGGCTCTGAAATCCAAAGATAAAGTCCTGAATTGTGCCACTTGCCCTCCCTTACCCCACTACAGGTTTTCCCAGCCAAGCTCAGGGCTTTCCCAAGCACCCACATCTAACATCCTGGCATTCAACATGTGGGTATTTTAAAATAATTTCAACCAAACAGCAGTAACACAACTTCAGCCCTGTTATTATTATAAATGTAACTATTATTCTTTTATACAGGTGCATAAACAATCACCCATGTGATATTACTTAAGGAGTCCTAAGGTTTCTGAGGCATGTTCCTGCAGCCAGATAACAGGATGGATGGGGGAACTATAGACCTCGGTAAAGGGCAGGCAAGATACCTTTAGCATCTAAAGTGGTGCCTGCCTGCAAGGATCTGGAATCTCCCCTGGGACAGTCATAGAAACCGTGTCTGAAAGCAGAAAATACTGCTTTTATTCCAGGTGATCACATGTCCTGTAACACTACTAGGATTCACAGCCCTGCTTCAGCCTTGCTTCTAGCTCCAGCTGTGGCTCTTCAGCTCTGGAACCACGTGCTGCTGGCTGGAGGCAGACCCTAGGACAGACCTCATGTGCCACCATTCACCACAGGAAAAATTTCTAGGAGGCCCTGTTTGCTCCAAGGGTAGTTCTCTTCCATGTGACTATAATGAAGCATCTTTTAGTAACCCACATAAACACAGATGCAAAAAAGCTACGACTGAAACCATCAACAGGTCTGAGAGGACAAGGAAGCATCTGGATTTATTCTGTTGACTCTCCCAGACCAAGCCCAGTTTTCCCAGCAGCCTCCTCACAAGCGATGAGGAGGATCCTGTGCCAGGCCCTGCAGCACTGACCCTTGAAACACGGCTGTGGACACACAGTTCTACTGAACGCTCCTCCCCGCTCCTGGGGCAAAGCCAGTTCCTCTCCAAAACTTGCAGTAACTGTGCCATCATCACATTAAGTTCTCAGCTCCCCCTTTCACAGGAAGAACCTCTAAAACAGAGCAACAAACATCTGCTCAGTGTTTTTACTATCAAGCTACAGAAGACCACAAGAGGAGATGAAAACTCTTGAGAGCTGTTATTAATAAGTTAAGAGCTCACTTTCAATTGCATGTCTAATCTGAGCACAGTTAGAGCTGTTGGCTCCCATGGAAACCCTGGGTTTGTAGGCACTGTCTCCTGATGGTTTGTTATGTTGACAGTCTGGACATCCTTCTTCCCAAGGAACCCTCTCAGGGCTTTGTGTTGCCACAGCTGTTCTGCACAACTAGGCAACAAACTTGGGAACTTGGCCTTCATGAGGCTTTTCTGGAGGTGGTATCCCTCCCAAAACAAAGCAATACCTCACCAGGCGTTTAACAATTCCTCTTTCCCACCCCAAGCCCCCAAAGTTTAACCTCAAAGAATGTTAAACCAGAGCCTTTGGTCTTTAATTTCCAGGTATCTGGAGCCTTCAAAACTGGTTTGCACTTCAGCAATGGAAAATCCCGTGAAGCCTTGCACACTGACCTGCTTTCATTAATAACCTCACCTCAAAGGATGTGGGTAGGTCAGCAAGTTCAGCTGAGCTTAAGTGCTCCCATCTCATACCTCTCTCTAAGCATGAGCTTAACTGCTTCTATAAACAGCACTAGCCATGCCAGCCACTCCAAAGGCACTCTTAGAAAGGGAAATCCCCAGCCAATCGATACAAGGGAAGAGAAGGCAATTTGGTATATATAGCAAGTCCCCAGCTTATCCAGCAGCAAGAGCTACTCAAATTCACACATGCTGTCCCTTCCCTGCTGGCAGCTTCCAGCAGGACGAGGGATGAAGGTGGCCACATGCTGAGCTCAGTACCAAGAGGAGCCAGAGGCTCATCTGCTGCAATTCACACAGGGAACAGAGCCTGGGATTTCTTCCCCTTAATAACTAACTATAATAAAACTCATTAAGGATCAAATTCCTACCCCTACAAGGTTTAGGACAAGAATGCAATCTATCATACTTACTCTATCTAAGACAAAGACATATCTCAGGAAGCACTGGGATTGTTATCATCTTTGCCCAAACACGAGGCAGTTCCCCTCCTCCTGACAGTGCATCACTCACACGCACTGATGGAACCCCATGGTCACTGAAACCAGTGGCAGCTCTATCAGCAATTCCAGCTGAATCCAGGTTTTCCCCAGCACTGTGTTTTCACTCCAGCCCACACTGCCACACAGGCCAGCATCCTGGGCTCCAGCTCCACAGCTCCAGAAAACAGGCAGAATGGCAAGCTGGCGTTGCAGCACTCAGTGAAACATCCCACTTCCCAGCTTCTATCGCTCCAGTATCAATCCTTTGCTGTGGGATTTTGGGGGGTGGGAGGAAGCAGGAGCGGCAGCACAAGGGCAGTGGGATCCCACCCACTGGGCTGCTGCTCCCCAGGGAATTCCAACAGAGGAACTGGCTGCTCATTCCTGCTTCAGTTTTAAGTACTTCGTCATTAGTAAAACACGCTGAAAATGTGACTTCCTCTGCCACGAGACCTATTGAACCTTTTCACAGAATTCTAAGAAACTTCCTCTTGTATGTCAATAAAAGACAAGCTCACAGGAAGAACAGTTCCTCTCAAACTTCTGTGAATTCCTTTAGTAAAAACACCTATTGAAGAAGGAATGATGCAGTGGAACAAAGAGAAAGGTGGGGGATTCACTTGTCCATAAGTCTGTGGTTTATTATAAAACAAAACTATGAATCCACTTCTCAGCACAGAACCACTTTTACTTCCTCTTTTCCCTCATTTAGCAGTGGCAACAAAAGCTCTCTGCAGAGTTTCTTAATGAGCCAAATCTGCACAGAACCTCTGCATTCAAGAGTTTCACATTAAAAAATAATCTCAATTTGCTCTCCTTGCTGAACAAAACATGCTCTGTCTAGGATAATCTTATCCAGCATCCAAAGGTGCTTAGCTACCCACTTTCATTTGGAAATGTAGACATGAGACAGCAGAGAGGAATCCATCTGCTCACTGGCATACTGGGAAGGGTGGCACTCCCTGGAGAGTCCCAATAGATTAACTTTCCAACTCCAGAAAGGAGAAAGAGCAAAGAACAGGGTAAGGAAGACATAACCTTTTGTCAGCCCAAGGAAGTGCAAAGGACAGCAGGGAGGGCTATGAGTCGCTCGCTGGCACATCGCAACCCTGGCATCCACTCCCCATGGATCTGCATCCAGCCTGTGCTGGCTGCCTGCCGGTAACGTGGCATTCCCTCAGGCAGCTGCCTGCAATATGTCTCCAGGCTGCCCTATAACGAGCACAGTACCTTGGATGCTGGGAGCTACCAGCTCCCTGAGGAACACTCAGTGGTATGAGTCAGCCACAGGCAACAGAAAGGATGTGACCAATTCTTCGGGCCATAGCAAGCCCATTCATTCAGTCCTTCTAATCGTGTATTGTCTCAAAGTCCTGCAGAGGTTTCCCTGCAGCCCCTGCTCCTCCCTACATCCATCAAATCTCAGCCTGAGGCAGCTCCACTAATTGCCCCTTCCTGCACCAAGACTGATCCCTCACCTTCAGCAAGCAGCAAAGCTCCTCTCCAAACACAGTTCTTTGTGCTCCCAATTAGCTGTGGGACACAAAGGATCTGCTCTTCCAGGGCAATAATCCCCAGTATCACCATATCACACAGAAACAGCAAGCATCCCCGTGGAATGTTTATGGCAAAGATGAACTGTGCCCAGGTCTCCCCTCCAAAAGACAATGCCCCCAAACACCCCCCCCGGTGTTCTCACCAGGCACAGCGAACACCCGCTCCAAGGATCCCAAGTGTCAGGAGGAGCAGAAGTGGAGGTGTCACAAAGCAAAGCTGCTGCAGCTACAGCTTTGCTGGAGGGACCAATTCCCCACAGGCGGGAGCTGTTGACACGGCCCTGAGAGATGGTGCAATCCAGCAAAGCTGCAGGGAACATCTGGGACTTTCTCTTGGGTCCCCTACAGGAATTTCTGCACCCACCTCCAGTGCCTGGGAGTCCCCCACCACAGCCCCTTCCCTCACCACAGCCATTCTGAAGAAAAGATCCTCTATTCTTGCCATTATGTGCCCTTTACCACAGGTTCAACACCCCCAAAGAATAGGGACTTCACAGCACAAACAAGCAGTTCTCCTTGGAAATCAAGGGACTTTCTCTTCCCATAGGCAGCTCTATCCAAACACGAAAGCTCAGGGCACAGCGATAACAAACATTCAGGGGCCAATGCAATTTCATCTGTTTCACCTGAGTTAAGAGGCAGCAAGGCCTTGAGCAGGGCAGCAGTGCAGGAGCTGGAGTGGGAACAGGAAGGACAAAACACTCTCAATGTAGTAACAAAATTACTTTATAAAGGCACTGTACCCTGTGAGCTTGTAGCATCAGCCAAGGCTGGCAGTGTCAGAGCTAGCATCAGTACCAAAATTCCCACTCAGCTGCTTACCAATCAGCTCTTCTTTGGGAAGGGCCACTGCTGACCTCAGCTCTTGTCCCTCTCCCTGGACATGGTGTTATTCCCTCTTTCTGCAGAAGGGAAAGGGGCAGCAGGCCGAGTCCCTGGCACTTCATGGAAACCAGGTCTAGATGTTTCCTTTATTGCAAGCAAGATGAGAATTCTCATTGCCCAGACTCCCTTTCAATGTATCCACTTTTCCCTGGCTGGATATGCACGCACATCCATAGCCTTGAGATACCTATCACCTGGTTGTCAGAGGGGGTATGTAGACATGGGAAACCTTCTTGTCCTAGAGAAGTTACCTCTTGTGAAGGGATGGATATGAAAAACACAAGCCAGGACCTCCTGACAAGCAAATTATTAAGCACTGGCACGTTCCAGAAGCAGCAGATCTCCCCTGCCCAGCAGGCAGGTGATGAAGAGCCCAGTGTAGGTGAGACAGACCATTTGCAGAGGATGAGAAGAACCAGGCACATTGTTTAAGAGCACAAAGGATCCAAACACACAGAAGGAGAAGCTGATACCCCAGAAGGAGGAGCCAGAGTTAATCCCTCTGCAGGGTTCCCAGCCATCCCAGTCCATTGGGATTGGAGGGAAATGGCTGCCCTGGAGCACACAGACAGACACTCGTCACACCAGAAGTCAGCAGCAGTTCCCCAAGTCACAAGGGCCACAGCTTTTAAAAAATAAAGCAACACTGAACTATAGCATCAAAGCAAATAAATCCCGCATACAGAGGACATAAAAGTTCTCAGGCTGTAAGGAACCCTGAAGCAGCACTGGAGAGGGAATGTATGGCTGACAAGGGTCCAGACCTACCCAAGGGCACAGGAAAGCTGGCAAGAGGACACAGATCATGAACTGTACTTCAGCACAACCAGAGGAAATTTTAACACCCCAAGTCACTGGGAATGTACTGAAGACAAGCATCCTCAGTGGTACATAAAGCAGCTTGAAAAACATCTCTGGCATTTCCAGAGGAGCTCAGCAACTCCCACTTTGGTGTGTTTCTTCCCACCAAATCCCCAAATACAACTCTGCTGTTCTTCCACCATCCAAACACAGATTCTGTCCTGGCACATACAGGGTGCTCCATCCCAAATCCAGCTTCAGCGTCCCCAGGCCTCATGCCTGAAGAGACTCATTTCCACTGCCCCAAGCCTGAACTCCAGGGTAGCACAGGCTTTTTGGCCTATGTCCAGATGCCATGGGCTTGCTCCAGAATTTCCAGGAAGAACAGAACATTTTAGCCTTTGGGAAGTTCAGCCTGCCTTTTGGGAAGGAAGGCAGAAGTGCCTCTGGCACTGGGGCAGCTGCAGCCCTGACCTGGGAGGGCAAGAAGGGGGTTCTGTCTGGCTGGAAAGCAGAAGTGAGTATAAGCCCAAACGATGCTGACCGGGGTGAGAAGCAACTTCAGGGCTCCTCACATCCTCCTAAAGCTCCTCCTGGACACCCTGGGTCACGAGGCACCCACGGGGTGATGAAGCTGCCAGGTGGTGCTGGCAGCCAAGCCGAGCTGCAGGAAGCACAGGCACAACCCAGGCTCCAGGCTGGCATCCAGCCATGCTCTCCCAGGGTACCCTCGTTGAGATGTTCTCCAAACTGGGTCTAAGTGCCTCATAAATGAGATACTGAACAGGACAATGGCTGCTCTCATTCCCTTTAAAAGAGTGAAACAGATCCCACCTGGCTCTGTCACACTGGTGGCCCTGAGTGCTACGTGCCAGTCATGCTCCTGCAATAAGACTTCTGCCGAGTTCTTTGAAAGATTTAAAAAAAAAAAAATTGATTGTGAATCCAGGCACCACAATTGAAACAACAGAGACAACTGAATAGATTCATGCTGGATTGCCACAAGGCATTCATCCACTCGGGGGAAGCTGTCTACTTCAACAAATTTCTAGAATGAAACAAACCAACAAAACCCTCTGAAGCTTCCAGAAGGAACAATGCAAACCATATCCCTCGCTCGCTTGGAGCGGTCCTCAGTTTCAGCAGGGACCATCGGGGAAAGGCCGGCAGAACCTAAGCAACTGAACTGACTGTAGAGTAGAAATGCTTTAAGGGTCCTTACCATAAAGTTGTTCCTCACAGGCAGTGCCATGTCCAAGCATGTTCTGAGAACAATTCCACAATTTCATTTTGCAGTGAAGAACTGGTCAGGTTGGAAAAGGAACAAGGACTCCACTTCCCAGCCAGTGCTGTTCTGACAGCATGAAACGGCAGAAAGCTGAGCTCCAGAGAATACCTCACTGCAATTCTGGGCTTAAGTTCAGCTACAAGACTTTGCCCCCAAGCAGATAAGTTGTGAGCCATGTCTACCTCTGTCCCTACTGCCAGCACAGGCTCCTGTGAAGTGGGGAGGAGCTCACAGTTGTCAGCAACCTCAGCAAGAATCACCAGATTTGGCTCCTGCCCCATTTCAGACAGAGGTACCCAAAATGTTGCCTGTATTTTGCTATCAGAACACTCCCACCTATCTTATTTCTAGCAAACCCCATTCCCAAGGCTTAGGAAAACCTCAACCCTAACTGCCATCCTTCCTGTGAATGCTGTGCCTATCTCTGTGGTAGGATCAGACCCGCACCCTTGCAAGGGACAGCGCAGTGTTTCTGTCCCCCAGGAAAATGTAGGCAAAAGCAGAACTCCATCGTGTGTGGCCGGGCCAGCTGACCTTCCTGGGTGTGCAGAGCCTGAGATCAGCTGTAGTACACACACTGCTGAGCAAACACTCCACCTAGAAGTGAAGCAATAGGATCCACGAGGGAAGGCAGATCAGGAATGCTCTCCATCAGAGACTAAAAGGAATAAAGCGCCTACAAATACTCACAACATAAAAGGAAACCTCTGAGGCCAGAAACTTGATACAAACTTGAAACAGAATATACTGACACGTAACTCTCCTCTCTTGGGATAAGCCATGGGCAGGCTTCTCCCTCTTGAACAAGAAATTTGGGGGAATCTCTCAACTGAGAAAGAGCAACGGAGACAAAGTAATAAGTAACAACAAAGGCCTTACTGCTATTAAGAGTGGGAACTGTCAGTTTAGTTCTGCTGATGCTCTGTCCTGCTAAAGTTGCCTCTGTCTGGAAAGGCCAAGGCTGCTCTCAGACCCACCACACACAGATCACTGCACAACAACATTGCAAAACACCCCCCATGAAAATTATCCCCACAATCCAATTCCCACCCTAATGGGAAGGGGCTCCTCCAGCTCCAAGGCAAACCCAGGTACGTCTGAACAACCAGAGGCTGCACATCAAACCTCAGCACGTGTGTCAGAATCTCTCAGCAGCCCAGGACTGACCAAACTAGAGAGAAAAGTAGGAAAGTTGGAAGGAAATAGGGAATGTGTGCAACTCAAAGAGGACTCCAAGAGCTCAGCCTTTGAGACAAGGGTGCCCCACTACCAGCACAGGCTCCCTGGCAGGAACACAGGCTCATTTCAAACATGATTCAGCCACTGAACGTGTTTCAGATTCATTTCAGCTCATGCTCTCAGAAAAGAGCCGGTTTTGCGGTGTGGCACTGGCACATCCAGCAGCACAGCGCACTGCTGCTGCCGGAGCCTCCCAGTCAATCCTCGCTCTGAGGCTCTGGCTGCAAAGTCAAAACACCTCACAGCATGGCAGATTCCTTCCAGGCAGAAATTCAACATCTCAAGGGAAAGCATCTCTCTTTCTCTGGATTCGGCTCTGAGCCGCAAGGTGCGGATGCAGTTGTACTCATTGCTTTGAACAGGACAGGGACCAAATCACCCTGGACGTTAGGTCTGAGCAGGCATTTGCTATTTATAAGCTAATCATCTGATCCTTCCGGAGGGAAATCCTATCCTTTGGGGCTGTTGGAAGTTCGTGGAACTGTGGGAGCATCAGGGAGCAACAGAAGGGAAGCGATTATATCGGCCAGGAGTGTGCGCCAAGTGACCAGACAAAATTCCCTGTTCCATCACAGCCCCAGCACCCTCCTGAAGAACAAGCCAGGGATTACAAGCAGGGATTAATCTGCTATGCTAATTTGCTAAGAGCAAAGTAATTTTTTTAATAGCTCTCATCTCCATTCATCATTATCTAAAAAGGGACCTGAACTAGTTCTGCAAAGAGTGACAAGTCTCACAGTAAGAGCCCACCTGAAATCCAAAAATAGACAGGAAACTGGCTGGCTGGAGCTGCCTTGGAAGGGGAAAGGTATGAGCTTTCATAAATCCTTGATAATTATTAATTCCTTGGGGAAGCATGTCTGTCCTGAGAAGTTGAGTGTGATGAGCAAGTATGCAACACTGTTTTTTTCCTTCTATTTACATTTCTTGCTGATAAAAATAACCTGGGTTAGATGACAGTAATGACAGTACTGGATTTTCCCGTGAAACAATGCTCAGTCATTTCCAACACCACTGCACGCACTCAGCGCAACCACACACACCCCCAAACAATCCCAGTTCTCTCTACCCTCCTTTTTCCTCACCTACCAAAGTATTAGTGAGAAAAACCCTCTCCCTCCGTTGACAGCAGCCTCTGAAACAAACTGGACAGTGAAGAGGAATGGAACTAGCTCTGTCTCAAACAGCACAGACTAAAACCACATCTCTTGGAGGAGAAGGCCCAATTCCCAGAGTAATCCTCACAAACAGGGCAGACTAGAGTCATCCAGGCTGGCATCTGCCTCCAGGTGAGCAAAGCTCAGTGAGACGCAGGCACCAGGCTGAGGAAAGGCTGCTCCCATCAGCCCAGTGCTCCCCCAGCGCTGGCATAAGGGAGACTCTGAGAAGCCCCACATAAACAAAAAACAAAAGCAGGCCAGTGCATATTTGGCAGATTGAGATCACAATAAAGGCTGGCACAGCAGCATTCTCCAAAGTCTCTGTGGCAAGATCTGCCCCTAAAGCTTCTCTTCATTTGGTGGGGGTTTTTTTGTTTGGCTTTTTTTTTTTGTTTTTCTTTTAGCTTGTTACAACCAAATCTGACAGGTAAGTTACACTGTTATTGAGATAGATGGGCTGGAAGAACCCTGCCACAAAACCCACAGCAGTGATACCTCTGAGGAAATGTCCCAGCCAAGGCTCTCTCAGAAAAATTAAATAACTGTCACAGCCAGATAAACAGATTCCTGAGAATGCACCAAAAAAAAGGGACCCCAGATGTTCCTAGAAATTTATAAGTGAAACTTTTACATTTAATTTTCTGTTTACTTAGATGCCCTTCTTCCAACAAACTCCCTGAAAAACACCACAGCCACCTCAGAGACCCCCAAGCAGAGCAGACCCCAAACTCCTGAGGCTGTGAGCCCAGCTGCTTTTATTAAAAAAAGAAAAATATGGAGCCTCCCTGTAAAAGTTGAGAGCCGATACAAAGTCATCACTGACTTAGTTAGAGAAGTTTGTTCTCATGCTTGCATCTCTATCGCCTAAAGATAAGCATTTTGGATTCCACGTACACACACCCTGACCAGCCAGGCTGATTCCCAGTGTCCAGCCCCTGTTCCCCAAAAGCAGATGCAGACTGGCCAGATCTTCTCTCAAGCTCTTGCTAGAGGAAGCAGATGGAGTTCTCTCAGCACCACATGGCAGCTTTTTTCACCTTTAATCACACATCATGCATCTCCAAACTCTGCTCAGCTTTCCACCAGCTTTGAACCACACACAAGCACCAAACCTAGGCACAGCAGCGTTTGCACCAGTGTGCGACCTGAGTTTACGCTCCCTCTCCTTCTCCTCCTCAGTGAAGTACCATAGACCACCTCCAGCCCAGCTCCCTGTGTTCAATATATTCATGAACCTTGGTAAAAATTCCTGCTTCCCAGGACAGATCCCACTTCTCCCTCCCTTGTTTCTCTGTTCCCATTTCAAGCTCCTCCTGAAGTTTGCCTTCTCTGGTAAAATATGTGTGGTCTCCCCAAAGTCCAGTCCAAACTAACCAGGCCACAATGTCGGATTCTCATTTCCCATTTTCTGCTCAGCACTTTGAGTTGCTCATGAAGTTCATTAGCTTTTAGCTGTCAGCTTCCTTCAAGTCACTACCAAAATCACCATCAGGATCCTCAAGAGACAGTTAACATAACGTGCCCAACAGCATTCTAGGAATTCCTAATTAACATGGATTATTTTGAGTTCATCCCACTTCAGTAAATTCAGCAGGAAACACCAAAGGCATCGCATCAGCTGCTTTAGGGAAGCCAATATTTACAGCACAGTTAGCTGAGGGGGTTCTAAATAAATGTCAAAACTGCATCACCATCTCCACACCAAACTTCAGCTACCCGCAGTCCAAACCAGTGGAGAACCAGCTCCTACCCAACACGGAGAGGAGGCACTTGCTCCAAACAGCCGTGTGCGGCCTCCAGGGGTGCACTGGGCAAACCCCACCGCATGCGAAAAAGAACCAGCTCCGTACCGCTACTCCGTATCTCTGTGGCACAAGAACCTCCCACCCGCCCGGCACTTCCAGGCGGAATCTGCACAGCCCCAGTGCGGGTGGGCAGGAGAGGGAGGAGAGCCGCGCCCGCAGCCTCGGCCTGGGGAAGGGCTCAGGCCCCGCGGCAGGGCCGGAGCGAGCAGGGGCAGGGCCGGCCCCAGCGGGAGCCTCGCGCCCGGTTCCTCGGTCTGACTGCGACCCCGCCTCCGCCCGCCGGCGACACCGCGGAACCTCCGGTGAGCCCGGCAGGGCCGCCGCCGCCTCTGCGCTGCTGCCACCGGGCGGTGCCGCCCCTCACGGACAGGCCCCGGGGAGGCCGCGCTCACCGGGCGGCGGGGAGAAAGAGCGGGGCCGCGATGGGCGGCGGCCTGAGGAGCGGCGCTGGGTGCCGGGAGGGGAGCGGGGGCGGACGGTCCCGGGCAGCCCTGGCCTCACCTGTCCCGGCGGGTCCCGCCCGGCTCCGGCCGCGCCGATCCCGCCTCTGCCGCGTGCAGCTCCCGCCCGACCCCCCCCCCGCCGGCCCGCGCGCCCCGGCCAATCAGCGCCCGGCACCGCCGGTGCCACTGACCAATCAGTGAAGAGAACGCGTCCCCGCCCAACGCCACTAGCCTCCAGGCCGCGCCCACCCACCCTGCCGCCAGGCCTATCCCGTGACACAAGAGGGGGCGGTGCCCGGAGCCTGACGGCCAATGAGAAATCACAGCGCGTCCCGCCGCAGCCAATCGGCGGCAAGACAGCGCTGTCCCTCAGACAGGGCGGGAGGAAGGGCGGGAAATGGGGAGTGACCGCCCGGTGACAAGGATCCCCCTCAGCCCGGCTAGGCCTGGGGGCGGCCCGAGGGGTCCCGGAGCTTGATGGGCCTCCGTCCCAGGGAGCGCCCAGGGGAACAACACTTGGGCATCGGTGGGGCGGGGCCGCCTCCGGTGTCTTGGCCGGGGCAGGATGGCGCGGGGTCACTGCCTCCGGGCCAGGCCCCGCGGTCTGCAGAAGCCGCCTGAATGATCAAGAGGTCGTGAGGCCTCCCGGTTCTATCGCCCTGCTAAGGCTCGGGCAGCTGCTGCTTCTCTCTGCCTGGATGCGCCTCCCCCGGGGCTGGATGGCCACTGCCCTTCGCATGGTCCCTGCGTTTCTGGGTCCTTGGCGTTACTTCTGACCTCCTCATGCTCAGCCTGCCTTGCGGAATGGCCCCACTAGTGTAGTTAGGGGGCAGTCTCAGGCTTTCTCACAGGCCAGGTCTTTACATTCTGTGATCCTGTGGGCTGCATCACAGAACAGTTGAAACAGGAAGGGACCTATGGAGATCACCCAGTCCAACCCCCCCACCCTCGGCAAGGCAGGGACACCCAGAGCAAGTGATGGGAATGTGCCCGGGTGGGTTTGGAGTGTCTCCAGAGGGAGACTCCACGCCCTCCCTGGGCAGCTATTCAGTGCTCCCAGCTGCTAGCATGAGGTGCAGCTGCTCGAGGCAGTGTCTCTCTGCAGCCCCTGGACAGGATGAGCTGAGCCCAGCCCCAGACAGGTCTGGAGCGTTTGAGGGTGTGGACAAAGGGATGTTGGTCCTCAACAGGGGACAACCATCCCTGCCTGGTGCCAGCTGTGAGTGGAGCCTGGCTCTGAGATGTGCAGGAGGGAGCTTCCTCCTTGTCCCGAGGATGCTGAATCTTTGCAAATGCATTGTTTCGGACGATTTCCCTGGGGAAAATATGTGGGAAAAGGGGGAGGTGGGTGATGGCCGGAAAAGCCTCTGGGCTGGAAAACTGAGGAGGGAGCAGCACCTTGGGTTGGCATTTGGGCAGGGGGCGTAGGTAGAGCGGTGATGGGGAGGAGGCAGCACCTGGAGGGAGCGGTGGGGTAGCTGGAGCTATGGTGTGGGGTAGATGGTGCTATCCTGAAGAGGAGCTGCTCCAGAATGTGCAGAAAGAGTTTATGGAGCATGTGAGCATGTGAGCAACCGACTGATCTCTGGGACGCTGGATTACCTGCTGACCCAAAGGGTTCTGAGGCTCAGTGGGGTGGAAGAGGTACAGGATCAATGCAGGATGCACTTGCGTAAGGCTTGGCTCCTCAAACACTGTGCTCTAGAAAGGGCACCAAGATCTTCACTGACAGCCTCAGAATGGTGGAGCAACTCGGTCTGAGCTGACTCAGGTGAGAGATGAAGGGCCATGGTATGCTCCTGGCCAGAGCCTCCAGTGGGATGCTGGAGCAGGGTCCAGCCCTAGAGCGTGTTCTAGGTTCAAAGGCAAGGGGCAGTTGGGTATCACTGCCCTGAGATCCCCCCTGCCACCCTATGATGACAGAGTTCTCAGGGGTGGCTGTCCCCTGTGGGCCTGAACAGGGGGCCCCAAAGGGCCCTGCCCTGTAACAGCCTCTCTTGCTGCAGGTGCTTCCCAGTGTAACTGAGGGATTTTCTGCTTGCAGGGCCCTCTGCTGCCACATTGGTCTTTCCTGACACTGAGGTGCCCCCTTAGCCCCCGTTGGCATCCAGGGCCAGCAGTGCTCCCTGATTAAGAACTGTTACACCGGGGCAGAGAAGGAGCCCACGTGCTGTGGGCAGAGTGGAGGAGAGGAGGGCTCGAGCATAGCCCAGCCAACCCTGATGGAGCAGGCAGGGGCTGAGGGGAGCCAGGGTCCTGCCAACCAAGGAGCAGGGCAGGAGATCACAGATTCAGTTAGGATGGAAAACACCTTTGAGGTCATTGAGTCCAGCCTGTACTGCAGGGAAGCCATCTGTGAGGCTACACAGCGGCTCAGGACACCCGCAAATCCCTCTTAGCACCACCAGGGCCAGAGCTCTGTAACTACCTTCCCTGGCGCCTCCCTGGAGGCGGGGCTCCCGCCCTCCCCTCGGCTCTGCCTGCAATGCTTCTCCTGTCAATTTTACCTCCTCGCCAACCACTGCGGTGGAGATTGGCTTCCCCTCGAGCCTCAGATGGCTCCAGGCCATGCCAGCATGGCAGCTGGGAGAACAGGAGAGCAGCGACTCGAAGAAAATATTCACGTCACTTGTGAATCACATCTTTCCTAGGATGCCCTGTCCCTCTTCCATGCTCTTGGTCAGATGGGCCAAATAGAATGATCTTGCAGAAGGGGCCCCAGTCTCTTGGTCTGGCACTCAGCATTAATCACTTGCAGTGAGGGACACCAGTGAAGTCACACTTGACATCTTCTGTCACCTCAGATACAACATCCTGCAAGTCATCAACAGGCTCTATTTCTACACAATGCCTGATAGAGCAGTTTTGAAACCATGCCTACAACAGCCACATAGTGGTCTTCCTATAAGTGGGGCTTGTGGTTAACTGCACCTGTGCCAAGGACCAGATGTCCTGCTTGGAACAGAGTTCAGGCTAGAACAGGTCATTTTTTGGTAGGCCCCTTGGGAGCAGGCTGTCAAAAAGGGTCTGGTTTTGCCTGGGGAGTCAGCTGAATCTCTGGAGGCATCAGCACCCTGGCTCTTGACAGGCATAGAGCCCAGAGAGTTGGTGCAGCCCATGGCATCCCTTGTGTCACCAGACACATACCTGGATGTGCCCCTGGGATGTCTCTTGATTCCCTGTACCCTCCCCACGAAGGAAACAGAGTTGTTCTCATTTCTTCCTGCTGTCTCTCTCACCCCAGGTCCGACAATGCTTCCCTATGCTCCCTCAGCAGATGCCATCACAAGAATGGACTACAATGCTCTGGAAGCTCTACCTCTTCCCAAGACACTGATCTCCTGCTATGGTGAGGCTCTTGACCTTGCACCTTGTAGCTGCCTTTTTTCTGTGCCCCAAACCTGGTACCTGGCCAGCAGGAAGGAGTGGGGAGAAATCCCCCACCAATCCTGGCCTCCAGAGCTCAAGGATCGGTCCAAAGGTTTTGTGTGCTGATAGCTGGGGCCAGACCCCACCCCCAGCTGGCTGGTGGCACCCAAGGAGCTAATTTCAGTAGCTTGTGACTCTGGAGCTTATTGGTCTGATGTCCTTCACAGGAAAAAAATAATACACAGAGAGCAAAAGTGTTTAAATTTGAGGGTGATATAGCAGAAAACTCAAGGCCAATGCCTGAGCTCCTGAGGGAAGGGGAAGGGACAAGAACAGCTCTGCAGAAACACAACAAATCTCCAAAGCAGTCCCTGGTACCCACTCTGCTAGGTAACTACAGCCAGACCTGAAATAAACCATCCTCAGTCTTCTGCCCTCCCTCCCTTTTGGGTTCTCCAAACAACCCCAAACTAAGCAATCTCATCCCAGGGAGCAGCGGACACCTGCCTCTGGAGCAGTAAAAGCAGAGATGGTTAGTGTCTCTCTCTGTTGCCCACACATGGAGCATGTCCCCAGTTGTGGCAGAGATGATCTGTCACCCCCATAGTCACTTCTGCCCTGTCCCTGGCTTTACTGGTTGTCCAATAAAGGGATTTTTGCAGCAGACACCCTGCTCCTCTGCCTCCAGCCCACGATGGGTGGGCATTATGCTGCCTCGGAAGGATGCAGCACAGGTGGGAGGGGAGAAATTGTCAGGAGCTCAGAAACGAAGGGACATCTGCCTTTGGGACAGCCTGGGCAGAGACGTTCCTTGTTTAGGAGGCAGATTCCCCCACTCTCCAGTCCTTACACTGCCCCAGGCATAGAGCAAGGATGCAATTTCCCCTGGGAGCCAAGAAACATCCTCAAACCTGCATCTCACGTGCACTGCTCCCACAGATTGTCACAGTCCAGCTGTCGCCTCCCACCAGCATCCCTGCTGCCAATGGAGAACCCCCTCCTATGCCCCCCACACATGCCCTGCCCTCCATGGTCACATCCAACCCCTGTTCTGCCTTGGCATGGATTCAGCTTTATTGCACATTCTGCAAAGTCACAGCCAGATCCATGGAAGAGTCTGTCAGCAGGAAAACAAGAGGGCTCTTCTGCCCCCTCTGTGTGCCTGACACCCCCGTGTAGGCAGGACAGTGTCCTGAGCCAGTGCCACCCCATGTCCCTGCAAGGTGGCAGGAGATCTCAGCAGGATGCAGGTGCCTCTCTGCTCTGGCTGCAGGAGAACTGGATGGGAGAAGGTCTTGCAGGCAGGATGAGACTGCAGTGAGGGCAGCCAGGCACAGCTGAGCTGAGCTCATCCTCAGAGCCCGAGCCCTGTATCACTGCCCAGAGCTCCTCAGGACCCACATGGTCCTTGCAGAAACCCTGGTCCCCAGTGCTACAGCTGTGGCAGGAAATTGAGGACAGCAGTGACGAATTCTTCAAATTTATCCTGATGGACTATGTGGCCTGCACCTTTAATGTACTGGATTTCTGCTTTGGGGAAGAGGCGTTGGATCTCTGGGTAGTCTCTGGAGCTGCAGAACAAGGGAACAATCCCATGATCAGAGGTCCCTCTTGGTGTCTTCCCTCACCCTCCCCAAGCAGAGGGTGATCCCAGGTATAACGCCTTCCCTGCTGGGAAAGCCCAGGGGGCCCCCAGATTGCCCCTCACTCCAGTATGTCGGTGTCACCGGCTGCTGGAGGAAAAGCCCTTGCTCAGGACCTTCCCCATCCGAGGGGCTCCACCCAGCTTCAGCAGCTGCAAAGAGCACAAAAGGTCAAATCACAGACCTGGAACCACTTCTCTCCAGTCTCACCTGATATAGGGCGATTCGGACCCTCCCAAGAAGAGTGCAGGACCAGGATACGGCTTGTGGAAGACAGGGAAGTTCATGATATCTGCCAAGTGCCGCGAAATAGCCTCCAGGTTCACTCGCCACACGTAGTGGCCCTCCACCTCCACCAGGTTGGTGAGGAGGAATTGTCTCAGCTGTGGGAGCTGCCATGGAAGGGGATCATGTGCTCTTCCGTAAGAGCAACAAAGCAGGATGTCCTGGCACCCTCCATCCTCCCCCATCTCCCACAGGATCTCCTACCTTGACCACAGGCCGCAGCTGGTCATCTGCCAGCTGGCGTGCTGCTGAGCGGGACAGCCCCACTGGGACCTTCACCTCCTTCATGGCCGAGATGTAGGCAGAGAATTCGGACACTGGGGCAGTTGAGCCAGGACCAATGTCTACAGAGATGAGACGCTCCACCAGGTCTGGCTGGAGACACAAGCAGGGCAGATCAGATGCCAGGTTCTCCCAAGATCTCCCCAGTGGGAGTACACATAGGGCTCCACTCCCAGTCAGATTCCCTGGAGGCTCCTGTCTCAGCAGATACCTCCATGTGCCCTTCCCAAAGTCCTTGTGCTCCGCACAGATCTCCAAGCTTCCTCACAATTGGTGCTGGAGGGACAGGGCAGCATGGGCTGGTGGACACAGATTTTCTCCTACTCCCATAGCCTGGCTTACAGCTCTGTGTGGGACAGCACCCACCCTGATACAGACATGGTAGAGGTGGGGGCTCCCTGCTGTGGAGCTAGGGGCAAGGCTGGCACTGGTGAACAGTCTCAGAAGGTGCCATCCCCTTCCTACAGACCCCCCTGGAACTTCCTGAGCCTGGATCCCCACTCCCACCCCCGTGCCTGCTGACCCGCTGCAAGGCCAGTGTCATGGCCGTCTTGCCCCCCATGCTGTGTCCCACAAGGATGCACTTGGTGATGCCCAGGCGGCTCAGGAGGTGCTGCACATCCAGGCTCATCGCTTCATACGTCATCACGGGGCTGTGGGGGCTGCTGCCATGGTTCCGGGCATCCACTGTCAGCACCTGCCTGGGCAGGAGCAGCGTGTCACCCCAGGCACTGCCCACCATGACCCCAGACCCCTCCCTTTGTGCTGCACCTCTCCCCATCCCCTGGGTCTCACCTTGCCGCTACCACGGCGCACCAGTGTCTTGGCCACTGTCTGGAAGTTGCCACGGCTGCCAAAGAGCCCGTGGAGCAGGACGAGGGGTGACCGATCCCTGCGACCCTCCACCTCTACATGGGCCAGGGGCACTGCACTATATGGAGACAGGCATGGGGCATGGCCAGAGCTGCAGGGAGAAAGTGAGTCCTGCCTCTCTGCCCAGCCCTGGTGAGGCACATTTGGAGTGTTGTGTTCACTCCTGGGCTCCTCAGGAAAAGGGAGACACGGAGCCCCTGGAGTGGAGCCAGTGCATGCTGTGAGGATGAGGAGGGACTGGAGCATCTCCATGCCCAGGAAAGGCTGAGGGAGTTGGGGCTGTTCAGCCTGGAGAGGAGCCCCAGCTGAGAGGGGCCCTCAGCCCTGGGTGTCCCTGTGTGCAGGGAGGGGCAGAGCAGGGCCCAGGCTCTGCTCCGGGGGCCAGCAGCGGCACCAGAGCCACGGGCAGGGCCTGAGCCCAGCAATTCCCCCTGCACAGGAGGCACAACTTCTGCCCTGGGCAGTGCCCAGCCCTCAACAGGCTGCCCAGGGAGGGGCTGGAGTCTCCTCAGCGGGGATATTGCAGAGCCCTGTGGGCACAATCGTGTGCCCTGTGCTCTGGGATGGCCCTGCCTGAGCAGGGAGGTGGCACCAGGGACCCGCTGTGCTCCCTTCAGGCCTGGCCCAGCCTGGGGTTCCGTGAGAGCGTGGCCAGCGCTCGGCCAAGGACAGGCGGGGGAAGGGTACGCGACTACAGGGGGCGTGCTCACACCCGCCCACCGCCCGTGTGGGGCACCACGGTGCAAGGGGGCACGGCTTGCGGGAGGCGTGTCCAGCCCCTTTGTGACGGCCACGCCCCTGCTGCCGGGATCTTCCCCCCCCCGGGACCCTTCCCAGGACCGCTCCCGCCGCCCCCGCCCCGGGCGCGGCCGGGTCCTTACGTGGCCACGGAGCGGGCGGCGGCGGCGGCGGCGGGCTGCGGGAGGGGCGGCGGGGCGGGGACGCGGGGCAGCCGGCGGAGCATCATGGCGGCGGCGCCCGGGGGCCGTGAGGCGACGTCAGCGAGCGGCCCCGCCCGGCCCCGCCCCGCCGGCGGCGGGCGCCCCCCCGCGGCAGGACGGCGGCAGCGCGCACACGGGGAGGGTCACGGCGGGGCCGGTGTCGCTGCTGCCCCTGCGGGCACCGGGGCGGGCACGGGGGCGGGGGGGTTGGGGTCCGGGAGAAGTGAGCCGGGTGAGGCGGCTCCCTGCGGGCCGAGGGGTTTCCGCAGCGCTCTTCTGCCCGCTGCCGCCCGCGGGCACAGCGGGACCGGCCCGCTCAGCCCCGCAATCGCCGCCTTCGGCCGCGCTTCCCTCAGGACCGGCCCCGCGCTCCTGCGGCGGCTCTCGCCCCTTTGTCCCTGGCCGCTGGAGCGTGGCCGCGGCCGGGAGGGAGCGGCCGAACGGGGCGGCCTCGCCCCAGCGCGGCTCCCGGGCGGGGGAAGCGCCTTGCGGCCCCCCCGGCGGCCCCAGACTTTGGACTGCGGGCAGGGAGTGTCCCTGCGGCATCCAGCGGCTCCTCCGCCGCTTACCGCCCCGACCGTTCCCGGAGAGCTGCGCCTGGAATGCAGGGGGACAACGGGTCCCCACCCCGAACAGGGACGGCAGGTGCGGGAGCGAGAGGGGCTGTGGCTGAGCCCTCTGTCCCCAGCCCGGTACCACTCGGGTGCTGCCTCAGCAGGGTGTGCCTTGGGGGCCTGGACTGTATGTTCCCCCACCCTGTGCCCACCTTGACTGTGCCGCACATCCCAAGGATACTCGGGTACCAAAACAGGACACGTTTATTGACAAATGTAACCGGTACAGACCACGCGTAACAGGGACAGACGGTGCCGGGCCAGCAGCGATGGGGGAACACAGCAGGGGGGCACCGTCCCCATCCCGTCCTCATCCTGCCCCATCGGCGTGGCAGGACCTCGCCGGGCGCCGCTTCTCCCGCCGACCCGAAACTGCCTCGTGTTTAACCGAAACTGTCTCTATTTACACAGCCCGGCCCTGACCCCGCGGCCGTCCCCGTCCCCTCCTTCGCGCCCCTCCCCGCCCCGGCGCTGCCGCCCCCGGGCCCCACGGAAGGCAATGAGGGTCCCAGGGTGGGGGGGGGGGGGGGGGGGGGGGGATATCGAGGGGTGCCGGGGGACCCTGGGAGGGCTCAGACATAGTTCCTCTTGTCGTAGCTGGTGACGGCAGAGCGTGGGGCAGAGTAGGCCACCTTGCCTGTGGGGTACCTGTCATCTTTGGGGGGGCAGGAACAGCAGAGCAGGCCCCCCCCCCAGCAGTAGGAGTGCGGAGGCTGCCCAGCCCACGTAGAGTGAAGTGCCCAGCTCCCGCTTCTGCGCTTCGATCACCAGCGGGTTGTAGAAATCCCGGATGATGGTGTTGGCTGACCAGCAGACAGGGATGAGAGTCATGATAGCAGAGAGAAGGAAGATGACACCGGAGACAATGGTGATCTTGGCTTTGGTGCTCTCGTCCTCCACGCAGCGGGTGCACTGGGCGCCCACGATGGCCACCATTAAGCCCAGGACGGCCAAGATGATGGCCACCACCAGGAGGGCACGGGCGGCTTGCAGGTCCTGCGGCAGTGCCAACATGGAGTCGTAGACCTTGCACTGCATCTGCCCCGTGCTCTGGACCACGCAGCTCATCCACAGTCCTTCCCAGAGGATCTGGGCCGTCACGATGTTGTTGCCGATGAAGGCCGACACCTTCCACATGGGCAACGCGCAGCAGATGATGCTGCACAACCAACCCAGCACGGACAAGGCCACACCGCCGATCTCCAGCCCCATCGACATGGTGGATGGTTCAGTGATATGCTCCAAGCGATGGCGGAGAAGAACCCACGGACCAAGACCGTCGCAGCCACCTGTGCTCGCAGCCGGGGGATCAGCTTACACCTGTGCGCAGCGCTATTTATACGGGCTGGCCCCGGGGTGGGGTTTCAGTGCTCACTGCTGGCTGCTGGACGCTCCTCTCTGCTCCTCCGTCACCGTCACCTGCGTCCCACACCCTCCCCTTTGTTTGCAGAGATGGCGCCCGGTAACCAGAGAAGGGCGGGAGGAGGAGAAACACCACCTGCCGCAACCATCCCCTGGTTTCGGCTGATGGGTATTGGGAAGCACTACTACCATGCTCATTCCCACTAAATCCCTTCTGTGGACCTGGAAATCCCGAGGGTTCACCTTTCCCCCACGGAGGTGCTGGAGATCAGGGTTTGTTGATTTCTGTAGTGTTGTCAGTGCTCACGTTTAACTAGGGTTCGGTGAGCGTTTGGGCACCTTTGCATCATCGTGCAAAGTGCAACCCCTTCGCCATGCCATGAGGTTTATTCCTATTCCAGGGGACCTGTGGGTGTTCCCGGCACAGCAGGAACCCCTCCAGCCTGGCTCCTCCTGTTCCCACCCTGCTGGGCTGGCAGCACTGTCAGAGATCCTCTGACTGACTGATAAATATCTTTACTCATCCTGCACAAGTCTTGTGACCTTGAAGGAAGCAGATAATGCACGTAACCACCCCAGCGGCATCACCCTGACAACCTGAGCTGACACCCAGCAAAGGAAAAAATATCCCAAGGCATGATTAATCCCTTCAGACTTGGCAGGAACCACAGCCCCATGGCTGTGGGATCCATGTTTCCCCCCCCCCCAGCCTTGCATGCTGGGGGTAGTGCCAGTGTTTCCAGTCCCCCTCCCCCAGGAATGTGGTTGCTGGACACAGGCTTGCTCCTACCTGTTCCCTGCCTGCTCCAAAAATCTCCTCTACAACTTATTAACTACTCAAGAGCGTGGTGGGATGCTGGCAGCTGGCGCTGTGCAGCTAGGATGGGGGGGGCAGTGGGAGCCCTACAACTGCCTGGCTCTACCACACAGTACCCTGACACCCCACAGCCAGAGGGGTTGGAGTTGGGTGCCCCCACAGTATCTGGGCAACCAACAGCCAGGGGGGTTGTATTTGGGTGCCCCACAGCGCCCTGATACCTGGTACCTGGTGGGTCACCTTCGATTGCCCTGCAGCACTCTGCACCCCCATAGCCAGTGGGGTCACCCCACGGAACCCTGATACCCCATGTATGGCTGGGTCAGCTCTTGTCACCCCAGCGCCCCGTATCCACCCAGCTTGACCTCCAGCCCCCTGCAGCACCCCATGTCTGACCCCCACTATGCTGTGACACCCCGATACCCCCATATCCAGCCTCTACCAACCCATGGCATCCTCAAAATACCCTTTGCTTGGCTGGGTGAACTTCTGCCACCCCACTGTACCGTGCTCACCCCCCCTGAGGGCACCCAAAATCCCCACAGCAAGCTGGGGAGCACCCAGGGGTGACTGTGTTTGTGCTGCTGGGGGGAGCCCATGCAAGCAGCCCCCAGGGTTCTGTGCCCTTGTTGCTGGGGGCATTGGGGACCCCGGCCCTCGGGGATGCCTCGGGGTGGGTGTCCACATGCTGTCACAGTGACAGTGGGCACGGGGCCAAGCCCGCTGGGCTGCCAGCAGAGAGCAGAGGTAGGGCCGGGCTGCCGAGGGCCCCCACGTGTGCAGGCAGGGGAGTGCCCGCGGCCCCGGGGTGTTGGGAGTGCACAGGCGCACAGGTGAGCACACACACACACACACACACACACAGGTACACACGCACACACAAACACTGCAGGTACACACACACACAAACAGGTACACACACACACAAACACACACTGCAGGTACAACACACACAAACACACAGGTACACACACACACAAACACACACTGCAGGTACACACACACACAAACACACTACAGGTACACACACACACAAACACACAGGTACACACACACACAAACACACTACAGGTACACTACACACACACACTACAGGTACACACACAAACACACAGGTACACACACACAAACACACTACAGGTACACACACACACAAACACAGGTACACACACACACTACAGGTACACACACACACACTACACATACACACACACACAAACACAGGTACACACACACACTACAGGTACACACACACACAAACACACAGGTACACACACACAAACACACTACAGGTACACACACACACAAACACAGGTACACACACACACTACAGGTACACACACACACTACACATACACACACACACAAACACAGGTACACACACACACTACAGGTACACACACACACTACAGGTACACACACACACACTACAGGTACACACACACACACACTACAGGTACACATACACACAAACACACACAGAGGCACACATACACAAACACACACAGAGGCGCACACACAAACACACACATGTACACACACACAAATACACACACGTACACACACACAAACACACACAGAGGTACACACACAGAGGTACACACACTAGAGGCACACACACACACAAACACACACACGTACACACACACAGACACACACAGAGGTACACACACACACACTAGAGGCACACACACACAAACACACACAGAGGTACACAAACACACATGTACACACACACAAACACACACAGAGGTACACACACAAACACACACACGTACACACACACAAACGCACACACAGAGGTACACAAACACATGCACACACTAGAGGCACACACACACAAATACATACACGTACACACACACAAACACACACAGAGGTACACACACACAAACACACACACATACACACACACAAACACACACAGAGGTACACACACACAAACACACACACGTACACACACACCAAGACTCACCCCCTCTGCCGGCAGCAATGCCTCAGCATGCAGCCGCACACACAAACACATGGACACATAGACACATGGACAGACACACAGACACACAGCAACAGACCCGGACACAAAGACACATGGACACAGACAGACACATGGACAGATATGCAGCCACACACACGGACAGACTGACAGACACACACAGAGATTCACAGACACACAGACACGCATGAACTCACAGGCACATAGATTCGGACAGACACGCACACACAGGCTCACAGACAGACTCACAGATATGCACAGAGACGCAGACTCACGCACACAGAGACTAGCACAGAGGCAGAGGTGAACAGGCATCTTCTAGTGGTACAGGTGCACACCTCCACACCCTCCCCCGTGCACACATGGCTGAGGGGCTGTGGGCAGGGGTTCCCCTGGCAGGGCTCTGGGGCAGGGTTATACCCCAGACAGGGCTTTGGGAAAGGGGGGTGGCACCCCAGACAGGACTGTGGGGCAGAGGAACAGGGGCAGGGTTATACGCCCAGGTCTGTGGAATAATGGGAATACTCAATACCAAGGCATGGGGCAGGGGAGATAATCCACACAGCAGTGGGAGGTAGGAGGGAGGGATGCCTCTCGCTAGGGATATGGGACAGGGAGGATACTCCAAGTAGGGCTGTGGGGCAGGGGAAGAGTGGGATACTCAAGGGAATTGTATGGAGTAGGAGCTACTGGGGCAGAGCTGGGGTGGGATGGGGCAGTGAAACACCGCAGCCCCCAACCCTGCAATCAGAGCCCCACACGTGGCGTCCCCACTTTGTCATCCCAAATTGCCCAAAGTACAGGCTGTGTCCAGTGTCGTGCCGGCCTGGGGCAGCTGCCACTCACTGACTCACGATGGACGAAGGGGCAAATCACTGGGGTTTCGGGGTGCTGGCCACCCCCGCCAGGACGCATTCTTGTGGTGAGCAAACTAGCTCACTGATGTTTACTGAGGAGCTGAGCAGGGCCAGCGTTCCTGGGGGATTCCTGGGAGTACCCCCATTCCACTGCTGCATATCCCTCCCCGGTGCAGTCCCTCTGCACTCCTGCACAGCTGGGGAGGGATGAGGAGTATCGAAGTCCCTCGGGATGGGAACAAAGTGTGGTGGCCGCAAGAACACCACAGTGGTGACACGGGGATGGGTTTACCCTACCGTGATGCAGAGACCCCAAACAAGTGTCAGACCCAAAGGTCACAGGAGCATCACCGCTTTGGTGGTCCCACATGAAGGACGCCTGCACTTACGGGGGGTACACCCACTGCAGCATCCCCCATCCATGCGCCTGGCACCGGCAGCACCCCGGGGGTGCGCAGGAGGTGACGGCAGAAACCGCCCGGGGCGCCGCGGGGCCGCGTCCCGCTCACGTGCGCTGCGGGATTGGGGTGTTCCCCGCCGCTGCGGTCGGGAGTGCCGGCGCGTTCCCCCCCCCGGGGAAGCGGGGCCGGGGCGGTAAATGCCGCCTCGGCTGCTTATATTTCAGGCGCGGGGCTGCTGGCTCTGCCCCGGCCAGGGCACACAGGCAGCCCATTGTTGGAGCCCCTTCGGCGCGGCGGGAGCAGGTGAGGCGGCTCCGAGCATCAATGGCAGCTCTGTCTGCCGGCGAGGCGGGGAGGGGGCTGCGGCGCACGGGGGCTGGGGACGACGTGGGACGTGGACCAGCGGGATGTGGCAGGGGGCTGGTGGCTCTTTGGGGGATGCTGAGCCGTGACTGGGGCATCCCCACGCCGACAGCTCTGATCGACTTCCCCGGGGTTTTGCTTCCTCCGAGCATCGTGGGTGGGGATACCCCCATTGCACCGCCCGTGACCCCCTTCCTGATTAATCATCTCCCCCGTCCCTTCGCCAACCGCTTTGGCAGCGCTTAGGGCTGTTTTCTCTGTTGAGACCCACTTGTTGCTCAGAAACTGGACAGAATTCTGACTTTCAGAGCGACTTCAGGCCGAAGGTCCCTTCTCTCCCCGCAGGGATTCTGCAGGTCCCGGCGCGCGGCTCCCTTCCCGATAAGACTTTGCTTTCCCATAGCGAGAAACAACCTGACTGTGCATATTTGAGTCGGTCGGAGAGGTTTATGTTGGGCAAGGATGTTTTTTGGGAACATTCAGTCTCTGGGCTGTCAGTAACTAATCCTCGGCCTCCAGCGGGGAGAGGCTGCCCCACTCCTCCCAGGCTGAGCGGGAGGGTTGTTGGCCGTGCCTCACTTGGCAGATGTGAAGCCAGAGATCCCGGTGGATCATCATTTGCTGGCAAGTCTCACCTGCGTTTTTGGGACCTTGAAGCAGCCAGGTTGGTGGGTTCATGTGTGGGTCCTAGGGGATGAGGAGTGCTCGGCTCAGTGGTGTGGGGTATGTGAGGTGGGACTCTCACCTGTGTCCTGGGTGGGGATGTCCCCAAGCCCTTTGTGGCGCGAGATTCATGCCCCAAGCCCTCTCTGCGGGGTGTCCTCTGCCCTGACAAGGTCAGGGAGACACAGCCTCTGCTGTGCACCCAGCAGTGCCTGGCATTGTGGTGACACTGTGTTTGATGTCACCTCCCTGCCTGGGAATGGCCTCACTGCTCAGCCGAGGGGCTGCAGTGTGTCCCCATACTGGTGAACCAAGGACAAGTGTCAGAAGGTGCTTCCTGATGGGTGTGCCAGGGCAGGAGCTCTGCCCTCACCAACCCTCTTAGTGCAGTGTAACAGGGATGGGAACCCAGGCTCCTGAATGTCCTTCAAATCTCACTGCATTTGGGGCAGGGCATCCACACCCGTCTGGGTGCTGGGTGCTGAAGGCTTGGGATGGGTTGAGTGTGTTGAGCAGCTTGTTTGGGGCTGGAGGAGCTTCCTGCTGGGCAAGTCGGCTTTGGTCCCACTGAGACATGCGTTTGTGCCATGGCTCCTTGCAGGTGACGCTATGAAAAGTCTGTGACTGGGGTCCTGCAGGATGCACTGGGAATGAGTGCTGGGACAGGGCTGTGGGGCTGGTGTCCATGCAGTGGTTGTCCTGGATGGCAGGTCCTGAGGCGCTTAGTTCCCACCTGTGCTGCACCACCATCCTCGGGCTCCAAGGGCTCTGGGGTTGGCTGCTGCTCCTCTGCACCGAGCCAGTGTCTGTCGGTCCTGCTGTCTGGCAGTGCTGGGGACAGGGGGCTGGCAGTGATGTCCAAGTGGGTGTGTCACAGGGGAATGTGGGGAAGGGCACAGGGCTGCCCCTGCCTGGCAGCTGCTAGGTGGAATATATGTCACGTTCCAGCATTAATTACAGTAATTGGCTGTCAAAGGCTGTGCTGGCGCCTGCTCTGCCTCTGAGGGGGAGTATGAGCAGCTAAGGCTTTGATGCTCCACACGTGGGGGAGTTCCTATCCCCACCTTGCCATTTGTCCCCAGCCCAGAGACATGTCCCCACGTGCCTGCGGGGACACAGCCCCTGCGAGCCACCCACACGCGTGGGCACGTGCCTCTCTCCAGCCCCAAATAATGTGGTGGTTACAGCAGCCAGCTGGGACGTGAAAGCCTCAGGCAGAGTCTGGCCCCGGCGGCGATGCTCTGGAGCCTTGTAGATTAAAGGGAGCCCTTGACCACAAGACTCTGGCCGCAGGGTGGACACACTGGTATGTGAGCAATGCGGGCGTTCCAGCAGGACAGAGGGACGGAGCCTGGGCAGCTCCTTTGGCACAAGTCTGGCAGGCAGGGCCCTGACCATCCCCTTAGGCTGGGGTCTGCTGTGAGACATGGGTGTCCCCAGGCATCCTCCTGGCACCCACTACACTTGGACATGATGCCCAGGGACATCCTGGCAAGGTCAGTAGCAGCTCCAGAGTCCATCACACCAGGCAGTAAGCACAAATGGTTGGCTTGTGGTGGTAACCCCAGTGCTTGGGAAAAGGAAGATTATCTCAGCACCTCTTATCTTTTCCAGAGGCCCAGGATTAAGCAGGGGTGATGAAACAGTGCAATGTCCATCTGTCTGTGCTGTCTGTCTGGTGTCGTGCTGCACCTGTGCAGGGGCTTGGAGGGAGCGGGGAGGGGGCCTGTGTAGAAGTCATGGATTACAGGAGGACAGGTGAGCATCAGTATGGCATCCGTGTTGGCACTGGTGTTGGCATCAGCACTAGGATCAGTGGGTATGGCACTGGGGCAGCTCGAGGCCACATCTTCCCCTCACAGCCCCACCCCAGCCAACCCTAACACGCAGGCAATGGGACACGGACAGAGCTGGGGCTGGGGGTGGCTGTGTGAACCCTGGCTTGGCACTGGAGCACAGGTGAGCTGGGTTTGGGGTCTGGCCCCCTGTTGCCCCAGGCAGTCTCCTTAGTGGAGAACTGGCAGCTGCTCCGACCGGTTTGTGGGTCTGGGCAGTGACACCTCCTGCCCGAGGCCTAACAGAGGGCTGGGAAGTTCTGGTACAGATGCCAAGGAGCAAACAAGAGCTGCTTGTATCCTGCCGGGCATGGAGCCCAGCAACCAGAGCGGACAATGCACTGCTCCCCTGGCATGGGGCCATGGGGGGCCAGAGGCTGGGGTGATGTTGGAGCAGTCACTATGAGCTGGAGGGAAACTGAGGCATGAAGGCATGAAGGCATGAAGGGACCCCATCCAAGTGATGGAGCAGAAGGTTCTGGCAGCGATGGCAGAGATATCCCGGTGCCTGGACACCGGCTTTTCCCCTTTAGCATCCTGGGCTGAGTCCCAGTGCTGCCATGGGCATGTGCTGCCATGGGCATGTCCTGCCTGCCCGCAGCAATGGGATGCACTCCTGCACCTGGGTGGCCTGATCTCAGTCCCCTGCGCTCTCCTCCGTGGGAGCAACTGGGATATTAAGTGTCATCGCTGCAGGAAGAAATGCAAGTGGAAGAATCCCGGGAAACTGGTTCTACCCCTCCGTCTGGTGCCGGCGGCAGGCCGGCGGCTGCGGCAGCGCTCCTCCCTCGGCAAAGGCATATAATGCCTGCCATGGTCCCGGCAGCCCACACTGCGCAGCGGGAGGCGGACAGGGGAGCAGGCAGCGAGCGATGGCCTCCATGGGTATGCAGGTGCTGGGCATCGCCCTTTCGGTCATCGGCTGGTTGGCCTCCATCCTCTGCTGCGCGCTGCCCATGTGGCGGGAGACGGCCTTCGTCGGGAACAACATCGTGGTGGCACAGATCGTCTGGGAAGGGCTGTGGATGAGTTGCGTGGTCCAGAGCACGGGGCAGATGCAGTGCAAGGTCTACGACTCCATGTTGGCACTGCCGCAGGACCTGCAAGCCGCCCGCGCCATGGTGGTGGTGGCCATTATCCTGGCCATCCTGGGCACCCTGCTGGCCGTCACTGGCGGCAAGTGCACCAATTGTGTGGAGGATGACACCGCCAAAGCCAAGGTCATGATCCTCTCTGGCATCATCTTCATCGTCGCCAGCATCCTCATCCTCATCCCCGTCTCTTGGTCAGCCAACGGTATTGTCCAGGACTTCTACAACCCGCTGGTCTCTGACTCGCAGAAGCGGGACCTGGGCTCATCCCTCTATGTGGGCTGGGCGGCTTCGGCGCTCCTGCTGCTGGGAGGGGGGATCCTGTGCTGCACCTGCCCCCCCCGGGGAGAGAAGCCCTACTCCGCCAAGTTCACGGCTGCTCGCTCGCTGCCAGCCAGCAACTACGTGTAGGAATCGCCGCGCCTGCCTGGACCCCCCGGCCGCTGCAGGGCGCGGGGAACCTCCCGGGACACGCAACCTCCCCGACTGGGTTGGGACTGGCCGGGCGCAGGGGCAGTGAGAGGGAGGGCAGACAGAGCCGCCTTTGTTCCACCGGGACTGAAGCCGGTTCTTTAATCTCGATTCAAATAGGGGACAAGGAGATCCTGTCCTGGCTGCCCGCGGTGGGGGTCCTGCTCCCCCCGGAGCGTCCAGCTGAGGCATCTTCTCTGAGACATCGCCTCCTCGGGCATTTCCTGGCTCTCAGTATCGGGGTGTGCCATGTGGTGACACAGCTCCCAAGAGCCCGTCCCACGGGTGGCACAGGGCTCTCTTTGCTGCGTGAAGCTCCCCGGGACGTGTCTGTCCCTCGGGGTGGGTGGCGGTGTCGGTGCTGGTAGGGGCAGCCAACCTGTCGCACGTGGTCACAGGGACATGGTGGCTCTGCAAACCCCGGCAGGGTCTTGAGGGGTGACAGGGGCTCTCACCTGCCTGTTCCCTAAATTTTGACTTTGACCTACTTTAAGGGCTCGGAGCGACCGTACAGAGTGTGATTTCTCGCGGCAGCTCCCCAGGGGCGGCGGCATCATTATCCTGGGAGTGGGAAGGCAGCGGCCGGGCTGGGAAAACCGGTCGGAGAGGCGGGACCGGAGTGGGGCTGTGCCCCCGCACGGTGGGGGGGCGACTCCCGGCCCCGACCCCATCCATCGCCCCAGAGCAGGGTGCCCGGGGGCCGGGAGTGGGTTCTCACGGTACCCCTGGCTGTGCTGCCGTCCCTCTTCATGTCCAGCCTTTCCACATTAAACGGCAGCTGCTCAGACTCTGCTGTGCCTCGTGTTCTTTACCCTCTCCAACACCGGCCTCGGTGGCGGGACAGCCCGGTGCTCCTGTGCCCTTGGGCTGCCGTCACCCTGAGAGATCACCCTGAGAAATCTGTTCTTCGGAGCCTCTTGCGATCCCCGCAGCCTGTTCCAGCCCTGGCATCACTCTCCGCTCCCCTCCCAGGCCGCCCCGGGAGTGACAGCGGCTGCTTCCACGACAAAAAGGGCTTGGCGGCGCCGGACGCGGCATCGGGGCTGTCCCACGCCTGACCCGCCGCGATCTTCCCACTCGAGCAGGAAGCAGGTGGCGGGCGCCGGCCGGGGCGGGTCGGGGCGCGCTGGCCCCGGGGCCACCGCATCGGCCCGGCTGGGAGCGCCCCGGGGCCGGCGTGGGCAGCTCCGGTGTTTTGCCTATCTCGCTTCCGGCACGGCAAGTGCTCCTCTAGCTTGGGAACGTCCTTCCTTCTCACCTCGGGGTATATGAGGACGAGGGGTGACTGCCTGGTTCTGGGTGTCTCATCTGGATCTGAGGGCTGGAGGGCTCCCAGCTCCCCAGTCCCTTGGCTGGGCACGTTAATGGTGAAAAATACCCCTGTAACCCTGTGGTGTCGGTGGCCAGGTGGGAATGTGAGCACAATGCTCTGTCGAGCATCCCTGGGGATCCATGGATCACCCACTTGTCCCCCTGCAGGTGGTCATACACCCTGTTTTGGGTGTCTCGTGTGGCCCAGGTCCCGCTGGCTGGGGAAGGGTCCCACCATCCCGGCCCCTACCTGCCTGAAGCATGGGGAGAGGGGCTGTGATTTTGGCCGAAAGGATCCCGCTTTCATGGCCCAGGGGATGCAAAGTCCCAGTGCTGGGTGTCCATCAGGCTCCTGAGGGATAAAAGGTGCTGGGTAAGGCGTGGGGATACAACAGGAGAGGAGAGACTGGAGAAGCTGAAACTGGGACAGGGGAAGTGATGGTGAAACCTCCGGCAAGAGCCGCAGGGTGTGCCAGGCACAATCGATACCCGCTGAGTTTGGGGCCATAAAACCCCGCTGGTTCCAGCCGCCAAGCTCATGGGTGAACTCTGCTCCGTGAGGGGCTGAGCTGGATTTGGGCTGAGCCAGGGCCACAGTAGTCACACGTGACCATGGTGGAGCTGCCAGGGTGCCCAGCATGTGTCCCTGTATCAACCATCCCTCTTGCAGGGACATCACCTGTGGTGATCCTGTAGCCTCTCACCAGGGTTTGCCCTCTTGGGGCTGCTCCCGAGGCTGCTCCAGGATGGCATCGCAGAAGGTCCTGAGCCCCAGACCTGGGACTGCAGCAGGGCTAAGCTCTCACCCATTTCCATGTTTTCCTGGAGAGGAGATCCCGGGTGCAAAGGGCACTGCAGCATGGCTGTGAGGGTGAAGCAAAACCAGGAGCAGGCAGTGCTGAGCGGTGTGGGGGGCTGCCTTCCCTGCCTGTGCCCCTGCCATGAGGCTTGTGCCCAGGGAGGCTGGGCACTCGTGGTGGAGTGGGCACTGGGGGATGGCCACCAGGGCAGGACATGAGGTGAGTGTGGGGTGGGGGCTTTGCACTCTGGAGCACTGGGGGATGGGCACAGCAATCTCCCCATCCTGCTCCTCAAAAACCACCCCTTCCCTGACACTTGCCATGCCCTGGGAAGGGGTGGTGGCAGAGACTGAGCTGTGCTGTGGGGACAGTGTAGGGGCCAGTGTGACACATGCGGGCTCCTGCACTTTGGTCTGCTTGGGGCTTGGTCCTCAGTGCCACATGTGTCCCCATTCTGTCCTGCAGCATCGGCCCATGCCACTCATGTCCCCGTGCCCTTCAAGTCCCCAGGTCACTCGTGTCCCCACGCTGTCCTGCAGCCATTCCCACCCTGGTGGGGAGCAGGACATACCAGATGCGGCCCATGCTGTCCCTGGCTGAGGGCTGTGCCTGTGACACCCATGCCTGTCCCCACAGGAGCTGTCGATGGCGATGATGACAATGCAGATGGGAGGACTGGTGATGGCCACACTGGGCTGGCTGGGCTCCATTCTCACCTGTGCCCTGCCCATGTGGAAGGTGACGGCCTTCATCGGCTCCAACATCGTGGTGGCCCAGGTGTTCTGGGAAGGGCTGTGGATGAACTGCGTCTACGAGAGCACGGGGCAGATGCAGTGTAAGGCCTACGACTCCCTGCTGGAGCTCACCTCTGACCTGCAAGCTGCTCGTGCCCTGGTGGTCACCTCCATCTTTGTGGCCTTCCTTGCCTTCTTCATCGCCCTCTCGGGAGCTGACTGCACCCGCTGCGTGGATGACAATGGCACCAAGACCAGGATCTCTGCAGTGGCAGGTGTCATCTTCATCATGGCCAGCATCATGCTCCTCATCCCTGTCTCCTGGTCTGCCAACAGCATTGTCAGCAACTTCTACAACCCTATGGTGCCTGAGGCCCTCAAGAGAGAGCTGGGGGCTGCCCTCTACATCGGCTGGGCCTCCAGTGCCCTGCAGCTCTTTGGTGGGGGTGTCCTGTGCTGCTCGGGCTCCCAGTCCCAACAAGACCCCTACCCCAAGAAGTACAGGGCAGTGAAAACCTGTGGCCCAATGGGCTATCCCATGAAGGACTACGTATGAGGCACCGTACCCAGGTGCCAGCCCAAGGCAGAGCACCACTGTCCCTGTCCTGCATCCCTGTGCCATCCCCTGCCCCTGCACTGCCTTGCCCTGCCCATCCCCATGCTGGCTGACCCTCAGCACCGTCCCCATGTGTGTCCTTCCCCAAGGCAGGGACTATAAACATCCTGGTGCCACCAAGGCTGCCGAGGCTCATTTTGAACAGCGCGGTGCGGGGAGGATGGTGGTGCATCCTGGGGGGTGCTGTGCCCTGCCAGCAGCTGTATTCCAGCCCCTGGAACATCCCAATCTTCCCCTGGTGATCAGCAGTAGCCAGCCAGGATGCTCCTGGCAGTTCCCTGCAGCAGGAAACCGAGGCAGGGAGAGGATGCTGAGAGCTAAGGGAGGCACAGGGGGACACCAGGTGCTCTGAGCCCCCATGGACTGGGAGGGGACCCCAGAGAAAGGCTGAATCCTCCCTCCCAGACTCTTGGCCACCCACCCTGGACGGCACGCATTCCTATTGCTCTGGGAAAAACACACAACAGACAGCAGGGACAGGGGTTTATTGAACAGGCAAGAGCAGAGCTGGGGACTGCCACAACCCCCAGCTGCCCAGGGGACAGTGTTGGAGACAAATGGGGAGGTAGCAGTAGGACAGCTACTGATGGGCATAGGGATCCCAGAACATGGGGGACAGCTACTGATGGGCACAGGGAGAGCGAGTGTGGAAGATGTGGGATGCCATGGGTGAGGGACAGGGACAGACAGCCATTGCCTCACACTGAGGAACAGCTCCTGAGGGGAAGGATGCAACCTGTTCTCCAGGAACATGGGAACAGGATGAGCAGGAACAGGTCTGAAGGAAGGGGAAAATGAACAAACAAAACAAAACAATCAAACCAAACCAAACAAAAAACCCCAACAAACAAACCAACAAACAACAAAACCCAAATGTTCCAGCAAGAGATTTGGGTAAAAAACTTCCCAAGGGAGCAGTGGAGGAGGAATTGTGGAAGCAACCCAGCCAGGGGCTGGGGGAACAGGCTGGGCAAGCAGTGCTGCATGGCTCCTGGGTGGGGAGCATCCACCAGCTCCCCAAATCCCTTCCAAACTCATTTCCCCACCCAGACCATTAACTAGAAAGCTGTGGGAAAATGAGAGATTCAAGCAGCTATTGTGGGATGAAAGGCAGATGTGGCACTTTGAAAGCCTCTTCAGCAGGGAGCCACCTTGGCATTGCTGCTTTGACTCTGGATGTGGAGGCTCTTGCACCTCAGGGCTGGGTCAGTCCATAGGAAGTATGAGGATGGAAGGCCACAGGACACAGTGATGGGAACCCACCTCCAACAGGCTCCAGGTAAAGACTCTGGGAGTAGGAGATGATGAAGGATCCAGATTTGGACCATCAGTGCTGAGGTGGGTGAGGTGGGGAGAAGACATCCCAGACTGGACACACCTCAGAACAGCCATGTGGGTCTGTGAGATGTCATGGTGAGCGTTGAGGTGTTGGGGTCAATACCTGAATGTCAGAGCTAAATGTGGTGCCCAGGAGACCCTGGTGAATCCAGGAGACCTTCCCATGCTGAGAAACAGGCAACGGCACCAAACCCAGACCTTGGTGAGAAGGAACCAAGGAAGGGAATGGGGAAAATTCCCCCCAAATACTGTCACCCCCAGTAGCTGCCATGCTGCAGGAGGGGGTCACCGGGCTCAGTCTTATAAGGGATCAAGTGCTCACCGCCCCCCGAGCCATACTAGCTCTCAGCCCTCCTTGAGGTCGGGGACAGGGCATTTCTGGTAGATGTAGACCACCCCGGAGATGTAGCCGGTGCCCTGGGGGCTCTCCTCCTCAGTGGTGGCTCTCTCCCAGTACTCCACCTCCTGGGCCAGCAGCTTCTGCCAGGCTCCGCTCCGCTCCAGCTGCCCCAGCGCCGCCTCCAGTTCAGCCTTGTACCGTAGGTTCGAGGGGTTGCTCCTCGTCGTCAGGCACAGGAAGCCGCCTGCGGGACAGGAGACAGGTAACACTGACACGGGGCGTCCCTCTCTGGGAACGGCATCCCCCGGAAAGCGTGGGGACACGGGGAGGCACTGAGAGTCTGCCAGGAGTCAGCGGGCAGGGGACAGGCAGGCCAGGAGACGGGCACAGACGGGGCAGTGGGTATAGACAGGACAGCAGGCAGAGATGGGCAGGACAAGGGGCCAGCGGGCAGGGAATGGGCGGAATGTCGCGCCTGAACACAGGCTGTCACACACCAGCACTGTTACTGCCACTACCTTGTCCCGCTGCCCAGACCTGGCAGTGGGCAGGGTCAGGGACCCCGTGCCATCGCCCGTCCCTGGCAGCAGGGACAAGGCCAGGTCCCAGCTGTGCCACGGGTCCAGCGTTCATCAGGAGATCCACATCCACCGGGGCTCGGTGTCCCATCCTACCACCCCGGGGGTCCCGGCGGGGAGGAGAAACGACCCCTCTTACCCGGCTTAGTGACCCGCAGCAGCTCCGGCAGCACCGTGCTCGGCACCTGCCCCTCGCCCAGGGCCCCCACAACCGTCACGGCGTCGTAGTGCTCTGCGAGGACACGGGGCGTCACCGGGGGGACCCTTCGGGGCTGCTCCCGCCCCGTGCCGGCCCGTCAGCTGCGGGACACGTGGCTGTCACCGAGGGCTCCCCGGGGTCCGTCCCCTCCCGTTACCTGCGGGCGCGGGCAGCGGCTCCTTGCCCAAAACACAGAGCCGCAGTTCCTGGTAGAGCCCGGTGCTCCGTGCCCGCTCCAGCATCCCCGCGCTGCCGTCCACGCCGTGCAGGCAGCGGAACCCGCGCCGGTGCAGCTGCGGGGACAGAGGCAGCGTCATCCCCGCCCCGTCCCGTTACCTCCTCCTCCCCTCCCCGCCCGTCCCGCTGGTACCTCCCACGCTACGAGCCCGGTGCCACAGGCCACGTCGAGCAGCCGCGCCCCCGCGCGCGGGGCGGGGAAGGCGAAGGCGAGCGAGGCGGCGGCGAGATGCGGCGCCCGGTACTCCAGAGCCGCCACATCCTGCGGGGACACGGCGGTCAGCGGGGACACGGCGGTCAGCGGGGACACGGCGGTCAGCGGGGACACGGCCGCGGTGCCCCGGCGGTGCCCCGGCGCTCCCATCCCCGCTGCGTCCCCGGTACCTGCTCGTAGCGGGCGGCCCAGCCGTCGTAGAGCCGCAGCCTTTCGGGCAGCGTCGAGCCCCGATGAACCGCGGCCACCCGGTCCCGGACCGCCGCCGGCAGCCCCATCCCGCTACCGCTCGCTACCGTCCGGGCCAATGAGTCCGCACCGGGCCCCGCCCCCGCACCCATTGATCCCGGGGCTCCGCCCCTGCCGAGCCCCGAAAGCCCATTGGCTCCGCTTTCCGCTCGCGACGCGCCCTCAGCGTCTCATTGGCTCCTCTGCCCGACAGGACACGCCCCCAAGGCGCGTTTGCCCAATGACTCCGCCCCGTGGGACCCCGACACGGCCCCGGCCGCGCCCCCGCGCTCCATTGGCCGCCGGCGCTGCCCGTCCCTCGGCGCCCTGGGAGCCACCGAGTGCGCCGGGAAGGGAGCGGGTAGGGCCGGCTGTCCTGACCTGACCGGGTGGGGACCAAGTGCCCCAGGGAGGTGTCAAGTGCCCTGGGGGGATGACCAAGTCCAGGGATGGTGACATCAAATGCCCTGGGGGAGTGACACCGAATCCCCACAGGGAGCGGCGCCAGGAGCCCCAGGGCTACTACCACTGTCTCCCAACAGTGCCCACTGTTTCTGCTGCTCTGTCGCCTGCAGGGGTCAGTTCCCATGGCGTCACTCATGCCCCAGGCGCGGGGACAGTGCCCTGGACAGGTCACCTACTGCCCGGCCCCGATGCCGCGCTGTCACCTCCATCCTGCATCCGCATCTCCTTCCCGCACTCCGACCGTCACCCAGTGCGGCCACCACCCGAGCCCGCCGTGTCGCACTGTGTGCGGCACTGACAGCCCGGGACTGCCCCCGGGGTGGAGGCCACCCGCCACCGGGGCAGCTCTTCCTTGTCCTGACCTGCCCATCCCACCCCTCGGGACGGGGGTCGTTCTGCGCTGCCCCGTAGGGACAGGGGACAGGAGCGGGCAGCGGCTGGGAAGGAGCAGGCACACCTTGGCTCCTGCGAGGAGCAGGGACTTGGAACTGATGATCTCTACCTGCTCCCTTCCAGCTCGAGGTGTGTGTGCCACGAGGGTATAGCCTACGTGAAGTTCGGGTTTTGCTCAAGGCAAGAAACACCCCTGAGAACCAGCACGATGCACAGGGAGGGGCAGGTTGTCACCTCCAGATCACAGTTCTCTGGAATTCCTGATGCAGGTGCCCAACATTTGTCACTTTCCATATCCAGCCTCGTTATCTCTCGAAGGTCTCTCCCTGGAAGGTCACTGCGGGAGTTCCCCGTCAAACCAACCTTTGGTGGCGCGGCGAGGACCAGGGACAAGCTCGGCGACAAGCCACAGCTGTCTCCATCGCCTCCGGCTGTTTCCAGCAGCGAAACAAACGGATCCAGCCGCTAATTAGTGACGGATTCAGCTGCTAATTAATGACGGGAAGAAAATCGGTGCCCTGACGGAGGCGGTGGCCGCCCCGAGGCGGCGTTGGTGGCCTCGTCACCTCCTCCGTGGTCCCCGCGTCCTCCTGCTTCTCTGCCCTTCCCTCCCTGGGGACGTGCCCGCGGTCACAGGCGGGGACAGTCAGCCCCGAGGCCGGGCAGTGCTGGCCGGGGCCCTGGAGAGGGAGCCCTCCACCCGCGGGACGGACCCGCGCCCGCCGGGCTCCGGCCTCACGCCCGGGGACGCGCTCGGAGAATCCCTGGTGGAGCGGCAGAGGACAGTGCGGGGCTGGGGAGCGGCGAGAGCTGGCCCCGTGACGGCAGGACCCCACCCGAGGACACGGCGATGGCTCCCCGGTGGCGTCCGCGGGGGCCGCAGCCCTGCGACAGCTCCTGACGCTGTTCGTGCGCATTTTGTCCCCTCTGCTGCCGCCAGCGTGGGCCCAATCCTGTTCCTCGTGCTTGGCATCCCGGGAGGGCTGCAGCCTCCAGCAAGGGCTCTCACAGCCTCGTCAGGGCTTCCCACCACTAATTGAACCTTCCTCTACAAACCAGTGCCAGGACGCACCACCAGCACCCCCTGTCCCTGCTCTGCTGTCCCCAGGGGCCACTGGGCCTTGCCTTCTGCACCCCCTTCCCACACGGATCCGGTCCTGAATTTGCCGGCGCTTTTCCAAGCACCCCCTTCCCGCGGCTGGCTGGCTCTATCACAGCACAGCTGTCCAAACATCTGCACCCCGTGCCACCACCGCGGCTCTGGGCTGGCTGGGACCCAGCACGGCCCAGGTGGGGTCAGCACCAGCCCTGCTGCCAGCATTGGGTGCCCTGGGCTGTCCCTGCTGAGGGCAGGGCACTGAGGTAGCAGCAGGTTGTGGCAGGTTGGAGCGTCCCATGGCTGGTGCTGGTGTGAGGCTGGACTTTGTCCTGACATGTGGCCTGGCGCTGGCAGGCTCCCACTGGGTCAGAGGACATTCCTCTCCAGTGCTGCAGCTCCTTGGGAGCTACCTGGAGACAGGGGTCTGTCTGTGCCCTGATGGGGTGCTGGGACCCTGAAGCTCAGATCGGTTGCCCTGTGGTTTTCCCACCACCCCTCAAAGGGACATGGGGGACATGTGCCCTAAGGCAGGGGCTGAGCCCCCTGAGCCCAGAGATCTCTGCTGGGACCTCGCCTGCCCTCCCTCCCCAAGGAGCTGCTGCAGGGGTGGAAGGGTACCTTAGGTAGGTCCCTCATCCTCAAATCTGCCACTGAGCTGGGAGAGGAGTTGGGAAGTTGGGAGTTGGGAAGCCCAGGTCTATGCTGGGTTTGGGCCAGGCATCTCCACAGTGGGCAATGTCACCTGACACCAAACCCTCTACAGGTCCCCCCTCTGAGCCTTCCTGGTTCCCCAGGTGAAGCGTGTGGTGGCCTTGGTACCCTGAGCAGGTGGCCTTGCATGGCCCAGGACCTGTGCAGGGCAGCCCTGGCACATCCTTGGCACCTGGGCTGGGACTAATGCTGTCCCTCTGCACATCCCAATGATGTTGGAATGTCGCTAAGGTTCTTCACCGGAGTGAGGGACAGAATGGAATGACAGAATGATCAGTCCCACGGCCTTGTGTGCCTCAGGGACTCTCTGGGTGGCCCATACAGCCCCTGGGTCCAGCTGTGGTGTGGATGTCTCTGGGCCAAGGGGCAAAGGCTTGAAGGGGAACAACCATGGACTTGGCAGCTTCTGGCTCAGACTTTGGGGACAGTCATGATAACTGTCACTGGAGGCTGTCAGGGTCATGGGCTGGCATCTCTGTGCATCTGTCCTGACTGCAGTTTCTTGGTGGTGCAGGAGCCTACCAGCACCAGAGAATGTCCTCAGGGCATCCCAAGACATTCCCAGCTCTGGGAAAGAGCCCTTCATGGTCCTCTGAGCTCTCTGCTGCTTTTCCTGAGCTGGGAAACCATGGACAACCATCCCGGGGGGCACTGGAGCCACATAAGGTAGAGGTGGAATGCTCTGCTGGGTGCAGAATTGGGCAGAGCAGGGAAGGAAAACCCTGTGGGGCGACAGCCAAGTGGTATCTGGAGAGCCCTTGTGGGGTGACAGAGGCAGGAGGGAGGTTCACGTTGGATATTAGGAAACATTTCTTCACAGAAAGTGTGGTCAGGCCCTGGCAGAGGCTGCTCAGGGCAGTGGTGCAGTCCCCTTCCCTGGAGAGATTTAACAGCCCTGTGGATGTGGCACTTGGGGACATGGTTTAGTGGTGGCCTTGGCAGTGCTGGGGGATTGGTTGGACTCGATGATCTTGAAGGGTTTTCCAACCTTAATGATTCTGTAGTCTTTCAATGGCCAAGGAGGTGACAGCAGGACAGGACCAGGGTGGCTGGTGGGGTTTCACACACCCTGGGTGGGGTTGCTCTGCACTCACATCCTTAGAGGACATCCTTTCCCAGCATCCAAACATGACTGGAATCTGTCCACTTCTCCCCTAATCCCTCTGGTGTTCAAGGACTGTGGATTTTGCCCCCTGAACCCCACTCAGCCACGTGAGGTCACCTGGCTCGCTGGGCTCCTGCCCGACTACCGAATGTGTAAATCTCGGCGTTGCAGTGACTGCTGGTGCCCGGGGCTGCTGTCGCCAGCCCTCCTGCCCTGGTCCCATCGCCCGCACGGCTCCGGGCCAGGTAACAAGGAGGGGCTGAGATGTAAATCAGCGCTGCCGGCGCGGAGATCAGAGCGGGTGGAGCGGTGGGAGCAGCTCCCGGAGCTGATTCAGGAGCCTTACAGGGCTGGGAAGGGCTGTGCTGTCTCCAGCGGGCCACGCCGCCCATGTCCCACGAGCCCCCAGGACCTGGGGTATTCCCTGACTGTGGCTGGCACCCCCCGGGGCCAGCAGCAGCAAGACGTCCCTGCCACGCTGAGAACGTTCCCTGGCCGCTGTTCTCCTACATCCGTCCCGGCCTCTGCAGTCAGAGTCTCTGCCTCTGTGTGTCACCTGCATCCCATCCTCCCTGCAGCCCCAATGTGCGGTGCTCCCCTCCCTCCCGCACCCCCAGGGCGTGGTGCTTCCATCCCTCTTGCATCCCGAATCCTTGGTGCTCCTTTTCCCTGAACTCCCAGTATATGGGCTCCACCCTCCCTTTGTGCTCCTGGTGCACAGAGTTCCACACTCTCTCTGCCCCCCGGGACACGGCAGCCCCACGCCAGCACATCGCAGGGGCAAGGTGCTCCCACACTGGTGACATTTCCATTTCTCCTTATCTCCATCCCAAATGCCAGTTGCTCTATTCACAGGGTGTGCTCTGGCTGCGATTCTCATCTGAGCTCAGCCTCTTCCTCACCTCTGAGGAGCCCCACAAACCACACCCCCAGCTCATGGACCTCACTCCTCATCCACCTTCCCCCTTGTTCCCTCTTGTCCCCATTCTCACCTGCTCCTTTCCCCTGACTGGGGACTTCCCACCCTGACCATATCCAACACACCCAGCGACCTCAGGTCCCACCCACTACACGTCCCTCGTTACTCTGTCACACCCCATCACTTCCCCGACCCACCTCCTGTCCCTCACAGCGCTTCCCGCAGCCAGGTGAGTTCCCCGGTGCTGCCTCCACGTTCCCGTTCCCACAGGCAGTGCCATGACATCACCGACCTTGGCGCACCTCGGGCCGGTGACTCAGCGTCCCTCCTGGGACAGCACCTCTGGAACTCATCATCCTTCGTGGAACAGCACCCTCATGACTCAGAGTCCTTTGTGGAACAGCACCCTAGTGACAGGAGCTCGCTGTTCCCACCCTGGGACACAACGTGGCTCTCCGGTCACGTCCCTGCCACTCCTGGGATTCCAGGCTGGCTGCGCCACAGCCCCCTGGGTCGGTGCAAGCCCACCTGACCATGTCCCCAAACCCCCCTGACCACCTGCCCAGCCACCAGCCGGGCTAGCCAGAGCACTCTTGTGAGACTCAGCCCCACCCCCGATCTCCACGCCGGGACTCCCCGCTTCGTCCCCGCATCCTGGGAAGTGACTGCCACCTCCTGGGAAGAACAAGGGACAGGCTTGGGTGAGATCCAGGAGGTGGAGGTTGAAGTCAATAAAGCCCAGCTCAGTTATAAGGTGCAAACTTTCACTGGAGCAGGAATTAAAGAGTGGAAAAGTGGCTATAAATAAACAAAGGATTTCTTGTGGCTTGTAAAAGATGAGTCAGTGGTTTCAGGAAGGCTGTCTGTTCTCCAAGCAATCTCGGTAATCCCAGGACACTCTGGACCTTACCTGTTGAGGTTCATCCTGATGATCCTAAAGCACTTCTGGACCTTGTTGAGGTCAAGCCACCTCAACTCTGTCTGCGCAAGGGCTGAGGTGGTGTTTGGGTATCTGAATCCTAAAAAGCAGTTTGTAACTCCCTCTACCAACTCGCAACTCTATGGATATTCAGGAAGGAGGTTGGGCTGCTGTGTCCAATTGCTGTTATTTATTTTATCCCCAGGGTCTTGCAGTATTTCCTGGAGTCCAGTCCTTTCTTTCTCGGAGACATCCCTGAATCCCAACTCTGTTGTGAGCCCAACAGATTGCCATTGGCAAGAGGGATGGAGAATCCCTATGCTGCTTCACCCCCTGCCCAAATGAGGATTTGAGGGGGGAGGGGGTGTCCCTTTGGGAGTGGAGCCAAAGAGGTCAAACCATTATCACTTTCTTGAGCTGAGCTGAACCTGAGCTTAGCTTTGCCAACTCCAGCTGGAGCAAAATCACTGGACTTGGACCATAGAGCATCCAGGGAAAGCAAGCCGAGAAGTTACACAAGTCATTTGGAGTGAGAGCAATGGAGTAGGAAGGTGTCAGCGGGTTGGGTGACGATGACCACGGACTGAGAGTTCCTAGAATCCTAGAAAGGTTTGGGTTGGAATGGACCTTAAAGTCCAGCTCGTTCCTCACCCCTGAGTTCATCCATCCTAGAGCTCAATGACATCTGTGCTTGTTTTTGAGATGATGTCAACCAGTCACTCCTGGCTGTTGATTCTTGCCCTCCCCGTGCCGAGCATTTCAGCTCTGAAGGACTTCGCCGGAAGATTGCATCTTTGGATTTCCTAGCTGGAGCTTCTCCTCTGAATGCTCTCCAGCCCGGGTTGATCCAAATGACCTGGTTAGGCAGGCTAGTGGTGGGTCTCTCTGAACGGACAGTTGCAGCTGGAGGAGGGTGTGCCATGAGTCCTGGAAAAGGAGGGAGGCAGAGCAGCGAGGCGAGGGCTTCGGGCTGGAGCTGCGGCGTCACAGCTCCTGGGAAGCACGAGCGAGGGAGGGTCCCGCGGGAGCGCCCGCTCCTGCAGACACACAGCGAAGGGAGTGAGTTAAGGGAGCGGCCAGGAATCTGGCAAAATGGAAATCTTGGGAATTATCTCGAGAACAAGGAGGAGGAGCCCAGACGGTGGAAACAACTTTAAATAATTCGAGAGAGTAACAGGAGTGCGTGGGCAGAGGCAGCACAGCCTGCTGGGGGTGACTGATGGATTTCCCGGGGTCCAAAGGGAAGGGGAAGGTGACCTCTGTGGTCCTGCTGACTCATGGTGGTCCCTGTGCTTTGGGGGCAGGTGTGACCATGGCTGGGTTCGGGGTGGCTGCTTGGTCACCTTCCTTTTCTACACGGAGTGGGGAGTGCAGGTAAAATGCTCCCACACGGCCGAGCTCAGCCTAGGCTGGGCTGGAGGCACAGGGAGCTTGGATAAATCCTGTATTTCCAAAAGCCTCTTGATGGGCTTTTGTCTTATGGTACTTTGAACACTGGCTGAAGAAATCTCATCTGTGGATTATCTCAAGTAACAGTTTAACTGTGAGCTCACGTGGGTTCAAAGGGTGGGTTCAGATGAAGTTCATGGAAAAAAATCCCCCAGGGATTATCCCAGCCAAAGGTTCAGCTCTGGCTCAGGAGGTCCATGAGAACTGTAAGCTGGGAAAGTATTTGAGGCTGTGTTACCCTCTGTGGGTGCTGTGTTTCTGCTGTTGGGGGTGAAGCTTTGGGCACTGCCCCCCCACCCCCTTCAGAAGAGGGCAAGGCAGGGAACCTCCTCCTCCAGCACTTGGAAAGGCAGCTGGGAAGAACACCTGTCCAACCCTTGACTGCAGGAAGGGGTTTGGTGCTGTTTCACAGGTTCTAATGTCTGTGCAGGTATGGTTCCCACAATCCTCAACACCCTTAATCCACAGCCATGTGAGAGGCCTTGAAGGACCAGCTCAAAGTGAACCTGACTTGTTGAAGAAATGATCTTTTTTAAAAAGACACCCCACAGCCCACCTCATCGAGGGAGATGCCATAAGAGGAAACTCTCCACCCTGGTAGAGAGCAGGGGCTGGAGGAGTCCCATGGAGGTTGGAGAGCAAGACCAGGACCAGAATAAGGATCAGGGTCAGGAGGAAACTGGTCTGATCAGCCTCAGTAAGGGAAGGACAATTGCTCTGCTGGTGGGACAAGGATCTGGGGGTCAAGATAGCACAAAGTACCAGTGTCAGAGAAGATTTCTATGCCAGGACACAGGGAATGGCTTCCCACAGCCAGAGGGCAGGGGTAGATGGGATATTGGGAAGGAATTGTTCCCTGTGAGGGTGGGCAGGCCCTGGCACAGGGTGCCCAGAGAATCTGTGCCTTCCCCTGGATCCCTGGCAGTGCCCAAGGCCAAGGCTGGACATGGCTTGGAGAAGCCTGGGACAGTGGACGGTGTCCCTGGATGGGCTCTGAGGTCTTTTCCTACCCAAACTCTTCCATAATTCTGAGCTTCTAAACCACCCAGATCATGCTGGTCACTCTTTACCAGCTCCTGAAGCCTTGGCTGGTGTGGGGGTCCTTACTGTGACCTCCAGTCCCTGGTCAGGAGTGCAGACCCCCCAGCCCCAGGTGCCTGCAGGCTCTGTGTGCAGCACAGATGCTCCAGGCCATGCCAGATCCTCTGTGTTTCTTGGCCCCCGGCTCCTCGGCCGAATTGCCAGGTATGTAGCTATCCCAGCTATTTCCTGCTGTACTGCAAGGAAAAATGAAAAAATTAAATCATCCAACCTTTGGCCCCGTTTGATATAAATCCAGGCTGCAGCATTGCAGACAGATTGCGTGTGGTGGCAGCACCACCAGCACCCAGTGCCCTGCCTGTTCCCTTTGGCAAGGGAATCACGAGGGGCTGCCATGGACGTGGCCCGGAGCCAGCTCCCATCACAGCCCGAGTGATTTATGGCCCGCATTCCTGCCCCTGACAGGCACATCCTGGGATGCTGTGCTCCTGCACTGCCTGGAGAGAGGGACTGGGGCTGTCTGGGGCTGCCAGTGTCCCCTGGAGCTGCCCTGACCTTGGCAGAGAGGGGCAGCTCTCCCAATGCTGCCGGCGGAGCCCAGGGTGAGGAGGGACCGCCTCATTTTCCAGGGGTTCTTTATGTTTTCTGCCTCATGGGGAGATTGCCGGGGGTCCAACATCCCAGGATTACACTCCATAATCCCAAACTGGAAACCTCTGCTCCCCTGTTCCCAGGCTGGTGTGATGCCCTGCCCTGTGGGGGGGGGTGCCAGACGGTGCCAGGCTGGCCACTGCTCAGCACCTTTGCTGCCTGGGGCTGAGCTGGGGCTGCTGGGCTTGGCTGAGGGCCCCAGAGCACGTCCCGAGAGCCTGAATCCCCTGGGATGTGCAGCTCAGGGCAGCACAGCCCAGCAGCAGCTCTGCTCCCCTCTGGGCCCATGGTCACGGAGGGCATTTGCCATCCCTGGGCTTGTTCCAGCTGCCCTCAGCAGCTCTGGCTGGTACTGGTGGGGAGTGGACACGGCAGCTGGGCAAGGCGAGCGCTGGAGACGTGATGGCCACTGGCTTTGCTGGTATTTTGAGCTGGTGGGAGCAGTGGTCTCCTCATGCCCAGACATCCCGTGGGAAGGCCAAGCCAGGCTGGAAGCAGGGCTGTGTCTGGGTGCTTCAAGGCTGAGGGCGGGATGTGGGACAGAGTGTTTCTCCATGTGCCTCCAGATCCCATCTTGCCAGTCCCTGTTTCCCTCCTGGCTGGGCCCTCAGCCTCGTGCTCATGCAGGGATCTCTGCCCTTCTGGGACTCAGCCCAAGAGAGGGAATTTCCTCAGGTCCCCTCCTGTGGCCAGAACTGGGAAACACCAGGGACGCATCTCGCCGTGGCTCCATGGCTGCAATAAAATCTCATCCCATCCCAAGCTGTTCTGGGACATGCTGGGATGTGTGGGATCCCAGGCCCCTGTCTCCCCAGTCCGTGGGATCCACAGCAGGCTGGCAGTGATCTGCAGAGGCTGGGTGCCATAAGGACCCCACAAAAGCACCCTGAGTGCCACCAGCCCCATCCAGTTGTAGGCATGACCCCGTGCCCCTGGCTGCTGCCATGGAACAGCTTTCCAGGTCTGTGTGCAGCAGGCAGGAGCTGGTGCCTGTGGTAGGTATTTTGTTATTTTTTTCATCTTTTTTTCCCCAGCAGAGCAGGCAAGCCATGGTCTGGATTCCGGTTTGGCTCTAATTGTGCTGTTATCTCTCTCTCAGGGTCTGGTTTCACTCACGCTTGGGGTCTCAGTGAGTGGATGGATGTCTTATGGCTGTTCCAAAGCTTTCCCTGCCTCTACCCTCTCCCAGTTCCCATGCTGCCCTCGCTGACCTCTGCACTTCCCTTGGTCCCGAGCCCCACGCCCTGCAAGGCAAAGGTTCCTGGGAGGCACCTGCAGTCCTGAAGCTGAGTGTCCCAGCAGCCAGTGTCCCCTAGCAGGGCACGGGACACTGGCTGGGATGATGAGCAGGACCAGGGGGAAGGAGGAGCTGGGGTCTGGCAGGGAAGAGCCCTTGGAGGCTTCTCTGTTTCACCTCGGCTTGCTGGGGGGCAGCAGGACCAGAGGTGACAGCTGTGGCTTGCAGCACAGGGAACGCCTGAGTTTGTCCTGATGGAATATTTTTCCCTTATGATGATCACAAAACGTAGGAATGGAGAAGAGGGTGAGGCTTTGCTCGTGGACATGTTCAGAACCTGACTGGCCCCAAGCAACATCATCGCCTTGGACCTGCTGTGCTGGGGTGAGTGGGGCTGGGCCACACACCTCCACAGTGCCTCCACCTCGGACACTCTGGAATTTTCTGATTGTGCACAGCAGTGCTTGTGACAGTCCCTGAGGGCTGAAGGCTCTGAGAGATGGCACCAAGCAGGGCTGTAGAAGAAGGTCCAAACCGTGAAGGAGGTTTGCAGAAGAGGAGAGGACAAGATGCAGAAAGGGTCTGCCCTGGGACCTTGACCTCCCTGCTGAGCTCTGAGCTGCTCACTGCAGGCTCTGGTCAAAGCTGGGACATTTCCCTGGGATGTGACCCTCATCTGGCTCTGGCACCTGACCCAGCACCAGGATGGTCCTGACCCATGGAGCTGATGGAGCTGCACATCCTCTCACAGGTGCCAGAGCAGGTTGTGACAGGCTGACCCCAGACACGGTGCCTGGTGCGCCTGGGATGTTCCCACTGCCCCATCATGATGAAGACTCTTCTTCCTCATCTCCCCATCTCAGGCTCAATCCCTGCAGTTTGATCAGACCCTTCAGAGGATGTTCCCTATGGACCAGCCTTGGGAACCCAGGATTCAAGGGCTCCACTTTGCTGCTCTCACATCTCCCTGTTCAACAGCAGCCCAGCCTCTCTGGTCCCAGTGTCCCCAGGATCTGGGATTGGACCCTGACCCCCTCCTAGGATGGCTGGTGGTCACACAAACCAGGACATACCCCTGTGTCCCTGGCAGTTCCCAGGCATTGCTCCACATGCTGGTGTGACACTGCTCAGGACACTGAGATGCGTGTGGGTGCTAATCTTTGGGGCCATCAGGCCAGGCACTGAACCAAAATCCAGCTCTAATTGGTCTTTTCCAGTAATTCTTCCTGACAAAACAATTAAGTTTCTCAGGCAAGAGATGTTCTTTGCAAATGTTCTGTGCCAGATGCTTTTGCTTTTTTTATCTGTGGTATTTAGAGATCTTTCCCTAATACTCACTCATTATTTTATGAGGCACAGACTGGTTCTTCCTGCCCTTTTGAAGCTCAGTATCACACTCATGTTTGTTTGTTGTCTCAGGGCTTCCCTAACTGTATGTGAGGGGATTTTTGTTTCATTAAAAAACACAAAAAAACAAACAAAACAAAACAAAACAAAAAAGAAAAAAAAAAGAAAAATAAAAAGAAAAAAAAAAAAAAAGAAAAAAAAAAGGAAAAAAAACAAATTGTAGAGGGCTGGGCCCTGTGAGACAGGGCAGGGAACGGGATGGGCTCCAGCCCTCCCAAGCTTGCAGTGGCTGCATGTTCTGCAGTGGGACTGAGGTCAAAGCTGGAAAAACTTGCAAGGCAGCATCAAAGAGCAGGGCCCCTGCCAGACATGTGGAAAACATGAGCTGGGGGTGGCTGCAGTGGGCACATGGGCCGGCACTGCCCACCCTGCCCACCCCTGGAAATCCTAAGACTGTTGGGGGGCTCACAGTCCTTTGTCCCCTCCCCTGGGAGCTTTGTGACCCCACCTTCCTGCCATCCACTTTTAGTGGCTCCAATTCCTCCTTCGGGGGAGCCCATCCCTTGCTTTCCCAGCCTGGGCCTGCTGAGGCTGCACGAGATGTGTTGGAATTCTGGGGAGCTGCTCATCTGAGAAATGTTGGAATTCTGGGGAGCTGCTCACCTGAGATGTGTTGGAATTCTGGGGAGTTGCTCACCTGAGAAGTGTTGGAATTCTGGGGAGCTGCTCATCTGAGAAGTGTTGGAATTCTGGGGAGCTGCTCACCTGAGATGTGTTGGAATTCTGGGGAGCTGCTCACCTGAGATGTGTTGGAATTCTGGGGAGCTGCTCATCTGAGATGTGTTGGAATTCTGGGGAGCTGCTCGCCATGTGCTGCCCACCCCTGCCCTTCCCGTGGCCCTGCTCCTGGCGGGTGCAGGGTGTTTGCCCCATCCCCACACCCCTCCCACCTGCCCCAGTCTCAGGGCTGCTGTTCTTGCTCCCAGGAAAGGGAGCAGCCCTGGAGAAACGTTCAGCACTGGTTCTGTGGGGAGCAGCACCCCAGGGAGGACGGCAGCTCTTGGAAGTGGGGCGTTGGAGGAACAAGAGAACATCTGGATGGGGTGTGGTGTAGGGTGACACCAGCTGGGTTTTGGAGTGCCTCTGTGCCCTCTCTGGGGTGACTGGGCACAGTGCTGGGTATGTCCTATTCCTCATGGTCTCTGGCATCTCACCCAGCGACTCCTGCACTGCTGGCTGCTCTGACAGACGACCTGGCCTGCACTGGGTGTTTTTTGATCAACGAGATCCCAAGTGTTACCTTGCCTGGCCTCTCTGGAGGCAGGAGGGTGTTTGGGGACGCTGGTGAGGGCAGGGTGGGGTTCTGAGGGAGGACGTTAAGGGAGAGCACAGCTGGTGAGCGAGGTGGGGACCCAACATGAGTGGCCCCCCAGCAGGTCCTAGCGCACCTCCGCCACCAATGCATCCCCACGGGGAGGGGACAGACAGCTCTGGGGAGGGGGTGGCGACTCCCGCCGGGTGTGTCCGCAGCCCGGGGGCCGTGCTGGACGGAAGGAAAACCTAGGTGTCCGCGGCCGTGGCAGGTGCTCCGGCGGCTCGGTGTGACCTCTCCCAGTGGGCTCCGGCCCAGGGATTCAGTCACTCCATAAATTCCCTTCCTCTGCCGCGCACAGCACGACGAGGCAGCCCTGAGTCAGGGCTGGGAGCGTCCAGCTGCGGCCGCTATCTCCGCGGAGGAGCCGTGCGTGGGGGTGCCAGCGTTTCCAGGCGAGAGACAATCGGGCTTTATTTCCCTGCCACAGAGGAAAAAGAATAAACATTCCTCGGGTTTGTTTTCAGGCTGCTTTGTGGAATAAATCTCAGACTGTTGTTGTCTCCCTGGGCTCCCCGGTGCCGCGGAACTGCCTGTTCTCATCCCGTGAGTCACAGGCGTCTGGCAGCACCTCCGAAATCCCGTGCGGTGCCCGCAGGCTGCTCCGTGCCGGATGTGCCGTGGGCACCTGGAGCAGAGCTGCTCCACATCTCTGGGGAGCTCAGCTTGGCAGCGGTGTCTGTCGGGATCCACGAGCCCCCCCGGACACCCCTGCAGCCTGGATGGCCCTGGTCACCTTGTCCTCTGGACCTGTGTCTTCCTCCAAGGGCACGAGTCTGACAGCATCTTCAAGGGGAAGGGGCTGGGGCTGTACCACGGGAGGAGACCAGCTGGAGCCAGTGGCTATTCCCTGCCTCGGGGGGAAGGAGATCCAAGGGATGTTACGGCCTCTGTCCTTCCACCTGTGGAACATGTTTCAGCAACACCCATTTGGAGTGGTGGGATCTGGTCCCCTTCCACATGGTGCAGGAAGATTGGTATAATGTTGACTCTCATTCTGGAGATGTGGCTCCATGGGGAAGATGTGCCCACACCCCTGCCCTGGCTGATCCCCATGGAGACACCCCACTGCTCTGGGAGGTGTGTGTAAGAGTGTAAGAGCTGGTCTGAAGTTCCCCTCATTTGCCTCACGATTGTCATAAGGACCCCGAGGACCCCGCTGCAGTTCTGGCCTGCTCGAGGTGGATGTTTGCCAATCGTCTGTGGGTGCATTTTCCTGTGTCACCACACCACAGTACACTGGCTTTGAGCAGTGTAATGGCAGTTTCTGTGCCTGAAGATTACACCTGCTTCACGGTCCTGGCTTCACGACAATAGCCTATGAATTTCCCCACCTCTTGGCCAAGGGAACTTTCTGGGGTAACTTTGGTGGTCCCCCACAGAAAATCCTTCATCTGCTTTGCAACCACCGTGACAGACAGAGATCAAAACCCCCCTTCCAAGGACTGAGATTGAGACCCCTATATGAAGCCCCTCTCAAGGACTGAGACATGAGACCCCTATAACCCTAATTCAGGGGATGGGGCTGCCTTAACCGAAGCGAGATGTTTGCCTGCAGGCATGGTCGTTGGACCAAGAAGAAAATGGCTCTCACTCACTGCTGAGAACATGGACTACCTGTTTCCCCTCACTGGCTTCAATAGACATGCCTGTTCCCTCCACGATGGAGGACTGTAATAAAAACCCCTGAGTCAACCAACGAGAGAGAGACTCTCCCAAACGTGACAGGCAGACCCATCGACCGGACCACGAGGACTTCATCTCCATGTTTGGTAGCTATATCCCCCCTTTCCTCTATCTCTTTCTCTATCTCTTTCTCTCACTCTTAATCCCTCTATTGCATTTGCAATGGTCAATCAATAAAAGGTGCATGTTTTAATGCTGAAATCCCCTCTGTGTTTTGTTTTGCACTCTGAGATCAGGAAACGAACCATCACGACCCCCGCTTGTAGGAGCGGATCGTGACAGTGTGTTGGGAGGGAATGATCTGTGGAATGTGCTTGGAGCCAGGTTCACACCACTGCTGATGCACCACTTGGGTCACCTGGGGGTGGGACACAGCCGGTGTCAGACTAACACCTCCTGCAGCAGCAGATCTTGGGATGACCAACAAGCAGGGGTGACCCACATCACCTCCAAAATGTGCCTAGTGCCAGTGTGGCACCCAAACCTTGTCAGTGGTCCTCCCACATGGAAGACCACAGAGGCCCTGGAGCATGGTGTGGGCAAAGGGCTGACCCCAGGCTGGGTGGTGCCTGCTGCGAGTGAGCTGTGCTGATGAGCTGAGCCCCTTGGCACAGGTTTGGGACACCCGAGTGTTGGAGCAGGGCACAAGGCGGGATGGAACAGGGGAGTGTCCAGTGTGTGCACAAGGTGGGATGGTGACCTCAGCCACAGCAGTGCCATGCACGAGTTCCAAAAATAGCTGGGTTTAGAAACACGAAGTCTGCCTGTGCTGTTGCCCAGCACTTGTTGCAAGTGTAGTGGCAGCTCAGTCCAGTGAAACTATGGCCAGAAACAGCACGGGTTTCAGCAAACAACCCGGCTCCAGGAATGAAAGTGGCTGGAAGGGACTGGGGGCCCAAGGCTGCCAAAAATGTGGCGAAGGATTCCGAGGTGAATAATGAATAAACCCCCCAGCCTCAAAGGTAAAGTTTTAAGTGCCTCACAAGGAGGGAAAATGGGATGAGGAATGAATGAAATGCTGTTGCCAGGAGGGGCTGTTCAAGCCCTGGAACAGCTGAAAGAGAGGCTGGATAAGCACTTTGGGCCCCAGGCAGCAGCAGCTCAGGGAGATTCCTGGCTCAGCCCAGGGGCAGGACAGGAGCTGTCACATCGCTGATGGCCCTGGATTCCAAAGGCAGCCCCGAAGGCAGCCCTTTTCTCATTAGACAGGGTCGTTTAGGTGATCACAGCTTTCAGGAAAGGCTCTAGGAGGGAAAGTCATTCCCCGGAGATGCCAATTAGAGGCTCCAGGGCTGCATTGTCCAGTCAGCAGCACATCTTCTCCAGAGTTTCTACAATCAGACAAGAATTGGTCTCTGCACAGAGCTCTGGGCACTGCCAGGTTAAGGAGTGAGGGGGCTCTGTTGGTGACAGGTGAATTCCTGGGCTCAGTATGGGGGATCCATAGGCCCTGGAGAGCAGCACGGCTGTGCTTGCCTTGGCCATCAGTGAAGAGAGTGTTTATTTGGACATCTGAAAGGTCAATTTGCTAAAATTCAAAACAATTGCTGGCATGACTGACTGGGACTGTAAATTTAGAGTGGGAGGTGTTAGCAAAAACTGGGACTCATTCAAGGACATCTCAACAGTGCCCTAAAAGCCATGATTTCATAGCCCAAAATAATTCTCCCAGGGAAGAAGCTGTCAGAGGCGGTTTGGACATGTAAGTGTGGTAGCCTGCAGCTGCAGGGGGAGGAGGAGGAGGACCACGCTGCCCGAGTGCTGCAGCAGGTGGGAACCAGGCGGGGGCCTGGCCAGCATCTGGGGCACAGGCAAGGAACGGAACAAAGGCCAAAGTGTTGACTTTGTTTTGCTGCCTTGGAGAGGGCAGCATGCCTTCCCCTCTTCCTCATCCTGCCTCTGGCATGATTTCTGGAGGGGTGACTCATGCTGACAGGCAGTGTCACATGGTGGGGACAACGGTGATGTAGAGCTGAGTGGCCATCGGATGGGAAAAGAGACGGTGGTGGCATGTCCTGGGACAGCAGGATGATGGCAGCTGGTGAAGACCTCGACAGGGATCTACCTTAGAGCCAGCAGAGCACCCAGTGTCCTGGAGAGACTGCTCCATCTACCTGGGAGCAGCTCCAGTAGATTGATAGTGGACAGAAGCAGAAAAAGGCTGCAGGAGTGGTGATGGAATACCCAGGGCTGGCAGCTCAAGCAGAGTCCATCGGGCCCATGGGACACTCCCATTAGTCCTGGAGGAGACATCTCCAACACAGAGGTTTCTGCTGAGAGCCTGGTGTGTGTCAAAACCCAAGGGTCCAGTGCATGGGCTGGAGAGGGAGGAGCATCCCAAGGAGGAGGAAGAACAGGGAGGCCTCCAGTAATGTACAGAACTGCTGCTGGTAGAAGGGGAAGCCAAAGAAATCAGTGAGCTGACACTGGCTGATGGCAGCGAGAAGCCTTTGAGAACATACATTTAAGACAACCAAGTGAAACCAACCCCAAATCCCAGCCCTACGTAAAACAAATGGGGCCTAAGCCTAACAAGCAAACCCGCCAGTGTTCAACAAACGACTCCACCCTGTGCTGGGTCAAAGCGGAGACACATTCGATCCTGGCAGGGTAAAATAATTAAATCTGTAATGAGGTAGACCGTAGTAAGCAATTACGTCTGTTCAAGGGAGGCTGTGCAGCCACAGACCAACAGGCCCGGTTCACTGATACCGTGGACCTGGGAATGAGCTGCTGGAAGAGTCCCTGAAATGCTGACACTGACATTGAACAAGTCCTGGAAAGACTGGACAATGCCAAGGGCTTGGATACCTGCCACGAGTCAGGACTTGATGGCGCAGGGAGGGAGCCCTGCAGCCCGATGTGGCTGTCCACTTGTCACGGACTCTGGTCCCAGGGGCTGGGAATGAACTGCAGGATGCAGGGCGTGGTTTGTCCCGCTTGCTCGAAGGAGCCTGGGAGGTGATGTCACCATTTTTATAGGTACTTGCACATAAAGATATTTCCTGGTGGGGGACGCTTTGGGGAGTGTTGACAAATGCACACCACAGCCCACTGGCTGCAAATCTAATTTAGACAAACTCAGCCTTGAAACAAGCTGCAGTTTTCCCACTCTTTGAGGGTCACCAGGCACTGGAGGAGATTCTAGATCCTGGGAGGATTCACCACTGCCTGGAACTCTGCTGCTCAAGGTTTTTCTGTGAGTAAGGCTCTGGGCCAGATTGTAGAGAAATTCTCCAGGTAAGATTTGCTGTGAAGGACCAAATCAAGGTGTTCATCCCATTCCTCTGCGGCCCTTGTGGAGAACCAGCTGGAGTGTTTACCACTGCTTAGAATCTCAGAATCACTGAATCATTGAGGTTGGAAAAGTCCTCTGAGATAATGGAGTTCAACCATTCCCCAAGCACTGCCAAGGCCACCACTGACTCATCTCCCCAAGTGCCACACTGAAACATCGGTAAAACCCCTTCAGGGGTGGTGACTCTACCATTGCCCTGGGCAGTTCCAGTGCCTGATCACCGTTGCTGTGAAGAAGTCTTCCCCAGTATCCAGCCTGACCCTCCCCTGGCACAGCCTGAGGCCATTTCCTCCTGTCCTGTCCCTGTTCCCTGGGAGCAGAACCCGACCCTCACCCTCCAACTACCCCTCCTGTCAGGGCTTCACCCTTTGGTAGGGGGCACCAAGCTGAGAAAGGAGCAGGTGCTCTCAGGAAAGTGGGTGCAGTTCCATGTCCAGCAGCAAAGAGCTGCCTAGATCACAGGCCACCTGCAGAGGACCAGGAAACCAGGATGGGGGTGGACATTGGATATAATACAGGAGATAGACAAGGCAGTGCAGAGGAATGGAGGTTGTTATGGGATAGAGATCTCAGCCACCAAGGGTGACCCTACAGACAGGTGGCAGATGATGCTGGAGACAAGGGTACAGCTGGTGGCATTGACACCACCTTGCATGTTTGCAGAAGGAGCTCACTTTGTGTGTGGGAAATGTTCTCCCACCTGCCCAGAATCAGCCAGAGGATGGCAGGGACAGGATCAGGATCTTTCCCCAGGACGCCCAGGATAAAGGTGGATGCTTGCTGCCCTTCTGCCTTGGGGGCACTCTTGCAGTCCCACCGCTGCCCACTCCCTCCTACCTCTGCTCCATCCTCCCCAAACCCAAGGGAGAATGTGCTGATTCTGTACACCCCTTGGCACGTTCCACCTCCACCTTGTGGGTGCCCCTTCCTGCAGGAGCTCCGGGGAAGGGGGGGGGCTCTGAAGAGGCCATTTTCATGATGGAACAATGCCAGGTTGTTGCCTGGTGCAATTTTCACAGATGATGCTTTGGCCGGTCCCCAGAGCCATCCACAGCTTTGTTTCTGTGGCACTTGTTCAATGGGCAGGACGGAAATAAACCCTGAGAGGAGAGCAGATGAGAAACCACATCCTGGAGGGGAGAGGATGTGTCAGAGCAGTGCACCTGAGCCCCAGGACACACTTTATGGGAAGCACTGGATCGTGGGCATTGGATCCACAGCACTGGATCTCAGGCTGCCACTGAGTCACCCCAGCAGTGGGGTCATGGACCCGTTCCCCATTCCCTATTCCCCATTCCCCATTCCCTAGTCTCCGTTCCCCATTCCCCATTCCCCATTCCCCATTCCCCATTCCCCATTCCCCATTCCCTATTCCCCATTCCCCATTCCCCATTCCCCATTCCCCATTCCCCTTTCCCCATTCCCCTTTCCCTATTCCCCATTCCCCATTCCCCATTCCCCATTCCCCATTCCCCATTCCCCATTCCCTAGTCTCCATTCCCTATTCCCTATATCCCTTGGGGATGGGACCAGATAGGCCTCAGCTGCCAGGAGATGGTACCAGCTGCACTGAAGCTCTGCCCAGCTCATGGGAAGATGTCCTGGCAGCTTGGGAAGGGACTGTGTCTCTGAAGAGTACCAAACTAGGGGTGGCTCAGGGGACAAGTGTTGGGGAAGATTCCTTTTCTCCTAGCACTTCCCAGGTTTTTGAAGGGTTCCTGGGGTGCTGGGCTGGTGGTGACACCCACGCTGGCTCACCCGTGTGGGGGCAGCTTCCCACCTGCTCTTGTCCCTGGATGAGGGAGCTGTGCTTGGGATGGGACCCGGGGTGGTCTCAGTGACACTCACAGAGGCTGAGCTCCCCAGGGTGCAGGCTGCAGCCCTGGACCTTTGCCCAGATGGGGCTTTCAGCTCCATACCCTGCACCTCCCCGGGGAGCTGCTCCACAGCTCCCATCCACCCCCTTCCAGCCTCTGGAAAGGTGTCTACTGCCCACTCTATCTCACTGTCTGGGAATTTCTCCTGAGACTTTGTCTGCATTTTGCTGTCCTTATTTGCACCTCTTGGGCTCATTTATACCCTTACATCTCCTCTTTCCCCTGGTGCATTCCCTTCCCTCTGCCAGCTGTGCTCAAGGTGCCTCCTGGACCTCTCTTGGTGGCCCTGGGGCGGTTGTCCAGTACAGGTGACAAGGGCCATCCACCACATGAACCCCTCTCTGCTGACCCCCATCCCCAGAGCTTATCTTTGACCCCCTCTCCACCCCCAGCCAGTTGCTCCCTGCCCTGCTCCATGCTGGCCACCAGGTCCCCCACCCTGTGGCCTTGTCCCTGATTTGTCCCCAGCTGCAGCCCTTGGCTTTGAGCCTGTTTTTGGCTTTTCATCTGTTCCTGGGCTAAGGCTGGGACCAGCCAGGTACCTGCACTCCCAAAGTAGGTGCAGCCTCTCTGTGTTTGCCTGTTTCTCACCCCACCCTGCAGCCCTGGGGTAATGCAGCACATCTGGATTCCTTGCATCCAGCCCCCATCTGATGTGCCACATCTGGATTCCTTGCATACGATCGCTGTCTAACAGGCTGTGTCTGGCTTCCCAGCATGTGATTCCTAGATAACAAGTCACTCCTGGATTTCCTACATGTGATTCTTGGATAACATGGCATATCTGGATTCCTTGCATTCAATTCCTGGACAATATGGCACATACACTTTGTGGCCAAGGCTGGGACTGGAACAAGACTTTCTCTTTACAGTTTAAAGGATTTGATTTTTTTTTTTTTCTTTTTTTTTTTTTTTTCTGGAGAAAATGAAGCTTTGACCTGAATTCCTGGCTGCCTCACAAAATCTCTCTTCTACCTCAGCTTTGGCTGCTCTTGGCTGGGAGCCTGGCTGGAAAACAAAGATCCTATCTCCCCCCACCCCCTGGGCTTTGGGACTGCTGGCGGTGGACGCACTGGCCCTCGCCAATCAGTGCTTACAATAATATTTTTCTCTAGGATTGAGCTTGGAATAACTTTGTTTTGACATAATCTGAACTAATGTCTCCCCGGCAATGACAGTAAACACTCGGCAATATGTGTCAGTGCAGCCCTGGAGCTCTGCACAAGGGGCTCCAGCAGCTGGACATGAGGGAGAGGGGACAGGGCACAGCCTCAGGGAAGGGCCTGGTGGTGGCAGGGTGGACCAAAGCCCCAGAGATCCATTCCTCACCCTTCATCCTCCCCAAGCCAATCCCTTGCTCGCTGTGCAGAGAGTGATGGAAAATGCAGCCCGAGGCTGTTGTTAATCGGTTCCTTGGGCACCAGGAGTTATTGTGTCTGCACTGGTGGCAGCTCCAATTTAAACAGTCACTGCACTATTAATGGTTGTGGCACTCGCTGACTCCAGAGCTCAGCCAGGGACTCAGCAGCAAGAATGTTTGTGGAGCCCAGCAAGAGCCACTGAGCTTCAGTCCCTGTCCTGTGCCAGCTGTGCCCTGATTCCAGCCAGGGTCGGTGTGCTCGGGGTGCCCTGTGCTGGCACATCCAGGCAGGATTCCTCCCCGTGCCCTCACTTTGAGGAGAGGGCCCTGGGTGGTCTCATCTTCATGAGGTCAAAGTAGCTGGACATGAGCACAGACCTGGACATGGGGAACTGGGCATGGACCTGGGCATGGACCTGGGCATGGATCTGGGCATGGATCTGGACCTAGGCATGGATCTGGACTTGGGCAGAGACCTGGACACAGGGAACTGGGAGTGGGGAATTTTGCATGGACATGAGCGTGGATGTGGACCAGGACCTGGCATTAGCCCTGGGGTGGTACATGGGCATCTGAGATCTCCACATGTCCCAGAGCCTCTGGTGCTGCTCCTTTCCTGTTTTAATTCCTGAACTGTGCTGGTCCTGTAATCCCATCTGCCATAGGATCCCTGATCCCAGACAGACACTTCTCAGGCCCGTTGTGATTTTTCTGTGCAAAGGCTGAAGCCATGGAAAGGTCTGTCTCTCTCCCTTCCCAGGAGAGCTCAATTTTCCTGCTAGTTTCCATCCCAATTGCACCTACTTGTCTCATCACATCCAGAGTGAAACCTGTCCTGAGAGCTTCCTGCTGTTTCAGTCTTGGGGACCAAGGAGATCATCCACCCTCATCTCTCTCTCCTGTGACCCAGAGATCCCTCTCTGTCTCCTCACAGCAGCAAACAGCAGTGACTTCCAAGCCCAGGGATAAGGACACCTGAGGGCAGGTGACACCACTCAACCCATCTCTCCCTCTGCAGGGTTTGTGCTCCCTGGAAAGGCAGAGCTGCAGTGCGAGATCCCCCAGGGCAAGCAGGACTTCAGGCTCCCAAACACAGCTTTCCTGGGGACTAGCAGGCCCATCCCTGCTCCTTCCTGGGGACCACGGGTGTTTCCACAGCTCAGGAATTGGGTGTTATCCCTGCCTGGCCACTCAGCACTACAGCATGGAGTATGTACACCAATTCTGAACATCTCCCGAGGGATCTGAGCTGCTCTCAGCATCCTTTCCCTGGGCAGTATGAAAGCTGTAGCTCCTCTGGTTATTCTGGAAGATCACAGGTTGTCCACATTGGGGTTTTTTGGGTGCTTTTTAGTGGATGAAACCATATGCTTGATATTAGGGCAAGGAAAAGGAGCTGAGGAACAATATGTAGAAGACTTCTCAATGTCAGTGGAGGGAGCCCTGGAGGACTGGAAGATGGATGGATGTGCCTGATATGATTGGTGCCAAGGACAGCAGGAAAAGCCTGCCCTGGGCTGTGTTTCATGCAAAGAAAGCAAAGAGGAATTGCTCAGAGTGGGTGCTAGAGGGGCACATTTTAGAACTGCAGATCCATGAGCTGCTCCAAGTGGTCAGGGCAGAGGTTGAGAGTTAAGGAGCCATGTCCATGTTTTGCAGAAAGGAGCTTTTCACTGGTGATGTCCCATTCCTGGCAGTGTCCAAGGCCAGGCTGGATGGGGCTTGGAGCAACCTGGGACAGTGGAAGGTGTCCCTGCCCATGGCAGGGGGTAATATGGGATGACCTTGTGGTCCTTCTAACCAAAACCATTCCATGATTCTGTGAAGTTGCACCCTGTGTCCTGTCTGAGTGCATGTTCCCAGCAGGAGGAACAAGGGGGACAGGCAGGCTGGGACAGTTTCAGCTGAGGTCCCTCTCATCAAGGAAGTGGTGGGCTCCCAGAAAAGCCTGGGACCTGTCTGGGTGGCCTTATTCATCCCTGTCTCCTTTTCTTTCCTCTTTGTCATGTTCTAGGAATCCTTTTATCCGTGTGTTTGTTTTTCTTTCCCTCTCCTTGCAGATGCTCAGTAATTCTTTGAACATATCAGATGGGTTTGTGTATCCCTGTTCTGTGGATTCCCCACAGAGGAAAACAGGCACCTCTGGAGAAAGTTGCACATTGGCCTGAGGTCATGTCTATGGCAGCCTGGCAAAGTCCATCTGGAATTCTTGCTCTGAGCGTGGGGCAGGCAAGGGAGGGTGATGCTGCACATGGGAGCAGTTTCCAAAGCCAGGAGGGATGGTGGGTGCTGACAGGAATAAACACTGCAGCACAGAAAGGATAAGACAGCAGCGGCTTGGGAGTGCAAAAGCCTGGGGCCATGGTGGAGCCATGGACAAGTCTGGCAGCTCCTTTGGAAAAGGATTTTGGAGACCTTCCTCCCCTGGATGCCTCGTGGAGCATCAGATGGTGACTGTGGCGTGTGGATGTTCCTGCTGGCCCATCTTCCTTCTGAGGCCAGCCTAGCCCAGGAGTGTCCAAGCATCCTCTGCTCAGGCTGAGTGTCAGACACCAAGTCCTGAGGGTGCCTCTCATTTGGTGTCCTGCTCATTTCAATTTCCCTTTAAATGTCTGAATGAAGATGTCCCCCAAAGCCAGACTGATCTCTCAGAAAGCCACAGGCACACAGGCTCTGCAGCGTCCTTCCCGTGCCCAAAACCAGCCAGTCCACACTTTGTGGGTGCCCTGTCTTGTCCCAAACCTGAGGGACAAGTTTGTGATGGATCATCCAAGGATTCTTTCCAAGTGCCCAGTCCTGGCCTGCTGGGGGGAAAAGGGAACCTGCTTTGAGATGTGGGCAGCCTCACTGTACAGCTCTGCAATCCCATCCATCCCTCACACCCCGACCCTTCCTCCCTCCTTCCCAACACCCAGTTTCTCTTCTGGGAGGGAGATAAATTTATCTCCATTTTCTCCCCCCTGGAAGGGACTTCCCTTCTAGGCTGGTCCTGCATTGCCGCCCATCCCCTGCTCAGGTGTGGATGGGGGACGTGGTGGTCAACCCTGAGGTCCCTCCCAGGAGTTTTTGTGGAGCAGGGAGGACTTGGGGCTGTGCTGGGGGCTGGGGGGGGGGAAGTCAGAAGAGTGGGACCATCAGTGTGCTTGGAGAGCCAGAAAGGTGAGTGTGGTCCCAGGGGACAACAGCAGCTGTGGTCACAGGATCCCTGAGGTGACTTCAGGAGGGACCCACGGATGGACCTGGGGAGACAAGTCTAGAGCTACAGTGGGGAAGCAGAGAACCTCATTGCAATCTTGGCAAATGCTGGTGCAAGAGGGGTTTTTTTTTTATATATTTACTCTGAAGACTTCCATTTTCATGGACTTTCATATTTTTAGTGGCAAAATATAGAGGTTCTCCTGCCTGCCATGCTGAGCAGGCTTCACTGTCCCAGACAGGCAACCAAGAGGAGGAAAAGGACAGAGCTGCCATCCCTACCACCATCATCATCAGTCAGGGTGGGACACGCTTGGGGCTGGCCAGAGGCTTCCAGGAGCAGCTCTGTGCCCCCCTCCTTCCCACAGCCAGGTGCCTGTGCAGGCAGAGCAGAACCCCTGCAGCAGCTGGGGTCCCCCAGCACCCTGGTGGCCTTTCTGCAGGGCTCTTCCTCTCCTGCCTCCCCGAGGGAACAACATCCAGCAGCTGCCTCTGCCTGAGTGCAAAGGAGGCCTGAGGACATGGATGGAGAGGGGGGAGCAGAGGGAGGCAGCACAGAGGAACAATTGAAAAGAGGAAAAAGGAAATCCTCCTGGAGCTGTGAAAGTGTTTTCCCAGACTGTCTGGCCGCTCCAATGACCTCATTCTCCGAGGTGCTGTTAACTGGGCTGGAGAACAGGACGTCCAGCCCTGCCAGCCCCTCTGCCCGGTCACCTGCACAGCCCCTGCGCCCAGCAGCCCTCCCCAACCCACCCTGTCCCTGGGGGGGTCCCAGTGCCCGGGCACGTGCCAGGGGCCGCTAACCAGGGTTAACAAGCCCCAGATTTCCATGAGTTCATCTCAACTGTTTATCCTGGAAACCCCCTCTGCAAAAGCAGTGATGCATGAACAGATCTAGAGCGGGGACTGGCAGCAGCGTCTTGGGAAGGGAGAGAGCCTGGCCCTGAGTTCTGTGACCGTCCCTTGGGCACAAGTGGCTCCCGTGATGGAAAAGGCATGAGTCACCACGCACAGAGGAGCAGGAGGAGGCAGCTGGACCTCGGGTGCCTGGGCAGGGTGGGAGAAGCAGGATGGTGCATCAGATGTGATAAAGAACTCACAGGGCTGTCCTGTTCCAAGCACAAAGTTCCAAGGGGGTGTCTCCTGCTGGGTCAATATTTTAACTGAGATAATGGAGGTCTGAGTGATGGATCCCCTCCAGGATCGTCTCTTGTACAAAGCTGTGGGCACCAATGAAAGCTTTTTTCACATCCTTCCCTGAAGAAATTTTATGGGTAGGAAGAGAAACGAGTAGAGCTTCTTTCCTGACAAATATTTGCCCAATCAAAAAAAAAAAAAAAAAAAAAAAAAACCAAAAAACCAAAAAACCAAAAAACTTAAGAATTACAGACCTGTAGAATGGTTTGAGTTGGAAGGAACCTTCAAGATGTGTTGCATACAGGTAAAACCTTACAAAGGGAAGGCCTTGTAAAATCATGACTCAGGCTTGTTACTTTAGCTAAGTAGAAAAGGACTATGGGAAAGCGACTTAGCTGATTTAGGGGTAGAAAAACATGTTATGTAACCATCGTAACAAAAGCATGTGTACTCACATCGTGGCGTATGGCGGTTGGTTGAATTATATTTGTTATGATTTAAAAATGAGTAACTGGTAAGTGGCTACCTGCTTATTAAGGCCTGGTTTTTACAACACAGCAGCTCTCCTTTGCACCTGCCTGGGGGCCGTGCGTCGTTTCGGGCCCTCACCTCACAGCTGGTGCCCGAACAAAGATGAACTTGTTCCATTTCCTGCCATGGGCAGTGACACCTTCCACTAGCACAGGTTGCTTCAAGCCCTTTCTCGCCTGGCCCAAATCCTTAAAAGCTCCTTCATGAAACCACTAGCTGTTGTTCAAATTCTGCTTCACACGTCAGGAGGGGGTGAGGGACACACACAAGATTGCATCAGCCTCACAAAATCCAAAATCCAAGTTAAGTACTTGGGAGCTCTTTTATTTAGCAGAGGAATTAAAATAACGAGACCCAAAGGCTGGGAGTTAAAGCAAGGCCTGCTCAAGTGTGGATTAGCACATATTTCAACACCAACCATGACTGGAACTAATTGCAGAGAGCAGAGGTTGGATTCTGCTCCGTAGGAAGCCTGGCTGCCTTTCCAGCAGGGGGGCTTAAGCCAAGAGATCATTCCTGCCTCAATGGTCATAGGACAACACTCTCAGGTCCCTGATGTCCAAGTCATGTTCAGGTCTCATGGCCTTGAATCTGGTGCATCTGAAAGATGCCAAGCACAGGTCACCGCCCTGCAGCTCCCTGGTGCCTCCAGAACAGTGGTCACCTCCCATCTTCTGGGCTCTCCTTCCCTCCCCAGGCAAAGTGGGGGCATTTTTAAGGTGGGAAAAGGTTTCTGTGGGTTTTACGTTCCTATTTGAGAGGACATTGTCAGAGCCAGACCCCTGGGACAGGGGCTGGACTGGGAGAGCTGAGCATGTAAAACATGACTGGAAGTACAAAGTGTCCAAATGAGTTGGTTTTTTGTATTCTTTTTTTTTTTTTTTACTTTTGTCTTTCAATAGCTAAAGGAGCTTTTATCTGCCATCAACATTTCTGATAAACATTCCTCAAAATGCCAAATGCCATGTACTTGTAACTTTCTCTAAAGATAAGAGAGGGTTTCCCATGGCATTGGATACTCTCTTCCTACTCCCTCTGGGAGCCTTTATCATGGTTTTAGTGCCATATTTGTCTGTTCCAAACTCCAGAAAGTCTTGATATCTTGGTATGTGGCGTGTTGCTCTGGGATCTCAAATGGCAGGGACTGATAATGGCTTTTTTTTTTTTTTTTTTTTTTTTTTTTTTTTTTTTTTTTTTTTGTGGTGGAATCTCATCAACATTTCCTCCAGGACAGACAACAGCACACAAAGCCAAGGAGTCCTCCTGGGAGATGTTCTGTCAGCCATGAGCTGTGTCCTGACTGAAGTTCAGGATTGGAATTGCCGTTTTGGGTTAAACCAAGCTGCAGCACTTGCAGGCCACTCACACCCGTTGGGATAATCATGGAGTTTTCCACGTCACATCCGTCCAGAGTCACTGCTCTCCGTGGACACAGTCTCATTTCCCTGTCTCCATTTTTGTTCCTGGGTGTCAGGGTGTTTGCAACCCCCTTGTATGACTTCTGGGAGAGTTTTGCAATTAAATGAAAAACACTTGGGCTTTGCACACAAATGAGGGCAATGACGACAAGATTTGCAGACAAATAACAGGTGCCAGCTGGTCCCAGTGCCCCCATACTTGGGGATTTTTTCAGGATTTTTTCTTAACCTTTCCTGTGACAGTCTCTGTGCTTTATTTTTTGAGTGGCTTCTTTTAATCATAAAATCGTAGGAGTTGCAAAGGTTGGAAAAGCTCTCTGAGATGGCTGACCCAACCTTTCCCCAAGCACTGCCAAGGCCACCACAAACCATGTCCCCAGTGCCACATCCACACGTTTTTTGGAACATTTCCAGGGATGGTAACTCCACCACTTCCCCAGGGTTTTGTTGGTTACTGCTGTCATGTTGTCATGCCCACATTATTCTCTGGAGCTGGGTAGTCTCTTCCAAACCTGCAAAGTTGAGCTCTGTTCCTGCTGACCTTCAGGATATCTTTTCCTTGGTGGGTAGTGCGAGTTTTTCCTCCACAGGACTTGATTTTCCTACTAGTTTTGCTATTATTCCTCTTGGAAATGGCTTTGGGTTGAGACTTCAAGCCCCCTTTTTTTCAGAACACTGCTGATTTTTCCTATAGGATGGCTTTAGCTGATGAGTTATGACTTCATCTCCGTTTTTCAAACTACTTGGGAAGCAGCTGATGTTAATTGTTGAGTCTTCGTGATGTCATGAGACTGTATTTGGAACAGAGCTTCCATTATGCTCTGTCTCAACTTGAACTGCAAATTATAAGAGTGAAATCTTGTTGTTTTGCTCTCCAAATTTGTTTTAAAAGTCTCTTGCAATGCTGATGAGTCCATCTCTTCCTTAAGGATGTCACTGAAAGCATTGTTATTAGGCAGGAGAGTACTGACCTCTGCATCTGGTTTTGTGTTGTTTTGAGACATAACTTGAGACCCAGATTCTTTGCTAATAAAATCATCATCTCAGGCAGAATTTAGAGCTGGCGTATTTTGTCCTAGTACTTATGTTTTAATTTTCTCTATTTCTGAATAAACAAACCAAACCTGAACATGGTATTTCTTCTCTTTTTTTTTTTTTTTTTTTTTTTTTTCCCTTTCCCAGTTTATTTTTTAGTTTAGTTGAGCCAACAGCTTTACATGGGTCCAGCCCACGCTGTTACTCACCTCTCTTGCCTAATCTAGATCTGAATTAATTGGAAACAGCCTCGCTTTCCCCTGATGAGCTACTGATGCTTCATTAGTGATGTTTTTGACTCCAGCCCTGGGACACCACTCCCTCTCTCCCCTTCCCTCACCAGAGTGTTGGTGGGCAGTGGTGGTCACCCCTGGCTGGGGAGGGGCTGGTGCTCAGCAGATGCTCTGGAGATAATCCAGCTGTGAACAGCACAAACTCCAACATGTGCACAGACAGGAGCCTCCCTGGGCTGGAGCTGGATAGAAATTGCCCAGAGTGGCTTGGGGAAAGCACCTGGATGGAGACCTTTGCTTTAAAGCAGACAGACATTCCTTGGAGAGAAAAATGCAGGGGCAGGGGCGGGGCTGGTTTCACCTTGGGGTCTGCACCCTGTTTCAGTGTAACTGGTGCCTTTGCTGGTCTAATACAGAAGTGCTGCATGTGGCACTGACAACAGCTGCTGATGGACCCAGGAGAGCATCCGGGTGCCTGCTCCATCCCCAGATGAAGGCTGGTGTGGGAAAACCCTGGCTGGATGGGAGCCTTGGCAAGGGGAAAGGGCCGGGTGCCTAAAGAGGGGTGGTGGAGAGAAGGGCTGTAGTGGCACTCTCTACTGGGCTGGTGGATTTGTTGGGCAGGGGTGGGACTGGGGCATGTCTTCCTTCTGCTGGTGGCCTCACTTACCCACATGCCCCTCATCCTGTGGTCACCATCTCCAGGAGATGCTCCAAAGCCTGCCTGGGATCTTCCTGGCTTCTTGCCTGGGACTACACAGGAATCCCATGAAAAGTGCACTGGCTGCAGAGGAGGAGGACCCCGAGGTACAGAGGGATGGCTGAAACAAACATCCTGGTCCAACAAGAGCTGGGCTGCTCAGGCTGACCCTTCCAAGCCAGCTGTGCCCATGCCTTGCTTCCTCCCTACTCAGCCTGCTCATGTCCCTTGTTCCTGCCCACCCCTCCCATCTGTCCCTCCAGGAGACACCTGTGGGCACTGAGGGGGTGCTGGCAGCCTGCTCCCTCTGTCCTGGTGGCTGCTGTGGCACGCCTATGGCACACTGCCTTGCTCTGCTGCTCAACCAGGCTCTGCAGCCCCGGGGAAAAGGGATGAGATCCTGTGGGTCTGGAGCAAGGGTGATAGAACCAAAGATTGAGAGAATCACAGAATATCCTGGGTGAGAAGGGACCTCCAAGGATCATCCAGTCTAGCTCCTGCCCCTGCAGAGACACCCCAACAATCCCACCCTGTGCATCCCTGGGAGTGGTGTCCAAACACTCCTGCAGCTCTGGCAGCCTTGGGGCTGTGCCCATTCCCTGGGGAGCCTGGGCAGTGCCCAGCACCCTCTGGGGGAAGAACTTTTACCTGATACCCAGCCCTGACACAGCTCCAGCCGTTCCCTGGGTCCTGTCGCTGCTCACAGGGAGCAGAGATTGGAACTTCACCTTGGGAGGAAGCTGCAGCACGCGGTGAGGTCTGACCTCAATCTCCTCTTCTCCAGCTGAACATTCCAAGCGACCTCAGCCGCTCCTCGCGTGGCCTCTCTCAGAGAGAGTGGGGTGGCTTTAGTGGGGTGCAGTGACAGCCCAGCCTGCCCTGCCCTGGCAGGGTGACAGCCCTGCCTCTGCTGCCTCGTGTGCCGCTCCCGGACCCGCCTGAGCGGCTCCAGATGTGCCGGCGGTGGGTGACCAGCTGTGCGCTGCTGCCGGGAGTCTTCAGAGCGGCTGTGTCCGAGGGACGCTGCCAGCTGGGCCCCGGGCCGGCTCGGCGTGGGGCCGGGGCGCAGCCCTGGCACCCCTGACCCCCAAGCGCTGCCTGTCCGTGGGGAGCCCTTCGGGTGCGGAATGGCTGCGCCGCCCTCCAGATGTTCCTGCGGCCCCTGACCCCCCGTTCCCTCGCAGCAGGGCCTGTCTGGGTCACAGAAGGAGCCGGGCAGGCTCTAGAGCTGCGGCTGTTGCGGCCGCCGGAGCGGATAGAGGCGGTGCCGCGCTTCCACGGGCACAGCCCGGCGGGCAGCAGGGCATCGGGCGGGCTGTGCGGCACCGCGGGCACCGCATCCCTTTGGGATGTGCTGTGGGGACACGGCATCAGGAACGCACCGGCAGCGGTCCGAGCAGGGATGAAACATGGGCAGCGCAGGGGGAATAGAGGGAATTTTAACACAGGCTGAGAGAAACAGGACAAGGGGGAACAAAGAGAAGTTGAGATTGGATGTCAGGGAGAAATCCTTCTCTATGAGGGTGGGAAGGCCCTGGCAGAGGTTGCCCAGAGCAGCTGTGGCTGCCCCAGGATCCCTGGAGGTGTCCAAGGCCAGGCTTAGAGCAACTGGGATGGTAGAAGGTGTCCCTTCCCACAGTAGGGCATAGAACTGGATGAGTTTAAGTTCTGTTCTAACACAAACCATACCATGATTCCACGATTCTCTGGTGTCAGTCTATCCCCTTGCCCATGAAGGGCTAAGCACTCCCAGATGCTGCTGGGCTGCTTGGCCAACTATTGCCCATGGACAGTGTCTCACCAGGGCGGGGATGATCTTGGGGAGCACGTTCTGAGGGGCTCAGGAAGAAGCTCTGGTGTCTGAGACAGCTCAGGGACCATCAGGCTCCAGTGAAAGCCCCTTGTAGCTTCAAACCATGGGGTACTGTGAGCAGGACACAGATGTGTGCAGGTGGTGCCTGGGCAGAGCGTGACCCCTCTGCTCTGCTCTTTCATGTCTCGAGCACAGACTGCTCGCTGGGCACTGCTGCAGGTGCACCTGAGCCAGGCCAGGCTGCAGGGACCCTTTCTCTGCTTAGTGAGGACACAACGCCAGAGCCAGGCTTGTGCCTGTTCCCAGCCTCACCCCCCAGCCCAGCACCCCTCCGCCGCTTCCAGCCCTGGGACCCCGATGTGACCAGGGCTGTCCTTGGACAGCCCGGAGCCAGCCCCGTGTCCCCACCCTCCGCACTGTTATCAAGTTCCTGCAGCCTTTCCCCCCTGCCCGCCCAGGCCCTCTGCCAGCTCGGGCTGGGATGGAGGCGCTGGCAGGTTCCCGGGGGCTGATCCCACACTGGGGACACCGTTGCACCAGGGCTGTTCCTGCAGACCTCTGACAAGCAGGATCAGGACCTCAACCCTCCCAACAAGCTTCTGGTGCTTTTTGGGGCAGCAGGGTTGGCACAGAGGGTGAAGAGACCACTGCCTGCAGGAGGGGACCTTGGGGCCCAGCAGCCTTGGAAACACAACTACCTGGAAGAAGACAGGTCTTTCCAGACTTTCCACCTTCCCATGGCCCACGGCTGGCTCTGCAGGAAGTTCTCCCTGCCCAGGAATCACCCCAACTATCAGGAGTTGTTTGTGGATGAGAAACTGTCCAGCAGTGAATGGGACAGGATAAGCAGTGTTCAGAGAAAGTGAAGATTGGGATGGGATGGGATGGGATGGGATGGGATGGGATGGGATGGGATGGGATGGGATGGGATGGGATGGGATGGGATGGGATCCATGGGATGGGATGGGATGGGATGGGATGGGATGGGATGGGATGGGATGGGATGGGATGGGATGGGATGGGATGGGATGGGATGGGATCCATGGGATGGGATCCATGGGATGGGATGGGATGGGATGGGATCCATGGGATGGGATGGGATGGGATGGGATGGGATGGGATGGGATGGGATGGGATGGGATGGGATGAGATGGGATGGGATGGGATGGGATGGGATGGGATGGGATGGGATGGGATGGGATGGGATGGGATGGGATGGGATCCATGGGATGGGATGCCCTAATTGTGCCAGAAGCACCAAGCACTGCTGTGCCATCTCCAACACAGATGTGCTGCATCTAGAGAAGCTTCTGGCAGCATGGAGAGGTTGGGCTGAGACAAGAGCAGGTGCTAAAGGATGTATTCCTGATGCTGAACAAGAATGTGGGGAAGAAATAGATAGGAATGCCAGAAAATACTGGGGGAAGGCACTTTGAGATGTGTCTGGTCCCAGCTCTCTGGGGATGAGGAAGCACAGAATTTGGATCTCAGATTCCTGACTGCCAAATTTATTTTGTGGGGCAGCAGAATCACAAAATGATTTAGTTTGGAAAAGACCTTTAAGAACATTGAGTCCAACCATCCCCAGCACTGCTGAGGCCGCCACTAACTCATGTCCCCAAGGGCCGTATCCCCAGGGCTGTTAATCCCCTCCAGGGGTGGTGACTCCACCACTGCCTGTGGGAAGCTGGAGGGCTGCTGCTGCCCTTGGGTTTCTGCTCATCAAAATCCCAGCGGGAGACCCAGAGTGACTTCTGAAACCTTGTCACATGGAGCAAGTCACACATGGGCTGAGGACCCAGGTGCTCAGTTATAATGAGTCATGCAAAATAAGCAACTTTCAATGAAATGGATTTTAGTAACTTTTTTTTTTTTCCCCAACTGCTGATCAAAATCCAAAGGAACCTCAGAAAATGCGCAAGACACAATGACAAAACAAACCTGGAGCACACAGGTCACTTTTTCCATGAGTTGTGCCTCTAAACATGGGGGATAAGGTCTCTGCTGGCTGGACTCCCTGCACCCGGCTTGTGCCTACGGCTCCCATCCTCCCGTGGCTGGAAGGGACTCAGCCTACCTCCAAACCCCCTTGGTGTCGGGGGCTGCCCTACAGCCTTGCACCCGCTGTCCCTGCTCCCCCTGGGATGGGGTGGTGACTCCTGCCGGGGGCTGAGGTCCGGGCAGCCTCATGGCACAGGATCCTTCCATCCAGCTGCTCAAATGTCAGACTATTCCAGGTCACTTCTACAAGGAGCTGGGAGAGGTGGCCAAGCCCTGGGTTCTGTGTCACAAGAGAGTGATTGTCCCTCTGTGCTGGCACTGCTGAGATGCCTCCAGTCCTGGGGGGCAATTTTGGCCCCCCACTACAGAAAGGACATTGAGGGGCTGGAGTGTGTCCAGGGAAGGGAATGAAACTGGGGAAGGGGCTGGAGCCCCAGGAGACGCTGAGGGAGATGGGAAAGGGGCTCAGCCTGGAGAAAAGGAGGCTCAGGGGGAACCCTGTGGCTCTGCACAACTCCCTGCCAGGAGGGGACAGCCGGGGGGGTCGGGCTGTGCTCTCAGGGAACAAGAAATAAGAAGAAAAACCTCAAGTGCTGCCAGGGGAGGTTTAGGTTGGTATTAGAGAAAATTTCTTCATGAAGGGATGGTGAGGCCCTGGCACAGCTGCCCAGGGCAGTGGTGCAGTCACTGTTCCTGGAGCGATTTAACAGCATGTGGCACCTGGGGACTTGGTGTAGCGGTGGCCTTGGCAGTGCTGGGGAATGGTTGGATTTAATGATGCTAAAGGGCGTTTCCAACTTCAGTGACTCTGTGATTCCATGAATGCCTTCTCCCTGCTTTTCCCTGATGCCTCCACCATCTTGTGCCACCCTAACCCTGCTGTGCAGCCCTACAGCACCAACAGGACACAAGGCCACTGTCCCTTTGTCTTCAACAGCACCACAGCACAGCGAGGATCTCCTCTGGCCCTGACCTCCCTGTAAGGACAAGCTGTCCCTGTGGAAGGTGTATGTCTTGAACTCTCTCATGTGCCTCAGCAGCCTTGGCTTTGCTGCTTTTTGTGGCTGGGCCCCTTCCTTATCTCTCTGCCCCACCTCGCTTGGTGCTGGCTCTAGTGTCCCCCGTGCCAAGGCTGCCCCGTGCCCAGCCCGGTGCCTTGGGAACAATTGGAGGAAGCTGTGTCCCACAGAAACCCAGAGATTTCTGCTGGAAGTGACAACTGCTGGGAGGGCTGGCAGGGGATGAGGCCACTCGTGGGGACTGGCAGGGTCTCAGGCAGCACAGCAGGTCTGTGCCCTCCCTGCCCTAAATCCAGCCACTGCTGGAGGGTTCAGGTGTGGTGGGGAGCTGGCTGGGCACACTGCAGGGTGCAGGTGACCCTGGCCAGCATCCCAAAGAAGTGTAACCAGCTTCCAGTGGCCATGGCAGAGCCCTGCAAGGGAGGGGAGCAGCACGTCCCTGCTCACACACACCTGCCCAGCATTGGCAACCATTCAGCACACACCAACACAGAGGCACAAGGATCTGCTTCAGTGCAAGCACGAGTGCTGCCGTGCCCCAGGACACAGACACACCCCAGGGCTGAGCGTGGCAGCACCCAGACATGCACCAGAAGGACCATATCCATCAATCCATCCACGTGTGCACACACCCCCACAGGTGCCCTCCGGCTCTGAGCCCCAACCCAGCAGTCCTGAGGCTTCGTGGTGCTCCAAATATCATCTTGCTGCACCTCAACTCCTTCTCCACGTGCTAAGGACTGGAAGCCTTCAAATCCCTGCCCAAACTTTTTCAGTCTGCTCCCTCTGATGCCCAGGTGCTGCAGGCTGACGCTGCCAGTGCCAGCAGTGCCAGTAGGGCAGGCAGCCCATGCCCGAGCCGTGCTGGAGCACCGCTGGCTGTGCCCACGCCATCCAGGGTGCGTGGGGAGGGCAAAGGGCGTTCAGCTGGGGACAAACTCCTTAAATGGCTGGACACGCAGGCAGCAGAGGCTTTCCCAGGCAGCCAGGAGTTCCTGGAAGTTGGCTCCTGGTGCCAGAGAACAAGTCTTGGAGAGCTGCATGGGTGAACCTTCCTGAAAGGAGCTGCCCTGTGCCAGCTCTTGCCCCGCCATGGGCTGTCCTGGGGTGGCTGCTGCCCCTGCACATCCCCGGCTTGTTCCCATGATCCCTGCCATGAGCTCAGCTCCCAAAGGAGACCCAGCTCTCACCCAGGCTTTGCTATTGCAGATGAGTGGCCCAGAACCTCTGTTATCACTGTCCCAGTGATAACTCTGGCCCTGTTCCCTGCCTGGGAGCCCGTCCCAGGCGCAGGCTCGGGTACCTGCCAGCCAGGACATCCTGTGGCCGATAATGCCACATAGCTTGGAGCCCTGTAGCTCCTTCTTGTGCCTTGTGTCCTCCTGGCCTCACAGCAGCGAGGTGGGGTCTCACACCCTTCCTTCCCAGTGTGATAAAAGTAGGTGTCTCCTATTTTAGCCTTCCCATGACCTGGAAGCAGTCCAGCTTGTCTGAGCCCTGCTGCATGTGTGGGATGCCGAGTGTGAATCCTCCAGGAACCCATCCCAGGGGCTGGGGTCCCGTTCCTTTGTAAGCCGTGATGAATCCCCAACCATCCAGTGACCTGAGGCCATGTAGAACTTCTGTTCCCTCCTCTGAGTGCTCCAGATCCTCCCACCCAACACCAACAGCCACTCTAGCACACAGCTGGACAGAAGATAAGACAGTGGGCAGCCCAAAGGACCTCAAGGGATTTCATGGAGGCCTGTGGACAGCTCCACCCTGTGCTTCCCAGGAGAGGGAGAGGATGAAGGCACATGGTGGACAAGCAGCAGCACAGAGGTGGCAAATCCCATTCCCCAGGATCCAGGAGCCCAGCCTCGGTCATCCCAGCATGCTCTTGACCCTTTGACACAGCCATGTCTCATTGTTGGCTTCGGGGTGACACCTGCAGCCAGTCTTTGCCTTGGAGGCTTCCACCAGACAAAGTCCCTCTTCCTGCACAGCCCCGTGGACCTCTTTAAATGCAAAACCTTCCTGCAGCATCACGCTGGGCCTGTTTCCTGACTCCAGCTCTGTGTCTCCCATGCGTGGCTCTCCTGAAGCCTCTTGACCCACTGCAGTCCTTGTTGTGCGGCTTGTTCTTCAGGGATTCTGATGACCTGGCTTCAAAAAGGTATTGCAGGGAGCTCTGCTGGCCGTCCAGCACCCCCTCTCCCGTCTCTTACAGCCCAAATTGTCCCGTGTCACCTCCTTCTCCTCCAGCCTTCCTCGCAGTTGCCTTGTCCAAAAAAACCCCCACCTACCCCCCAAATGAGCTTTGTTTTTTCAGAGATGCCAAGTCCATCTGGTACAGTCTATCCCTGATAAAGAGCCCTCCCTCGGGGCCTCTTGGGACCAGAAATAGCGCCGGGGCTGGACCTGCCTGAGCAAACATTCCTGCCCGCACACGCACGTCTGCTTCCCGCTGGCAGCCCGGCCACCCCCGGGGAGCGGTGCCGCGATGGCTCCTGCACGGCCCGGGAGGGGGAACCTGCCCCGCCCAGGTAGCTGCACATCCCTCATCCCTCCGGACACGGCCCCGAGCAGCCCTCTGCAGAGAGGAATCCCGATTTGTGACAGATAATCCCCCGGGGGCAGCCGGCAAAGCCTGGCTGATCCACGCCGGGCTGGAATTCGCTGCTAATCCCCAGGACACCTCCCGGGAACGGTCACCGCTGGCCTGGGGGGACCCGGCTCGGTCCCGGCCGCTCTCCGGGGAGGCGACGCCGGCACTCGGATGTCTCCCTGCCCCGAGGGAGGCGGTGGTGGGTGGCCGCTGCTCCGCAGGGTCCGTCCTGGAGCTCAGCACCAGCCCAGCTGCCCTGGCACTGGGATCTCTGGGGGTCTTCCAGAGCTCCAAAGAGGAGCTGTTTATTTCCAGCCCTTGCACCACTGCTGCTGGGAGGAAAGCTGGTGCATTTCACATGACAGATGTTTTGCTCACCGAATCCTTGCCCTGCTGGTCCTCCAAAGGATTTTCCATGATCCTTTAACCCCTTTATCTCGTGAGGGATTCCAGCACTGACATCTCACTGCAGTGGGCTGTCTCTTCCCACATTCCTGCTGGGACACAGGTTCCTGCTCACCCTGCTGTACCTGTGACCTTCCCTCCCTGTCACTTCTCAGGACCCAGTTTTTCCTCAGCTTCAAGAGGGGCTGCTCAGTGCAGTCAGTTCCTTAAAGGATTGCAAACACCCCTCTGCAAACAAAGACACGGAACCCTCATGTACTGCCCATCAAAACACATTTGTGGACATCACAAAGTGACCCCTGTAGTTCCGTGGATCCTGATTCTCTCTGCTTCCCTGCATAATCAATTCTATGGCTCTTCCCAGACCTTCCATCCAGCCCTCCCCTGTGATGGGTGGGAGCTGAGCCCAGCCCTCTGTGGGGGCACACCCGGACACTCACGGCCTTCCTTGCTTCTGCCCCAGCTCCTCTGTGTCGCTGTTTTGGGGGCTGGGATCACCTACCAGACCCTCAAGCTGTCTCCTGGCATGGAGGCCCAGCCTGTGGAAAGGGGAATCTTGACCCTCAGTCTGCAAATATGGGGCCAGAGCCCCTGGTCCGTACCCTGCTCCTCCAAAAGTGGCTTCACATGTGGCTAAAAAAATGCTGCTGCACCCAGGGCACAGTGGCTGCTTTCTCCCACAGCAGCCTGTGCCATCTGCAGCCAACATTAATCATGTTTTTCAGCCATTAATATTTTCTAACATTAATCATGTTGTCTTCATGTTGAACAGTGGAGGACTGGGACTGCGGGAACTCTCTCGCAAGTGATGGGCCTCAGCTCAGCTGCTTCTGAGAGCTGTCAGCTGGCCAGAGCTCCGCTCCTCTCCGCGTGTGCCATGTGGCTTTTGCATTGTTTAGTCTCTGATTGAAATCTGGGGCCGGCTTCAATTACCTGTCCCACAACAGCCGAGTGCATTGACACCACCACTGCCTCTCCAATGACATCATGGAGCCCTCGTGTTCGCTGGAGATCGTCCCACGCCATCATCATGCTCGGCTCTCAGACATCCACCCCTGTCCCATGGAACACTGTCCCTCAGGAAGGGAATACCATCCCTTTGCCTGGTCTGGGGCTGCCCTGACTGAAGTCAGGCTGGCAGGACTGCACCTGTGGAGAAACAGATGCCTGAGACATGATCCCCATCCTGCTTGCAGAGCGCCTGCATCTCCTGGCAGGAAAGGTCCAGCTTTGAAGGCATCCCTTGGGGTAGTTCTCCAGAACCCCCCAAGATTTGGTGGGAGGGGGCCCCTGGGGGGCTCCAGACCAGTCTGATTCACAGCAGGGCTGTTGCCAGCACTCGGTCACGGTGGCTGTGGCTTTGTCTACCTGAGGTTTGAAAGCCTCCAGAACGAGAGCTCCCCCACCTCTCGTGCTTGTCCCCCATGCTGGGGCCCTTCCAGAATCAACACTTCATCTGGAACAAACACCCCGATCTTGGCCACAAACTGCAGTCTCTGTTTTCCTACCAAGGGCAGGGAAGGCTTTCTCCTGTGCTGAGAAGCACTTTTGGAGGGGGATCCAGTCCCTGTTTCACTGCCACAGCCACATTTGGACCTTCCTTTCATGTCAGAAGGAGGGATTTCCGCACATGGTCATGCTAAGCACAGCTTTCCCACATCTTTTACCCAAAGCTTGTCTGGGGAAGACTGTCATTCCTTTGGCAGAGGGACAAGGGCACAGCTTTCTCCTGTCAGGTTCCTCTAGTTCTCCCTGGAGATGGAGCTCCTGGAGCTGCTGGAGTTGCTGGAGCGTGGTACCAACAGAGCACCTGGGTCAAGGGGGGACCCTCTCAGGGTCTGGTGCACAAACCAAGGTCTCTTTTCCCCTAAAAATCTGACATTTGGAGCCTTGGTTTTGTTGGGACATAGAATGGCCCCAACACACAGTTTGTCGTGTGCACATATTTTTTGGGGAGGGTAGGGGCGCCTGGATCCGAAGCTGGCTGCCTTGACACCCAGGTCCAGGGAATTCCTGGGAACGCTGACTTCACGCTACTCCTCTTGCTGCTCTGTCCTCCAGCCAAAACCCGGGCCAGCCATGGGAGCTGAGCTTCTCCTGGAGCGGTGAGTGACACCTGGGGCTCGCAGACTCCGCAGGCTCTTGGGCGGCTGCCCGTGCCCCAGGCAGCTGCTCCGGAGGCGGAGCATTGCCAGGCAGCAGGTCTGGCAGTTTCTTGGCAGCGTTCAACTGCAATCAAACCGTCTCCACAAAACATCTCCATGAGCCAGCACATTCCAATGGAGAAATGTCTTGTCTAAATGTTTCTGACCAACTCTCGTGCGGCGGCTTTCTCACTTTTCCTCCTGGCTGTGTTTCTGAAGGAAAAAAAAAACACTTCAAAGGCACGGCCCTGGCTTGGGATGCTGTAGGTGTGACTGTGCTGTCTCAGCCTAGGTCCAGACTCTTCCCCTGGGTTTGGATGAGACAGAAGGACCCTTACGAGAGCTGGGCAGCCTGAGGAGCCCCAACTGGACATGAAAGGAGCATGGGGTGGGTGTCTCAGGAGTCCAACAGCCCCACCAGCCCTTCCTGCGGTGGGGTGAAGCCTGAGGAGCCCTGAGGTTGGGCCCAGTGTGTGCACACAGCCCAAGAGCTGAGGTAATGCTCAGCTGCTGGTGAGAGCCAGCCTTGAGGTGTGCAGGACATGTAGAGGACATGATGCCCTGTCCACAGCAAGACACATCCCAGCTCTTGGTGCCAGGGTCTTCTCTGGTGTGGTGTGTTTGTTCCCAGCCTCTCACTGCAGTGACAGCTCCTCTGCATCCACATCAGAGGGACCTGGAGTTTCTTCCTCTGCTGAGAGATCCTGATGGTCTTCAAACTCCTGCTGCTTCTTCAGAGATGTCCCTCAGCCCTGTTGTCACTCCTGGCATGGGCAGCAGAGCAGGACAGGGCTCCCTCACCTTAGGAAGCGGTGATCCTACCCACACCAACCACCCCAGGGTGCAGGAGACAGCCAGGACCCTCCAAGGGCACGTCCCAGCCCTTTGGCATTGCCAGTGTGGGATACTTAGATAGGAGGGGAGATGTCCCCACATGGAAGGCAGTTCCACCATCATCATCGGCTGATCAGAGAGGCACATGGTCCTGTGGGGTGGGCAGGTTCACTGGGAACATGAGGCTCATTGGGAGCATGAGGCCCACCAGGAACATGGTGAGGTTTACTGGGAACATGGTGAGGGTCACCGGGAACACAAAGCTCTCTGAGAATGCAGGGCTCCCCAGGAGCACAGGGAGCATCACCAGGCACACGAGGCTCCCCACGAGCACAGCGAGGCTCCCCGGGAACGCAGCGTGTGCTCTCCCAGCGTGTGGGGCCGCACGTGGCCAGCGGGGCGCAGGGTGCGGCCTGTGCCGGGCGGGTGTGTGCTGGCCAACATGTGGTTTGTGTTTCCAGTGTGTGTCTGCCGGTGCTTTGTAAATGAGGTGCACTCGGTGCTGTGTGTGTTCGCTCTGGCATGCCAGGGCCGGTGCTGCTGCGTTCCTTGGCCAGCCGTGATTTTGCATAACGGGGCCTGTGCTCGGCGCCGTGGGAGGCTCGCCCTCACGTGCGTGTGTGCGCAGCCAGCCTGGGCCCCTGCTCCTTCTGGAGACTCACTTGAAGATGAAAACCATCTTCCCCATGTGGCTGCCACTCCTAGGACAGTGGTCTGTGCTCCCTGGCCCTGTGAGCTGACCCTGACTGGGATTTGTGAGGGGGGAGGCACTCCACCGGTGCTCCCCACCGTGCCACACTCCCCAGGGAGCTGATGAAGTGTGAGGGTTTGGGTGCTGGTGAGCAGCTGAGCCCAGCAGACAGTCCAGCCCTCCCCAGCACCCTTCCTGCATGTGACACCTGAGCAAAAACACTGGGAGCCAATTCCCAGCCCAGCAGAACTGTGGAAAAACAAGGTGTCCAAGGTCTTGCGTGGTGGCTGAGATGGTCACTTTTCCCAGGAAGTAAGGGTGGTCCCATGGGTGGAATGGCTGGTCCTTGGATGTTTGGAGCTAGATGAAGTGCAGGGAGGCTGCACTGGGGCATCTTGGCATCACACCTGGGTCTTGGACAGGAAGGGCCAGGCTGGGAATTTAGCATCCAGCTCATGGCTTTATAGCACTCTGGAGAGGCAGAAACACCCTCTCTGTGGCGGTGAAGACACTTTCCAGCACCGGCGAAAGTTTAGCCATCCTGAGCCCAGGCTGAGGGAAGATGAGGGGAGAGAGTGGGAGAGGAGGCGGAGATGCACTGGAATAACCCTGGAAAAAAGCCCCCAGCTCTCCTGCAGCTGCACAGAAGAGGGCAGCTGGGCCAAATCCTCCCAGCTCCCCGGGCTTGGGGCATGGTAGGGCAGCCCCAAGGTATCAACCAGTGATGTGGCACAGGGAGCTCCTTCTCCAGGGCCAGGACAGGGGAACAGTGTGAGGACACAGCAGGTGCTGGCTCCTGGTGTACATAAGCAGGGGTGAGCTGTCAGGAGAAGCAAACTCTGCTCTGGCAGGAGCAGTCGGGGCACCCACTAGCTCCTGGCTCAAGAGGGGAAACAGGGTTTTTGCACATCATTTCTGGCCAGGTGGCATGGAGGTGTTCCCCCCCTGACTCAGTCAGCAGGCGGGCTGCTGGGGAGCAAACCTAGCAGAGCATGGACAAACCATCCCAGCCCAGCTCAGTGAGACCAGGGACAGGCTCTGGAGGAGCACAGATAGTGCCCGAGGAGCCAACTGCTTCACTTGTATAAAAAATATGAGCAATGGTGAAAGCAGCAGGACGTGGGAGGGATGGTGGTGCACAGCACTTCAGAAAGAGAAGGATGGAGAGAGTCTGGCAGTCAACATCCGACTTTTATTCCTAGTTAAATAACAGAGCACGTTGGATGAGAGAAAGTCATTAAGTGTCAAGAGTCGGATTTCGAGGAGCTCAGTGCCAGGTTTCCCAGCACTCAGCACTGCAGCCGGGGCCAGGCTTTGCAAAAAGCCAGATCCCATTCGGAGCTTGCAGCAGGGCTGGCTGGGGCTCCCCAGGGACATGTCTGGATAGATTTTTGTGAAGGAGATGAGTGCCTGACCTTTGTATCTCTTCTCTGAAGTGCCTGATGGTGTTGGTGGCTGCAGGGGTGCTCCCTGGCACTGACCCTGCAAGGTGCATCGCGTGGATCTGCTGGGTGACAACAGTCCTGTCACCTGGAGGGCTGCAGTGGTTTCAGCCTCTCATCTGACAGGCTTTTCAAGCAAGAGACTGACAGATTGTGGGTTTTCAGCTTCCTGTGGGAATTTCTAAGTGCATAATCATTGTGAACATCATGAAAAGCATTTTAATAGTTAGAGAATACCATCTGGACGTTCACAAAAAAAGGCAATATAAATCCACCACTGACAGCACTGAACTCAGTGCTTTTATAAGTATTTCCAAATTGTTTCCCAAATTATTTAAGCAAGTCTTTCCTCTAATGAAACTCAGAAAAGATCTTAACATAGGCAAACAGTACAGACTGAGCACAACAGAGACTTTATACAGAGGGATTAGAGCTTGGGTCAGATGTAATCAAATGACATCCCCAGCATACGAATGCAGTCTGTGTTCAGAGATAGGAGGAATCCCAAACACTTCTGTAATGGGAGGAATAAATCTGGAAGTGCCCAAAGGGAATTGAGGGAGAGGAGGGGAATAACTCAGACCAGTTTTTGTGGGTGTGAAGGCCTTGCATAATGGCGCTGAGCACCGTGGGGATTATTTGAGAGTGTGTAAGAGAGGTGTGCTGGGTCTGGTGGCAGCTGCCTCTGATGTCCTTGTAGTGGGGGACAGCTGGGAGGGGTATGAGAGGGATGTTGGAAGGGAAGATAGGAAAAGTAGGAGCCATTCAGGCACAGGGTTGTTTTGCAGGGAAGAGAGAGTGCTAATAGCCTGGCTGGATGCTGGCTCTGAGGTGATGTGCCAGGAGAAGCTGGCATGGCTGGGCATCGGGCTCTCTCCGAAAGCAGAGATGAGCCTCCCTTTCCACAGCCTTTGGGTCAGAGGTGCATAGACCAGCATGAGTTGAGGTGGATGGTGACTGCCAGGTTTTCCTGATGGTGACATTCACAGGGCTGCTGCTTTCCTGTACAAAGACCCTGGAAATCAGGCAGCAGTACAGATCCTGACCTCGGAGGCCTGATGTCCTGGAGTGCACCTCTTAACAGCCCAAGGCGGTCACGGAGCCAAGGGCTTTGTTCAGCAGGGGCCTCTGTGGAGAGGAGCTGGGAATGGAAGCAGTGGTGCAGAGCCAGTGGAGGCCACACTGACAGCAGAGCAACCCCAGATATGTTGGCGACAGTCCAAAGCAGATTGTGAGGTGGCCACCAGTGGGCAAGAGTCACCAGAGAGGAGATTTCACCAGCAGCACCTGGACAGCTGCAGCTGGCACATGGCCGTACCCTGAGGACAACAGTGCCTCTGTCACTCTCAGGCTCCTGGCAGATGATCTAGAAACATCTGCTTTTGCTGGCTTTTCCTGATCCAGCTCTTGCAGAAATGGTTGAGGGCCCTCCAGCCAACAGAAATCTTTGAGCTGTGGGTGAGGGGTCCGAAAACAGACCTCGGCATGTGCCTGGAGATGTGCTCTTGTAAACAGGGCAAAAATCTGTCTTGCCCTCCATCCAGGAAGAGCACTTCTGCTTGCTGGAGAAGCCTTGGCTGGAAAGTGGGCAGACCCCAACTCCTCCTCCTCCACATGACCTCAGAACAGAGGACACCCTGCTGTCCCAGCTCCTGTATTTCATCTGAATTCACCTTGCCCTGTGGTGCTGGGCAGTCTTCTGAGTGAAAAAATGTCACGTTTATCTGTCACTGTGTCAGGCCAAGTTCTCAATGGAAATGGGTCTGGAAGCAACGGAGTTGCTCTCAGAAGGATACAGGAAACAAAATCTGATCTCTCCTCTGTGACTGGATGCCTGATTGTGACAGGACACCTGCTGACAGCTGGATGCCTCTTCCTCCTTGCCCCCACTGCTCTGCCATGAGAACAGGGCTCAGGACAGGAGCACAGGAAGAGGACATGGCATGGGGTCACTTGGATCCTGCTCCTCCTCTCATCCTCACCTTGTGCCAGGGTTTGCTGCCTCCATGGGGCTTGGAGACAGCTCCAAGAGCTTTGCAGTTTTCCAGTGCTGTGCCTCAAGTTTCTCCTTGGAATCATCAAGAGGACGTGCCTTGTGCTCAGCCTGTGGGTCCAGCGCCATTTCAGCATTGGACTGAGACCACGTTTGGTCTCCTTGGATGCATCAGAGAGATCCCAGACATGGAATAAAGTGTCTGCCCAGACATGCTGCTGAGGGCAGGCTGCCCCACACAGAACAGGCTGCCAGCTTGGGGGGTGCCATGTCCTCGTGTGACCCCTAACACACCATTTCTGCAGGCCCCAGCACTGAGCCTGAAAACCGGAGAGCTCCTGCCTGGTTAAATGGGACAAGTGATGGTGCTGCCAGTGATGGGGTATGGGAGAAGCTGCCTGTTTCCTTTCAGTCACTTTGCTAACATGCCCCTAAATCCTCCTGCAGCCAGAAAAAGCATTAGTCACCCTTAGAAAGTCAGGATGAGCCGACAGGAATAACAAGCGCCTTCGTCTAGAGCACGCTGATGCCAGGCAAAATATTTTGGCCGGGACTGCTCTGTGCTTGTTCTGGGGAAGGGACAGAGAAACCTGCTCAGCCTGTGCAGAGGGCAGTGGTTGTGTATAACACCTCAACATCTGGCCAGCTGTGGGAGGTGCTGGTGGTCACTGGAGCTGGCCCTGCCCAGGGCCTTCATGGGGCTGTAGACAGGGACTGACATGTCAGAGGGGCTGGTGAGGGGATTCAGCTTCTGGGGTGCAGTGAGATGGAGAAGGACTTGGGGAGGCAATGGTGTGACCTCCTTGCTCATTACGGGCTCTCTGGGTCAGCTTATGGCCAGCCATGAGCTGGTGGACATTTCAGAGGGGACCACAGCTTGGGACCTCATCCATCGCACCACCTCAGCCCCATCCATGATGCCTCTCCCAGGAGACAGAAGAGGCACCAGGCTCACTGTAAAGAACCAGGCAGCCCATCCCTCTGGGAGACTCCTGCGCCACGACATAGCCTGTCCGCCTGCTTCAGCATCACCTCCAAAACCAGCGAAGCAGGGCAAGCCAGGACTTGGATCCTGGCTGACGAGGGGAGAGATGAAGGGAGATGTGAAGCTGATGAGTGGAAAAGGAGAGCTGCGAGGATGTGGCTGGGCGCGGCTGACGGGGGTGGCTGCAGACGGTATCGCAGCAACGTGCTGGCATGGAGCGGGGGCCAGGCCGGAGTCAAACATTGGGAACATTTCTACCAGACAGGACAATTACACACTGGAGCTGCTTGCCAGTGAGGCCCCATCACGAGTGGAACAGATCCCATAAGATACTTCTAAGTTTAGAGTAAAGGAGCCCTCTCCAACAGGGGAGGATGCGAGACTGCCGAGCTCAGTCCCGCCTGTCGCCGCCAAACCGCACTCCCCGGAGGAGCACTCACGAACTGCTCTTGCAACACTTGAGCTACGGCTGAGACACACATTCCAGCCGAAACCCCTGTTTGCAGTTGTTTATACATCGCTCAAAAAATATCCTTTTGGATTGAATTTGTTCATGCTTGATCTCAGCCCAAAAAACCGAAGAATTATTTGGGGATGGTTTGAGCAAAAACTGTTTGACTGTTTCTGTGTTATGTAAGCATCAGAATAAATATGTTTTCCTATTTTCAAACATTTTCCTCATCCTTACTAGCTGTCAGATAGCTCAAAATCAGCTTCATGATTTGGAGGAGTTGTACTTAGCCCATGCCTGGTTCTCAGTGAGCGACTAGCCTGTTCCTCAGCCAGACAAACTCCTCAGGAGTGAGAAAACCAGGAGGGGCTACAGCTCTTACATGTGGTGCTTGACATCCTTAAAGGTGATCTCCAGGGGCATTGGGTCACAGCTGGGCATTTTCCAGGAGTATTTGACAAGAAGGCATTGGCCAGTGCCAAATGAGAGCTAAACAGTTATTGAACAAGGCTGTGGAAAAGAGACGCAAGTTTTTGTGAGAAGGGGAGGTGAGTGCTGCTCACAGACCACATAGCAAGAGGAGGGCTCAGCTCTTCCCACCACCCGCCTCCCAGCTCCAGGGGAGCTCACACTCCTCAACTTGTGCTGGAGCTTTTTTTTTTTTTTTTTTTTTTTTTTTTTTTTTTTTTTTTTTTTTTTTTTGTGCCCATGCTTTTTAATTTTTATGGATTGTGGTTTTGGGAGAAGTGAAGGAAAAAGGCTTGCAGCCTTGGAGACACTCTTCGACTCCAAAAATTGTGCCCAGATGCAGAGAGATGGCGGGTGACGGGCACTGCAGGAGGAAGGCCAGGCCTTGGTGAGGTGGATGAGTGAGACTTTGGGAAGGCTTTTGCCAGCATCATTGGGGTGGGGTAGAGCTGTTGGAGGTGAATACAGAAATATCCTTGAAATCCAGCTCCAAGGCTGGGGAAGATCATTGTCCAAGTTTCAGGAGTTCACACTAAGCCAGTGGAGAGGTGACCTTGACCCAGACTCTTCAGGCTTCATCTCCGGAGGAAAGGATGAAGAAGTAATGTTTACTTCACGATGTGCCCCAAGAAATGAGGGTCTCCAAGACATTTGGGTCTCGCTGCATCCCAGTGCAAAGAGGAGTTAAATACCTGAATACCTGGCAGAGGCTGGGATGTCATTCCTCACCCAGCACCTACAGAAACCCAGGGAAGTCTGTCCAAGTGCTGATACTTAACTCAGGGCAGTTTTTCAAGGAATGGCATTCAGGCAACTACAGACAAAGTGCGATAGCAATGAACCCTGAGTGCCAGGAACAGGCACTCCAGTGTCCTGTCAGTGTTGTGTGGAGAAACCATGGGAAAAATGAGAGGCATCGTTGTGAGCTGGGAAATTTTCAAGAGGATCAAGAAGCTGACAAAAATGCCTGAAGCACAAAAGGAATTAAAGTCCTCCAGCTGAATGTAGAGGCTGCTTCAACATTTGTACAAGTCGCAAAGGGTTCACAAAATTTAAGCGAAGAAAGAGGGCAGGAACAGGAATCACTTTAGTCCTGTCAACAGGGAAAAGGTTTTGAAGCCATGACCAGGGAAAAAAATATATCATGGCAATTCCAGAAACATCTTGATTTTGACTGAAGTCCCCGACCTGGGTTCTGGAGAAGCAGGGAAAGGCATCCATAGGCAAGGGGAGATCTCGGTGCTTCCAAGGGAAGACCATAAACATCCTGGAGTTACTGTGAGCCAGAGCTGGCTCCTTGGAGCAGTGGCATCACTTGGATCCACAAGATCTCCTGACATCTTCCAGCACCTCTAGTTTGGCTACCCTGGTGAGAAACCGGGATCTCCAGGGCCCTGAGGCAGGAGGAATGATTTAACTGGAGAGGGAGTGTTGAACACTGGCCCGGACTGAAATGGAATCATAACCACTGCCTCCTTCCTCATTCCATTGGAAGATCCTGTCAATGGCTTTAGGGATAGAAAAGGATGTGTGAGCACCCTCAGATTTGCTTTAAGGCAGCAGCTGGAAACCCAACTGTGTCCTTTTGACAGTTCAGTTTTACCGGGGTGACTTTGTACTGAAGCAGAGAAGCAGTGCTTCCATGATCCACACTACGAGCAGGGAGAAATCCGTCCTTAAGCCATCCCAGATGTTTGCAAAGCAGACGTGGGTCTCAGTCCTGAGGTAGCAGAAGGAAAAGTGCTGGAACAAAATGAGACGTTAAAGAAGAAACTGCCAGATCCACGTGGTGGAGCTGAGACAGCTTGGGGAGACCAGGAATGCAGCAGCTGCTCTGTCTGCTGGAGCAGACTATTTAACATGGAAGCTACTGCTTTCCAGAAGTCTGGAGTGAAGCAAATGTTGTACTGGTCTGCAAAAACAGCAGCAGCAATGATCCTGGGAACAGTCCGGCAGCTTTTGTGCAGGAAAAGGCACTGGAAGGAACAATGATCCGTATTCAGATCAAGCCACTCAAAAGGACCTTGAGGCCCCACTGTCTTTGACAAGCTCGATGGGTGGGACAGTAGGAAAGTCATGAGGGTCAGCAGAGAGAGAAAGATAGCAAGTTCTGAGTCTGGGATGGAGCAACCCATACGCCAGGGGAGCCTGGAGAACAACCAGCGCAGGTATGTGAGCTCTGCAGCACAGAACATGGAGACAGGGAAGGGGACCTGACCATGAACCAGCAGTGAGTTTTCCAGTGGGAAAAGCCAACTGGTGTGCTGTGATGCCCAAAACATGGCCAACATCTGCAGGGAAGATGTGTGAGAAGAGACAGAAAGGTGAGGCTGTTCTGCCTGGAGGAGAGAGGTGGAAAGGAGGATCTGATTGTGTTTTCCTCTGCCTGAAGGGAAGCTATGGAGGAGACAGAGCCAGACTTTCCTCAGGAGTGAAGGATAAGGGGAAAATGGGCAACAAGCAAGGAGCTGCAAATAAGGATAGACGCAAAAAGCATGTGCAGTCCTGACACAGGGCCCAGTTCAGGTTGCTTATGGACAAGGCCTTGAGCAAACGGATTCAGCTTTAGAATTAGACCTGCTCTGACCACAGATGACTGGAGACTTTGGATGTTACTCCAAAAATCAGTTATTCCAAGAAAATTAAGGAAAATCACTTTTCTCAGCCTGTAACACTGCCTCGAGCAGGTTGGCACAGCCACATGTGGGGGAACACTGCACTGTGTTCCCTCTGCTTTAGGGTGGGATTGTGTGGCCACTGGAGAGCACCCAAAATTTCTCTTTGACTCTGGAAAAGTGTATCTGTGTTTGATGAAGGGGGAACAGCAGATGATGTGCCCCCTTTACAGCGTGGCGGGGTCCTCATGGTGAGGAACATCAGAGCCCCAGGCTCTCAGATGCCCACAGTGGTGCTGCCATCCCATTGTTAAATTCCTCAAAGCCTGTGGTCACAGACAGAGTTTCAGGAGATGCTCCATCCCAGGAAGAAGGAAGGATACGGTCCCCAGGCTTGCTGTGCTTGGTGCGTGCTCAGTGTGCAGACGGAGGCTCTGGGAGAGCTCTGGCAGAGCCTGAGGAGCCCTTGACACCTCTGGGCAGCACAGAACAATCGCTCCACTGAAGGACACCTCCAGGCTTCTTTCCCCATGTTCAAATCTCTCACTTCTTGGACAAGGTTTCCACCCCATCACCTTTCTCTTTCAACCCTGGACAGGAGCAGATGTGTCCCTGGGCACCCAGCACAGCACAGCACCCATCTGCCCTGCACAGGTTGTGTTGGTGACATCTCCACTCCCCTTCAGACACTGGGGTGGCTGCAAAATCCTCACAGACATCTCACATGTTAACTGTTGCTGGTCTTATCTCCAGGATCAAGACCATATTTTTCTTCTCATTCCAGGAAGGACAAGTTTTAATAGGCCTGGAATTGGAAACAGCTCCCTTCGCTTTCCATGCTTCCCACCCGTTTTTCATGTGGGGAGTTGTTTACCACAGTCATGCAAGTGGAGGCAGATGGCTGGGGTGACAGTCCTGGCCTGGGGGCACAGCAGAGGAGGAGGGATGGGGTGACAGTCCTGGCCTGGGGGCACAGTGGGGGTCCCACTGCCCTGCACGCCCACCCTGGCCCCGCACCCATTCCACACATCCCGATGCTTCTGGGGATGCACAAGTGAGCAGAGGGAGAAGGAAATGTTCTGCTTCCCTGGCCAGAGGGGACAGCCCTCGGGACTGGAAAGGACTAAATCTCAAGGAAAAAATGTGGAACACATTCCGGTCTCTGTGGAGGGGACACCCAGAAGTGGCTGAGCTCCCCAGTTCCTTTCCTTGGATCTGGTGGCAAGCCAGGAACAGTCACCATGAAAGGTCAGCGCAATGTCCCTGTTCCCTGCCACAGTCCCACAGGGGCAGTGGTGATGGAGCAGGGATTATGGAGGGGACATGACACCTGTCCTGTGTGTGGTGACCAGGTGAAGGACTGGCTGTAGGGCTGGGCATGAGCTGGAAATGGGTTAGGGATATGCTGGCAGGAGTGGTGGCACTCTGGGGGTGTCACCCCTTTGCACAGAGTCCCTTGCCCCTGCTGGGGTGATGATGGGACAGCAAGAGGCACAGGGAGGACCCTCAATTCCCATGGCTGTGGGAACACAGCCTGGTCAAGGATGCCCAGAGTTGATGGTGTTGGGGGAGGCTGCTAGGGCGAGACATGAAGAAAGGCAATGGAGATGAACTGTGACATGCTGTGACAAAACCCAGCTCCTACTGGACTGAAGATGATGGTTCCCACCCTGAGAGTGATGCAGGAGGACAGGGACCCTGTGGCGTGGCAGCAGGTGAAGGGGACAATGAAGTTCATGACAGCCATGGAAAACCATCCTGGCTTAGAGAAAGAGAAGAGTCTGTGGGTGAAGGCTGCCTGAGCACATGGCTGGGCTTGGCACATGAAGAAATTAATGTTAACAGCTCATGGATAATGATAGGGAAAAGCAAGTCCATAATTCCTTGGTGTCACTGAGATTTTCTTTAAGGAAATGTCCACACAAGAGGATGTGGCTCCTGTGGAAACTACTAAGTGGTGGAGGGGGGCTTGGGACCACCCTGGTCCCACGTTCCCATGAGCACGGGGCAGAATTGGATGTGCTCAAGGGACACTGACTGTCTTTGGAAGACAGGTATCTGCTAGGGAGGGGCAGGGCCTCTCTAGGAATGGGGAATTCCAATCCTCTCCCTCCAAGTTACTACAATTTAGAAAATTAAAGGGGCTTTTCGGGCAGAGGTATGGGGAAAGGAATAACAGTTCTTTGCTAGTAAATATAACAAGGAAAACAAACAACAACTACAGCATTAATAATAAACAGAACCAGGAACCTTGAGGGCCTTTGTTTCACAAAGCCTGGGGCAATCTGATCTCTTGGGACCCAAGAGCACCAAGCTGGAGCAGTGGAAACTCCCTGGCTGGTGGCTGGAACAGCAGGATGTCCCTGGCAGACAGGGGGGTGTCAGGCAGACGGGGGTGTGGGGCTACAGCGTAGCAAAAAGAGTGGTGCTGAAGAAAACTGTGACGGCTGGACGGGGCTGGCCCAGCTCCAGCAGGACCGGAGAAGGAGCTCAGAATTCCTGGGCACACGAGCAGATAGATGATGGTAGATCTCCCAGGACCCGACTTTCTGTTGGTGGTGGACTTCTCCCGCAGCAAGCAGCAGCTTGGATGTCCCCTCCGATGCCCAGAGCAAGAAGAGCCCCCAGCTCCCCAGCCCCCCCAGCCCTGTCCTTTTCCTCCCCCAACACTCGCATGATTTTCCCCTCCTTTGTGTTGGTTAAACACTATCTAAGCACCAGTACTTAGTCTCTTAGCAACTTATGGGAAAAAATTCTTTAAGACAAAAAGGAACAAACCTCACCCCCAACACTGACCCATGCCCCAGCCATGGAGTGGGCTCTGAAGCCCTCACAGCTGACAGGTCCCACTGGTGACAAGGACAACCTCTGCTGGTGTGCTGGCCAGCCCCTGCTTGTGCCATCCAGCCTGCGCTGTCTCACCTGCTGGAGGAGTCCAGTCCTGACCCCTGTTCATGGCACCAACCTGGCCTGTCTAGTGACATCAGATCCCTGGATGTCTCTGCCCAGCCCTGCCCAGAGGGTGGCACAGTGTCCTGGCTGTGCAGGAGCACCATGCTTTCAGGAACATTTTCCATCCATCTCTCACCCTGAGGGGCTCCACCGGCAGAGTTCTCTGGAGAACTCCTCGGAGTTCTCCCCTAATTGCTTCCCTTCACACCCCCACTCCTTGTGTGCTTTGTGCACAAAGGTCAAGCTCTCCCACCTGCATCATTCCCCTCCTGCATCCTGCCCACCCAGACTTGTTGCTGTGGCCACAGCAGCCAGCCTTCCTGCAGTGGTGGGTCTTCACTTCTGGCTGTGTTCCAAGTCCTGCTCCTGGAGGATCCCTCAGTCCCTTCTGCCTTGGACCAGGTTTCTCCCAAGCACTGTGGTTTACGTGTTGTTCTGGGGAAGGTCTGGTGACACTACTCGAAGTTCCTGAGCTAGATGCTGCTTGTCTGACAACCACCTGGAGCTGGCAGATGAGCTGGGGTGGACAGGGAGGAATGGGATGGGCCAAACCCCCTGTGGGCTCATTTTGGTTCTCTGGGTTGCATCCACAGCGCTCACAGCAGACTGGGCCAGGCTGACTGATGCTCTGGGTGGCCTGCTGGACCCCCAGGTGTGACAGCCAGCCCTGTGTGATAGCCAGGGGGCTGTGACACAGCTGCTCCCTTGCTCCAGGGCACAGAGAGGGGTTGTGTTTGCAGCAGGAACTGACCCCCGTGAGCACAGCCTGTGAGATCGACGAGACTCTGTATGGCTGAATCAGGATTTTGGAACAGCCTCTGCCATTTCACACACACACACACACACACACACATCCTCCTTCCACCTGCAGTACAGCCAGGGGTGTGTAGTCTTATGCTGAATTTGTCCCAGTGAATCCCTGCCAGCTCCTCTGGCCTGTTCTGCTCTGGTGAGGGCTCCTGCAGAGCCGTGTCTTTGCAGGGGTGGAGGGAGAAGAGAGCCTGTGCTAGGGCAGGACTTTGTGCACAGCCTTGTGGGGACCATCTTGGACCTGCCAAGCTTCCCCCTCACTCCTGCCCTGGACAGTGTTCCCAGGCCGTGCTCAGGGCCACCAGCCCAGGAGGTTTTGGAGGCTCCAGGCTTGCTGAGGGTCTGAAGAAGGCTGATGGAGATGGTGCTGGTGAAAAGTCCTGCCACAGTGGTGTAGTGCTCCTGGATGAGGTGAAGGAAAGGGCAGTGGGATTATGATCCTGGTTGATGCTGCTGCATCCTGGACTTGCAGGGACCAGCAGACAGGGTGACCCCAACCAATGGCCTCATGTCCTCAGTCCTGGCCTGGTGAGGTGATCACGGTTTGGAGGACACTGAGGAACAGCCAGAGCTCTTGGCAACCCTTGTGCAGCCAGAACAATGGTTGACGTCATTTTTATTTAAGAGGGAGAAGGGAAAAAAATTGTGACCAGAGGACTGTAGCCCTGGGAGAGACGGAGTTTATTTTTCCTGCCTGCTGCTTTCTCTCGTGCTCCCCCCAGCCCTGGCTGTGGCACAGCGCATTCCTTTGCTGTGATCTCCTCCCTCCCATGCAACAGCACATTCCTCCTGTGCTGGCTGCTCCCTTCTGCTCTGGCCACCCTGGCCTGGCCGATGTGGAAGGGACAGTGGCCACCCCTCCCCTGTGTCTGTGCACTGCTGCATGCTCTGCTTTCACTTTTGCCAGAGCTCACGCTCAGACACCGCGTCTGTGTGCTGCCTGCTCGTGTCCAGCTCCACCCTGGGCACAGGCTGCTCCATCCCAGGACAGTGTCCAGGAGGGATAGTGGAGCCTCACCCTCTGCTGCCTCCATGGCAGGTGCACTGAACCTGTGGCATGGAACCTTCCAGGGGGGCTTCCCACACACCAATGGGCTCGGGGAATGCGGGGTGCCGAGAAGGGCTTGTCTCCCCTGACTGGGTAGAGAAAGCCCAGCCTGGGCTTGGGGTCATGTCTTTGGATCCCAAAGAGGCAGGAAGGAAGGTGTCTGCCAAGCCCTGTGAGCAGTGGGAACAGGAGCTAACGCCTTGCAGGGCTGAGTTCATGGGGCTGGCACAGCTCCCAGTGCTGGGGTCACCCCAGGCAGGGCAGGTCACCCCAGAGGGTTGGGTGCTGCAGCCCTTCACCCCAGGCTCATTGTCCCCTCTGGGCAGCACTGGTGTGGGGTGAGAGGTCAGGCTGTGGGTGCTGGTGACCAGTGCATCCAGCACATCTGCACACCCAGCCCCTGTGCTCTGCTGGTCTCGCTGAGTTTCATCAGGGCTGCTGGGAGCCCAGGCATGGGCCTAGCTGCTTGTTTTGTAGCGTTTTCCCAGTGCAATCAAACCAAATGAGATGTTACTTCCTCTCAGGACACCTTCCTTTGCTCACCCCAACACCCCTCCCATGACTTAGTCCACACAGAGGAGACCAGCAGCACCCCTGTGCCACCCCGGGATGTCTGATAGCTGGGAAAGCTCCTTCCTCCTGGTTTTTCAGCCATACCAGAACTGCCTTGCTCCTTCTCAAGCTAGAGACCGAAGAGGAGAGATCTGGGGTCTCTGATGAAGGCTCTGGGGTCGTTGCAGGGCTCTGGGTCTGGGCAGGGCTCTGGGAGCTGGACTTGACCACAGGGCTGAATGGGGCCATGTGTGCTCCGTCTCCTGCCAGACTGGGCTAAACCAGGGTTAACCAGAGGGGCGGCTGGGACCTGCCACATGCCAAGAATGTTTCCAGACTGGGGAAGGGCTGGACATGAATCACCCGGTGCCTCTGCCAGATGCTGTGTGCAGGCTGGGCTCTGCACTGTGCTGTCCTGCAGTGAGTTTGGGGATCCTGTGCTGACCAGGGCTCCATCAGCCCCACCAGCATTACCTGCTCAGGTGGCTCCAGCCTGATTTTGTGGCTCCTGGGGAGTCCCAGCTGGATGTGGCAGCCCTGTGTGCGCATCAGGCACTCCTTGTTTGGGAAGCCCACGTGCAGATATTGTTGCAGCCATGGACTGGCTCCTCCCACGCTGCTCCAGCGTTTTGTCTCCGTCACTTTTGTGGGCCTGAATTTTCACAAGTTGTAACTTGGTGTCTGGAGATCTCCAGGTTTGTAGCAAGGTGCCATGGCTGGCACCAGGACCCTGCTCAGCCCAGTGCTGGCTCTCTCACTGGGAAGCTTGTCTCGCTGCCCACCCCACTCCAGTGCCTGTCAGTGTGGGGGATCCTCTTCCTCTTCCTCTTCCTCTGATGGACACCAGTGTGGTCCTGCTGTGATCCCAGGGAAACTCAGCAGCTCAGGAGATGGAGATGCAGCCTTCCCACAGCCAACAGCCAGTGCTAAGGAAAGGTCAGGCAGCCCGGGGAGCTCCTGTCCATGCCCAGCATTGCTGGGCTCCTGCTCTGGCTGCCCTGGAATGTGGGTGGATGGTTTCACATCCAAAGGCACCCACTCCCCTTAATGCATCCCATATCCAAATCAGGGCTGCAGCCTCGGGAAGATAGGTAGTCCATGCTGCTGGAATCCAAGGATAGCAGTGGGGCAGCCAGAGTCTCCCCACAACTTCTGCCCCTTGCAGATCTTTCAGAGCAACAGTGGGAGGGGATTAGGGCTAAGAATGAGGTAACCTTGGACTTCTTGGCAGCCAGAAGTCCTCCAGCACAGTCCCCAGAGCAGCTCCTGGTGCACAGATGCCTCTAATTCACCTGCTCACCGTGTGCAGGGAAAGGGTCTGTGCACCAGAACGGCCACAGGGACATCTGTGACGCAGTGGCTGAATGGAGAGAGCAGGAAAAACACAGGGAAGAAGGACAGCACCCCAAACTTCTTAGGACTAAAATCCTGATAACTCCTTTCATTCAGAACATCTCCATTTCCATCTGGAAAATAAAGAGGTCTCCATATTCACTTCCTCCTTGCTGGAGCTGGAAACACTGTCCCTGTGGATGGTGCTGGGATGGGGGTCCCTGCCTGGGATACAGAGATTCCCTTTGGAAGCAGCTTCATTCCCTGGCTGCACCAGGAGCGAGCAGCGCCATGCTGCTGCAGCAGGACACGTGTTCCAAGCCTTGTGCAAACGCACCAGGCCTGACCTCACTCCAAGGATTCTGGTCAAGGATGTAATCTCAAGGGCAGTAATTTTCTCTTGCTTTCCCAACACTTTCCAAATGAGTACATCTGAAAGCCTTGACTCAAGGGTTTCAAGGAGCTAGGCTGAGCACAACACGGCCAGGGACCGGCTCATAGGCTCAAAAAATAAACAATAAAAAGAGCAGAACTCAGAACATCTGGCGGAAAGTAGGAGCATGTTCCACAGTCTGGGTGTCTGAAGGATAAATGGGGCTGGACCGAGTCACAGCTCCTTTCTTGTCCACGTTGGGAGCAGGGCAAGCGTGATATTTATGGGCTTCAGTGATGCTGTGACTGCAACATCTTGGCACTTCTTCTTCACCGCCTTCGAGGGGAATAGGAACACATATGTGAAAAACATGTGCTGGGGCACAACAGCCCAGGCCCAAATGGCAGCAAACACAGCGAGGGAGAAGCTCTGGGGACAAGCTCAGCTCTTACCCACAGATGTGATGGGGTAGAGCCCCCTGTGCTGGGGGATAATGAGAAGCTGTGAACCTTAGGCAGCTGCAGCCACCTGGAGAACGCAGAAACCAGGCATCGAGGAGCCTGGCAAGCAAGGCTTCCCTAGAGGTGGGTATGGAATACGTGGGCCTGACCAGGGAAGCTGTACTGAACTTCTCAGTGCTGTGCCCCATGGCTGGGTCCTGCAGCTTGTTTTCATGGGTCTAGAGGAAGCAAAAACTAAATAAAATCAGATCAAATCCTCAAGGATCTGTGTCCAAGGAGCAGGACGTGGGCTCTGGCATGGAAATCTGTTAGCCGGTGGTTCTGGTGATCCCTGCCTTGGAATTAAACACGTGAGTGGCCCCACTTGTTTCACTTAGGGAGGAGTGAGCACTTAAGTGCTTTGCTGGATGAAGGCCTAGGGGAGGGGAGGGCTGGACTCCAAGTGGAACTGGGCAGGAAGGAGCCTATGCACTCTGCTGCAATGGTTGGGATTTCCAGCCTGGACTCAGAGAAGCAGAGCAGGCAGAGTGTGGAAATCCAGCCCCGGAATTCCAGGCAGGGCAGGGGCTGGAGCAGCATCTTAGACAGCCCAGCTGGTGCTCCCAGGGTGCCTTGGATGGGCTGGGGAGCTTTGGCTCTGCAGAACAATGGTCTTGTCATGGGGCCATGGCAAGGTCTCCACCTCTGTGAGTGCCTGCACTGTGCAGAGGGGAAGCTGTGGGTGCCCTTGGTCTTGGCAGTGGCACTGACCCATGCCCAGCAGTGGCACTGACCTGTGCCCAGCAGTGCCCATCTCCTGGTGACCCTGGAGATGAGGTCCTGGGCTAAGAGGAAAAGAGAAAGAGGAGGAGGCAGCTCTGCCCTGGGGAAGGGGCAATGTGATTTGTGTGAGTGAAGGAAAATGATCCAGTGTTTGGCAGGCCACGATCAGGTGTTTTGGAAGTCACCCCATCCCTGCACCCAGAATGCTTCTTGGAGCTTCAGGAGATGAATCTAGAGCAACATCTGTCTCTTAAAATCCCATATCTGTGGCAGGGGTCTGACATCTCTCCCACAACCTGAAAGATGCTCTCTGCTGAGCCTGTTCTGGCAGGAGCACCAGCCTCTTCCCAATGCCCCCTAACCAGACCCCAGCAGACCTCCAGCTGCACCGAGGCCATGGATACATCCCATGCCAGGCAGGAGATGCCTGGCTCAGCCCTGTGCCTGCACTTCCTGGGAGCCTGGCACCATGGAAACCCTGCTCCTGAACCACAGCTCTGCTCATGCGGGCCAGGAGAGACCAAGTCACTGCCACAGCAAGAGTGGGGATGGGCAGGATACTGTGCTTGGTGCTCCTGGTGGGGGCCACCGGGATTGTCCCTGTGGAAGTGTGGCAAGGGCCCAAAACCACAGAGCTCCTCCACAAGAGATCCATGAGCTCCTGAGTCCTCTTCAAGAGAGGGATATTGCCTGTATCTGGACACTGCCCATGGAGAGCTGGACAACAGCTCCACTGACACATCCACCTTGGCAGGCACCAGGACAGCCATTCCCTGGACATTCACACAGCCAAGGGATGTGTACAGGGAGGAGGGAATTGCTTCCTTGCAGCTGGGACTTGGCAGAGGTGAGCTCTCATGCCTGGTGCTGATACTCAGATATCATCTCTGGTGATTTATGGCCGGAGCACGTAAGCACTGCTTTGGGAAGATCCTCATAAATAGCTCCGGCGTGACAGAGGGCTGCTAGATAATGGAAAATAGAGGGACCAGCCCCTGTCACAACTCTGTGCAATGTCTGGTGTTAACCCTGTTGTGACAGCAGGGAGGGGAACACAGCTCCATCTCTTCCCTGTGGAATCAGGGCCATGGCAGGGCTCACACCCCATCCCACTGAGCTCTGCTGGTCATGCCTTAGGTGCTGCCTTTCTTATCCAGCACTGCCATGTCCCCCTCTTTCCAGACCCCTCTTGCAGGATGGATTTTGCAGCACTGAAATGGAACAATTTTTGTCTGGAGGCTCTGCCACCTGTTACCAAAACTCATTGAAGCCTGGCTTCAAAGGAGCTGGCTTTCCCTCGAATGCCAGACAGAAATCATGGAATGGGTTGGGTTGGAAGAGACCATAAAACCCATCCAGTCCCACCCCCTGCCATGGGCAAGGACGCCTTCCATTACCCCAGGTTGTTCCAAGCCCCGTCCAGTCTGGTTTTGAATACTTCCAGTCACTGTGCTTGCTCTGTTATGTCCTTGAAAGCTTTCTGCTCTGAAGGTCACCTCCTGCTCCCTTCTGCCACCAAGGAGGGATCATCCTTTGCAGGACTTGCACAGGACCTGTGTCTCCCTGCCCAGGTCCCCACTGACCTCCCTGTGCCACCTCCACAGGCTGATGCTGTCCGTGCACACCCTTGCCAGGACTCATCCACATGCTCCCAGCCTTGACATGGGCACGGACCTTCACCCAAGTTCCTGCTCATGCTGGGGAGTCCTGGGGAGATCCCACCACAGCTGAGCCAGAGCAAAAAAGGGGAACTGAGATCTGAGCAGTGGAGAAACCAGCAGCCTTCCCTGCAGCCCTCCTCAGAGCAGCCCTGCTCACCCCTTGCAGACATCCCCCCCTTCCAGCATGGCCTGTGGCTGGTGCCAATGTCTGGGCTGCGCTGGGAGGGAGAGGAAGCCTGGGATGGGCACATGGCACATCTCCTCCTTGACAAGGGGTACCCAGTGCCCACTGGGCAGGTGCCCAGGCAGCCGGGCTGGGCTGTCAGGGACGGCTCTAGAGCTCGAGGACCAACAGATGGGATCCATTATCAGAGATTATTTAGATATCTCCAAAGGGCTCCGTCACAACCCATTAAACTTAGACAAGCAGACATAATGAGGGCGTAACACGCCATCGGTGACATGCCTGGTACAGCTCTGCACCAGTGGAGTGCCCAGGGATGGTGGCACAGGCAGAGCAGCCCATCAGATCTGAGTGTGTCCGGACGGCCCCAGCCCTGGGGTGCAGGTGACATCTTGTTCCTCACACACACCTCCACTCCTGTGCGGCTCCAGTGCCTCGGGATGGGGGGACTAGGACTCTGGATGTGCTTCCCTGCTCCAACCCCACCCTTGCTCCCCACAGAAAGGGGAGCCCAGCGCTGTCCCTGTGCTCTGGCACTGGGCTGACAACGTGGGGTGTGCATATTCCCAGTACTGATCCAAGGAGCTGCCAGTGGCCCCGGCTGGTTCGTATCCCAGGATCTCTCCAGCCCTGGGAACCCCCTCCATCGCCCCCCGACAGGCACAGATGGCTCCAAGTGCCGGAGCCAAGGAGAGGCGGCTGCTGCCGGCACCGCGCCACACGGTGCCAGTTCCAGCGCCTCCATCTGGGCACGAAGGCTGGAGCCCGGCCACCGGCATTCCCAGTGCAGCCACGACGGTGCTGAGGCGTGCCAGGAAGACCTTGAAGCCCTGGTGCTGCTCAGCTGTGTCCTCTCCAGGTCCTCACTGCCACTGTCCCTCTTAAGGGGCTCATGTCTGCTGGTTTGCTTTCTCACGGCATGTCCAGTGCTCTGGGAATGCTGTGCTCTAGAGGGAAGTCCCCCGTGACAGAGAGGGCTCTCTGCCCTCTTCCGTGGAGGGTTTGGAGAATGAGCTGTCCCAGGAGATGGAAGGAGGGCAGGACATTCCCTGGGGATTCCCACAGAGGAGTGGATTGGTCTTCATTAACTCTGGAACTTAAAGCAGCCTTTAATCTAACAGCAATTTGCAAACATCAGAGGAAAAAGGCTGGAAGGGATTGGATGGAGATCCACCACAGCAGCAGGCAGGACAATTTCCAGTGGGGGATATATCCCTTGAACCAGGACACTGCAGGAGTTGGTGCACCCCTAGCTGTGTTCAGCAGGAGCAACCTGGTCTGGTGGAAGGTGTCCCTGTCTATGACAGGAGCTGGATGGCCTTTAAGGTCCTTCCAACCCAAACCACTCTGTGCTGAGCGCAGAGTCCTGGGCTACCTCAGCCCATGAAGGCACAGCTCCTATCCCCCAGGTGCCCCCCAGTGTCCTGCCTTGTGCTTCCCATTCCTGGTGTCTGCAAACCCTGGAAAGCTGTTTCCCACGTGCCTTCCCACAGCACGTGCCTTTTGCTGCCCCCCGCCCCCCTTCCCCCGTGGGGTTTGTGGGGCTCTCAGATTTTGGCAGGGAAGGTTTTGGAACCAGCTCAGGTTTTGCAGCCTCTCTAGGTGGGTGCTGCGGTTTCAAGGCAGCTCTCCAGGAATTCAGCAGCGCTGAACAGGATCCGGATGGGATGGCTCAGGAATCTGAAGGTATGTCAAGTGTCCACTCAAGCATCTGACAGTGTTTTCCATGACCTCATTAGGCTGAGGCTCATTAGCCTGCTCGCCACAGAAACCGGAGCTCCTCCCAGGGAATCGTGGGCCATTCTTTGTCGCCAGCACAGTAGGTGGGTCATGGCTTGGAGTGCAGCTCTTTCTGTGCCATTACATGGCTGAGTGCTGCAGTCTCTAATAATACTATTTCTGGATTGCAGTGATGCTAATTGAGAACTAGTGTGTCATTAATTATACAAATGACTTGACGCCAGTGCTGGATTATGTCTCTAATTTTTGGAACTACCGTCCTTGTTTGTTTGGTTTGACAGCTCCTAGTGCTTGTGGTCTTGCATTATGTGACATTTCATTCCACAGGCACGGTGATTCTGGGGCAGAGGGTGCCTGGATGTGCACGTCCCTTATCCTGATCCCAAGGAGAGCCAGCCTGGATGCTTGGAAGGACTCCTGTCCGTGAGCATTCTCCTCCCATGCTGCCAGGACAGGTGGTGTTACCAGGCTGGGGTTCCACCTGTGCAGGGGCTCTGCTGCCACAGGGCACTGTGCCCATGCCAGGGAACACATCCCCCTGCAGTTCCCTTCTCCCTTGAGGCTCCTGATGGCTCTGAAGGGATGATCAGCCAGCACAGAGGCTTTCCCAGGTTTTTTTCTTAGCCTGTGTCCTCTGGCTTGTTCAAGTAGTCCCAATCCCAAGGCTCCCAGTGTGGCTCCGGGGGGAGGAGGTCGCAGTGTCTGAGCAGAGCCTTGACTTCCCTGCAGGGGAGCAGCCCCTTCTGGGGGTTATTCCAGGGAGTGACTCCATCCATTTCTGTACATTTCCAGTGGGAATGAACTGAATCTGGTCTGGGATGAGCCAGCAGGTTCAGGGGGCATTGCTGGCTTGCACTGGTGTATGGGTGGGAGGCCAGGTGATGCCACCAGGGCAGCAGGTCTGGGTGGGCAGCTCAGGCAGTTCCCCGGGGGGCTGAGGCTCAACCTTCCCTCAAATATTTACTTTATTTCTTTAATCTGGAGGATTTGCCTGTTTGAAGTCCCTCCCAGAGCTTCTCAGGACTTCAGTTCTGTTCTTCTGGCATTTTTCCCTGTAGTACAATATGATCCCTGTGAACTCCACTGCCTTCAGCATCCCAAATATTTGCAGTATCTTTTTGTGAAATATCTTGGATGCACAGCCCACCCCCAGGGAGTCCCAGGAAGCACCTCCTAGATAAGGCATTCGGAGCACACATGCAGGAAGGCTGGGCTTTGTCCAGCGGCACCGGTGAGGATCCAGATGAAAACATGACAACATCTGACCTCTGCCACTTGCTCCAAACCCTTTCCCTGGCAGGCAGGGCAGAACAAGCCATTTTCACACCAAACTCAATCCCAGACTAAAGAGTTCCCTTCTCCTTTGCACAGAGCAGCTATGCAAGGGCTTTGCTATCTCCATCTCCCTGTTGCCAGCTGGTTCCTCTGTCGGAACTGCTGCAGTGCCAGAGGGACATTTTTAGCTGCTCTTATGAAAGGACAACGTGATTTTCTAAAATTACACGTTACCCATTATTTCCTAAGCTTCCCCAGCCCTGTCCTCTCCTCCCAAGGAGGGCACTGGAGCCAGGTCTAGGCATAGAGTGGGCAGCTGGGGTGGGTTCCCCCTGTGGGTTCCCCCCAGATCTCTGTACCCATTTGAAGGTCAGCGCGGTCCCACGCTGCCATCTGGCATATTCTCCCCCCGAAAAGTTTCCCAAAACAGCCTCCAGCAGGATCTTTTCCATGCTGCCTCTGTGTCCCATGCTGCAGGATCATCCCACATCCAGCTCTGACGTGGTTGTGCACAACACGAGGAGTTTTTTTCCAAAAGTTCCTTTCAGCAGCTTTTCCAAGCCTGCATCAGTGGTCACCAAGGGGATTTTCCAGTCCCACCCATGCTTGGGTGCCCACAGGGAATCCTGCACTGAGAGATTTTCCTCTCTCTGAGGAGTCCTTCTTTGGGTCCTCTTTTTCTTTTTCTTTTTCTTTTTCTTTTTCTTTTTCTTTTTCTTTTTCTTTTTCTTTTTCTTTTTCTTTTTCTTTTTTCTTTTTCCCCTTCCCTTCCCTTCCCTTCCCTTCCCTTCCCTTCCCTTCCCTTCCCTTCCCTTCCCTTCCTTCCCTTCCCTTCCCTTCCCTTCCCTTCCCTTCCCTTCCCCTTCCTTCCCTTCCCTTCACTTCCTTCCTTCCCTTCCCTTCCTTCCCTCCCTTCCTCCCTTCCTCCCTTCTTCCCTTCCCTTCCCTTCCCTTCCCTTCCCTTCCCTTCCCTTCCCTTCCCTTCCCTTCCCTTCCCTTCCCTTCCCTTCCCTTCCCTTCCCTTCCCTTCCCTTCCCTTCCTGGTGTTTCCCCCCAGGATGTGATCTCCAGGCTGGCAGAAGCAGACTGGCTTTGTGGGTGTTAAATGAGGATACCCCAGCCAGCTCACTCAGCTTTGATTTTGGCATCCTCATTAATTCCTGGGCCTAATTAGAGCCCTGAATACCCCCAAGTGCTGCTTTTGATCACTCAACAGCCTTCAGTTTGCTGCACATCTCTAAAGTTTCGTTCTCTCCAGGCTGCTCCTCCCTTTCTCCCTGGCACGTTGGTGCTCTCTAGATTCCCATAGCACTGTCTCAGCCTCTTCCCTCTTTTCCATCCAGAGTAGCTGTGGTTGCCCCTGGATCCCTGGAAGTGCCCAAAGCCGGGTTGGAGCGGCTTGGGGCAGCCTGGGATGGTGGGAGGTGTCCCTGTCCATGGCAAGGGTGGCACTGTGGATAAGCTTTGAGGTCCCTTCCAACCCAATCCATTCTATGATTCCTTGATTCCATGATTCCCTTGCAGCTCTGTGCCTCCACAAAGAGACCAGTGAGGGGTCCCAGGAAAATCCTCTGCCTAGAGCTGATCCCAAACCACTGGCCCAGATCTCCTGCACAGACTGTCCCAGGAGCTCTGTAGCACCAGAGACATCTCTCTGGGAAGGGACAGTCCCTCTGCTGGGAAAGGAAGCGACTGCAGTGCCCAGAGGGAAGATGAGGAACTGCAACCCTTCCTGGAAAGAACACCAGGATTTTTGCAGGATCTGGAGGGAAATTTCTCAGTTCTCACTTGCGGGTTATCAAGTTCTTAAAAAGTCCATTTAAAAGATAAGCGTGATGTCAGGATGTCCAGTGACAATTCTGCAGCTATCCAGGAAAAATAAGGTTGGAGAAACAAATTGTTCCAATGTGTTTTCCTGGGGTGTGGACTGTGATCATCCTCAGTGGCTGCATTTCTGGGAGACGAGTGTTTGGTGGCTGATGATATCCACAGAAGGTGCTACAGTGTCCCCATTCTAAATGGATGATCCCAGAGCTCTCATCCACCTCTCCAACCCCTCCACCTTTCTGTCAGCTCTATATAACCCAGCCAGGGCTCCCATTTTCCCTGTGAGGTGCTTTCTCTCGCTGTATCAACACAAACACACAGCCTTATCAGCACTGCCTTAATGGATTTGGTTCAGTAGAAGTCAAAATCCTCAGTCTGCTGTCCCAATAGGATCCCAGAATCCAACAGTATTAAACTTCGGGCTGTCGTGGTGAGGACCACCGCTGTTTTGAAACCAGTTTGTGCAACATCTGTCCAGAATAGTTTGAGATTGTATTGAAATACTCTCAGGAGCCCTTCGGCTGAGGCTTAAGGAGGAATAAAAAGTGCACACCCTGATGTCAGATGAAAGAGAAAGCCCTTTTCCTATGGAAGGGAGGTGTGTAATTGCAGAGACATGAACTGGATCTGGTTTTAATCCTATTGGACAAATTGAGCACTCTCAAGTGCAGCTTCTAATCTCGGTCCCGCTCGGCTGTGTCGGAGTATGGCTGAAGGTGTTTTTCAAGTGTTTAGGAGGCTTTCCAAAGACAACAGTGTCATCTGGAGAACATCAGCCTGCAGGCTGGTTGCTGTGAACAGGACGCTCTTTGAAAAGCCTTCGGTGCTGATGCAAGTCCAGATGGCTCGTGTTGAACCTGGGGCTGGGCCATGTGCAGAACATGCCATGAGGTTCCTGTGGCTCCACCACGCTCAGCCTGTGACCAGAGCACAGGAGTGCCGGCCCCTCTTCCTGGTCCCACAGGATTTCCCTGACCCACAGATGTGCCCAGTTGTGTCTCTAGGTGCAGCCTGCACCCCTCCAGATGTCCCAGGTCTGTATGCAGTGCACCTGCCCTGTGTGCAGAATCGAGCTTGTCCCTGTCCTGCAGCACAGCACCAGCAGTCCAGGAGAGCAGGAGCGCTGTGGGGATGGCCCAGCATGGGAATGGGATCCTCCAGGGACACCCTTGGGCTTGAGGAGTGTGGGGGTGCAGAGGTGGTGCTCTGTGTCATCTCAGATCCAGGGAAGAAGGGTAGTGTTCTCCATCTGCTTCTCTTTTCCAGCGTCCACTTCTAGGCACACGGAGCTCTCCCTGCCTTTCCCTCCACCTTCACCCCCACGACACCCCAGTGCCTACCTGGGGGAATCCCATCCACCCACAACTCCTTCTCCATGGTCAGCATTGCTCCTGCCCACACTAGTCCTGCTGGACACACATCTGGGAGTGAGGTCAGCAGCCCCCCCTACATCCCCTGAACCCCAGGGGCTGAGACCCCTGGGGGGTTTCCACAGCTCCCACTGCCCCAAGGAAAGGCTCAGGGGATCAGCATCCTCAGGCTGTGGGGCCAAGGGCTCGATCTGGCTGCATGTCAGCATCACACAGCTGATCCTTGTGGGGAAGAGGATCTGTTTCTCTCCAAACAACTCTGAAGAGGCTTTTTCCTCTGTCCCGCTGATCCTCTCAAAGGCCTTACACTTGGCACAGCCCTGCTGTGGTGCGTTCCTGGGTTTCAGTTTTCCTTTTCCTGCTTCTGTAGCTCTTCCAGAGGTGAAGAGGTTTGGAAAAGCTATGGGTAGAAATGGAAAAGTGCAATGAATACATATCCTAGACACACTGGATTTTTATGGCCCTGAAAAGTGGAGGGGAAGAAAAGAAAAATGGGTGGATATTCCTGTCTGGAAACTTCGAAGCTGCAAGTAACAGGGAGGTGTTTGAAGAGATCAGGAGAACAGCCACGGTGATGGGGAGTTGTTTCTGACTGCAGTGCACAACCTGTCACTTCAGAGAGCTCAGACTCTGGGTCTGGACAAGAGCAGGGGGGATCAGCTCCTCACACCTGGCATTCCCCTGGAGCAGCAGAGCTCTGCTTTCCAACCAGGACCTGCATCCAGAGCATAGCAAGTGAAGCAAGGCACAGAGAGGCTCAGGTCAGACCTGCTGACCTTGCTGGGCTGGGCTGGACATTGGCCCAGGAGCATCGATCTGCTGGGACACAGCAGCGCTCAGCACCAGCACGGGGAGCCTCTGGCCGGGATTAACCTCATGTCAACAGAATGCCGACCTGCATTTGGGTACCCAAAATAAATCGCTCACTGGGGAGCAGCTGAGTGAGAGACAGATCTTTGCAGCTTTCCTTCCTGTTTACATCTGTTCTGGTGTCTCTCTCTAGGAGTGTCTGGTCCACGTTTGCAGGGGACGAGGCTCAGAGGAGCACACATGGGCACCAAATGCTGCAGCTGCATGACTTGTGGTCAAGCTCCTGGGGAAAGGCTTCCAGGTGCAGGTGCCAGCACTGCTGTCTCTGTGGAAAGGTAGAGAGTGGATTCTCTGGAGCCTCTGATCCCTTAGCTGTAGCCAGGCTGAGTGCACCCCCAGCACCCCTACCTGGATCCCACTAGCCTTTGAGCTGTTGGAGTTTCCCTGAAGGCTCCTGAGAAGAGCACTGGCAAGTGCTGATGGATGGTTAGGAAGTACCCCCTGTCCCAGAGCTGCTCCTGTACCCAGATAAGGTACACGTGACAATGTTGCAGTGCTGGCAGACACCATCAGCTTCCTTGGAGCAGCACCTGGAGCTCCCTGTGCCCATCCTGGTGCCCTAGCACCATCACTGGGAGGGAAATGTTTGGCCATCACTGCACCTGGAGCCCCTCCAGCTCCCTCTCCCAGGGGAGATCTGGCTGTATCCAAATCCAGCAGCAGTGATGGGTGGAAGACCTGGATGTGAGGATGTGGCTGCTGCTGTGGAGAGCAGCAGAGGCAGTGTTCCCTAATAGAAATTAATTCAATTTTATGAGCAAAACTCTTATATTACATTAGTGAAGTTAAGACATTCTGTCTCTTTCCTAACAAAATAAACGTTTTTGGCAAAGCAAATGAGTATTTCCAGTCTAAACTCTGCCTGGCACATCCCCTGTCCCCAGAAACTACAGCTGGATGCCCACTGGCATTGCGCTGCCCCTACTTCTCCCAGGCAGGGGATAACCCAGACACAGCTTAGCAGGGGTAGAAACGAAGAACAGAGAGTTTTGTCTATCCCAAAGCCCACCATGGCCTCTCCATGCTGCCACTCCCATGGCTCAGCTGGGTCTGGCTGAGCTGACTCCTCACCATCCTCAGCAGGGGTGGTGTCTCTTCTTGTCTTCCTTCCAGCATAAGGTGCTGACAGCTAAAAATATCTCTTTTCCCATCTGTCACGGGACCTGTGTTTGCTGCATTTGTTTCTTCAGCTCAGAGAGGAGCCTGTTGCTGTTGTTTGGGTGATGTCCATCCCACGAGCATCCAGGAGGGCCCTGCAGCGGTGGGGCCGGGCTGCCTGCACACAAAACTGACACCGAGCCGCTATAAAGTTTCCCTGGGGACTGAGCAGCTCTGCTGGGAAGCCCTGGCTCAGGTGGGACACTCTGGGCAGCCCTGGGTCATTGTCCTGCAGTCCCAAACTCAAGCTGTGTCTCAGGCCTCCCGAGGAGGTGGAGGAACTGGAACAGGAGCCGGAGCACTGACAGGCCCCGGGGCCCAGGAAAAGGAGGGCAAAATACACAAGAAAACAAATCCCTTGCTGCAGCTGCTTCTCCTAATGAGGAGCAGGACTTTGCCCAAGCCTGAGGGCACAGCGGGAGGGCTCGGCAGGGCTGGCTCTCTCCCCTCAGAGCTGGGTGGGGAGTCGGGCAGACCGCGTAGCGATCCCCGGGGCAAAGCCCTGATGGCTGCTGCTCCTCGGAGCTGCTTTTCTTAGAAAGCAGTGATGCAGATGGGCACCGTGTGAGCAGTGCTGCTGAGGCCTCTGGCGTGGTGGGGGGGGAACAGGGATGAGCTGCCAGTCCAGGGAGGTCTGAACGGGTCTTGCAATCATCCAGGCTCCGCTGCCTCCGGCCAACACTCGGGCTCATTGGAAAGTATTTCTGAATGGTTCCCAGCCATGGTTCCCATTTTGTTCTGTTTAAATTTTTCCTCCAAGACAATCTTGGTCGTAATTGTTCTCAGATTTAGGAAACTGGCTCTTCCTGAGACCAGAAAGCACCGTTACTGGTTGGGACGGTATCCTTTATCCCTCTCGCTTACAGTGAACTCCCTTGAACCACATTTGTGCCTCAGGCTGCTGCAGCCTCCCAGGCCAGGCTGGGACCCCATTTGTGCTGTCCCTGTGAAGCTCACACAGCCACCACCTCGTGCTGGGCAGAAACCTTTTGGCTTCAGAGGTGAACTGGCTTTTGGTGAGCCCCAGGCGACAGGGAGACCCTCTGGTGGCCCTCTGAGGAGCGGTGCCATGGAGGCTCTCCTGTGGGGCTTTGTAGATGCCCGTCCCTCTCCCCAGAAGTGACAAGACCTCTGCAATGTGACTCCTCTGGCAGGAGCTGGAAGGACCAGAGATCGTCTTGTGCAGGTCTGCAGGGAGGGGCAGAGCAGGGCCCAGGCTCTGCTCCGGGGCCCAGCAGTGGCACCAGAGCCACGGGCAGGGCCTGAGCCCAGCAATTCCCCCTGCACAGGAGGCACAACTTCTGCCCTGGGCAGTGCCCAGCCCTCAACAGGCTGCCCAGGGAGGGGCTGGAGTCTCCTCAGCGGGGATATTGCAGAGCCCTGTGGGCACAATCGTGTGCCCTGTGCTCTGGGATGGCCCTGCCTGAGCAAGGCGGGGTTGAACTGGTGACCTCCAGTGATTCCTTACAAACTCAGCCATTCTGGGATTGTGTGCAATATCCTGAGCCTTCAGCACCCCCAACCTGAGCTTTCCAGGCCTTGATTATACCAGCAGCAGCTTTCCTTTAAAAATGCATCTTGCCCGGGTCTGGCTGCGGGATCTGGGCTAAACCAGCTGATAAATGGACTGAGGGGTATTTTATTGCTGCCCTTGGTCTCCTCACTACCATGCCAAACCAGCCCACTGCTCCTTTGGTGGCTGCCAAGCTCCAGACAGGGATCTTGAGGGCGGCTGGACCAGAGGCATCAGTGTCCTTCCAGCCAACGTGTGCCAGTGGATATCAGGAATCAGTCCCCAGTGTTTGGAGCCCTGTGCCTGCACTAGTGACTGTGAGCAAGACCTTCTCCTTCAGTCCATGGACACAGAGGTGCCTGGTGTCCCTTGGAGCCTCAGGAACGGTCGACCCAGGAGGCCGCCCATGCTCCCCTGCAGCACCACAGATGCGCTCGGTGCATCCGCCGGGGCTGCTGCGAGGATTTGTCCATCTGGCCTGCATTTGGCAAAGGGGTTGGGAAAGAGCTGCATGGAAATAGAGCGGAAAGGTGGGGAAACAGGGACAGAGGCTGGGCTGCTGGATGGAGAGGAACTGGGAGGGAGGGCAGTAGGAGAATGTACTGCAGGATGAGCTGTGGCTTGAAGGCAGGTGCTGGAGCTGGTCCAGAGACTGTGGCCTTGCTAATGTAATCTGCTGGAGTGCCAGATGGGAGAGATAACGGACACAGAGAACCACAGGGCTTGGAAAAGCCCTCCAGGATCATCGAGTGCAGTCTGTGCCTGATCCCCGTCTTGTCTCCAGTCCAGAGCACTGAGTGCCACCACCAGCCCCTCCTTGGCCACCTCCAGGGATGGGGACTCCAAACCTCCCTGGGCAGCCCCTGCTGAGGCATGACCACCCTTTCCATGGGGAAATTCCTGCTGATGTCCACCCTGAGCCTGCCCTGGCCCAGGCTGAGGCCATTCCCTCTCCTCCTGTCCCTGTTCCCTGGGAGCAGAGCCTGACCCCCCTGGCTGTCCCCTCCTGTCAGGGACTTGTGCAGAGACACAAGGTTCCCCCTGAGCCTCCTTTTCTCCAGGCTGAGCCCCTTTCCCACCTCCCTCAGCTGCTCCTGGGGCTCCAGACCCTTCCCAGCTCCGTTCCCTTCCCTGAACACGCTCCAGCCCCTCAGGGGCCCTGGACTGGACACAGGCCTTGAGGGGTCTCAGCAGTGCCAGCACAGGGGACAGGCACTGCCCTGGTCCTGCTGCCTCTCTGCCTTTGACACAGGACAACATCACAGGCACAGAGAATGATCAAAATAGCCTGGAAGGGTTGGGCTGGGAGAAATATTAGGGCAAGGTATCGGCACAGCACTCCCAGAAGCGTCCATGAAAGGTGAAACAGGAACAGAAGAGCAGTGTGGGAACACAGGAGTCACCACCGTGGCCTTGTAAAGGACAATCCCCCTTGGCAGGGTGGTTGCAGTGGGTACTGGTTCATCCCCATGTCATTGAGGGGGCACTGCCTAGAGCTGGCATTGTCCCAGCCCTGCTTACACACAGACACCGCGAGGAGCTTTGTGGGCAGAGGAGGGACAGGCAGGTGGAAGGAGAGCTGGGTTTAGGAGAGAAGCATGAAAATGCTGGGCTTATTTAGTCTAGGAAAATGAAGGCTGAGAGAGAGCTAGTCTATAAATACATCTGGGAGTAAACATCAGGAAGGATCAGAGCTATTTAGGCTGGAGGAGTGTGCTGGCAGAGCAGCAGATGGCTATCAGCTGGCCGTGAATGTGGTTACGCTGCAGAGAGAGGAACCATCCCCTCCTTGCTAAAGGCAAATGTGGGACAGCCTCTCCTGGGGTCAGCAAGGGCCAAAACCTACACTGAGCCGAAAACTGTGGCCCAGCAGCCTTGTCAAAAATCATCTTCAGAGGCTTCTGCACCTCTGTGTCACCATGGAAGGGGACCCCCTTCGTGGATCCTTGGTGGGCTCCTGGGAGAGTCACCCAGAGCAGCCCTGAGAGGCTGGTCAGAATCCTGGGTGCTGTCAGAGCTGAAGTCACATCACGTTCCCACTGGTGTGAGCTGGGAAGGAGCTGGAGGCTTCAATTCATGGAGCAGCTGTGGGGCTGGGAAGGCTGTGGTGCACCGGAAACTTCAAAAAACCCTGGTGTGGATCCAGCTTGGCCCAGGCCCAGTTTAAAAAAACCAAACAAACACAACATTTCTGGTGAACTACAAACCCTGGCATGTGGCCAAGACTGCAAATAGCCTGACTGGTTTCAAGATGGAGCTTGGAAAATTTATGGGGAGGATTTACCCGGATGGGTGCCTGTGGTAGCAGGAATGGGAATGGGTCCCTCAGGAGCACTTCCCCGGCCGGCATTTGACCTGTGGCTGCAGCCTGGAGCACCAGGCCATGGACACCCTGCCATGACCAGGGGGAGTGCTGTCCTGGCTACCCTCCTATGGGACCTCTCTGCTCCCTCCTGCTCTGCTCCATGGCCACAGAGACTGCCCTTGGGGATTATCCTTTGGGAAGTTGAGAGGGAATTAATCACTGCATGAATCCCAGCTGTGCTGCCTGGGAAGGTGATGCTGCAGGAGGATCTCATAAGCTGATGCTCCAGAGGGGCGCAGGGTCTCTGCACTGCTGTGTGAGGGTGATGCTCAAGGGCACCATTCATATAATTCCCACTCTCCTCGGTGCCAATTAATCCACCTCCCTCCTCCCATCACAACTTCGCAGACCCCAGAGCCTCTTCTATGCTATTTTCCTTCCCTGCATGGTCTGGGATCAAACCTTCCCTCCCTGTCCCTCAGAGCCCCCACCTCAGGAGTTCCCTCAGCAGCCCTGCCTGTGTGCAGGGAGTTCCTGGTGCTACTCAGTCACCTTTCACACTGCCTGCCCTCCAAGCCCTTTTCCTAGGACTGGTTTCCTTATTCCACATTCTCCTTTCCTCTCCTCCCACCACAGCCATGTTCTGGTGGGACATGGATAAAAGCCATGGTGAAGGTAACGGGTGCTGTTGCCTCCTACACCGGGATTCCCCAGAGCTACTCCCTGCGCACGACAAGGGGCAGGGGTGATGTTGTTACACTGCATCCATGGCTCCCAGAAGGTTTTTGGCAGGAATGCCACAGTCCCAGGTACTGATTTGTCCCCAAGGTGTCAGTATCCAAAGCATCAGCGATGCAGAGGTGTGGGGAGAGCTGCACACTAGCAGAGAGACCCTGCCCCAGATCCTTCCCCTGCCTGTTTTGGGTCAGGTTCACGGAACTGCCACTCACTTTCCTGGGCCATCAATACCCTTCAGCATTGGTGTTACTCAGGTTTCCCACTTTTCCCCATTTCCCCATCACATAGGATCCTGCTCTCTTCCTGCTGCCCAGCCCCCTTGGATGGGCAGTGGGCATAGAGAGCAGGGCACAGCCCCTGACAGGGGGTGCAGCATTTGTGACACAACATGCACACCCAGCACAGGTGTTTGCACCTGCAGGCCCCAAGGAAGGAGCCTTCCTACACCATTCCTAGTTGTACCTTCTCATGATGTGCTCCCAAGGGAATTCCCATCCAGCCTCCTGTGCAGGGCCAGGAATTGGACTTGATCCTAGTGGCCCCTTCCAACTCAGGACATTCTGTGATTAGGTTGCCCAGAGAAGCTGTGGCTGCCCCTGGATCCCTGGAAGTGTCCATAGCCAGGCTGGGCAGGGCTTGGAGCAACCTGGGATAGTGGAAGTTGTCCCTGCCCATGGTTGAGATGTGATTTAAGTTCACCCCAACACACACCATTCTGTGATTCTATGATTTGCTACAGGCAGATTTTTCCATGTGACCATTTTGCTTCACATTCCTTATCAATTTCCTCTTTTCCTCCCAGCCCATTTGGAGGCTTTGTTCAGTTTCATGGCTCCCCCCTTCCCTGTCCCGGGAAGCTCTGAGAAGCAGGAATGAGCTGTGCCGAGGCTAGGCAGTAGGGATGGCTGCTGTAAAGTGTTTGAGGAGAGATGAGAAGCATCGCTCGCGCTCGGGGGACTCAGGGCCTCCTTCCAACTACTTGGGCTTAGAGCAGGTTACAGTTCTGGGAAATGGGGCCCTTTTCCAGTGTCAAATATGCACTGGTGCTTTGGCATTCCCGGAGCACAGGAGATGTAAAGCTGCTCCCCGAGCACGGCACCACTCCTCTCTCCACGTCACGGCTCAGCCCCCTGGGACCCCTCCTCAGGATGGGCCTGCCTGTGCTGCATTCACAGCTCCGCAGAGTTCTCAGGCACAGGATTTACCCTGATACACTGAGAGCCTCTCTCCCCTACGTGGAAATGAGGATCTTATCTCCTGTCAGCTCTCAAGCTGCCCGTAACCTGTGGCCATGTCCTTCCATTCCTGGGGGACCTTCTGGACATACTCAGCTAATATCCAGTGGAGAGCAGGGTGGGAAGGGGTCACAGCCGGGTTTTTGAGTCACTAGGCTGCCACCGGGCTCTGCAAGCCCTGTCAGGGTGCAGGAGTCTTGACCCTCCATGTAGGGGACACAGTCACCCCTGGGGATACCCTGACACCTTGCCCCAGGCTGCTCAGGCATCATGACCTGGTGGGTGCCCTCTGCTGCAGCACCCACTGTCCAAGTGTTCCCAGCACCCCCAGCTCCTCTGGGCTCCTGTACACTCAACAGGACCCTGGACATCCCAGGCTCAGTGTCTGTCCCAAAAAGTGTTCTCTCTCCTCCATATCCTGGAGCCTGTGGAGTGGCATCAACCTGGGATGTTCCCATACTCCAAGGCGCTGCAAATCCATCCCATTGGGTGCTGTGCTGGCTGTGTCTGCTCAGCTCGAGGCTGAGTCACTGCTGGGCTTTGTCTGCCCAAGGTGGCTCTGCTGGATCCAATTAGTGCTGTGCTGGCCTCACCTGCTTGGGAAAGCAATCACTTAAAGCTTTAAATCACTTGGTGGGAGCAGCCTCACCTCAGGGCTTTGCTGAAGAGGGTTCTGTACTGGGGCTGGGCAGGGTGATTTCAACTCCCCTGGGACCAGGATGCTGTGGGAACACTGGCCAAAGTGGCTTTGACTGCCCTGGGAGCTGTGGGAATACTGGCCACAACCCTGCTGCGGGACTCTCTCAGCCCTTGAGGCTGGTGTGCTCCAGGCAATGGGACACCTTGGGTGCTGGCAAGGCTCTACCTCTAACCCCAATGCCTGCCACAGCAGTACTTCCCCCTCCTACTTTCCCCCTTCAGCCTCACTTCTGGGCCCCCATCCCATCCCATCCCATCCCATCCCATCCCATCCCATCCCATCCCATCCCATCCCATCCCATCCCATCCCATCCCATCCCAGGCACTTGCACTTGCTTCTCCTTCTGCCCCAAATGCCAGCAGAGCATGTGATGGGCACAGGAGAGGCAGCAGTGCTTGATGGTTATCTTCGTGTGTGCCTGAGGACGGCGCCACCCTTGTCATGGCTCTCCCTTGGGACAGGGCAGCTCCTGTCCCCACACACCTGTGACAGACACAGGTGCCATGAGACACAGGTGCCACCCAAACCTGCCTGGGGTGTCCATGTAACACCTCTCAGCTCGAGGAAGTCATCTGCTGCTCGAAGCAAACCCCCCCTTTTTTATGTGCTAAGATGCAAAATATTTAAATCCACATTTCTCTTTCGCATTTCTTTTCTTTCCCATACTGGATTCCTAGAAGACAGGGAATTTATGGTGTGAGTCTGCTCCAGCCGCAGAGAAAACCCAGCCAAGGTCAACACCACGAGACAGGCAGCTCCTGCCAAGGGGGGGAAAGAGAGATTGCTTAGTGCTTGGCGGAGGAGGAAATCAAACCAAAACCCTTCCAAAAAATCGAGATATAAAACACCCTCCACCCCAAAACCCTTTGGTGGAAAAAGACCAAAAGCTGTAAGGATGGTGCCTGCATTTTCCCTGCACGGCCCCAGCCTGGCCCTCTTTGCCTCATCCCAGCCTTGTCCCCTGGCACTGTGCAGGGAGGCCAGCGAGCAGGACCGCAGCCGGTGGCACGGGGGCATCCCTGTGGTGGCATGGGGACATCCCTGGCTGTGCCTGGCTCCAGCACTCACACAGAGCTCCAACACCAAGGCCAACCCTTGCCACCACGTTCCAGGAGAGCCCTTGTGCGCCAGGGCCTCTCCAAGCTGGCGATTTGGTTTAGCATCCCTGCCCAGCATCCTTCCCCACATCCCACTGGTGCCGGCTGCTGCTCCGCACCTGTGGGGACCGGATATTTCAGCTGCTGGCGACACGTGTGCCCCCAGCCCGGCCTGGCAGCCGTGGGGAATTCGAGCCATTCCATCCCATTAATGCCGTGCTTTGGGGTGTTCTCCAGCAAACGCCCTCTGAGCCCTCCCTGGGGTGCGTGTGGGACTTCCAGCACCCACACCAGGCCCAGCTGGAGTGAGCCACGCATGTGTCAGAGATGCTGCACTGTGGGATGGTTGCCAGGGCCCTGCCCATGCTGCCCCTGCTGCCTCTGCTCATGGCAGGGCAAGGAAAACAGGTAAAAGGGCATTGTCCATGGGATGGAAAACGGACAGTGCTCTGGAGATCGGGATGACACTCATGGAGCCTTGGCAAGGGCAGCCGCGCTGGTCTTTTCAAAGACGTAAAACAGCTCCAGAGGGGAAGGAACAGACTGTTCTCTGGTGGCAGACAGGATATCAAATGGGCTTTAGTGGGGGAAAGTCAGGTTAAACACAGGGAAAAGCAGTCGGAGCAAAGCAGCCGGAGCAGCTGTGTCAGTATGGAAGTGCCTGGGCCCAGGACTGGGGTGGGGTGGATGACAGAGCACCCATGAGACTCCTGCACCCTGTGCCATTCCTCTTGGATCCTGTGGGCATCCCTGGGCATTGGTGTGGGCACCAGCTCTGCTCCAGTCCCAGCCTAGCCCTTCTTCCCCCTGATCTCCTCTGCTGTGCCCACATTTTTTCCCCATCACCCGTTCCCCACCCCCTGGGAGCTGGGACAGGGTTTCTGTCCTGGCCAGGGAGCTGCAGGAGATTCTTTTGTCTGGAGGTAATGGGGTGTGGAATGGGGCAATGGAGAGGTCCCACAGCCAGACCAGCAGTGGCTGATCCCACAGTCAAAGGGTCACTGTGCTGGTGCGATGCACCGTTCCCAGCTTCCCTCCCTGCCTGCCTTTACCCCCTGCTCATGTTAAGGCCTGGATTTCCATCCCAGTGCCAGGCATGTCCTGTGCAGTGGCCCAAAGCCACTCTCCAGCTCATGGGAGCAAGTTGGGAAGGCTCAGCCTTGCCAAGGCCAGGCCAACCCCAGCTCAGTCCTGTGTGGTGTGTAGAAAATTTCTGTGGCTGCCACATTTGCTCTCTCTGGACCCTTGTCACTACCCAGGGTCTCAGCCAGAGGGTTTCCACAGCTTGTGGGCTCCTATGTGGCCCCAGCCCTTGGAGAAGGGGTGCCTTGTGCCTGTCCAGGACAGAGGGGGTGCAGAGCCCTGACAGGCAGCACGATCTGCTCTCCTTCTACATTGGAACTGCCTTGTGTTGCTCTCCAGGGCTTGTTTGGGGACAAGCCTGGGTTGACCCACTGGGCAGGGTTTCTACAACGTGCTCTGAAACACCAGCTCCATCAATTTATCAGAGGTATTTTGGGGAAGTCAGGGAACACTGTCCTTCCTGCTGCTGGGAAGGACAGAAGGAAGGACATGGAGCTGTTGGAGTGAGCCCAGAGGAGGCACCAAGTTGATCAGAGGGATGGAGCAGCTCCCCTGTGAGGAAAGACTGAGAGAATTGGGACTGTTCAGCCTGGAGAAGAGAAGGGTTCAGGGTGATCTTATTGTGGCCTTCCTGTTCCTGAAGGGAATTTACAGAAAAGATGGAGAGAGGCTATTTACAAGGGCCTGGAGTGAAAAGAAAAGAGGGAATGCATTCACATTGACAGAGGGCAGGGTTTAGATTAGATATTAGGAAAAATTCCTCCCCATGAGGATGGTGAGGCCTTGGCACAGGGTGCCCAGGGAATCTGTGGCTGCACCTGGATCCCTGGAAGTGTCCAAGGCCAGTTTGGACAGGGCTTGGAGCACCCTGGAATAGGGGAAGGTGTCCCTGCCAATGGCAGGGGTGGAATGAGATCAGTTTTAAGTTCCCTTACGACCTAAACCATTCCATGATTCTCCAGCTCTGCTGGGACATCACCATCATCCTTCTCCCTGCCCAAACCAGGGAACACACAGGAAGAGCCCCAGCTTTCCCAGACTCCTCATGTACAAGCTACACAGCAGGGCTGGAGGTGTCCTCTGGCCAATGGGGTTGCTGGGGACAGGGGGGACACTGCAGGGAACCCTCCAGTCCTGGGGCAGAACATCAAGAGCTGAGTAAACAGCTGAGTAAAGCCTCTGCCAGCTTCTGTCTGGCTCTGCTGCTCGTACATGTGCCCTGCACCCAGCTGGGGACAACCTGTGCCCAGGGGCTGGTGCCAGTTGACCCTTGCACCTTATCCAGGGGAAAAGGCATTTCCTGTGGGTATACTGCCCATCAGCTGCAATGACTCATGCTGCTGGTTTCCTCTCCCAGCCCTTTCTGCACCTCCTGGCCTCTCCTTCCCACTTCCACCCTTCCTTGGCAGGGAAGGGTGTGAAGTACCCAGTTTATCGCAGCCCTGCTCCCTAGGAATTGCAGGGGCAGGCACCTCCCTGCCCCACACCACCCACCCCACAGGGATGGGGCATTGGGCAGGCCATGGGGCTCATCTGGCCACAACCCTCCTGCTGCTTTCTGAGCACTCTGGGCATCCTGGGCACCCTAGGCATCCTGGGCATCCTGTAAACCCTGTGCATCCTTGGCATCCTGGACACTGTGAGCACCTTGGATACACTCAGCATCCTGGGCATCCTGGACACCCTGAGCCTGAGAACCTGCTTTAAACAATTGTTCTTTTGGGAGATCCTCAAACCTAGAGGCTTCCTTGGTCATCTCCTTAGGGAAACCGCTGTGGAACAGCCATGTGCCTGTAGAAGCCCCACAGCTGTGGGCTAGGATGAAAACTGATTTCCCCACCTGATATTTTGGGCACAAAAGGGGCAGATTTGGTGGCAAACACACACCACCCATCTGGCCAAACGTGCTCACTTGTCCTGGGAGTTGCTTGTCACAGGAGTGTCTCGTGGTGATTCTTCATTCCGCGCCCACTCCCTGCCTCAAGGAGAAGAAGGCAGAAAATTCCAGCAGTGAAATTCATGTGGTCTTGACACAATTCATTTAGGGAAGAAAGAAGAGGGTTGTGGTTAAAGGTTTGGTGGCTGAGACTTGGCTTCTGTCCCTGCCTCTGCCACGCTTCAGTCCTAGGGAGTCACACGGAACCCTCAGAAGTGCCATGGACCAAACTGCTCCCCACTGCTCGGAGTGGTGGCACCAGCACCATCCCAGCTGCTGGGCCACTTGGGGTGAAAGTCCTTGTGTCTGCCCTGGACTGAGGAAGCGCCCATTCCCTGTGTTTACTCTGTTGGACTTCAGGAGCTGACTGATGTCTCCCTGTTTGAGGCCCCCTCAGCTCGACTCCATTTAAGGGGCTTAGGAAGAATTGAACATTGCTGGAATTCTTCTCTTGCTAACTTTAAACATTCATTACTTTAAATGCTAATCCCCTGGGATTATTCCATTGGAGAGAGCAACGTAAAGCAACGGGGGAGAGAACAGAGTGTCTTCTTGCCCACTGCACACCACTCAACAGCTCTTTTGGGGAGGGAAGTGTGAAAATGCCAATGAAAGCTTCTCCAAACCTGGCGTGATTTTTACACCTCAATGTGGACTCTCAAACAAGCCAAGTCTGAAGTGTTTTGTTCCAGCTGGTTTTGAGTCGTACATGTCCAAAGTGTCTCCGTGGAGCAAGAGAGGGAAATGTGTATTTTTCCATGTGTGTGACTCAGAAATGACTGAACCCAGTCGATTCCAATTTCTTGAAAAATCTGCTTTTGGCTTGAACCCAAGAGTGGAAACTTTCAACCAAAAAAGAGTTGATTTGAGCTCTAAATAACATGAAAAAAGGCTTAGAAGGGAAACTGGATTTCAACCATCATTATGGCAATCACTTCTCATGGCCCTCTGACAGCAACAGCAGAGCAAGTAGTGAAAGTAATTCCCAAGGAAAATTCACTTGCATTCCTTGGGCAGATCGGGATTGGGCTGCAGATGCTTTGTACAGGCCGTTCACGAGCGGGAGAGGGACCAGCCCTTGGAACGGCCAAGGAACAGGAGTGCTCAGCTCCAAAGGGATGGAGGTCAGCCCTGGGCCTTGGCACGGGGCAAGGCTTTGGGACAGAGGTACAGTCCTGCCCACGGCAGACATCCCTTGCTCCCCTCCAACTTGTGTCTTCCCTGCAAAACGCTCTGTTTACTCAGGGAAGATTTATTTATTCCCTGAGAAGTGCCGGCATAATTTGAAGCCACAATTAATTAAAGACTGATGCAGTCTGCTTGCAAACAGGAAGCGAGGCAGAGAAAAAGACACAATCTCTCAAAAGCAGACATGTTGTGAATTAGCTCTAATCAGCCTAACAATGATGGATGCACTTCCCCAGTGGCTTTCATCTGTGAGCTGATTATGCTGATGGTTGTGAAGGCCCTATGCTGGATTAGGATGAGATGGACAAGCTGATAGCCTGGGTTTCTCCTGTCTTTCGAGGATGCTGGATCTCGGCATGGCGACGCTGTCCAACTTGGCCTTGGTCACACCAATAAATCAATGGCCGAGCTACAACCAGCAATGTGGCTCCCTGGCTCTGAAGAGAGGCCAGCAGATTTCCCTGAAAGGAGCAGACTGTTTATATTTGGTGAAAAAAGTTCTTTAATTGGGATGGAAGCCAGGACCATGTGTTGCAGGACATCGTAGTATGGCACGGAGCTACAGGCGGGGAGGGATCGCTGCCTCTGAGCAGAGCCAGCTCCAAGGAGAGACCAGGTGGCTTTGGGCTTTGTCCAGGCTAGTTGCGAACATCTCCAAAGAGGATTTTCACCCTTGCTGTGCAAATCTTTCTTTTTCTTCACCTCATGCTGGATTTTCTCTCATCACAACTTGTGCTGGCAGCCACTGGATCCTTCTCACACCCCTGAGAAGAGTTTGGCTCTGTTTTTGTAACTCATTAGGCAGCTGAAAACAGCAATTAGAGAGTCACTTACTGATGAATCCCTAACTGTCCCCTATGCACCATGTGCTCCAGTCCCTTCCCATCCTGGCAAGAACAGAACTCACCCTAACACGTCACTTTTTTACGGCCATCCCAACCCAAATCCCATTAAGAGTAGATCTGAGCACGAGACAAATTTGTGAGGGTAAAGATGGCTGTGGCTGGAGTCACCCCCAGGTTCCTGCTCACAGCATGGTCAACCAAGAACCCAGCTCAATGGGACGAGGGCCTGGGCAGTGCTGGGGTTAGGAGAGGACAGGGCCCATGAAGAAACATGACTGGGGCCAAACCGTGGAGAGAGGTGTGTGCTGTAACAGAAGCCCATGGAGCTCTCTCAGGACACCTGGTAGTGTGAGATGACACAAGGGATGAGTGAGGGCACGGAATGACCCCTGGGATGGGGAATGCTGTGCAGAAAATCAGTCTGTCAGTGGGGATATTCCAGAATCATGCTCAGAGGAAAAGACTTTGAGGGTTGATGTGCTGAGGTTTGACTGACTTTGGCTGCAGGCTCTGCTTTGGGAGGAGAAGTGTCTCCATGACTAGAGACACTAGGTGGAGAGAAATGGGCACCTCCAGAGCACTGCGGCTGCCTCCAGACTGGGATCTGCAGCTTGGAAAAAGGAGGCTGTGGACAGAAGTTCCTGATGATGCTCAAGTCCGCTTGGAGCCTGCTGGAGTTGCTGAAGACATCATGGAGGAAAAGTGGTGGGTGGGATGAGGTCTGTCCCCCTCCCCCTGGGAACTGGGACAGGGAGACCCCATGGAGGGATGTCCTGGCTGAGCTGGGCTCAAGGGGCCCAGCAGAGCCCCAGGGGGCTTTTCCCATTGCTTGTGCCCAAGTCCTTTTTAGGCCCCAGAGTGAGCAGTCTGCACATGTCCCTTAATCACAACTGCCCATAAATCTTGCTGTCACTGAGGGAAGCTTTTACTTCCAGATATAGATTGGAGAGCAAATGCTACTGGCTATTCTGGGATGTGGCAGCTGATAGATGGCTCTAGGATTTACTATTTTAGACTTGGACTTTGCCGTCGGGGGAACACGATGGAGAAACCAGTTGTGGAATGTGCACATTGGCCACGTAGGATTCATCTAAAACAGACTGAAGAATAACCCCCTCCAGATCAGCAGTGCAGGTGGAGGATTCCTCTTTCCTGCATTGGGAGATTTTTAGGGATTCAAGTCAACTGAGATGAAGAGCCCAGAGGCTGAAGGTGCTGGAGGATGGCAGGATTTTCAAGGCAAAGGTACAAAACTTGGTGGTACTTCTCACAACAGTGGTTTGCCTATTAAAATCACAGTGAGAATGAGCAAAGCTTAGAGAGACCAGGTAAATCGTCAGGGAAAAGTGGGTCTGAGGAGCTGGAAGTGCCCAGTGGAAATGAGAACTGCCAGAAGTCAAGCTGAGCTGGACCTTGGGAAGGTGCAAATAGTGACAGACTCTATGGCTGGGTCAATAAAGGGAAGGGGTCAATGTGAGTGGAGAAGAGGGGAGATTAAAGGTGATCTTGGGATGGGCCCACCCTAAATACATCACTTTTTTGTGACATTAACTCAGTCATCACAGGGTGGCTCATGGCAATGTCCCCAGGAAGCCAAAGCCAGTGGTGGTTCCAGCCCACCTACTCCAATCCTAGAGGAACTGGCTCCAGTTCAGCACGGCCACCATGGCAGTAAGTCAGCATGGACTGGGGAGGGCCAGCAGGGATGGGACTCCTCAGCCACCACCAGCACTGGGACAGGTCTCTTTGGAGCCCTGGGAGACTCCTGTGCCTGGCTCAGGGGACTGGAGGAGCTCTCTGCAGAGCTGGGACATGCTCCTGGAAGAGGCACAGAAGGATTCAGGGTAGATGAGAACACCTCTGGTGCCTGAGGACCAAGAGCAGGTAAGGGCTGGAACAAACTTTCCAGGAATGAAATGTGGGAATAGGCAGGACCATAACATGGAGTGTGCTTGGTCTGTGGACATCATGTGGATACTGAATCCATAGATTTTATTAGTGCAGGTTTTCTGTCTGGGGCTCATGAAGCACATGGGAAACACTGACCTTGGAAAGGCCATCCTGAAGGACCCAGCTGAGTAATGAATTTCAGCTGTTAAGGCAATAAATGGGAAGACTTGGACATCTTTGGGAAATCCAGGCCTCACCAGAGTGAGCATTTTGTAGATGTTGGGAGGACAAGTTCTGTTCTCAGTGGGCAGAAGGGAGATGAATTCTTGCTCTGGTTGTAAATAAAGTGCAACCTCCTCCTTGCTCCTTGGACCAGCTGAACTTTGTCCCTTGCCCTGAGCTCTGGCCCTTCCAGCACCACAGAAGGGATTTCCAGCTCACCAAGACTTTCACTGCTGTCCCACCACAGACTCAGCCCAGCTTGCCCCAGAGCCCAGGCCTGGTCCCGTGTGGCCCCCGTGCACACGCACATTGCCTCCAAGGAATGTGCTTTCTTGGGTGGAAACTGTGTCATCGGAGAAATATTTCATATTTTCATTTGTTCGCATTCCCCAAATGAAAAATGAATCGCGAAGTCTCATAAATAAGGGGCCGAGTTTCTCATTTACATATTTCTGTGGTTCTTGGAGCAGGGGTGGCCGTGGCCCTGCCAACCATGTCCTAAGCCTTCCCCTCGTGCACCTTGGCTCCCACTGGCAGCTGCCTGCGCTCCCTGGAATGGGAGAGCTCGGACCAGCTCCGCGTCGCTGAGGTCATTCTGCCTCCTGCCAACATCCCGTGCAGCTGCTGGCATGAGCGGGGCAGAGAAAGCTTGGAGCCTCGGAGAAATCCCATCCCCAGGCAGGGTTTTGGGATGCAAAGAGGGGTTTGCATAGGAAGAATGGGGGAAAGAAGGGGGAAAACCCCATGGCATGGTCCCAGCTTGGCTCTGGGGACAGGGCTGGGGTGGTGGTACCTGGTGAGTGGAGAAGGGGTGGCTGGAGAAACATGAGGGATGGAGCAACTGGGATAGCAGAGGGCAGGGACTGCAGGGGAGGAGGAGGTCATAGAAGGGGAACAGGCAGCAGGTGAACAAGCACAGGCTGATGTGGCCCTGCCTGAACGCTGCAAACACGGGGCTGTCCCATGCTCCCTCCTCAGGCACCGGCCACTGCTCTGCCCTTTCTTGCCACAGTCCAGCTGTACTGTAGCTCCATCTCCTCTCCTCTCCTCTCCTCTCCTCTCCTCTCCTCTCCTCTCCTCTCCTCTCCTCTCCTCTCCTCTCCTCTCCTCTCCTCTCCTCTCCTCTCCTCTCCTCTCCTCTCCTCTCCTCTCCTCTCCTCTCCTCTCCTCTCCTCTCCTCTCCTCTCGCTCCATGGCCATTTGGAACTTTGCCTTGTCCATCCTCTCCCTGTCCCTGTGGGAACTCTGCACCACCATGCTCGAATGTGGCCCCACGTCCAAGCGCCTCCTCTGACCTTCAGCACCTGGCACAGGCAGCTTGGAGAGAGGAGCAGAAACTCTGGGCATCCCTGTGGATTCCCCCAAAATGTTTGTGGCAAGCTGTGTTGAGTCTTCTGTCTGGAGCAGGTGCTTTCCTCACAGCTCCTCCAAAGAGGCCTCCAAGGGGCTCCGGTGGGTGCAGGGCAGCAGGGTGCCCTGGATGCACCAGGAAACCATCCCAGGGTGTTTTCCTGGACTGGGAGGGGCATCTCCCCTTTGAAATGCTGCTGACCTCCAGCCATGCACACCAGCAGCCTGACCTCCTGGTGCACTCCTGGGTTTGCATATGGGGCTTGGCAGCTGGAGATGCACCACAGGCACCAGCTGTGGCCACAGCTATCCATGCACAAACTCCAGGCCAGGGTTGGAGTTTCAGGTGGGCCATTCCCTCCTGGTACTGCAGGGGAAGTCCAGTTGGTGTCACCCAAGGGTTAATGGCAATAAACCGTGCTGCTAAAGGGATCTTCTGGTTTCAATTTAACTTAGCATTTGCGTGTGGATAACACTCAAGGATGTTCATACTCACTTAATAACCTTCCCACTCAGGCACCACAGAGATGAGCGGTGCCAGAGCCTGGGGAGGAAGGGCAATGTTTAACACCTGTCCCCCTGAAAGGTGACCCCACTTTCCCAGGCCTCAGGAGCAAAGAGAGCTGGACATCTGTCTGTGAAGCCATAGCGATGTCCAAGGAGGAGACAAGAGCTCAGCAGAACCCCCGTGCTCTGGAGAGACCTGTCCATGAGCTCTCCATCAAGCTCTTCCAAGAGTGGACCAAGAGCAAGGGAAATGGCGTGGCCAGAGTCTCCCTGTCCTCCTGCAGAGCTCCATCCATGACAGGATGCCCCAAGCTCTGGCAATCCCATGTGTGAGACATGGATTATGCTCCCCAATGCGCTGAGAGAGGAGCAAGTGGACCCTGCTTAATCCAGGGATGCCCAACACCAACATTGCTTGTGCCATCCACCTGGCCCAGGCACATACCCAGCCTGGGGCCTTGTCTTGGCTTTCACCTGCTCCTCTCTCTTGTGGGGATTCAGTCATGCAGAAAAATGAACTTGGAGTAGGAGCGTGTCCTGCAAAGTTGTCTAAACATAGCCCAAGGAAAGAGGAATGCAGGGCAAGGCCTGGGCACAGCAAAAATAGCCCAGGGCCTGCTGCTCACAGCTCAGCATCCTTTGGGACAGCCAGGTCCCAGGCATCTGGGCAGGCACAAGCAGCCAGGGCTGTCCAGGAGCCAGAGAGCATGCCAGGCTGGCAGGAACACAGTGTGCAGTTCTCCCCAAGCCTCCTCAGCTGTGCTGGGGCTTGGGACACCTGTGGCCCTGGAGATCCTGAAACCCATGTCAGAAGGGTCTGTAAGAACACCAGGAACGTGCTGGGGCTCTGGTTCTTCCTCATTCCCTGCCCATTGCTTGTTCCTGACCCTGTCCCTGGAGGAGAGCAGGGCTGAGGTCCCCTTTCCCAGAGCCTCCCCAGCAGACGGGGGAACATATGGGGGACATTCTTCCAGACACTGGTGGTGATCCTGGTGCTACAGGAAAGGGAAATCACGGTGCTATGGATGTGCAGGAGAGATAATTGTTGGGAGCCCCACACACAACAAGGAGGATTTGCTCCACCAGAGGAGAGTGTCCTGGCCTTCCTGAAGTGCCCCAGGGTACAGCTCCTCCCCTCTATCCATCTTACAATGGGCCTAGGACCTGCTCTGAGCCATGGACACAGTCCAATAGACATGATCCATAGGTGACTGGCTCCAGGTGTCCCTGCTCGAGCAGAGGGTTGGAGATGACCTGCAGAGTCCTGGGTAACCTCAGCCAGTCTGTGATTCAGTGACTTTCCCTCTCTTCAGACACTGAACATCCTCTTCTCAGAGCCATCTCCCTGCTCCAATCCCAGTTTCCTGGAGCACTGACCAGCAGGATGTTCCTATCTCCCCATTCTTCTGTGCTTGGTCAGAGCACACAGAGGACACATGGCCAGTGGTGGACCTTCCCCAAAGTCTGTTCAGCTTGGCTGGCACACACATTTCCTTGAGGAGCATCTGGAGGGATTTCCCCCTCACTTTAGACACCTGTGCAGATGGTCAGCAGGTCCCATTCCCAGTGACCTCCTCAGGCTGCATGGTCCCACCACACTGGTGATTCTCCATAACCCTGAACTCCTGGAAACAGCCCCGCAGGTTTGCAGGATGCTGCAGGCTCTGGTTCTGCAGCTCCACAGCTCTCTGCTCACCCGATTTGCTCTGTGGCTCCATGCCCAGGCCTGCACTCCATCTCAATATTCAAATGTGAGGTTGATGGCAGCCTGGATGTGCCTCGGGCCAGAAGGGACCTGATCAGATTAGGTGGTCCTCAGCAGAGCAGACAGGGTCCTCACCTCCCCGTCTGAGACTCTTTAAAGAAAGCAGAAAAGAGGAAAAGGGAGTTTTTAACATGAAACATCTGGTGAGTTGTTCTGCCCTGCACACCAGGATGAGAGGGAAACATATCTCCAGGCAGAAATGAGGGAAGAGGAGCTCTCTGGATTTTTAAAGTGATGGGCACGAGCCACTGGACCAGCTGTCCCTGTGTGCTCACTGTCCTGTACCCGTGTCCCCCAGAATGTGCCCAAAGCCATTCTTGGGACATGTCCTGTGAGCTCAGGGAGGGGACAGGAGCTGTGCTGTCCACAGCCACCTGGAAATGCCTGAAGACATCTGAAGACCAAACCAGGGACAGACCTGCTGGCCACTATCACGAGCTGGCACCAGGCAAGGTCCCAAGTTTCCTGTGGAAGATGGAAACTCAGCACCCGGGGAGAGAAGGAGCCAGGAGAGTTAAGTAGGGACAGGCTGTAGGAGACTGTTAGAGAACAAAGCGTGCCTGAGAGAGAGCGCTGTGAAATACTTGTGAGTCTCTCAAGGAAGCTGGCAGCAGAGCAAGTTCAGATGGACTCAAACATCGTTCCCACCTGGTCTGAGAGTGGGCCAGGGAGTGCAGCAGGCGGGGCCACGCTGGGCCCGGAGCCTGCAGTGACCCAGACTAATGCTCCCTTTTATCGCCCGGCTTTAAACACGCTTTTATGATGTGCGAGCAGAGGGCAGATGGTTCTCTAATTAACTCGAGAGTGCTGAGTTGTGAAGTGTTGCAAGGAAAGGCAGCTCCAGCAGGGATGGCAAGGCGAGTCAGCAGAGCAGCCCGTGCCTCTGCCAGGCAGCGCCGGTGCTGCCCAGAGGCAGATGCCTCCTCCCAAGGGCACTGCCTGCTCCCAGCACCCCAGCTCCGGAGGGGCTCGGCTGGCCGTTCCCTGGGAGAATATTTACCCTCACAAATGCCACCTGAAAACCTGTGTCTAGTGAAAGTGATGCTGATCCAGAGGATGTTCTTATGCAGAACCCCCAAGGGAGCTCATACTGTCACTTCTTCTTCTTTAGTCTCATCTTGCTCTTTGTGTGTTTAACTACTTTTCACATCCCCCTGGATTACGACATGACAGCAGTGGCCCTGCAGCCCCTGCTGTGAGTGTCTCATCCAGCTGCACCTGTGGAGACCTTCCTGAAGCCACCACACAACTCCCCATCCTCTCACCTGATCAGGCTGGAGTTCCTCAGATCCAACACTGGAGTACCTCAGGGACTGGGAATCACCTTCCCATAGCAATTCCAATGGACCTAAAAGCCTGATGCTTATTAGCTTTACCTCAACCCAGTATCTCTGTGATTTCTATCCCTGAAAACAGAACTAAATTCCTAATAATTTGGATTCAAAGTGAAAAAGTGAAACGGGCCTGTTTCAGCCTGAAATATAATCGCTGGGTTTTGCTTTATGTGCTCAGCCCTGAAATGCAATCCAGTTCCACGCTGAAACAAAAAAAATCTCACAAATTTTCCTTTGAAATGGTGAAATATTTCATCAATGATCTATTTGTCTGCAGCCTCTTCAGCGAGCAGCTCACCTGGCCTGAGGCAACATTCTGCAGTCAAGGATTAGTCTACTTAATTAAATTGAAACATTATCCGTGTGCTAGTTACAAATGACGTCGTAACTGGCCGAGTAGAGCCAAAGCATCACCGTGGGCAACGGGATCCTGGGGGGCAGCGCAGAGGTGAACCTGAAAGCTTTCAAACCTTCCATCCCTGCCCATCTTTGAAGGTTTTGGCACATGGCTGACGCCAGGGCACACACGTCATGAAGAGCAGCAGCTTCAAATACAGGCAGGCAGGAGCCATGAGGCAGAAGGAATCGCCCCGTCCAGCCTCTGTTCCAGCAAATAAAAGAGAGGAGGACAGGGAAGCCTCTGTTATCTCAGCAGGAATAAGGGACTTGAGAGATGGAGATGACATCCCTCGAGGCAACAGGTGAAACTCGACGGCTGGGAGGAAAATTTAGCAATGGTTGTGCAAGAGGGACAGTTTGGAGGGAACGGGTTGTTTGTGTCTGACAGCGCAGGATTTCTGACACTAGGGAAAAGCCCCAAATTCCAGCGGCTGCCGAGGGATGCTGGCAAAGAACAGAACCAGAAACACCCCCAAACCTGGTGGAAGAAAAGTGAGGCGCATCCGGCAGCAATTTCCAAATTCCCTCTGCCCTTCCATGAGGCTTCTCCCTGGCACTGCCCAGCACCGACCCCAGGCTCCCGTCACCCCTTCCCCGAGGTGCCTGAGCTGCCGGCTCAGCTCCTGTCCTCAGCTGACTCCTCTTGGCCGGCGTGCCGGGAGGAAACAGCGTGCGCTGGGGCCGGGCCAGCGCTGCGCTTGTGCCGGAGCCGCTGCCAGACTGCGCAGCGAGCGGCTGAGCCCCGCGGGCTGAGCCCCGCGGCTGCTCCCAGCCCAGACACGCCGCTGGGAACCGGGACGCCGAGACCTGCCAGCGCCGGGCAGCGGCTCCCAGGGCTGCTCGGGAGAGGAGCCAAGCCCCAGCAGACGGACGAAGTCACGGCTTCCCCTGCGAAGCTGAGACCTGGAGTGGGGCTTGGTGGAGGGAGAGAAGGAATTCAGTGAAACAACCCCAAAAAGGCTGCCCATCACTCCAAACCGAGGGACTTCTCTGCTCCACCAGTGTTTCTCTCCTCAAGCTGCAGGAGGATGTAGCAACACACGGCTCTGGATCATCCCTTATGCACCCCTGGGAGAGAGACGGGGGCAGATCCTCGTGATCCTTGCCGGCTATGCCAGGCATCCCTGGGGTCTGGAGGTGTAGGGGGTTGTAGGCTCCTGGTGACCTGGCTCTCCTTCCCACCCTGGCTCTCAGAGGGTAGCACAGGCTGGAACACTTCGGGGAGGATGTTCCCAGCACAGGCACTGCTGAAGAGCAGGACCATGCTGGCCAGAGACCCCACGGTGATGGGGAGAGGCAGCCAGGGCTGGGCAGAGCCCGTCTGAGGGAGGATCTGGTTCTGCTGCTGCTCAGGGAGGAAGACTGAAGAACAGCACTGACTGAGAAGAATGAACCAGAGATGGCCAGGAATGCACTGGCAGAATCCTGCAGGAAAGCAGCTCTGGAGGAGCACCAGGAGGTATGAGAGAATCCTGGCTGGTGCTGGGATGAAAGCAGAACCTCCCTACCTCCTCTGCTCTGTCACAGCTGCCGTTCCTGATGTCAGCCCATGAAGGGACTTTCAGGCCACTGTCACCTCTGCTTGGTGTCACCAGCCCTTGTTCAGCCCCTGACCCCTCTGCTGTCTCTGGCACTAGGTCTCAGGTCTTCTCTTTTTCTCTTTTCCCAGCTTTGAGAACTGGTCCCTTCCATCTCACAGGGTGTTTGATGCCTTCTCCTCACTCTCCCATCTTGGACCAGATCCAGATCCCTTAACTGGTGGGCACCTATCCCTTTCTGGTCCCCCTTTTTCCATCTTTCCCTCAATTTTGACACTTGGTTTCCCCGTCCTTGGCCACTCAATCTCTCCTGCGTCCATGACCCCATTGCTGCAGGTCAGCTCTGTGGCTCCAAGTCACGTTCCAGCTCTCCTTGCCTTGGTCCAGCCATCTCCTCACCCCACTCCCTGGTCCCTTCTGCTTGTCCTCCTGTCCCCACACCCACGTTGCCGTGGAGACCCCCCAGCTTGGCAATCCCCCGGACCCACAACCTCCTGCATCACTTCCCCAGGTTCCTCTCCATGTTATTTCATTGAAGCCATTAAATCCCACAGTCACATTTCCAGTTGCCAGGACAGAGGCAGACCAGCTGAGGACAGAGACCCTCCACAGCAGCAGGTGCTTTCCCAAGAGAGAAAATAATGGAAAAACTGCAAGGACCTCGGCAGCGCTGGGAAGGTGGCAGAGGGACCTGCCACCAGCCTGCACAGACGTACCCAGCTGCAGCACTGGGCAAAGCACTTTTTTATTTTTTTGCAGGATTTCTGTCATTTCCCAGCAAAGACACCACCGTCTTCCAGATCTCAGGATTGCAGGGCTTTTAATCACACACGTTGTGTCTCTTTGGGAGTCAGACAAGGAGGCTGGAGGTGGCTGCTGAGCCAGATCCCCACCTTGACAAGTGTTTTGGCATAGGGAACTCATCTCAAGATCACCCCATGGCTGAGCTGCTCCCTTCCAGCCTCCAGGTCACCTCAAAGCAGGACAGGCCAGTGTCCCCCAGCCTGTGTGGGGATTTACAGTTCCCTGCAAGGGACCTTTGGGGAAAGAATATCCTGTGTGGATCCGCAGCGTTGTTGCAATCAGCATATGCATCACTCACCTCGCAGGTTCTCTAATCCCCATCTCCCAGAGTCCTGTGCCTGAGGGAGGCTCGTATTTCACATCCCTGAAAGGCAAATTCTGAGCCCTTCTGGATGCACAGAAAAGCCAGAGGCATAAACCCTATGGCTTGAAAAACAGAATACAAAAAACTGTACCCAGTGTGGGTTTTATTTGTTTGTGGGTGTTTTTTTGTTTTTTGTTTTTTTTTTTTAATAATTCTTAAATTGAGGCTCTGCTCTTGATTTTTGGTCTCTGAGTCATGGTTGGAATTATCAGGGCTCTGTGAGCCATCGACTGGCATTTGCAGGGTGCACTGGGAGGGGAGGGGAGGGGAGGGGGCAGCCCAGCCCTGCCTGCTCTGTGTTTCCCCCCAGCAGCACAAGGATCTGGCTGTGAGATAATAAAGCTCCACCGCCTTTTCCTCAGGGCCCCTCTGTGCTGCAGACACAAACTGGAGCACAGGCAGTGTCTAAAGTTCATGTTCTGGCTGAGTGTAACCAGTTACATCTCTGTGCTCGGTTGCCCACGATTTGCTTCAGTTTTCCCCTTCTGGGTTGAGATTTTCCAGCCCCGCTCCCTGCACAAAGGAGGTTTGAGAGTCTCTTTGAACATACTTTGGCCATCGCAGAGCACACAGGCAGTGGAAAGCCATATCTCCATGATAAACATACCCTGCTTTTTTTTCCCCCCTTCTTTTGAGAATACAAAACAATTTTCCAATTTTTAAGCGGATCTGCTGCCGAAACTGCTGGGGGTCAGAACTGACATCTGGCGGGGAAGAGGTGCTGACCGTTCCAGTAAACACTGAGTCTCCCTTGCTGAAAGCTACAGCCACTCAGGCACAGCACGTTTTGCAGTGATGGTACCTTTTAATCAACACTTGGAAAGCTCCAGACAGTGGGAGCAGGATGAAAACAATCACTCGAAAGCTCTGAGGGCAGGTCAGAGCTGCGGATGGAGGCAGGCAGAGGTTTCACACCCAGGCGGGGAGCGGCGGCCTGGAGTTACCTACGTTAGCAGATGTTCAGCTGTCCTTGAGAAGGACAATGTGAATGAGATGGAAGGAGCCAGGACCACTAAATCCCTCCTTGGCCAGCGTCGGATCAGAGCTGTTCAATGATACATCACTGATGGCTTCCCAGAACTGCAGAAATACCAGAGACAATTCGATATAAATCATAGAAGGATTTAGGTTGGAATGGCTGCCTGGAGGTCCCCAGCCCAGCCCCAGAGCGAGTGAGCACTCCAAAGCCGGGTCAGGCTGCTCGGGGCCATGTCCAGGCATGTTTTGAACACGTCCAAGGATGGAGATCCCGTCCCATGGCTGCACCACTTCCAACACAATCCCAACTTCATGGGCCACATCCACGGCTCTTCCCAGCACACGGAGAGCTGGTTATCCATGAGGGAAGGGCAGAGGGTGAGAGAGGCAAAGCCTGCAGAGAAGGCACTGCCACGAATATTGCTGTGACCAAGGCAAGGAGAGCTGGGGCAGGGCTTGCAGCCAAGTGTGGCCTGCAGTGAGGGGGTCACAGATACAGGAGAGATACAGGGGGCCAGGGCGGGGCAGAACCAGGCACCAGGTGGAAAGACAGAAAAGGAGACCAACTTGGAGGGACAGGAGAAGGATGGGTTACCAAGGAGGAGATATGGATCTGCTCCTGGTTGTTCATGCCCAGCAGAAAACAGAAACCTGGGATGGGGCTGGGGAAGGTGTCTCCCCTTCTTCTCATGAGGAGACTCCAATGACAAGCACTCCCAAGAGATCTCAGGTGGCTCTCTGGTGCTGGAAGGGTGATCCTGTTTCTGTTGGTCATGTCAAGGAAGAGAATCCCCCCATGGCCCTGGGCTGCTGCTCCAGCCCTGCTCCCTCCAAACAGCATCCTTGTGTTGGCAAAACCTCTTCCCATAACAACTGTGGGAAGAGACTGCTAGGGAAAGAGGAGCTCATGGAAAGTTAAGGAAAGGCGAGGTACAGATGGGATCACAAGAGCCTTCAGATCCAACAGACAATGGGATCTGGCAGGGAGGGGCTGCCTGAGCCCCCTCTGGTCCCCAAACAGCCCCTGCAGAGCTGGCAATGCTCCTCCTGCCATGACAAACACCCCAGCACCAAGTGTACAGGGACAGCTGGGAAAATCTAATCCTGGAATTGGCCAGGGTCAGGCTGGACAGAGCTTGAAACAACCTGGGATAGTGGGGGCAAGGGGTTTGGAACCAGATGATGTTTAAGGTCCCTTCCACACAGGCCATTCCATGGTTCTGTGATTCTAACCTAGGATCCTGCCCGTGACACTGGAATAAGGCTGTGGTGGCTTCCAGCCTCACAGAGAGGACAGGGTGGCTCCCTGGCTGCCCCAGATGTGTGCCACATGGGTGTCCTGTGGGGCGGTGGCGTGGGCTGTGCATGGGGTCAAATGTTCCCCCAGAGAAGGTGCCGGGGGATGCAATGGGATGCACAGAGGAGGGAGAGATGGAGACCCCATTCCCAGACCACGCTCAGAGCACCCTGAGATCCCTGGTGTTTTAACATCAGGAGAGCCACAGGGACAACACTGGGTGACAACACCTCTGAGTGGGGCACTTGGCAAAATAAAAGGGCTTCACTTGCTGAAAATAAAGCTGAGCAGAGACTTGCCCTGATTGCCAGGTACCACAGAGCCCTGTCTGTGCCTCACAATCTTCCTGCCCCAAGTCCTAGGAGGATTTTCTCTGGGATGTCTCACGGATGTGTCCTTTCCAGACACTCTCTGGTTTGGAGCTTCCTTTCTACAGCATATCCAGGGGCGATGATCTGTTGGCCAACAGTTAACAGTGATGAACCACGGCAGGAAAACCAAAGGATGGTCAGCACAGCAAGAGGCAGCTCCCCTGTCCCTTCACCGCCTTCACCACCTTCCTGGCACACCCCAAACAAGGAGCATTTCCTCAGCAGAGACACGGGAAGAATGAAAACCTGGGGGCCTCACGGTCGCGGTGAGTTTGGCTGTTCCAAAGCCACGTACCAGCCTCAGCTTCTCAGGGACGGTGACGAGGCCGCTCGGGGCGTGTGACCTGCCCCTTGCACATACCTTTCCTTTGAGCGCATCCGGCGCAGGCACCGCAAAGCCCCGGCACTCCCCGCCGGTGCCGTTTCCTATGACAACGCCGTCAACAGCGCTCGGGGCGGGCTTGGGGTCCGGGGGCCGGGCAGGTGTGGGTCTCCTCGTAGCTATGGCAAAGGGGTGTTTACTTCTGTGTTTTGCACGTCAGTGTTACCCCCGGGACAGCTCCCCGCGCGTGTCACAGCAGCGTAAGGCTCTTCGGCATTTCCCCCAGCAGCTATGTCAGCGTTTGGGGGAGCTGTGTGTAACCTGCACCTGCCACCGACCGGCTGCATCCATCCTTCCCGGAGCTGTCACGGCTCCCAGGACCCCCTATGCTGGTACAGGCTGCGGCTGCAGGTGCTCTTGCTGCAGCCCTGGTCGTGGCTTTTCTCACCCCGATATTGCACGATGCAGCAACCCCCCTTTTTCCGCACGGGCCCCGCTGTGGGAAGCTTTTCCTGTCTTGCCCCTTTCCCGTCAGAGCGTGCCCGTCTCTGTGCCTTCCCCGCAGCTCCGACACTTTGCAGGCTCGGGGGAATGCTCCCGGCCCATCCCCGCGGGCGGCTCTCGGAGCGCTCGGGCCAAATCACAAAGGGTTTGGATCCCGTTCCCCGGCGCGAGTGCCAGGGGCGGGGAGATCTTGCCTCACATCTATTCTTTCTAGGTACAAAACACGCATTCAAAAGTCAGAGCGGTTTCCCTGGCAAGGGCTGGGAGCTGCTCGGAGCCGGCCAGCTGCCCCAGTTCTGATTCCCAGCGAGGCCGCTTTCCCAGCCCCGCTCTCTGCGTGTTTTGCAGACGCTCGCATCGAGGGTGCATCACCCTGCCAGCCGCGCCCGGGGGGCTGCATCCCGCGGGCCGCATCACAGCCCCGAGGCTGCCGGAGCCGCTGCAAAGCTGCCGGACCCCGCATCCATCTGCTCCCGCGTCGCTCCTCTGGAGCGGGGAGCTCGTGTTTAACGACCGCGTGTGTTTTCGCTCAAGCATTACATCACCTGGCAACGCCAGCGGGACTGACGGACGGATGGACGGACGGGGCCAGCCCGGCTGCGCTGTCCCTGTCGATGCTAGTCCCCTGTCCCGTGCCCCATGTCCCCAGCTCGCAGCCCTTTGCCCTGTGCAGGTGAAGAGATAATCCACCTCCATGCACAGCCCGCCGAGGGGCTCACGCACAGCCCCCTTCCCCATCTCCTTGACGTGTCCCAGAGCCGGGCGTGGAGGGCAAAACGCTCCGTAATTTCCACCTCCCGGAATTCCTGCGGCCGTAGCCATCAGCACTTTCCCTAAAATAAAGTGGAAGCTGAGATAAGCCAGACAGGCAGGCTCCGCAGGGCCGGTCCCGAGCGCGGATTGAGCTCACACTTCTTTAAGTGGGCGGCCAGGTCGGGCCTTCGCACCTCGCAGCCGGAGAGGAACCGGGTGGATTTGCTGATAATTGGCTGCCAATTTCCGCAGCGGTGCAAAGAGCGTGGGGAATCGGGTGAATGATGACAGGGAGCCCTGCAGGAAGGGGGTGCAGACGCGGCATTTCCGTGCACGTGCTCCCACTCCCAGCACCTTGGGGCGTGAGGAGTCAGGTACTGGGGTAAGCAGCATCTCAAACCCTTGGCACACGGGGACAGGGCAGTGTTGGACCTGCCGTGGAGAGGGTGGTTTTGCATTCCTCGCCCTTCATCCACACAGCGGATTCTAATTCACATCCGCACAGATTCTCCCCTTCTACTCTGGCTCAGCTGCAGTGTTCTAGCCACTTCTGGGGTCCCCAGCATAAGAAGGACATGAACCTGCTGGAGTAAGTCCAAAGGAGTCCACAGAAGTGCTCCAAGGGCTGGAGCCCCTCTGCTCTGGAGCCAGGCTGAGAGAGCTGGGGGTGCTCACCTGGAGAGGAGAAGCTCCAGAGAGAGCTCAGAGCCACTGCCAGGGCCTAAAGGGGCTCCAGGAGAGCTGGAGAGGGACTGGGGACAAGGGATGGAGGGACAGGATGAGGGCAATGGCTTCACATTGACAGAGGGGAGTGAGAGAGTAGATGTTTGGAAGAAATTTTTCCCTGTGAGGTGGTGAGAAATTCTTTCCTGTGAGGGTGGGGAGGCACAAGGTTGCCCAAAGAAGCTGTGGCTGCCCCTTGGATCCCTGGCAGTGCCCAAGGCCAGTTTAGATAGGGGTTGGAGCAACCTGGGACGGCAGAAGGTGTCCCTGCCTGTGGCAGGAAGGTCAAACAGGATGGTCTTGAAGGTCCCTTCCAATTCAAACCATTCCATGATCCTGTGACTGATCCCACCATTTAACTCGCTGCCACCCCAGCTGCTCCCCAGGCTCTGTCCAGAGACACCCCCCGAAAAGGGGGATGAGGAATTCAGTGGGGACACGCAGGGCCCGGGTTTGGACTTGGAGCTGATGGAACTCGGAGCCCCTGAAGGGGCTGGGAGCAGCTCAGCTGCCAGACCCCCCTCATCCCTGGCTCTGGGGGTCGCGGGGACCGCGAGTCCATCACGAGTCCCCGCCGGACCTGGCGCTGCGTGTCCCCAGGGCACCCCTGGCCGGGAGGGACCCCCGGGGCCCGGCAGCACGTTTTCCTGCAAAATGCCCGGTTTTCCAGTCCTGCCGGCGGCCGCACACCCCGCGCCCGCCACCTAACGGCCACCGCCGGCGGACACCGGCATCGGCACCGGGATTGGCACCGGCATCCGGAACCGGCGCTGGGATCGGGACACTGGCACCGGAACGCGGGCATCGGGCACCGGTACCAGGATCCGGGCACCGGTATCTGGCACCGGGATCCGAGCACTGGGCAACGGTACCGATACCGGCACCGAGATCCGGACTCCGCACACGGGGCACTGGCACCGGGCACGGTACCGGCCATCGGGCCGATCCCTTCCCTCGCGCCCCGCGGCTGGAGCTGCACCCCCCAAATTCCCGTCTGCACCCCCGGACACCCCCGTCCCTTCACCCCGCCGATCCCCACCTGCCCCCCAGTCCCCCTTCGGGCCGATGCCACCCGGGGTGCGAACCCCCCCGATGTCATCCGGGATGCGAGACCACTCAGGTGCCAGTCGCGGTGCGACACACCTCCGTCATGCTAAACCCCCGTGGTCCCCATGCCGGTGGGCGCAGTCCGCAGTCCCCCCGTCCTCCCCCACCGCCTGCCTTGGCAGCTCCCCCCCTCTTCCAGCTTTTTTGGCAGAGACGCGCCGGCTTGGAGAGAGCAGCGAGGAATTAAAAAAAAAAAAAAAAAAAAAAAAAAAAAAGGGGGAAAGGAAAAAACCCTCCCCGAGCAGCCAGCCCAACCGGCGGGAGAGGCTCGTGTGTGTTTGGCCTTTCCTCATGACGTAGTGTCCTGTGCCTCTCCCCCCCTCTCCCTCTCCTTTTCCCCTCCCTCCTCACCCCCCTCCCCTTCCCCTCGCATCCTTGGGAGCCACAATTAAGCAGCTCTGGGATAAAACACACAGCCCGCGGGAGCACGGGGGCATTGCTTCAAGACATGGCAAGGCAGGCAGCTGCACCCCTCCTCCCCGGAGTCCTCCTCCTCCTCTCCATCCTCCCGGCTACTCAGCAAGGAGGTAAGGAACGAAAGGCTCCTTCTCGTACCCCGGCCAGCGCTCCAGTCCCGGGGAGACCCTCCGCGAGCACCGGGGCTGCGACACCCCCACCCTCCGGGCACCCCTCGCCTGCCCCTCGCCTGTCCCGGCTGCCCAGTCCCGAGCAGGGACAGTCACCCGCCTTGCCCCGCCTTGGGGACATCCCCGAGGGTGGGTGGGCAGGCGCCCGGGTGCCACCTCCGCCGAGGGCTCTTTGCTCCCCAAACCGACGGGTGGTTTGTGCCGTGCCCGGGTGGGATGGGATGTCCCCGAGGGCGGTGGCACGGGCCGGTCGGTAACGGCACCGCTGCAACGAGCACTTGTCAGGGGGAAGCTGCGAGGCGTGTCCTGGTGACAGGCTTGGGGACACCAGAGGTTTGGGGACGTGAGAGACTTGCGGACATGAGAGGTTTGGTTTTGAGAGGCTAAGGAATATGAGAGGCTTGCAGGCACCAAAGGCTCAGGAACACGCAGACAGGACACCAGGGTCGGCCACCTAACTCCCATGGGATTTAGAAGTGCGAGGGACCGGGGGAGGCGGCAGCTGTCACCCCGCGGTGCGATGGCAGCGGGAGCTGAGGGCGGAGGGTGGGTGGCAGCATCCCGCAGTCGTTGTGTGCGAGCTGCCGCTCAGTGTGTGGCCGTGACAGCCCCGGGGCTGCTGCAGCTGCAGAGCGGCGCGACCCACCCGAACGGCAGGCTGGGGGTGCCGGGGGCCCTCGCACCGCCCTCATCGCCCTTGTGCCACCAGCGTCGGGTCCCTGTCCCAGCGCGGTCCCAGGGCCGCGTGACAACCCAGACCACGCACACGCAGGTGCGGCACACGCGGCCGGGGCGGGGAGGTGACAGCCAGCGCAGGGGTCTGTGTCCCGGCCGTGTGACACATGCCCGGTGACCAGCCCCTGTCTCGGGGTCGGACTGGGAGCTGAACTGCCACCCAGGCGGGGAGAGCAGCTGAGCACAGATTCAGAGCCGCCACTGCAGTGGCCAAACTGGGCAGAGGGCTTTGAGGAGGCGACAGCACCACCAGGGAGGGGACAATAACCTCTGGAGAGCTGGGTGGTTGTGCCAAGGAGAGCGTGCGATGGGCACAGCCACCATCGGCCATGGGGTCAGTGCCCGGGCTGTCATGTGGGGCTTGTAGGACAGAGAGGATTGAGGACCAGAGGAAAGGAGGAAAGATACCACAGGCAATGCCAGGGCTGGGTGGGCACCAGGGCAGCCACAGGATGGACCACCTGTCACCAAGGGCCGAGCTCCATCTGCTCATGGCCTGCAGCTCATGGACCCAGCCTTGGGCTGGCTGACCCTGGCTGTGCAGGCAGTGGGACTCCAGAGCCTGGGAAGTGGAGCTGCTGTCGATGCCTAATCCTGCTCAGGGTACTGGATGGGATGTGCTCAGTCCCAGGCATTGGCCATCCCTGGTGGTGAGAGAGATGTGGCTTGCTGATCCAGACTGGCTTTGTTCTGATCATTCAAGCCCTGGCCAGCTGGGACAGTTGCTGGAGGATTTTGGAGCCCTGAGACCCTGCAGCAGCTCCTGAGCAGTTTGAGACTGTTGGCCCTACTCTGGGCCCTGGCTCAGTCTCCAGGGTTGTTTGCTAGTTTGGGAAGCAGCTCACAGAGGAGGTGACCTCACCCTGGAGATGGCCCCAGTGCTGGTAGAACACAGGAGAAGGCTCTCCCATGGAGGACTGGGCAGTGTCTCTGCAGCCCGGCATGCCAGCCCTTGGGGACAGAGCTGGCACAGAGTCATGGTGGCATGGTGAAGGGGGATCCCAGGGGTGCTGGAGACAATCAGGGCCACGTCCTCCAGCACAGGCTGCGTGTGCAGCTCCAAATCAGCCTGCCAGGAGAGGGAACCCTGAGACATCCCAGGGTTGAGGGCTTTACACCCAGACTGTCACCTCAGAGCTGTGCCTGTCACCTCAGGGCACTCAGGAAACCCCCAGCAGCAGGTGTCAGGATCAGCCCCTGAGGATCTGCCCCTGGGGAGCAGAGCCGTGCTGGCACCATGGGGACCTGCAGAGCCGGACACATGTCACTGCAGGGGGAAGGTGCCGTGATTCCCTAAAGGTCCCAAGTGCAGCCTATCCCAGCATGTCGAGCAGGGCATCCATCCCTCAGCGTTCCATCCATTCCTCAGCGCTTCCTGTGTGGAGCACAGGCGATCTGGCAGTGACACCCTCAGAGGAGACAAGAGGGACCCTGGGGAGGTCCCAGCCCTTCAGGCTCTGGGCCCACGGGGAGCAGCTCGGGTGGGTGCAGAGGGGCAGGCACTGGGTGTGCTGGCACCCAGCCTGGGGACCCTCTGAGGACACCCAGAGTCCCCGGGGTGGGGCTGGGATGGCATCGCCCCTTCGCAGCTGGAGCCTGGCCTGCTGGGGCTGCTCCCTCCCCTCACAACTGGCAGGGTGCAGCTCGTCCGCCAGCGCTCGGAGATGAAAGCTGGAGCCTCAGGGGGGCTGGAGAGGAGCCAGGCCCCGGCAGCAGCCCCCCCGCTCCCCCCGAGCTGCTACCAGCGAGCTCGGCCTGGGATGCAGCACAGCTTCAAAGTCGCTTGGAGACTGAATGTTTCCATAACTTTCTCCCAAGAAAAAGAAAACAGCGGAATAAGGGAAGAGGGGCAATGGTGGTTTCGCACTGAGGCTCCTCGGGGAGCGGGTGCCCACGGGCGCAGAGAGGGGGTCAGGTATGAGGCTGTCCTGTGGTGGATTCTCCATCCTGGTCTTGGTCTCAAAACCAATGGAATAGAGAAATCCTCTGCATTTCTGGCTTGTGAAGGGAGCTGCAAGCAGTGGTGCAGATAGAAATGGTGCAGCTGATCCAAACGGGATCGGAAGCAGCTCTGGCAGCAGAACAGCATGGATATCCACACCTGTGGATGGAGCTTTGGGGGGAAAACGTCCCATTCCCATAAACAAGGAGACTCCACACCAGACCCTGAGCACCTCCATGGCTCACACCCTGACACAGCTGGGGCTGCACAAGTGGCTGCAAATTCTCTGGCTCCTGGATTGAGAAACCATCCCTGGGGTGGGATGCGGGCTCACAGCCAGCCCAGCCCAGGAGACAGGCTGGGAGCCCAGGAAAATCCCCTTCCCATGGTACTGGCAGGCTCAGAGCAGAGGCAGCAGAGAGCTCCTTCAGCGCTGGGAAGCTGCTGACTCAGTCTCCCCTTCCCTGATGTGCCAAGGGAATGGGTGGAGAGGACAACTGGGAGCACACAGACCCCAAACTGGGCCGGAATCTGCTGGTCCTGAGGGTGGGCAAGGACAGAGATGGCCAGAGAGCAATGGCCAGAGCCCAGGGCAGTCATGGTGTCTCCAGTGTGTGGGTTGTCACCAACACCTGTGCTTGGTGCTGCTGCCAGGGGGAGGGACTGGAGATGCTGGAGGGATGTGGAGAGACCCCCTGGCAGTGCCTGCACCAGGGAACAGCCCTGAGCTGGCTTCTGGGGGAGCAGCATGTGGAGGAGCGTCCAGGGCAGTGCAGATCTGGCCGTGCCTGGCAGCAGACCGGGTCAGGAAGAGCTCCTGAGGGAAAGGTTTGTCCCCACCAAAGCCACTTGGCACTACAAGCTGGCCATCCATCCCACTGTCTTCAGGCCATCCCGTCTCCTGCCAGGCCTTGCTGACCTGCCCACCCTGATCTGGGCAAGGAGACGGCAGATGGACCAGCACAGCCTCTGCAACCCTCCTGAATGTGCCAAGGCACAGAGCCCTGTCTCTGGGATGGCGCCTGGGGGGTGCCTGGGGAGGGGGCAATGACAGTGTCACCACACTGGGACCCTCCTGGCAGGACCCCCGGTGCCCCAGGACAGTGGTGATGATGATAAAGGGCTGAGTTTGGCAGCTGTGGATGTGGGCAGGGCACACCTGGACATTTCCGTGGTCCCCACACTGGGGGGATGCTGTGAGAAATACCTGTCCCAGCTTCCTTGGGAGTCTCCATCAGGCAGCACGGGCACAGGGTGACAGAGGGGCAGGGGAGGTGAGCCCGGGTCCCCCATTGTTCCTCCAGCACCAGGGACCTTGCCTGGTTTTGGGGGGCTGAGGCTGCGCACTGTGATGGGGGCTGAGCATCCCCTCGCGGGTGGGGACAGTCCCTGGCTGTGCCCCGCGTGTCCCTGGCCAGGGCCGGCACTGGCTCCCAGCGGCGGCGGGGCTGGGAGGGAGAACCGGCCGTGTGCGGACGCTTGGAGTTTGTTTGGAAACAAAGCAGAAGTTGGAGCTGTATTTATCCAGGCTGGGGGGTGCTGGGGGCGGGGAATGTGCCGGGAAAAGGAGCCGTTCTGTCATCCCCTGGCCGGGAAAAGGAGCTGCTCTGCAACCCGCTGGCCGGGGCCAGGCCGGGCCGTGCCAGAGGGCTGAGCGCGCGTCCCCTCCTGTCCGAGGGACACCGCTGGAACCTCGGGACGGGCTGTGGGGGGCACGGGCCCGGCCCCGCTCTCTGGGGTTGTGTGATGAGTCCTGGCACGGCTCCTCCCCCTGCATGCTGCATCCCCAGGGATGTCCTGTCCTGCCACTGAGCGTCCCAAGATCTCCTGTGCCTGCACAGCGCGGCACTCCCGTCACACACTGGGGTGTCCTGACAGCCTGGTGCATCCCTGTGGGGCACCGGGCCTCCCTGCCAGGTACCAAGAATGGAAGGGACACATCAGCAGGGCCCAGGGGACGCCCCCATCGCTGCCTCCGGTGGGGCACAGTGCGGGGGACGCCCCCCCAGAGTTTGCCCCACATCCGCGATGGAGATGTGCAGCACAATGCGCTCTACCGTGCTGTGCCAGCCCTGCCACCTGCCTGTCCCCCCTGGGCGCTGGCACTGCCCGGCCCCTGGGCATCGCCCAGCCCGTGGTGGTGCTGCCAGGGCCGTGCCACTGCATGCACCCACCTCCCGGGCTGCTGGGGAGGTCCTCACGTCCCACTGCAGGTCCTCAGGTCCCAGCAACACCCCCATAGGGTCTCCAGTGCCCGTGCCCCCTGAAGTCTCTCCTCTGTGGCAGCGCAGGCAGCAGGGCTGGCTGCAGCTTCCCATGGGGACTGTGGCCTCGGCAGCACCCCACACCCTCCTGGCAGTGCCCCCACACCCTCCTGGCAGTGCCCCACACCCTCCTGGCAGTGCCCCACACCCTCCTGGCAGTGCCCCCACACCCTCCTGGCAGTGCCCCCACACCCTCCTGGCAGCCCCCCTGCCTGGCTCTGCCTTGCAAACCCCACCACAACCCCTGTGCCGCTGCCAGAAGAGGAGCTTCCCTCTGCACTGCAGCCCTCTCGTGTTTCCAACCCACCTGCAAGTCCCCAGGCTGCCCACGGCCCTGATGGAGCCGGGGGGCCAGCGGGGGGTGGCAGCCTGGTGGCCTGAAGCAGACATGCCCCTGCCAGCATCCAAACCAGCCAAAACACCTTGTTGTGGCCTCTTGAGCATGAGCTGAGATGCCCTGGAAAGCGCTGGCGCCTGGGTGTTGACCTCAGTGTCACACAGACAGGCAGAGGGACACGGGGGGGTTCCATGGCTCTCAGCAGTGTCCCCTCAGTCTGTCACCCCAGTCCCACTGGCCGGAGCTGGCTCTTCCTGTTGTCACCTCAGCAGACAGGACACATCCAAGGATCCTTGGGGCAGGCCCAGAGGATGCTCAGGCATGGCTGGGACCAGCAGGGACTGTGGGGATGGACGGGGACAGCCCCACGTCAGTGGCCGTGCCTGGAGCCACCCCCTAGGGCCACGGGAAGCTGGAGGTGATGGAGACAGCCCTGCCTGTGGGAGGGGGCAGGAGCTGGGAAGCAGAGCTGGACAGCAGCCAGCCCCTTGTCCCTCCCTCCTTCCCATGCAGGGCCAGGCCCCGCTGATGCCCCCACTGAGGTGCCACGCCTGGGTCCCAGCTGGGGCCCCTCCGAGCCCTGTCACCGCTGTCACCCTGAGCAAAGAGGGATGCAAGGCAGATCGATCTCCACATCCCAACTCCTCTGCAGGCAGCAGCAGGGGAACCAGGAGGAGACCCCCACCCCCCTGCCTTGGACCTCTGGAGGGATTTTAACAAAGGTCTCTTCTCTTGCAGGGGTTCCTGGTGCTATCCCGGGAGGAGGAGTCCCCGGAGGAGGCTTTTTCCCAGGTAAGGGGGCATCACCCTGTCTGCAAGGATGGGCAGGTGCCTGGGGGGTCCTTGAACGCCTTTGAGACACCATGGAAGGCTGAGGACCTGCCAGCCAGGATCAGGTGACATGAGGATGCCCTGTCTGGCTGATCAGCACGGACTCAACATCAGCCCCATGGTGTGGGGACATGACTGGGTGGCAGTGCCAGGTTTACCCTGCGGGGCCCATAGCCCAGGGCTGGCACCCACATCCTGCCCAGCCCTGGCCTCAGGAGGTGCTCAGAGATCATAGCCTGTCCCCAGAGCTTCAGCCAAAATCCCGAGGACATCCCAGGGGGGCTGGCCCATCCCCTGACACCCGTGTGACCCTCTCCACCTCCCGAGGGACCCCCGGGAGCCTGGATGGGTGCTGGGAGATCCCAGGGCAGCGCTCAGACTGTGCCCTTGCTTGCAGGTGCTGGAGTTGGGGGTTTGGGAGCAGGTGAGTGCTGGGACCCCCTGCCAGGCTGTGCTGGGCTCAGGAGAGGGGCAGATCTGCCTTGTTTGGGCAGGGGATCTGCCACCAGGCTGGCCCTGTCCCACATGTTCCCCTGCCTGAGGCTGGCCCTGTCCCACGTGTCCCCCTGCCCGGGGATGCTCGGAGGGAGGACGGCTCTGACCCCTCTCCCTCTGCTCACTCTCCCCTAGGACTCGGGGCTGCAGGAAAGCCTCCTAAACCAGGTAAGAGGCTTTTCCCCGGCTCTCACCACCTCCAGGCACGCCGCACATTTCCCAGCCACTGCCGCCCTCGCGCTGCTACCCCGTGGCCAAGGGGGACCCGCGCTGGCCAGGGCACAGCCAGCCCTGCCCTGCCACACTAATCCTGCCACAGCCTCCAGGAGCCTCCCTCCCACACCCCGCTTCGGCGCTGCCCTCTGCGGGTGCTTGCTGCCTGTAAAGCTGCGCCACAGCTGCGGGAGGAGATGCAAAGCCGGGAGCCAGAGCCCCAGTGGGAAGCTGGCAGCGCCTCCACCTGCCCGCCATCGGGGCCAAGCAGCTTTTGCAGGGGCTCCTGCAGCCCACGCTGGGCTTTGCCTGGCCTAGGGCTGCTGGGGAGGAGAGAGGGGAGATGCTGGCAGGAGGATGCACAGCTGGAGAAGGCACAGCTGGAGGGCACAGAGCCTGGGGCAGCAGGGACTGAGTGTGCAACATCTGGGGCCAAGGGAAATCATGGAATCATAGAATGGCTTGAGCTGGAAGGGACCTTAAAGGTCATCCAGTTCCACCCAGTGCCATGGCAGGGACAACTTCCACTGTCCTGGGGTGCCCCAAGCCCTGTCCAACCTGGCCTTGGACACCGCCAGGGATCCAGGGGCAGCCACAGCTTCCCTTGGCACCCTGTGCCCAGGTCTCACCACCTCCAGAGCAGAGAATTTCCTCCTGCTTTGAGCCTAAACCTCTCCTCTTTTGGTTCAAACCATTCCCCCTTGTCCTGGCACTCTCTGCCCGGTGCCTGTTGATCCCCATGGAGAGATGTGCTTCAGGCAGACCCTGGGGTCCGCTCCGTGCCCACCCTAGGGGTGGTTCTCCCCGCTGTGCCCAGGGCAGGGGCACCCCGCACCCCCGGCCCCCCGAGCCGGCCCGGCTGCGCAGTGGGAGCCGCAGCCCGAGGCGGGGGCCAGCAGCCTCCGTTTGCTCAGATTTCAGCTCGTGGAAAGAAAAACAAGGCCCTTTCTTTCGGCGTAATTAAAACCAAACGCGGGGCGGCCGCGAAGGCCCAGCCGGAGCGGTGTCCGCGCCCGGAGCCAGCGGCACTGGAATTTGCGCCTGGAGGGAGCGAGGGCTGATGAGCCCCAGATGTTGGAAGGCAGCGCTGGCCGGAGACCCAGGGACTCATTCCTCAGCCATAAACATTTTGGTTCCGTCCCGCTGCGGCCCGGCAGGGTGGGGGGTGGGTGAGGCAGAAGGGACGGGATGGAGGACCCGAGTGCTGGCAAGGACATTTGTCACCCGTCCCTGTGCCAGTCCCTGCGCTGTTTGCCCATCGTCACGGTGCCACAGGGACTCCTCTGTCCCTCTGGGCCTGGCCACCCCCCACCTCACCCCGCTTCTCTTTCAGGGGTCGGAGGACTTGGGGGATTGGGCCCCCTTGGCCTGCAGCCAGGTGAGCACCGACCGCTGTCCACCCCTGCTCCGGGCCATGCCCGGGGCGATGTCCCCAGAGAGCCACCCGCCTTGGGGACAGCACACCCCTTGCCCCCATCTCCAGAGCTCTCCAGAGCGCGCTGGGTGGGTCCCATGTGGGCTGTGTGCCCTTCCCAGACCTGAGGGACTGCAGCCACCCAAAGGGCAGCCCTGAGGTCCCCCAGCACGATGACATCAACCACAGTGGGGTGACCCTGCAGGAGAGGAGGCACCTGGGGTCCCTGCAGGGCCAGCAGCAGAGGGACAGTGCCTGCAGGGGGTCAGCCAGGGGCTTCAGGGGTGTCAGCACCCGCTGCAGGGGCGTCAGGTGCTCTGTGTGCCAGCCGGGATGGGGATGGGAGCACCAGTTTGGGGAACGCAGGACAGGGCGGCGCCTGCTAATGCCACCTCGCCCAGCCTAACGCCAGCCCCGGCAGTGCCACGCAGCCGCCTGTGCCCACCGCGAGGGCAGGACACCCTCTTGGCAGCTGTTCTGAGGGGTGCTGATGCTGGTTGTTCTCCCCACAGGTGCTGCGGGTCTGTTCCCCGGAGCTGCCTTTCCCGGGGGGGTGTTCCCGGGAGCCGCCTCGGCCGCGGCGCTCAAGGCTGCTGCAAAAGCTGGTGAGTGCTGGGGGCGGGGGGGGATCTGGGCAAAGCCACTCCCGGTGTCCCCTGGGAGTCTGGGCCAGGACAGATTCCTCCTGGAGCCGGGGCTGCAGGCAGGAGCGGATGCTCTCTCGGAGGGACCCAGGCGAGGGGGAGCTGGCCAAAGCTGAGCCCCCAGGATTAGAGAGCGCAGAGCTGACTGGTCCCTGTGCCCAATATGGGGGGGACACACACCCCGGGGCTGCCTCAGGGTGTCCCCTTCACCTCCCAAGGGCCGTGCTGAGCTCATTATCCCTTCTCCGGCACCGTGCCGGCCAGCCGCAGCCCAGCGGTGGCACCTCCCCTTGGTACACCGCTCTTCCCAATGCCCCCAGGTGCTGGCATTGGAGGCGTGGGTGGAATTGGTGGTCCTGGTGGCCTCGGGGTCTCCACAGGTAGGAAATACCCCTCGATCCCAGCAGAGCCAAGCCTGGGACAGAGCTGTCCCCGGGGTGGGCAGGAGCCGGGCGGGGGCTCAGGGGTCTCTGCTGCCCGCAGGTGCCGTGGTACCGGGCGCGGTGCAGCCCGGCCTTGGCGCGGCAGGGAAGCCCCCTAAAATACCAGGTAGGTGACGGCCCCGGAGTCGGGGCCGGGGCGGGGAGCGACTCCATCCGGCCCCTCATCCCTGAATCTCTTCTGCCTGCAGGTGCTGGGATTCCTGGAGCTTTTCCGGGCGGCGTGCTCCCCGGCGCAGGTGAGCTGGGGGTCCCCACCCCACCGTCAGCACCCCATCCTCCAAGGGATCCCCGCCCATGCCAGCACGCCCCGTGGGGGGAGCACCCTGCCCTGCCGCCCTCCCGCTGCTCCCTGCAGCTTCCAAACCCCTTGGCTGAGGTCACAGTGACATTTCCACCGTGCCAAAGGCATGAGGGGACCTGACACCTCCGTCCCGTGCCGAGCTTGGCGGGAGCAGGCAGCACCAGCGCTAGGAGAGGAGCTGGCACAGCCGCCAGGGCTGGCGGCGTGGGAAGGAGAGGGAGGAGGTGGCGGGAGAGAGGAATTCCTCAGTGCAAAGTAATTTGGGGGAGGAAAACTTGTGAAAACAAGATGTTTCGACACTGTCCGGAGTGTGTTGCTGGTCAGGAATGTCTTTTCCATGTCTGAAAACGCTCGAGTTATAATGAAAGACATTCATAAAAAGGGGGAAAAAGAACCCCAAACCAAAAGGAAACTCAAAACCCAAAAATCCGACCCAAACGACCGCAAGGCCAAAACACTGTCTGCTGCCCCTGGAGGGCTGGAGAGCCCTGTCTGGCCCCAGGCCACTGAGCATCACCAGGGCACTGAGCACTCCCCAGGTCTGGCTGGAGCTTTGCTGTCGCCAGTGGAACCCCTCCTGAGCGCCTTGTTCCTGCAGGCTCCGAGTCTGTTCCATAGGCAGCTCCAGGCCTGGGGCAAACCTCTCCTGGCAGCTGGAGGTGTAGGCAGCTGGCACAGGGCTGTCCCAGCAAGCCCCCGAGGGTGAGGGTGCCCTGGGTGACAAGAGATGGGTGACAGGGATTTGGAAACTGGGTGTGGGAGTTTTGGGTACCAGTAACATCCCGAGGCCCCAGCTCACCCCTCTGGTCTCTGCTCCAGGTGTTCGCTTCCCTGGCGTGGGGGTGCTGCCTGGAGTCCCCACTGGAGCTGGAGTCAAGCCTAAAGCCCCAGGTAGGTCCCCTCAATCCCTTTGGAATGCTGGGGTGGGTTCAGGGCTGGCTCCAGCTCGGCCCCTCAGCCCATCCTTTGGGATCACAGCCCTACAGGGCACTTGGCAGTGAAGTCCACCTACGGCTGAATCCACTTAGGTTAATTTGGGCCTCTGGCAGCAGCTCAGGGCTCACACAGGTGTCTTTGTGTTTCCTTTTAGGAGCTGGAGCCTTTGGAGGAATCCCTGGTGAGTGTCCCATCTCTCTTGCCTGTCCTTCTCTTCCTTCCCAAGCCTGTTCCTCACAGCCATGGTCTCCCCACATCAGAAGATGCCTCAGGGCTTCTCAAGCCACCCACTCTCCTCTGCCGGGGTGCTCTGGGGCACTCCCCTCCCTCCAGGACCGGTGGCAGCCGTGGCGCGGGCTCCAGGTGAGAGTCTGCTGTTGGTTTGCAGGACTGGGAGGTTTTGGAGGTCAGCAGCCCGGTGTCCCTCTGGGGTATCCCATCAAAGCTCCTAAGCTCCCAGGTAAGCTCCACAGCCAGCAGAGTGGCTTTACTGTGGGTGAAGGATCCCCAGCAGTGGCAGAAGGACCCGCCGTTCCCCGGGGCTGAGGCACGGTGCTCACAGGTCCCCTGGACCTGGCAGTGCCTGTGCTGGCCCTGGCACAGCAGGACAGAGCCGGGGGCTCTGCTGTGCCCTGCCTGTGGCAGCCCCTGGGCAGCTGCTGGGGTGATGCCCCCAGCTCATGTGGACGATGCTGTGCCTCTCTCCAGCTGTTGTGAGGTAGGAAGGACCATGTTCTGGGGACATGCTCTGGGCTAGGCCACCCTGGGATGTCCTTGCCAGCTCCTGCTGGCACAAGGCACAGCCCTTGCAGGGACAGTCTGGTTTCTGTGGCTCCTGGGGTTGGGCTGGGCATTTACCTGGGCCAGGTGTCCTGGCTCAAGGAGCTGTAGCTGAGGCCATCTGGAGGCTCCAGGCAGGTCTTCCTCCCCGCTGTCCACCTGGATGGGGCTCAGCCCCAGCCCGGGTCAGCCTGGGGGAGCTCACCCCTTTCCTAGCCTGGGCTGCTCTGGACACCTTCCTCTCCCAGCTGTGGTGCCAGGTCTGCCTGTCCCTGGGCAGCCATGCCCACGGAGGGACAGTGGCGGGTTCTGTGCCTTCCAGGGGCCATGCTGCCACCTGACTGCTCCCCAGTGCATCCCGTGGAAGAGGGCAGCCACACCTGGGCAGGGCCCCCGTCCCTGGGGAGCTGGGGAGTGCGTTGGAGATCTGCAAGCATTGCACTCAAACAAGTTGCTGGAGGCAAGAGAGCCTCGGTGAGAGGAGCCCACCCCAGGCAGCACATCTGAGCCCAGCACGCTCCAGCCCTGCTCCAGCCCCAGCAGCTCTGCTGGCTTCCCCCCAGCAGGGCCTGTGGCCACAAGCAGTGGCAGGGATCCCAGGCCCGCTCTGGTTTCCTGCAGTGGAGCAGAGTTAGGATCCTTAAGGAGACTCGGCCCTGCCACCAGCAGATCCCATCTGGGTCCCCAGGACAGGGACCAGGATAGTGGGGGTGTCTCCAGACTTTCCTGGGGTGCTGGGGGATGCCAGTTTGTCACCTCTGAGGGCTCAGGGCTGGCAGGGCAAGGACAGACTGTACTGCTGGCTGTGGAGGCTGTTGTCTTGGTGCTGCAGGTGGATCCAGGGCTGCCACATGTGGGGTATCCCCTGCACTGTCCCTGCTGCAGTAGGTCTGGTTGAGAGGGGATTAGGGGACAGTGGGACAAATAATTTTCAGTGGAAAATCATCTCTTTAGATGACTTGTTCCTGTGCTGTCCCCACTCAGGAGGTAGCCCTGGGGTCACTCACCTTGCTGGGTGGGTTCAGAGGTTCAGTCTGGGCCCATTGATGCTGTAGGGATGGGGATTACTCCCCAGTGTCCATCTGTGCTTGGGTGACACCAGTCTGTGCGCAGCCCTTCCAGTGTGTGCACCGACCTGAGCCGCCCTGGCAGTGCTGGTGACGTTCCCATGGGCACAGTCCCAGGGCAGGGGCTGCCTTCCCATCCAGCTGGGGATGGTGGGGAGCTGCACTTGGACCCGGCAAAACCCTTGGAGACCCAAGGCTTGGACTTCTGGTCCTTGGAGTCACCTCCATGTGTGTCAGCCCTTTCCTAGCTTTAGGGTGAGCAAGGTGCTGCTGATAAGGTGCCCCTGGATGGGCAAGGGTGGCCTTCAAGGTGGGAGACACCTGGCACAGCTGACTGTTAGCCTCTGCCTGCCAGCACTGTGCTGGTGTGGGACCCATGGGATAGCTCAGCAGGATGGAAGGAAATCTGGTCCCCACATGCTGGCTCCTGGGTGGGGATGCTGTCCAGTGCTCGAGGAGATGCTGTGCCATGAGTAATTGCATCCTGGCTGCAGGCAGCCACATCCCTGCCCATGGCCCCCTTGCTGGAGGCACCCCCCACCCTGCGTGCAGCTCGAGGTGTCCCCCCCAGGAATGTGGCAGCCCGTGGCCTCGGGCTGCTGCCAGCAGTGATGGGAGCTGGGAGCTGCTGGCTGCCAAGGCCACGGTCCCCGCTGAGTCAGGGGCATCCCCGCGCCAGTCCGAGCGCTGGGATCCAGCTCTTTCGCAAGGAGACACTTCCCTGGCCGTGACGTTCCAGCTCATAATCCCTCCCCATCCATGTGCACCGACCTCCTAACGAGGTCACGTTTCAGCCGAGGCTCCCAAGCCCTGATTCCAATTAAAACCTTTCCTTTGGAGCTGGCCGGGGTGTAGCCAGCTGGGTACAGCTCTTGCTGCGAGGCTCCCGCGGGACCCCTCCCATGGGAGGCTCCTGCAGAACCAGCTTCAGGCACCACAGCCCTCGGCCAGGGCTCAGAGGGGGCGGCTCTTTCAGTCACTGCTTCCAAGGTGAGGGAGAACAGCATCTCCTGGGTCTGCTCCACCACGGGGGTTTGTATCCCAGAGGATTCATTGTCACAGTGGACGGAGCCCCCGGGCTGGTGCTGCACAGCCCTGGCAGAGCGGGGCCACGCCGTGGGGCAGAGGGGACAGGGCCAGCAGCAGGCAGGTGCTAACCTCCTCTATCTCTCCCTCTCTCTCTCCCTCTCCTCTCCTCTCGTCCCCAGGTGGCTATGGACTGCCCTACACCAATGGTAAGCTGCCCCGTGGTGAGTGCTTGTGTTCTCACTCCTTGTGGCTCCACTGGCTGCCACCGTCACCTCGTGGCTACCGACCCTGGGGGTGGCGTGAGGGATATCCCGTTCCCAGGGTGAGGTGGTTCCTTGGGGACCTTGCGCCTTGCCCACGGTGGCTGTGGACCAGCCTGGGAACTCAACTCTCCTGGCGTCCCTGGGAGCTGTTAATCTGTCCTGAGCCACTCCAGCTCTAGATAGGGATGTTTGAACTGGGATCTCAAGCGGGGAGGAGCTAGCTTTGGCATCCTCCCGCATCCTCTGGCGCCAGAGGGAAGAGAGCCATCAGGAGCTGCTCCGTCTGTCTCGTTGTCCTTCCCCTGGCTGGTGCCTGACCTGGCTGTGTTGTGTTTGCAGGCCTCAGGGCTGCCGGGATAGGAGCCGGCCTCCTGGCAGGAAAGGCAGGATACCCCACTGGGACAGGTACGCTCCGACCCTGCAGCCCCAGGGTGGGGACTGGCACGGGCATGGCAGAGACCGTGCACCCTGTCACCTCGCTGGCCCCTGGCTGGGTGTTGGGCACTGCCGGGCTGTCCGGGGACTGCAGGGACAGCCCGAAGGGGAGCAGCAGCTCCCACAGGAGAAGGGGACAGATGTTGGCAGGAGTGCCCGGTCCCCAGGGTCCCCGTGGGGTGGGGGAGCTGAGGTGGGAATGGTCTCAGGACCTCTGTGGCTCGGTGCCCGTGTCCCTCCGCAGGGGTCGGAGCACAGGCGGCAGCAGCTAAGGCAGCAGCGAAACTTGGTGCGTCGCCCTCTGTGGCACAAATACCACCCATCTCCCCAGGAGGGAGCCGCTCTCTCCCCTTCCCTCCCTCCCAGCCCCGGGGGGTTGTGTCCCCGTGTCCCCCTGTCCCCGCATCACCGGCTGACCGCGCTGTCCCCTGCGGCAGGAGCCGGTGTCTTGCCCGGGGTTGGAGGCATCCCGGGGGTCGCACCCGGTGTCGGCGTCGGCGGTGTCCCAGGAGTTGGAGGTGAGGCGCTGAGAGGGCTCTGCCCTGGGGCTCGCAGAGGGTCTCCTCCCGTTATCCTACATCCTGACTCTCTCCCGCTCTCCCCGCAGTTGGAGGACCGGCAGCAGCGGCAAAGGCAGCGGCAAAGGCAGGAGCTTTTGGTGAGTTTCTGCTGCCTTGGACGGATCTCGGGACAGGGAAGAGCCAGGGGCTGTGTGACTCCACAGCTGCCCCAGCAGCCCCTATCCCATCCTCTGGGGTGCTCTACCTGCCCCCTGCTCCAGTGGCTTTGGCTGGTGGGCACCTCGGGACGCAGCAACCTGGCATGGGGCAGCGCATGCCCATCACATGCGGTCTCTCCATGAGGTGTGGGTTTGCTGTGCTAGGTGCCAGCGGGGTGGCCGGTGACGTGGTGTCTGTGCTGAGCTGTCCTTCCCTAGTGAGGGATGCTTCTGGTGATGGCAGATCTCTGCTGCTCCCCTCCTTGGATGTTCCATGGGAGAAATGAGAGGAGCAAATCACATATTCAGGGAAAATGTGCCAGCGCTGTGGCAGCTGGGATGCATAGCCACAGCCCTGGGGGACCTTGGGAGTTGCCAACATCCTGGGTGGCCAGGACACTGATGGGTGTTGGGAGACGGGAATCAAATTCCCAGGTGCATCCCAGGTTCCCTGAGGAGCTGCTTTAGGATGAGTGAGGTGGCCAGGACACTCCTGAGACCATGTGACAGACTGTGTCCCCACCAGTGGGAAAGTGTGTGTTTGTATGGGGTCTGATTACTCTGCTTCCATCCAGGTGCAGGGGCAGTGCCCGGAGTCGGAGGTGTCCCTGGCTTGTTACCCGGTGTCGGAGCTGTCCCCGGGGCAGTGCCTGGTGTTGGAGGTGTCCCTGGGGTGGCAGGTGACTGTTCCAGGAGCCCTGTCCCCACGGCCAGGCTCTGTGGGGCCGTGGTGGCTGAGGGTCCCTGTTTCCCTTGTCCCCAGGAGTGCCGTCGGCAGCAGCAGCAGCAAAGGCAGCTAAGTTCGGTACGTGCTGCGCGGGACCCCAGCCCCTGGCCCCTGCCCACCCTGACACGTGGGGGGTGCCTGGGCACGGGGTGTCCCCTGGGATCACTGCTGAGGGGGAGGGGGGAATGCTCAGCCCAGCTCTTGGCTGCTCTTCCTGGGCCTGGCTCCATCTCTCAGGCAGGAGCTTCTCCCTCTCCAGGGTTTCTCCAAGCTGCCTTTTGGAAGTGAACAATGAGCCCCAGCTGATAGCATTAGATTTAACCAAATTCTTGCATTATGTACCAAATTCATTTTCCAGCATCTGATCTGTTGCAGAATCTGGTGCCCAAAGCCTCAGTGTTGCTGCCATTAGGGCAGAGATTCCTACCAGAGGGGCCCCTGCCCAGGATCACTGTCCTCCAACAACTTGCTGGGGGTCAGAAACACATCCGACTGGGTCTAGCAATCCCTGCCCTGCCCTGCCTTTCTGGGCTCTCTCCTGGATGAGGCCGTGGAAGCCCTACTCTCCAGGGCACGATGATGAGACAGAGCCATGGCAGGTGCCACTCTGAGCTCCTGCTGCAGCCAGCTCTGACTTGTCCCCTCTTGTTCCCGGCAGGTGCTGGTGTTCCTGGTGTGGGTGTGGGCGGCGTCCCCGGCCTCGTGCCCGGAGTCGGAGCTGTCCCCGGGGCGGTGCCCGGTGTCGGAGCTGTCCCTGGCTTGGTACCTGGCGTTGGAGCTGTCCCTGGGGTGGCAGGTGACTGTTCCAGGAGCCCTGTCCCCACGGCCAGGCTCTGTGGGGCCGTGGTGGCTGAGGGTCCCTGTTTCCCTTGTCCCCAGGAGTGCCGTCGGCAGCAGCAGCAGCAAAGGCAGCTAAGTTCGGTACGTGCTGCGCGGGACCCCAGCCCCTGGCCCCTGCCCACCCTGACACGCGGGGGGTGCCTGGGCACGGGGTGTCCCCTGGGATCACTGCTGAGGGGGAATGGGGAATGCTCAGCCCAGCTCTTGGCTGCTCCTCCTGGGCCTGGCTCCATCTCTAAGGCAGGACCTCATCCCTCTCCAGGGTTTCTCCAGGCTGCCTTTTGGAGGTGAACAATGAGCCCCAATTCATGGCCTTGGACTCATCTGAATTCCTGGATTTTGTGCAAAATCTGTTTTCCAGCAGCAGACCTGACACAAAATCTGGTGCTGAAGCCTCATTGTTGCTGCCATTAGGGCAAGGATTCTTGGCAGAGGGGTCCCCAATGCTTGGGGTCATTGCCCTCCAAACTGTGCTGGAATTAGTGGCATGGTGGGATCCATCAGTTACAACCACCCCCAAGGACCTGAGTGGAGACAAAGGATATGGTCAGACAGCGGAGTAGTCTGGAGCGTAGGCCAAGAGAGGAGGCAGACCTGTCCCTGACATTCCATGCAGGACTGGCTTCCACATGGTGCTCTAAAAGGCAGAGCCAGCAGTTGGTACCTGGCCAAGTCCCAGCCCCTTCTTCTCTGTGGCCTGTCTGGCTGCAAGGCTTCATGTCCCTGCGAGAAGGAGCACCTTGGGCCCCTGTGAGGATGAGGATCATTGTGGTCCCTGTGCTGGTGACTTCCTGGCAATCGCTGGCAGAGTCATGGGGCCAATCCCTGCCCTGCCCTGCTGGGCTCTCTCCTGGATGAGGCCGTGGATGCTCCGCTCTCCAGGGCACGATGATGAGACAGAGCCATGGCAGGTGCCACTCTGAGCTCCTGCTGCAGCCAGCTCTGACTTGTCCCCTCTTGTTCCCGGCAGGTGCTGGTGTTCCTGGTGTGGGTGTAGGCGGCGTCCCCGGCCTCGTGCCTGGAGTCGGAGCTGTCCCCGGGGCGGTGCCCGGTGTCGGAGCTGTCCCTGGCTTGGTACCTGGCGTTGGAGCTGTCCCTGGGGTGGCAGGTGACTGTTCCAGGAGCCCTGTCCCCACGGCCAGGCTCTGTGGGGCCGTGGTGGCTGAGGGTCCCTGTTTCCCTTGTCCCCAGGAGTGCCGTCGGCAGCAGCAGCAGCAAAGGCAGCTAAGTTCGGTACGTGCTGCGCGGGACCCCAGCCCCTGGCCCCTGCCCACCCTGACACGCGGGGGGTGCCTGGGCACGGGGTGTCCCCTGGGATCACTGCTGAGGGGGAATGGGGAATGCTCAGCCCAGCTCTTGGCTGCTCTTCCTGGGCCTGGCTCCAACCCTGGGGCAGGACCTTCTCCCTCTGCAGAGTTTCTCCAGGCTGCCTTGTGGAACTGAACGCTGACCCAGTTAATGGCTTTGGTTTTAACTGAATTTTTGCATTTTGTACCAAATTCATTTTCCAGCATCTGATCTGTTGCAGTATCTGGTGCCCAAGGGATCGATGTTGCTGCCATTAGGGCTGAGATTCCTGGAAGAGGGGCCCCTGCCCAGGGTCACTGCTCTCCTAAATGTGTTGGGATTGTTGGGATGATGGGATCCATCAGGTATCACTACCTCCAAGGAGCTCCAGGGGGCCAAGTGCCATGGCCAAGCAGTAGGGTACTCTGGAGCTTAGGCACAGGGAGGAGGCAGAATTCGCCACGAGGTTTCATGCATCAATGGGGATCCGTGTTCTTCTCCAAAAGACAGAGCCAACACTTACCTTGCCAAGTCTCAGGGCCTTCTCCTTCATTGTTATTGTGAAACTCTGGGAATCTCCACGAAGATTGTTAGGAATCTCCAGGAGGAGCTATGGCCAATGGCAGTTCTCCTTAGAGGTTAAACCACTAATGCCAATCTCTTCTATAGTGTGTATAAAAAATCCCTCCAGAAGCCCAGGGAAGGATGGGAATCAGGAAGGAAGTCAGCAATGGGTGCTTTGTGCTGTGGTGCCCCTGATGAGCAGTGTCCCGTGAGGACAAAGCCCTCTGACACTCAGACATTGCAGAAGGGACCTGATGCTTGTCCGTGTGGCACTACCATGTGCCAGCTGGTCCAGGCTGTCAGTGCCCTGGGCAGCTCCCAGGTCTGACCAGTGCCTGGGCTCCCAGCCCTCCCAGCCCCTTCTCCTCTGTGGCCTGTCTGGCTGCAAGGCTTGATGTCCCTGCGAGAAGGAGCACCTTGGGCCCCTGTGAGGATGAGGGTCATTGTGGTCCCTGTGCTGGTGACTTCCTGGCAATCGCTGGCAGAGTCATGGGGCCAATCCCTGCCCTGCCCTGCTGGGCTCTCTCCTGGATGAGGCCATGGATGCTCCGCTCTCCAGGGCACGATGATGAGACAGAGCCATGGCAGGTGCCACTCTGAGCTCCTGCTGCAGCCAGCTCTGACTTGTCCCCTCTTGTTCCCGGCAGGTGCTGGTGTTCCTGGTGTGGGTGTAGGCGGCGTCCCCGGCCTCGTGCCCGGAGTCGGAGCTGTCCCCGGGGCGGTGCCCGGTGTTGGAGCTGTCCCTGGCTTGGTACCTGGCGTTGGAGCTGTCCCTGGGGTGGCAGGTGACTGTTCCAGGAGCCCTGTCCCCACGGCCAGGCTCTGTGGGGCCGTGGTGGCTGAGGGTCCCTGTTTCCCTTGTCCCCAGGAGTGCCGTCGGCAGCAGCAGCAGCAAAGGCAGCTAAGTTCGGTACGTGCTGCGCGGGACCCCAGCCCCTGGCCCCTGCCCACCCTGACACGCGGGGGGTGCCTGGGCACGGGGTGTCCCCTGGGATCACTGCTGAGGGGGAATGGGGAATGCTCAGCCCAGCTCTTGGCTACTGTAGTGGTTTCGCGTTCATTAAATTCTGGTCTTAGTAGCCACTCTTTTTCTGTGGGAAAGAGCCTAGGAGAAAAACAAAGGAGGCTCAACCTTAAAAATGAATAAATAGTTTTATTAACACACATTAAAAGAATAGAAAAAGAAAGTTGGGGAAAAAGCTAAAACAAAACAGAATGAAACTCCAGAAACACTCTTCCCTCCTATTACAAACTGTTCCTTTCCTACAAAACAACATAAAGAGACAAAACTTGTAATTTTCAGTCAGTTTCACCATCTGACAGTAGTCCTTCATCAATTCTTTAGGAGAAGAGTCTCTCTTAGAGTCATGGATCCCACTGACAACTTAGAACAGTTCTCTTGTGGGTTTTAAACTGTCACAAAAACAACCGCCCAGGGAAACCTGCCTTTGTGACCCCTCCCAGGAGCAGGTTCCCGGGCTGCTTATGGGTCATGGGTCTTAGACTTTTGCATTCTGGGGTGTCACCTTTTAAAGACTAATAACTCCAAAAGCAAAGGATTCCTCATTTCAAGGTACAGAGATATCTTCTCACTTCTTCACTGGTGCAGGGGGCTTCTCATCTCTATCCCTGTTCAAGCATTTCATGGGATTAATATCACTTAGTCCATCACAAACACCTCTGCTCAAATCCACACTCAGATCGAAACAATCATCTCCCCAAATGCTTTCTTTCCCATGATTTAAAGGAATGATCTAAATATAGAGTTAATTTCCATGGCTCAAATAAGAATGGAACAACCAACTCCTCAGCCCTCTGTCCCAATAGTCTTTTCACTCTTTCTCTACTGACTTCATCCTGTTTCTTCTTCATGTTTACTCTGTCTTTTCTTATTCTCTGAGAGAAAGGCCAGGCTCTGGAAGCTTCACGTTGCCAGGAAAGGGTTAAATCTGCTCGGAGTCTTTGTCTCTCCCTCTGTAGCTCAGGGTGTTAGATGTTCAAGGCTGTGCTAGTGAGGGAGGAAGAACTCACACAGAAACCTCAGAGATCAGAGCACTTGGGCAGTCCGGAATCACAAAAATACCCAGGCAGGGTCATAAATGCCTTCTCAGCCCATCACTCAGTGTAAATCGGGGCGGCCTCAGCCTAAATGGGGCCCACAGCTCTTATCAGGGGCCCAGCAGAGATCTCTCCCTGCTCCAGGGAAGTTTAGAGAAAGTAGCTGTTGTAAAGCAGCGACCTCTCCTTCCGCACCCGGGAGCCGATGGAATCCGGCCAGGCCTCAGGCCAGCTCCCCCCCAAAAAGGGGGAGCAGCAGGCCCAGCTGGATGTTACCTGCCTCTCTCTGGCCAAGGAAAGAAGGAAAAGGCCCACCTACAGGAAATCAAGGGGTTTTATATGGTACTTCCCAAAGTCGTAGCCAACAATTTTCAGTGGTCAGAACAGGTGCCAATATTCCAACTAACCCTCTGATAGGTCCCTGTCTTTTCTAAAGCAATTCCTGGGTCCTGACCTGGAAAATCATTCTACATTCTTCTATGACTAAAAAACTAAACTGTACTAACCTATGACAGCTGCTCTTCCTGGGCCTGGCTCCATCTCTAAGGCAGGACCTCATCCCTCTCCAGGGTTTCTCCCCGCTGCCTTTTGGAGGTGAACAATGAGCCCCAATTCATGGCCTTGGACTCATCTGAATTCCTGGATTTTGTGCAAAATCTGTTTTCCAGCAGCAGACCTGACACAAAATCTGGTGCTGAAGCCTCATTGTTGCTGCCATTAGGGCAAGGATTCTTGGCAGAGGGGTCCCCAATGCTTGGGGTCATTGCCCTCCAAACTGTGCTGGAATTAGTGGCATGGTGGGATCCATCAGTTACAACCACCCCCAAGGACCTGAGTGGAGACAAAGGATATGGTCAGACAGCGGAGTAGTCTGGAGCGTAGGCCAAGAGAGGAGGCAGACCTGTCCCTGACATTCCATGCAGGACTGGCTTCCACATGGTGCTCTAAAAGGCAGAGCCAGCAGTTGGTACCTGGTCAAGTCCCAGCCCCTTCTCCTCTGTGGCCTGTCTGGCTGCAAGGCTTGATGTCCCTGCGAGAAGGAGCACCTTGGGCCCCTGTGAGGATGAGGGTCATTGTGGTCCCTGTGCTGGTGACTTCCTGGCAATCGCTGGCAGAGTCATGGGGCCAATCCCTGCCCTGCCCTGCTGGGCTCTCTCCTGGATGAGGCCATTGATGCTCCTCTCTCCAGGGCACGATGATGAGACAGAGCCATGGCAGGTGCCACTCTGAGCTCCTGCTGCAGCCAGCTCTGACTTGTCCCCTCTTGTTCCCGGCAGGTGCTGGTGTTCCTGGTGTGGGTGTGGGCGGCGTCCCCGGCCTCGTGCCCGGAGTCGGAGCTGTCCCCGGGGCGGTGCCCGGTGTCGGAGCTGTCCCTGGCTTGGTACCTGGCGTTGGAGCTGTCCCTGGGGTGGCAGGTGACTGTTCCAGGAGCCCTGTCCCCACGGCCAGGCTCTGTGGGGCCGTGGTGGCTGAGGGTCCCTGTTTCCCTTGTCCCCAGGAGTGCCGTCGGCAGCAGCAGCAGCAAAGGCAGCTAAGTTCGGTACGTGCTGCGCGGGACCCCAGCCCCTGGCCCCTGCCCACCCTGACACGCGGGGGGTGCCTGGGCACGGGGTGTCCCCTGGGATCACTGCTGAGGGGGAATGGGGAATGCTCAGCCCAGCTCTTGGCTACTGTAGTGGTTTCACGTTCATTAAATTCTGGTCTTAGTAGCCACTCTTTTTCTGTGGGAAAGAGCCTAGGAGAAAAACAAAGGAGGCTCAACCTTAAAAATGAATAAATAGTTTTATTAACACACATTAAAAGAATAGAAAAAGAAAGTTGGGGAAAAAGCTAAAACAAAACAGAATGAAACTCCAGAAACACTCTTCCCTCCTATTACAAACTGTTTCTTTCCTACAAAACAACATAAAGAGACAAAACTTGTAATTTTTAGTCAGTTTCACCATCTGACAGTAGTCCTTCATCAATTCTTTAGGAGAAGAGTCTCTCTTAGAGTCATGGATCCCACTGACAACTTAGAACAGTTCTCTTGTGGGTTTTAAACTGTCACAAAAACAACCGCCCAGGGAAACCTGCCTTTGTGACCCCTCCCAGGAGCAGGTTCCCGGGCTGCTTATGGGTCATGGGTCTTAGACTTTTGCATTCTGGGGTGTCACCTTTTAAAGATTAATAACTCCAAGAGCAAAGGATTCTTAATCGCAAGGTACAGAGATATCTTCTCACTTCTTCACTGGTGCAGGGGGCTTCTCATCTCTATCCCTGTTCAAGCATTTCATGGGATTAATATCACTTAGTCCATCACAAACACCTCTGCTCAAATCCACACTCAGATCGAAACAATCATCTCCCCAAATGCTTTCTTTCCCATGATTTAAAGGAATGATCTAAATATAGAGTTCATTTCCATGGCTCAAATAAGAATGGAACAACCAACTCCTCAGCCCTCTGTCCCAATGGTCTTTTCACTCTTGCTCTACTGACTTCATGCTGTTTCTTCTTCATGTTTACTCTGTCCCTTTCTTACTCTCTCAGAGAAAGGCCAAGCTCTGGAAGCTTCATGTTGCCAGGAAAGGGTTAAATCTGCCCAGAGTCTTTGTCTCTCCCTCTGTAGCTTATGGTGTTAGATGTTCCAGGCCATGCTGGTGAGGGAGGAAGATCTCACACAGAAACATCAGAGATCAGAGCACCCGGGCAGTCCGGAATCACAAAAATACCCAGGCAGGGTCATAAATGCCTTCTCAGCCCATCACTCAGTGTAAATCGGGGCGGCCTCAGCCTAAATGGTGCCCATAGCTCTTATCAGGGGCCCAGCAGAGATCTCTCCCTGCTCCAGGGAAGTTTAGAGAAAGTAGTTGTTGTAAAGCAGCGACCTCTCCTTCCGCACCCGGGAGCCAATGGAATTCGGCCAGGCCTCAGGCCAGCTCCCCCCCAAAAAAGGGGGAGCAGCAGGCCCAGCTGGATGTTACCTGCCTCTCTCTGGCCAAAGGAAAGAAGGAAAAGGCCCACCTACAGGAACTCAAGGGGTTTTATATGGTACTTCCCAAAGTCGTAGCCAACAATTTTCAGTGGTCAGAACAGGTGCCAATATTCCAACTAACCCTCTGATAGGTCCCTGTCTTTTCTAAAGCAATTCCTGGGTCCTGACCTGGAAAATCATTCTACATTCTTCTATGACTAAAAAACTAAACTGTACTAACCTATGACAGCTGCTCTTCCTGGGCCTGGCTCCATCTCTAAGGCAGGACCTCATCCCTCTCCAGGGTTTCTCCCGGCTGCCTTTTGGAGGTGAACAATGAGCCCCAATTCATGGCCTTGGACTCATCTGAATTCCTGGATTTTGTGCAAAATCTGTTTTCCAGCAGCAGACCTGACACAAAATCCGGTGCTGAAGCCTCATTGTTGCTGCCATTAGGGCAGGGATTCCTTAGAGGAATCCCTCCCTATGGTCACGGTCCTCCAAAATGTGATGGCATGTTGGGATCCGTCAAGTGCATCCAACTGGGTCCAGCGAGACCCAGGTATCCAGGAGGCATAACTACCCCAACCTGGAGCTTGTGTGCATGGAAGAGGCAGAACTGGCTTCCACATGCTGCTCCAAAAGGCAGAGTCAGCAGTTGGTACTTGGCCAGGTCCCAGGACATACTCCTCCATCTTCACGGCAGAGCCCAGGGAATCCCCAGGAGGAGCCATGGTCAATGGCAACTCTCCTTTGAGGGTTAAACCACTATTGCCCTTCCTGTTTTCCACTTCTCTTCTACACCCTGTGGAAAAAAAATCCCTCCAGAAGCCCAGGGAAGGATGGGAATCAGGAAGGAAGTCAGCAATGGGTGCTTTGTGCTGTGGTGCCCCTGATGAGCAGTGTCCCGTGAGGACAAAGCCCTCTGACACTCAGACATTGCAGAAGGGACCTGATGCTTGTCCGTGTGGCACTACCGTGTGCTAGCTGGTCCAGGCTGTCAGTGCCCTGGGCAGCTCCCAGGTCTGACCAGTGCCTGGGCTCCCAGCCCTCCCAGCCCCTTCTCCTCTGTGGCCTGTCTGGCTGCAAGGCTTGATGTCCCTGCGAGAAGGAGCACCTTGGGCCCCTGTGAGGATGAGGGTCATTGTGGTCCCTGTGCTGGTGACTTCCTGGCAATCGCTGGCAGAGTCATGGGGCCAATCCCTGCCCTGCCCTGCTGGGCTCTCTCCTGGATGAGGCCATTGATGCTCCGCTCTCCAGGGCACGATGATGAGACAGAGCCATGGCAGGTGCCACTCTGAGCTCCTGCTGCAGCCAGCTCTGACTTGTCCCCTCTTGTTCCCGGCAGGTGCTGGTGTTCCTGGTGTGGGTGTAGGCGGCGTCCCCGGCCTCGTGCCCGGAGTCGGAGCTGTCCCCGGGGCGGTGCCCGGTGTCGGAGCTGTCCCTGGCTTGGTACCTGGCGTTGGAGCTGTCCCTGGGGTGGCAGGTGACTGTTCCAGGAGCCCTGTCCCCACGGCCAGGCTCTGTGGGGCCGTGGTGGCTGAGGGTCCCTGTTTCCCTTGTCCCCAGGAGTGCCGTCGGCAGCAGCAGCAGCAAAGGCAGCTAAGTTCGGTACGTGCTGCGTGAGGCCTGGTGTTCTTCCACCGCCCTGGAAAACCTAGTGGGATCCTGAAATTCGCCCCACTGGGCCTAGCAAGACATGGAACTGATCCCTCTCCTATCCTGCTTGTGTCTGTCCTGGAAGTGGCTGTGGATTCTCCACTTTCTGGGCCACAATTCTGAGACAGAGGCCCCACCTTTCAGCTGTTGCTGCAGCAAGATCTGACTTCTCCCTTTTCATTCCCTGCAGGAGCTGGCGTTCCTGGTATTGCTGGTGTTCCTGGCGTTCCCGGTGTTCCTGGAGTTCCCGGTGTCCCTGGTGTCCCTGGTGTCCCAGGCGTTCCTGGTGTGCCTGGTGTTCCTGGTGCTGTGCCTGGTGTTGGAGGTGAGCAGATGGGCTGTCACCAGCTGCGGGGAGCATGCTGGCCTTGGCAGTGCCCTGACTGTGTCCCTTATGTCCCCACAGTGGGTGGCCCAGCAGCAGCGGCCGCAGCCAAGGCTGCAGCGAAAGCAGCGGCGATCGGTGAGTCACCACTGTCACCACCGTCACCACCAGCTCTCCCAGGGAGGGAGGAGGTGTGTTGGCACACAGAAGTGGGGACACCTCGGTGCTGTGGAGGTCAATGGGATTCCTGCTGTGGAGTCTGCCCCCTCGGACACATCCCTGAACCTCTCTGCAGGAGCAGGACGCGTGCCCGGCGTTGGCGTGCCCGGCGTTGGAGTGCCCGGCGTTGGCGTTCCTGGAGTGGGTGTGCCTGGCGTTGGTGTGCCTGGCGTTGGTGTGCCCGGTCTGGTGCCCGGGGTCGGCGTTCCAGGTGAGATGGTTCCCAAGGGATGCCCGGATGTCCCCAGCCGTGCTGGCTGAACGCTTCCTGACCCTCTCACTCCCTGTCCCGCAGGAGGTCCGGCAGCCGCTGCCAAAGCAGCCGCCAAAGCAGCCAAGTACGGTAAGCTGGCATCTCTCTGGGGTTATCCCACATGTCCTGTCTCCCGCTCAGCCCCACCCCAGGCTTCTCCCCTGTCGGGGCTGAGGCCCAGCAGTGCCCAGGGTCCCTGGGGGTCAGGGTGAGGGATGAGCTCCCCAGAGGGCTGAATGTGGGATGAAGTTCTGGCTGTGTCAGGGCTGCTCCCCAGAGAGCTGAGCCCCATTGAGTGCCCAAGTTCACCCTTCAAACACCTTCTCATACATCAGCCCATCCACACCCCATTCTGCCCACCCAGCCACACCACTTCCACCTCAGCGTCCACCTCCCAGCGTGGGTGCCCTGGCTCCCGGCGTGGGTGGTCTGGCTCCTGGTGTTGGTGGTGTCCCAGGTGAGAAGGAGGGTGAGGGTGGGGGCAGCCTGGCTGGTGTGGGGGCAGGACAGGCTTGAGGAGAACCTCAGCAGTGTCCCCTGGGGGAATGCAGACAAAGCCTGAGGGATGGGCTGTGCCCAGGTTTGCTGTGAGGCCTCCGCAGGGTCACTGACCCCTTCTTGCTGTCTCTGCCCAGGTGTTGAAGTTCCAGCAGCCAAAGCAGCATCTGTCCCCTTCTCTGTGCATCCATCCGTACCTCCTCCATTCAACCATTCAGTCACTCCACATCCATCCACACATCCATCTCACCATCCCTCCAACTATTAGTTCATCCATCCATTCAATCACTCGCCATTCACACACACATCCTGTTGCAGTAGACAGACAAGGCACCTATTTCTTCATGCAGGAATAGCCCATCTTTATTCTTCACAGCTCATATTTATATAGTTTTCTGAAGGCATCATGTTTAATTCTAATTGGTTAGTAACTTATTGTAACTCAGTTCATTGGTTAGTAATGGCTACTGTACATGTCCATCAAAAACTTTCCTCTCTAATTATGTTTTCATTCTTGTCTCCTGGGAAGATGTTTCACAGGGATAGAATCTCTCCTCACAGGTGCAAATTTGTTCCCACAGGAATTGATTGATATGCAAGCTGATTCTCACTGTTACAATTCCTTTCTCACGGGAACTTATCAGGCTAGCTGTTAGCTGTACCCAGCCAAAGCAGCAAGGCCTGAACCATGATTTTACAAGGCCTTTCTTTTGTAAGGTTTTACCCATATGCCACAACATCCATCTCACCACCTCTCCATCCATCCTCCATCTCACCATCCCACCACCCATGTGTCCATCTCAGAATCCATTCATTCGTCCATCTCACCATCCATCCAACCATTCATCCACCCTACCAGCCTTTCAAACACTCCTCATCCAGCCACATATCCATCCCATAATCCATCCACCCATGCCCCCCAGCCTGCCATGCCTTCTCATCCATCTCCTTCCACCACATTTCCTCCTGAGCTGAAGGCCCAGTCCTTCTCTTTCTCCTTGCAGGAGTGGGTGGCCTGGCTCCCGGCGTGGGCGGTCTGGCTCCCGGAGTAGGTGGTCTGGTTCCTGGAGTAGGTGGTCTGGTTCCTGGTGTTGGAGGTGTCCCAGGTGAGAAGGAGGGTGAGGGTGGGGGCAGCCTGGCTGGTGTGGGGGCAGGACAGGCTTGAGGAGAACCTCAGCAGTGTTCCCTGGGGGAATGCAGACAAAGCCTGAGGGATGGGCTGTGCCCAGGTTTGCTGTGAGGCCTCCCCAGGGTCACTGACCCCTTCTTGCTGTCTCTGCCCAGGTGTTGGAGGTCCAGCAGCAGCAGCCAAAGCAGCAGCCAAGGCAGCCAAGTTTGGTGAGTCAGCCTGGAGCCCCTCAGTCTCCCTGCCAGCCCTGGTGTGGCACTGACCGGTGCAGGGGAAGCTGGGCACCCATGCCTGGCACATCATCCCACATCAGCACGGGGATCACACCTGCTGCCTCACCCTTCTCCCCGCAGGTGCCGGGGTTGGAGGGGTGCCAGGTGCGGTGCCCGGAGTGATACCCGGTGTTGGTGGCGTGCCTGGCTTGGTGCCAGGGGTAGGAGTACCTGGAACTGGCATCCTTCCCGGGGCAGGTACATGTTTTGTCCCGCTCTGCTTGAGGACAGTGGTGGCTGGGAATGCTAAAAGCCACTGAGCTACAAGAAGGGGTGGCAGGGAGCGATGGAGGGTGGTGGCACATGAGCGTGGTGTGGGCATGACTGTCCTAACCTTGGTGTCCTCACTCACTTTGCAGGCATCCCCCAAGTAGGGGTGCAGCCTGGTGCTAAACCTCCCAAATTTGGTACGTACCCCTGCCGCCCCCCTGACCCAGGGCCACCTCGGACTGTCCCCGGGCACGCTCCTCCTGTGGCCATCAGGGTGCTGAATTCTCTTCCTGTCCCCTGAGTGCCAACTGTGCCCCGATGGCCCAGGCATGGGAAGTGGTGTGCTGTCACCTATGGGTGTAAAGGGCCATCTGTACCCCCAGCCCTGGACTCGCTGGGGACAGTTTTCTCCTTCATGTGTCATGAAGCCCCTCTGGGTGCTGAGATGGGTGCTGGGGACTCCCAGCATGGGTGCCAGGGCCTCCCCAGCAGGTTGGGCAGCGGCTGGGGGTGCTCCAAGCTGGGGGTGCCAGGCTGTGGGGGGGACAGGTGTTAATGGTGTTTCTCTGGCAGGTGTTCCTGGGGTTGGAGTCCCAGGGGTTGGTGGCCTCCCAGGTGAGTGCTGGCAGGAGCTGAGCCCAGGCAGTGGGGAGGTGCAGACAGAGGGATGCTTCCCTAGAGGGGTGGAGCTGGAGCCATGCTCCTTCTGAGCACAGAGGGAGCGGGGCTGCCTGAGGAAGGATGGGCACGGTTGGGACTGGATGAGGAGTGGGTCAGACACTGTCCCGCTGTCTGTCCCTGCTGGTGCTCACCCGGGCTACTCCTTGTAGGTGGCCTTGGAGTCGGTGGGCTCGGAGTTGGTGGCCTCGGTGAGTGATGCTGGTCCTGGCGTGGGGCTCCCCAGTGCTGGGCTGCAGGGAGCAGCAGCAGCAGTGGAGTGCTGGCAGAGCGATGAAAAGGAAAGGGAGTCTATGGGTCACTTCTGTCCCCTCCCGGTCTCACAGTACAACCCCACCCCACACGGTCACCGTGCCTTGTACCCCATCCTGTTTGCCACCTGCCCTGTTCCCAGGGGGTGATCCAAAGGGATTGCCGTTGTTGAGCAGGGCCTGAGGGCCATAGCACCAGCCTTGCCTATGCCGTGGGAACAGGGGATGGTACTGTACCGTGTCCCCAACCTGTGGAGATGCAGGTCCCTCCTGGGACCCTCTGGGCCCCTCCTGAAGGGTCTGGCCTTCGCCCTGGGGCAGTTAGTCCGGGCAGGCTGCACTGGTGTCCCCCTCTGACATAGGACTCTTGTATCCAGGAGCTGCTGGGAAACCTCCCAAGCCAGGTAAGGGACAGGCAGAGGGGCTGGAAGAGTGGCTCCTGTCCCCATTCACATTGCCATGGCTGTGCTCACGCTCCCCACCCTCACTGGGGCTCACCCACCTGCAGGTTTTGGTGCTGGGGGGCTGCAGCCAGGTGAGTGCTGCAGTTTGGGGCTGGCGTGGGAGTGTGTCCCGTACCCTGCCACACTCGTCCCCGCTTGCTGTCCCCATGCTGCTGCCATTCCCTGCTGGGCACGCGGCTGCCTGGGGGAGCACTGGGAAGACAGGAGGGTGCCAGGGTGAGGACGGCTTCTGCATCAGCTCCTGTACCTGGCGTAAGCAAGGGATCCCAGCCAGGCTGTCCCCAGCCCGCGTTAGGGTGGCATTGCTGTCACTGGCTGTTGCTTTTTTCCCAGGGGCTGGAGTTCCCGGCTTCGGCGTATCACCGATATTTCCAGGTACCAGCTCCAGCTCGGCGCCTCGGCACGCAGCCGGGGCCTGTGTCGGTGCCTGGCCGGCTCACGGGGACACGGCCGGGGAGGGACCCCAGGGGCTGGGCTCAGCCGGGGCGGTGTGGGGCAGAGAAATAGGGGTGCCCAGTGCATGCTGAGGGCTTCGTTCTCCTTTCAGGTGGAGTCGGCGGCCTGGGATTTGGTGGTGAGTATCCATCCACCCCCGCGAGGCATTTTGGGGGGGGGATGCGCATCCCCGCTCACCCCGCTCTGCCTTCCCCCTGCAGGGAAGCCCCCCAAGCCCTACGGAGGAGCCCTGGGTGCCCTGGGCTTTAGAGGTGAGCACGGTTCCCCCGCTCCCAGGGGCCGATCCTGCCCCCCCCGCCGCTCTGCCATCGCTGCTGGCGGGGTGCGGGGGCGCAGGGAGGGCTCATCCCGCATCCCCCGTGGCAGGCGGCGCGGGCTGCGCGGCAGGGAAGTACTGCGGGAGGAAGCGGAAGTAACGCTCCGCCACCCATCACCTCATGAACTTTGGTGCTACTGCATGGTCCAGAATGTAAATCCGAAGCAAAGCTGAGACAGCCCTTCCTCGAGCCCCGGACCCTCCCGTCCATCCCAGGGCCGTGCCCGGCCCCGGGTTCCCCGGAGGGACCCCGCGTCCCCCGGCAGCGTCCGTCCCCCCCCCGCCCCTCGGTCCCGGCAGGGAGCGCGGAATAAAGTGCGGGGAGCAGCCGTCCCCCTTGGTGCTATCGCTCTCTGCGGGATTTAGGGGGGCCTGGGCTCTCGGGCCCCTCCCCAGCCCCAGAGCTGGCCCCCGGGGGGGGACACAGGATGAGGGGCACCCCACATTGAAGGGAGGGAAGGGGATGCCTGCGGCGGGGGCTGTGCGGGGAGGGATGGCCCCGTCAGCCTGGCCCCCGCTCCGGTCCCGCGCTCCCCTCGGTTTAGGGGGGCCGCGGGCCGGAGGGGCTCGGTCCCTTCACGTTGCTCACTTTGCTATAACTGGGTGGGACGCCCTATACAGAGGGACTCGCTTCTGATAGACTAATAAAGGACAAGTTTTTAAAGGATTCTGGCTCCATCCTGTGTCCCATGTCCCTGACCCCTCCTCACGGCAGTGGCAATGACGAGGGGGTTCGCCCCACCCCGTGGCACTGCACAAGCCTGGAAGCATGCTGGGTCCTTGCTTCAGCGATGTCGCTTGTCCCACTGGATGGTCACAGCCCTGGGACACACGCTAGGGGGTGGGGGAGGAGCAGCCTAGGGGTTGCCCATGCCTTTTCCCGCAGTGACAACTTAGGGTCCCAGGAGGAGATCTGTGCCCTGGCCTGAGGTATTGGGGACTTCTCTGCCCTGTCCCAGTGTAACAGCCTCGGGAAAAGGTCTCTGTTCTGACTCACAGTGGGAGCCTGGGGGTGCAGGAAAATGTCCATGCCTTGTGCCCCGGTGACAGTTTAAGGATCAACGGGGCTGTTCCTGCCCTTGGTGGCAGCCCAGGGGGGCACATCCATGTGCTCTCCCATGGTAACAGTGCGGGGAGTGAAGGGGACATCCATACCCTATCCCACAGTTACAGGCCCAAGACCCAGGATGAGGTCCGTGCCCCTTGCCATGGTGGTGGCCTGGGGATGCAGGGAGATGTCCACGCTCTACCCCGTGGTGACAACGAGGGGAATGACAGGGACACCCATGTGATGCCCCACGGTGACATCCCAGGGCAAAAGGGGACACCTGTGCCCGGACCACAGTGACAGCCTGGGGCACGTGGGGGCACCCGTGATGGGCAGTAGTGGGTGTGGCGACACCCATGCCCTGCCCACGGAGCTGGCCCGGTGTAGCTGGGAACACCACGGTGTGTAGGGACACCCGTGATGGTCAGGGGAGGGTGAGGACGTCCCCACCTCCCGCTAATCTCCGCATCCCCCCGGGGCCTATCGTGCACGCCGAGCCTCGCCCCCGCCCCTGACCGCGCCCCAGACCACACCCACGCTGACCACGCCCCCGGCCCCGCCCCGTGCCCCCAGGCCCCGCCCCCCCGCGGCCGCGCAGGCGCGGTGCAGGCGCCGCGGTCCCGCCCGGGAGCCGCAGCGGCAGCGGCAGGGCCGGGGGGGCCCGACCGGGGCTGCGCCCGCGCGGGACCGCCACCGCCACAGGCCCGGCCCGGCGCGGCGCCGGCCAGCGCGCCTGCATGAGGTTGATGCTGCTGTGCTGCACCTGGAGGGACGAGCCTATGGGAGAGGACGAAGGTGCGTGACCCCCCGAGCCCCCCCCCGCCTGACTCAGCGCTTCCGCCGCCGCTCGGGCCCCGGGACCCCCCAGCCCGGCTCGTGCGGACCCTCTCGCCGGCCTGCAGCCCGCCGCATCCTGCCCGCATCCTGCCCGCATCGTCCCCGCGGCCCCCGGCCAGCCTCATCCTCCCCGTTGTCCCCGCATCCCTGCATCCTCCTCGGCATCCCCATCCTGCACCCTTGCACCCCCGGCATGCCCCCCCCTGCGCTCCCCACCCAGCCGGCATCACCCCTGTGTCCCGAAATGTCCCGCATTTCGTTCGTTCGTGCGCCCGCAGTTCGTTCTTCATCTCTCCCCTGCAGCCCCTCACCCAGCCTGCATCCCCCACTGCTTTCCTCTCTGATCTGCTTCCCCCCTGCACCCCGACATCCCGTACCCTGCCATCCAGCGTGCACCTTCCCCACAGCCCCTCTCATCACCCTGCACCCCTACGTTCCTCTCTAAAACTCTCCTCCTGCACCTTACATCCCCCTGGTCCTCGCACGTTCCCTGCACTCCCCAGCCACTCTGCATCCCTCTTGTACCCGCAAATCACCTCCTGCACCTCTCACTCATCCAGCCCACATCGCGCACTGCATCCTCCACTAAATGTCCCGCTGCACCCCTTACCCAGCCCATTCCACCTTACATCGCTCCCCTAGCCTGCATCCCCCTACATCCCCATCCAGCCTGCATCCTCCTCACACCCCCAAATGTCCCCGTGCATCCCTGTTCACCCTGCATCCTCTCTGCACCCCCAGATCTTCCCTGTACCCCCAGTTCAGCCCGCATCCCCCACCCTTCCTTGTACAGCCTACACTCACCCCTGCACCCCCAAATCTCCCCCATCCTCCTCGTCAAGAACTCCCCCCCTGTGCACCCAGCCTGCATCCCTGCCTGCACCCTCCCAGCACCCCACATCTCCCTCTGTGCCCGTGTCCAGCCTGCATCCCCTCCTGCACCTCCACATCCCCCTGTACCCCCACACTTCCCCTGCTCACCTCATGTGCCCCTCCTGCACCCCCCATCCCCTCCGGCCTGCATCTCTCCTGCACCCTCAGATCCCTGCTGTGCATTCCTTCCCCTCTGCACTTGCCAGGGCCCTCATTTAACCCCAGACACCTCGAGAACTTGCACCCCCAGGACCTCTGCAGCCCCTCTGTGTTCCCCCATGCACTGTGCATCCCCCAGCACCCTCTGCACCCCTCTGTGTCCTCGTGCATCCCCTCAGCACCTATCCAGCGTCCCTCTCTGACCCCCATTCATCACCCAACACCCATTCTGCATCCCTGTGTGTCCTCCTGCATCCTCCAGCACATACCCTGCACCCCTCTGCGTCCCCCCATTGCACTGTGCATGCCCCAGCACCCACTCTGCACCCCCTGTGTCCTCCAGGACCCCCCAGCACTCATCCTGCTGTTGCCCCATGCACCCAGCACCCATCCCACACCCTGCCATCCTCCCTGGATCCCTTGGCACACCCATGCTGCTCCTCCTCACCCTCCCTACACTCTGTGCGCCCATCCTGCCCCCTGTGCCCCCGTCCTGCACCCACTGTGTGTCCCCATCCCACCCCAGCCCTGGGGCCATGGGTGCCACGACCTTGACCCATTGTGGGATCAATGGGTGGGGGATGGAATTCACCCCTCCGGGCAGAGGGATTTCATCCCGGGTGCTGCTGTGGGTGGCCGGGGCTGGAGTGACGGCCCTGTCCCCTGGCGTTCCCCTGCCTGCAGGGACCGACCTGCCGGTGTGTGCGAGCTGCGGGCAGGGCATCTACGATGGGCAGTACCTGCAGGCACTGAAGGCTGACTGGCACGCCGACTGCTTCAGGTGGGACCCACGGGTGGCATCGGGGGCATCGGGATGGATGGTGTCACGGGCACCAGAATGGATGGCCTTAGGGACGCCAGGCTGGCATCAGGGGCGGTGGGATGCTCTGCAGGGACAGGGGCAGTGCTCCCTCCCGCTCTGGCCATGTCAGGGACATGCGTGAGGTCGTCACGGTGTCACTCACTGGAGCGTGGCTGTGGCTCCTGGCACCCGTGGGACACCCTGGCTGACGGCAGGCCTGGCAGAGGGCTCTACTGCCTGTCCCTCGCTGTCCCCTCCTGCCGTGTGACAGGGTGCGCGTGTCACCCGCCCCCCTCCCTCCCTGTTTCCTCTTTCACTCGAGCCCTCCCAGCAGCTCCAGCCCTTGGAGCTCTGAGAAGAAGGAGAAAGGGGGGCACAGGGGTGCCCAGGACCTGACAGGATTCCCTGTGGGGCTGGGGGTGCCCAGGGTTGTCCCCGGGGTGTATCCCTGTCCGGTGGAGGAGGATGCTGGCGGCGGTGCTGAGGAAGAGCCGCGTCCTGAGCACCGGAGCTAAGTGAGTGGCAGTGGGATTGAAGCGGGAGCGGATCAGGGCGGGCTCTGCACCCCAGGGAGCCCCGGGGGGTTCAGACTGTGTCCCCCACGCTCTGCTCCCCCTCTCTGGGGAGTCTGCTGGAGCAAAGCCGCTGCGGGGCTATAGCTGGATCCGGTCCCCCCGATGGGCGAGCAGCTTCCGGCAGCACTGGGCTCGCTGAAAGCCCTCCTGCTTCTGCTCTTTCTCCTCTTCTCCCTCTCCCTTCTTCTCCTTCTCCCCCTCCCCTTGTCCTCTGTATCCCCTTCCTTTTCCCTCTCCTTCTCCCCCTGCTGCTCTTCCTCCCCCTCCTCCTCCTCTCCCCCCGCCCCCAGCCCAGGGGAGGTTTCGTGCTGCGCCATAGGGCGGGGGAGTCCTCGCGTGGTGACGTCATGGGGTGGGGAAACTCCGCGCCGTGACGTCATCGCTGGTTGGTATTCCACTTGCGTGGCCGGGGGTGGAGGGGGGGGACTGCGACAGTCCCCGAGTACCCCGCGGCATCCCCTGCAGGGTGTCCTGCAGCAATCCCGCACCCTACAGCACCCCTGGTACTGCAAATCCCCTACAGGAAATCCTCTACAGCTCCCTCTGCACCCCCTTTGCAACTCCCTGCACCCCTGCAGCACCCCTGTACTGCAAATCCCCTACAGGAAATCCCCTACAGCTCCCCCTGCACCCCCTTTGCAACTCCCTGCACCCCTGCAGCACCCCTGTACTGCAAATCCCCTACAGCTCCCCCTCAACCCCTCTCCCCAGAGAGGATCTCCTGCCTTGCAGCTCCCTGCACCCCTCCCACAGCATCTCCTGCACCCAGTCAGCACTCCCATATAGAAAATCCTCTACAGCCCCCTTCTGCACCCCCCAGCCACTGCCACACCCCCACACAAATCCTCTCTGGTACCCACTGTGCCGCCCTGCACGGTCTGATGTGCACCACTGCCACTGTACCCCAAAACTGATGGGCCCCTCTGCACCCCTGGGCACACCCTGCTGTTGTTAACCCCCTTCACCCCCCCAGCAGTCCCCGAGCAGCTCCCCCAACCCCTGTGCCCCTTGCGGATTGTCCCAAGGCTGGCATGTCCCTCTGGCTGTCTGTGCCAGGGTAGGGAGTTTGTGACCAAGGGGGCATGTCCCTCTGTCCCTGACCAGGCTGGCACGTCTGTCACCAGGGTGGGACATCTCTCTGTGTGTCCGTGACCAGGCAGGCACATCCCTGACCAGGCTGGGACATCCCTCTGTCTGTGCCAGGCTGGCACGTCTGTCACCATGGTATCACGTCCATGGCAAGTCTGGCACATCCCTCTGTGTGTCTTTGTCCAGGCTGGCACATCCACGCAGGGCTGGCACTTCCCTCCTCGTTCCTCTTCCCTGCCCCATGTCCCACCTCCTGTCCACCCCAGTGACCCCACCTGTCCCTGCAGCCCCAGCCTGCACTGTCACCGCCAGAATCACCTCCTGTCACCCTGGGGATTGTGACACATTGATGCAGTGGCCCTGCAGCTACATAGGAATTGGGGGAAGCAGCTTGCCAGGAGAGCTGTGGAGGGAGCGAGCTCTGGCTGCGCACCAGGGTGACAATGGGAATGAGGTGACAAGGGGGTCCCTGTCCCTGCCACAGGTGCTGTGAGTGCGGGGCCTCCCTTTCCCACCAATACTACGAGAAGGATGGGCGCCTGTACTGCAAGAAAGATTACTGGGCACACTTTGGGGAGCTGTGCCACGGCTGCTCCGAGCAGATCACCAAGGGGCTGGTCATGGTGAGCACCGTGGGGGCCCCAGGGGTGGGACACGGAGCCTTGTCCCGTGGCTGAGCTCCTGGGGAGCAGGGGAGACAAGGAAGGGGTGCAGACCCCCAGCACCACTGGGTGTGGCAGGGGTGTCATCTGTGTTTTAGGAGGACTATGTTGGGGTTGGGGGATGCAGGGTGGTGGGAGTTCCTACAGCCATCCCCAACTTGGTGGCACTTCTGTCCCCACGATTGCATGGCTCAGCCTGCCAGTCCCATGGCCCTGGTGCACCCGAGGGTGCTCCCAGCCCCCTCCAAACCCGGCCCCGCCCTCGGTGCCCAGACAGGGGTCCCGGGGCTGATGGCATTGCCTGCAGGTGGCCGGGGAGCAGAAGTACCACCCCGAGTGCTTCAGCTGCCTCAACTGCCGCACCTTCATCGGAGATGGGGACACCTATGCACTGGTGGAGCGCTCCAAGCTCTACTGGTACGTCTGCTCTGGGGGGACCGGGGGGGTCACATCCCCTGGCACCCCCACCCACCCTCCTGCTCTGCTCCCCGCAGCGGCCACTGCTACTACCAGATGGTGGTGACGCCGGTGATCGAGCAGATCCTGCCGGACTCCCCGGCCTCCCGCATCCCTCACACCGTCACCCTCGTGTCCATCCCCGCCTGCTCCGACAGCAAGCGCGGCTTCTCCGTCTCCATCGACCAAGGCTGCGGCACCGAGCACCCCCGCACCGTGCGCGTCAGAGAGTGCGTCCCTGTCCCCTCTGCCACCGTCCCCTTCCCAGGGCTGGCGCATCCCGTGCCCCTTCTGCCCCTGGGATCCATCCCAGGGACACCTTTTGGGGTGGGAGGAAGAGGAATGGGGCTGGGTTGTGCCCATTGTCCAGGGGTGGCCTGTAAGGGCCTCGGTGGCGTGTCCCCAGCTGCAGAGGGGTTTGTGGGGGCTGTGCCGGTGTATCCCTGGCCATGCTGACGTTGCCTCCTATGCCAGAGTGTGCTGTGTCCACACATGTCCCTGTGTGGTTGGGGTGGCTTGTGGAGACTGTGCCAGCGTGTCCCTGTCCAGGAGGGTGACAGTGGAGTCTGACACACCTGTTTGGACTGTCCCAGCGCACTCCCCTGATTCTGACAGTGTTGGGGGTCTGACCCCACTGTCCCCGCAGAGTGGACCCGGACTGCATCAGCCCTGACATGAAGAACTCCATCCACGTTGGTGACCGCATCCTGGAGATCAATGGGACCCCCATCGGCCACGTCCCCCTGGACGAGGTATGGTCCCCCTGTCATACCCCAGCCAGCCCCATTGCCGCCACATCCCCAGACCCACGCCATCGTCATTTCCCTCTGCAGATTGACCTGCTGATCCAGGAGACGAGCCGCTTGCTGCAGCTGACCATCGAGCACGACCCTCACGAGCCCCTGAGCCGGGAGCCGGGGCTGGCGGGCAGCCCCCTGCCCGCCCCATGCAGCCCCCTGTGCTCGCCGGCCCCCGTGCCCTGCGGGGACCCCGCTGCCATGCGCCAGCGGGCTGTCACGTAAGGCCAGCCCCTACTCCCGCTCTCGCTGGGGCCCCCCCGCGCACTGACCTCTGCCTGTCCATCCCGCAGGAGGAGCTGCAGCACCGACAAGTCCCCGGGCTCGGGCTCCGTGGGCTCTCCCGCGTCCCAGCGCAAGGACATCGGGCGCTCCGAGTCCCTGCGTGTCGTGTCCCGCGCCCACCGCATCTTCCGCCCCTCTGATCTCATCCACGGAGAGGTGCTGGGCAAGGGCTGCTTCGGCCAGGCCATCAAGGTGGGACAGGGGCCGTGAGCGTGGGGGTCTCAGCTGCCCGGGATGGAGCGGGGGCGGCTGAGTCCCTGCACTCCCGGCCAGGTGACACATCGGGAGACGGGCGAGGTGATGGTCATGAAGGAGCTGATCCGCTTCGATGAGGAGACGCAGAGGACCTTCCTCAAGGAGGTGAGGGTCCCCTGTCCTTAATCCCCCAGGCTGGGGGCACATGCGGGCTTGGGTCTGTCTGATCCTGGCCCCACCTGGGCACAACCCCTAGGTAGGGGTGACCGAGCCCGAGCAGCGGCTCTGTCCAGGGGTGTGGGAGCCTCGGGGTGTCACAGACACGAGGCTGGGGGGGGTCTCCTGCAGGTGAAGGTGATGCGCTGCCTGGAGCACCCCAATGTGCTCAAGTTCATCGGGGTGCTCTACAAGGAGAAGAGGCTCAACTTCATCACAGAGTACATCAAAGGGGGCACCTTGAGGAGCCTCATTAAGAGCATGGTGAGCACTGGGGGGAGCAGGTTGGTCCCTCATCATCCCAGTGGGGCTGGGGGCCCCTCTTTGTTTTCCATTCCTTGGCAAATTCCCCCTCCTGCCCCCCAGGACAGTCACTACCCCTGGAGCCAGCGGGTCAGCTTCGCCAAGGACATCGCCGCTGGCATGGTGGGTGCCGCCGTGGGATGGGTGGGTGGGGTGGGTACTGGTGGGTGGGGGGACCACGGCGTGGGGGTGCCTGTGCTCTCAGACCACCCTTCCCACAGGCCTACCTCCACTCCATGAACATCATCCACCGCGACCTCAACTCTCACAACTGCCTCGTGCGGGAGGTGAGTCCCACCTTGGTGCTGGCCTCTGCTGGCCTGGCTGGGGCTCTCAGTCCCTGTGTGGCCTCCCCCCAGGCCTCACGCCTCCATCTGCCCCCCAGAACAAGAGCGTGGTGGTGGCTGACTTCGGGCTGGCGCGGCTGATGGTGGATGAAAAGAACCAGCCCGAACATCTCAAGAACCTGAAGAAACCAGACCGCAAGAAACGCTACACGGTGGTGGGGAACCCCTACTGGATGGCCCCCGAGATGATCAATGGTGAGGGGAATGTGGCCAGCCTGGGCTCTGTCCCCAGACAGGGGATGCTTGGTGGGGCAGGGACAGGATGTGTGACATGGTCTGACCCTGTGTCTGCAGGGAGGAGCTACGATGAGAAGGTGGACATCTTCTCCTTTGGCATTGTCCTGTGCGAGGCAAGTGCCCGTGGGGCTGGGGTCTGCCATGGGGGCTGGGTTCCTCGTGATGTTTGGGGTGTCCCCCTGGGGGTTGGGGTGTTTAGTCTCCACCTTAGGATTGAAGCCTCTTCCCTTGGGCTTGGGGCCCCCTAGGGCTTGAAGTCCTCATTGTGTTTGGGTCCCCCTCTGAGATAAGGTTCTCGCCCTTGGCTTTGGGGTCTCTCTTTCAGGGTTGAGATCTTCACTGTGCTTGAGTTCCCCCTTTTCAGTTTGGAGTCCTCCCTTGGAGTTGGGATCTCTCTCATTTGGTTAAGGGTTTCCGTGTTGGGGTCTCTCCCTTGGGGTTAAGGTTTCTTCATTGTGTTTGGGCTCTCTCCTGGGACTTGGACATCTCCGCCCTTGGGGCTTAGGGGTCCCTGTTTGGGGTTGAGGTCTCCCCTTGGTGCTGAGCCTGCCCCGTCCCTGCCGCTGCCCCCAGATCATCGGCCGGGTGAGCGCTGACCCCGATTACCTGCCCCGCACCACCGACTTTGGCCTCAATGTCCGGGGCTTCCTGGAGCGCTACTGCCCCCCCGCCTGCCCCCCCAGCTTCTTCCCCATCGCCGTCTGCTGCTGCGACCTGGACCCCGAGAAGCGGTGGGTGATGGAGACCCCCTGGGCCCCCAGGGGCAGGGGACGGGGTGGGGACAGAGCCGGCGGAGCAGCCACGTTGTCCCCCTCGTTGCTCAGGCCGTCCTTCGCCAAGCTGGAGCAGTGGCTGGAGACGCTGCGCATGCACCTGGAGATCCACCTGCCGCTGAGCTCCCAGCTGGAGCAGCTGGACCGAGCCTTCGGGGAGACGCACCGGCGGGATGGAGCGCTGCCCGTGCCCCCGCGGTAGAGCCTCCGCCCGCACCCCTCTGCAGCCGCGGGAGAAGGAGCCGCGCCTGCCGCCAGCCGCTCCTGGGGCTGCCCCACCCCGGGGCTGGATCCCCGGGCCCCTGGACGCGCCCCCACCCTGCTGCCCGCCCCGGGGAGCCGGCTCTCCCCGGGGCCGCATGGCCCTGGGCACCCCGCACGCCGTAGCTCCGACCGCCGGGACCAGCCCGGCCGGCCGCACCGCGGGGACCGTCCCACGTCCCCGCGTCCCCCGCCCTGGCTCACCTCCCCTTTGCACAGCGGGGCTGCCCCGCCCGAGCCCCCGGGCTGCCCCGCACGGAGCCGCAGCCTCGCGGCGGTGCCTTGGCTTTCCGTGAACTTGCACTGCGACGCGGGAGAGACCCCGCGGCCCCCCGGGCACCCTCATAGCAACGCCCCCGCCCTCGGCCGGCCCCTGAGGCTGCTCCCGCCGGCGCCCCGGGCTCGGGGGGCCGCCGGCACTCCCGGCCGAGCGAGGGGTCGTGGGGGGCGGTTCCGTGGCGTGGGGACAGGCGCGTAGTGGTCCCTGATGCCCCCACGCCTCTGCTGCCCGTGCTGAGCCCTGACCGTGTAGCTCCGGGGACGGCGCCGGGTGCTCCGGAGGGACGTGGGGCCGCGGCTCATCTCGGTCTCCCTGGCCCAGGGGGCCCGGGGGGGTTACGCCACGCGGTGCTTTTCATGCTCTTTATTCAGGTTCATTTTTCTGTAAGATATTTAAAGAGAAGAGTTTGTATTATTTTTTCATACAACGTAGCGTTTGCCATTTGTCACTGCCTCGGTTCTGCTTTCCCGAAGGGATCAAACTGTGAAGCCTCTCCGTGCACTTTTGCCCGGGAAGTCCAAGGCGATGTCCTCTGCGGAGGCGGGAAGGGAGCTCAAACTGTGATGTACCCCGAGCCGTGAGTCAATAAATCCTTCCCCGCTCGCTGCCCGGCCTGCTGGCAATCGCTTGCCTCCCCCGGGGGGGGCTGGGAGCTCCTGGGGAAACTGAGGCAGGAGGAGACGGTCCCTCTGCCCAGGGTGGGGCTGTGGCACTGGCCGCGGTGGCGCCCAGCAGCTCGCTTGCGCCCGTGGGGGCAGTCCTGTTGTCCCCCGTTGTGCTGCCCCCACCCCATTGTGGGTACCCCGAGCCCTGGGATTGGTGCCGTCCCTGCCTGTGTCACCAGGGCCCCCAAGCCCCGTGGCCCCTTGCTGGCCTGGTGGCCATGCCCGCTGTCACACCAGGGCGCTGACGGGCAGGTGATGGAGCTGTGTGATTGTCGGTGCCACGGCACTGCTTTGCCTTTGGTGTTAGGCCAGCCCCAGGGAACGGTGAGGTACATCATGCTGGGGTAGCTCGTGGCCCTCCCATGCTGTCCTTCTGTCACCTGAACACCTTCCCGAACCGAACTAAGGTCCCTGAGGTGGGGCAGCTCCATCCTTGGGGGATGCTGAGCTTTGGAAGCTTTGGAGAAGAGCTGGAAAACCCAAGGAGCTGAGGGGGGAGTGACAGGGGAGGGATGGGACTGGGGGGATGTCCCCAAGGATGTCCCCAGTGATGCTGCAGCTGGGGAAGGAGCCTGAAGGGGTCCCAGGATCTGGGCTGGAACCCCCATCATGGCTCTGGAGGGACTGGGGGGATGTAGTGACAGTGGCTCTGTCCCCCTCCTGGGCTGGCTCCTGACTGCCTGCTCCCCAGTACCCCAGTGAGGGACAGGGACCAACGCCCTTGCCTGGTGTCACAGGCTGTCACACCGCCCTTGGTGACACCACACTGTCCCTGGTGACGCCCCACTGTGCTGATCCTTTGCTCTGGGAGCAGGATGCTGTCACTCCCTGGGAACGCTGGCATGAGGGACCCACTGTTGGCATCACACCTGGGAAACACCACAGTCCCCTGTCCCCTGCTGCCACAGGAGACCCCTAGCCCTGCAGTAGGAACCCCCAAACCCATGGGACCCTCCCCAGCCCCTCACCCAGCTGGGTGCAGCTGGGGTGTGGTGTGCCTCCTGGTGACAGGGACAGCACACCCGCTGTGACACTTGCTGGTGGCCCTTGGGGCAAGAGCCAGCAGCTGGCCCCAACACCAGGTGGCCACTCAGTCACCCCTGTGACCAGCAGCTTATCCCAGACCTGGTCACCAGCTGGGACACCCCCTCACCAGGCAGGGAGGTGGCTCTGGCACAGCTGCAGTGGCCCTATGCTGTCACTGTCACCTGAAGGTAGAGGTGTGCAGCACCATGGCCCCAAATCCAGCCCTGGTCCAGCCTGACCCAGTGCCTGTAGGAGGGGCTCATCGCATCACCAGCACCTGGCTGTCGCTTCCAGTCACCTCCTCCCAGGAGGGTCAAGGCCACCCAGACTGTGTCACAGGCCACCAAGAGCTGCCACTGCATCCACTGTCTCCTCCCAGGTCCTGCTCTGTGCCACCCAGAGATGTCCGTGGTAGGTCCTACCCACACCTGACCCCGGTTTGGAATGGTGGCACGTGGGGAGCCAGGTGTTCCCACCAAGGGGGTGGCCAAAGGCACTGGTGGCTCTGGCAGGACACACTGAGGGCTCCAGCCGTGAACCACTGGTCGTGGGTTTGTCACCTTCCTCGTGGAGAAGTTTGGGGCTCCAGAGAAGAGGAAAAAGGGCAAGGTCTCCCTGAATCCTGGCAAGGTGGGCACTGGTGCTGCAGGGACTCTCCTGGGGAACATCTCGTGGTGGGTAACAGGCAGAGGTCCTCATGAGGCTCGAGATGTGCAAGGAGAAAAGATGCTGGGGACCAGCCAGGACACCCAGCTCCACAGGGATGTATGGAGATGGAAAAGGATTCCTGGGCTCCCACCAGGGTGCCCAGGTCCGTAGGGATGTGGGGAGCTGGAGGAGTGTCACTGGGATCCCACCAGGGTGCCCAGCTCTGTAAGGAGGGGTGGAGGTGTCCAGCTCCATGGGGACATGGGGTCTGGTCCCCATCTTTGGCCACAGCAAGACACCCCCACCTGAGGATTTTCCTGCGGTGAGCAGGTGATGGCTCTGGGATCCTCTGGAACCCTTTCCACCTCAGCCCATCCCTCCTTTGAGCCAGAGGCTGGACTGGAGACATCCTGGGATCATTCCTGTCCTCCACCCCTCTGATGCTCCACCCTGCATCTGGCACGTGGCTCTGTGGGGTGTCTGTCATGGTTGATCCTGTCCCCTCTGTCCCCTGGGTACAGGATCCCTCCCCCTGGCTCAGGAGCAGGGGCTCTGTGTGCTTCTGGAGCAGTCTGAGCCCTCCCTCCGTGATTTGGTGTCACTGTCACACCTCCCCTCTGCAACCGGGGCTGGCATAGGAGCCACCTCCTTGTGTCGCACACGTCACCCGGACCTGGTGGCTCCATGGGGAACATCCAGATGCCCAAAACCCTGGTGAAGCTCCGAGGCCAATGGTGGGGGGTCAGTACCTCTCTGCCTCAATTTCCCCCATCACATGGGATATGAGGATGGGAAGAAAGGGCTGTCACCACAGCTCCTGGCCCTGCTCCAGTGTCCTCTGGTCCCTGACAGGTGAGGCTGGCCAAATCCAGGCAAGAAAATCCCATGGGACGCTGACCCAACCTCATTTGCCAGCAGTTTTTGTACGGTCTACACAAACGTGGCATTTATAAACAGCCCTGGGAATACGGTTCTGCCATCCTGCCCCTCTCTGGCAGCTGGGGGCATGTGGGGCCCATCCCCCACCCAGCTATGGTCCCATGGGGACACAGGCACCTGGGAGGGGGCAGCTGGGGGGCCCTGAAAGCCTCAGCTGCTTCTGATGGGAAAAGGCTTCTCCTCAGTCCCATTGCCAGCGCAGCCCCTTCCCAGGGGGCCTCCAGAGCGGGAGGTAAGTGATGGGTTGCTCCTTATTCCCCGGTGCCACCAGGTCCCCAGGGATGGGCAGCATCGACAGATGAGTCCTTTGGGAGGGATCTGGGAGCTGATGACACAAGAGGAGCTGTGGGAAGGTTCAGGTGGGCAGAGCTTAGGTGGGACCACTTGGTTTGGATGCATGTGACACTGTCCCCACTGCTGTGGCACCATCCCATAGAGCTCGTTCTGTGTCCAAACCCTTCTGAAGGGCTGGCACTGCCCAGACTTGGGGAATGTGGACCCTCAGAACCTCCCAGCCCTGCCACTCTGAGCAGGAGCTCCCTGCAGAGACAGCCCAAGGATGGGGCAACCCTGGTATATGGCTTTGGGGAGCTGTGGAGCCCTGACGTGTGATTCTAGGGAACCCCTGCGTGTGGGTTTGGGCAGCTGGAAGGCTCTGGCATGTGGGGTTTGGGTTTGAGGGACCCCAGACTGTGGGTTTGGGGGCTATTGGCTGCCCTGTAAGACTCAAGCACAGGGAGCAGCCCAGGCATGGGCAGCCCTTCTGGGCACAGACCAAGGGAAAGAGGCCAAAAGGCAGGAGTTACACCCCAGGTTTTCAGGTTCCCCCCTGAGCACAAGCCCCCCAGCCCACCTCATCCCTGTGCTGGAGCAGATCTTTAGAAGCACCCTGGGGTGCCTGATGTGGCTCATCCTTCCCAGAGTGTGAAAAATGAGTTTATTCCCAGCTTGGAGTCTGTTTGGCTGCTTTGGAAAGTGGAGAGCAGAACTTCTGCCTGGGCTCTGGTGGCTTTGAGGATGGACCCTTGGGGTTTTGTCCCCTGGGATGTGTCACTGGGAGCAGCAGCAAGGTGCTCCACTCCATGCTCATGGCATTCCTCTGCCCAGCCACCGCCCTGGGACAGCCCCCAAACGGGACCTGTTGCGAGAGCTAAAAATAAAGTTTCTCACGGTACATGGTAGGTAAGCGTCCGAACACGTGGCCCCTGGACCTGCCAGCAGCTGAGGACAGGACTGACCCCCAGCCCCATCCCACGCCTGGCTGACCCCCTGTGGTCTCCGTGACCCCAAATCTTCCCCCTGACCCTCCTTCGAACCCTGCAGGACCAGCCAAGCCCCGCGCCCTCGCTGTGCCGGGTGGTGCCGGCTGTAGGCAGCGAGGAGGTTAAGCTCCCCACGCCCGCCGGATGCAGCATCCTGGGCTGGGCTCTTTCCATCTTGTTTTGGTTTGGAGGAATAAAAGCTTTGGCAGCAGCAAAGCCGCTTCCCAAAATAACTCAGCCTCCCATGGTAATTATAGATCTCTGGGCCCCGGTAGCGAGCGGAGACTTCCCAGACGGGCCGAGACCTGGGATCGCTGCTGCCGCCAGGCCGACGGACCCCGGGGTGCCTCGGGGACCTTGGGGACCTCTCCAGCTGTGCCACCCTCCCCGGGCATCACCCTCTTTGCGTCATCTCCCAGACGCAAGGTGCAGCCCCTGTGTCCCCTCCTGCCCGCAGCTGATCCCTTCAGCTTTTAATGCCCTGTGTAAAGCCCAGGTTGCAGCTCCCCGGCCTCGATGGGCACTGGGCTACCCGAGCGAGGCCGTGGCAAGCGGGTGGCTGCTCCAGGCTGTGCCCACTGGCCAGGCCGAGAACACCCAGCTCTTCCCGCAGTGCCCTCCCGCCCCCGCGGGGCTCAGCGCTGCTCCTTGAAGGGCAGGGAGAGCCCAGGCTGAGCTCCTGGAGCCCCCGAGCCCCTAATCCCCGGTAATCCTGGAGGAAAGCGCTGGCTGTGGGGATTAGGGATGTGAGCAGCCACCCTCACCTGCCTGCCCCTGCCTGCCCCTACCTGCCCCCCGCTGGGACCCTCCAGCTGGCCAAGATGAGGAGCTGGGAGAGCGGCATCCCTGCCTGGATCCCCTGAATTCGGGGTCGAGGTGGCCACTGGGGCTCTCTGAGGCTGTGTTGAACCTGTGATGGTTATTTATGGGAATAAAGGAAATGTGGAGCCATCTGGACACAGCCTGGATCTACAACGTTGGAGGGAAGGAGATTCCAGGCAGTGAAAATGCTGGGGACAAGGCAGAGATGGTCCCTGTGGAGTCACACAACTTCAGTCAGAGCCTGTCTGGGGCTGGATCTATCTTTTCCTGCTGGGGAATTACCACTGGCTTTTTTCATGAGCAGGGAAACTGAGGCAAGGGACGAGAAGCCCATGAGAGGGATGCGCTGGGAATGCATGTGACCTCACCAGCTCCCTGGGTTGGAGTGAGTTTGAGGTGGGACGAGGACAGTCCCGAGGTGCAGCTGGGCCGAGAGACTGAAATGTGGGGAGGGCTGAGCTCTGCCAGCTGCTCGCCACGGGGAGCAGCCTCCGCAGCCAAGGCTCTCCCGGCCCCTTTCATGGCCGGAACACGAGCGCCCTGGGCAACCCCGCCCGCGGTGCCAGCATCCTCCCTGCCCTCAGGGACACGGGGACACGGCCGCGTGCCATTGCCACTCACATGGGCTTGGGGCCGGGGGCATCGCGGGAAGGCGCTGCCATCCCTGAGCCGGGATGAGGTGGGGATGGGGACAGGGGCACAGCCAGCCGGGTGTCTGGGGCCCTCTGCCAGCCCACCGGCCAGGGCAGAACGGCTCAGCAACAGCCCTGGGAAGGACTTCGAGAGGGAGAGACAGGCTGGGATTTTGCAGAGGGAGCACTGGGAGACTGAGATTCGGTGACCCGTGCCCAGTGCAGTTGCCAGTCCCTGGTAGGCAGCAGGTGATGTGGGATGTGTGCTGCTGGGGTGTTTTCCCGGTACCGAACGCTCCCTAGGTGGTGCCCAGTGCTCCCAAGAGCCAGGCTGGTGTGGAGCCCAGCGCCTCCTGCACAGTACCTGGTACCTGCAGGGCAATGCCCAGGGCTGGTGACACTGCCAGGAGGTCACTCACTGTAACAGGGGCCATTCCCTCTCACCTGCACCAGTAACTGGTGCTGGGGCCTCGTACCCACTGCCTGCACCGGGCCCTGCCAATGCCAGCATCCAGTACTGGCGCCCTGCCTGTGCCCTGTCCCTGGTACTGGTGCCCAGTCCCTCCTTCAGTGTCTCGTTCCTGGTGCTGATGCCACAGTGCAGATGGTGGAGCCCTGTGCCAGGTGCTGCTGACCTGTGTCACCACCCCGTGCCACTGTGCAGTTCCCGGTGCCTGGTGCTCGGCCCCCGTGCCAGCTGCCAAAGCAGGTGCCTGGGCCCGTGCCAAGTATCGATGCCAGAGTCGAATGCCAAGGCTGGATGCTGATGCTCAGCGCCGGGTGCTGGTGCCCAGTGTGTGGTGCCAGGGTCCGGTGTGCGTTATTTGGTGCTGGTGCCGGTGCCGTGCCCGGTGCCCGGTGCCCGGTGCCCGGTGCCCGGTGCCCGGAGCCCGGTACGCATTGCTCGGGCCCGGTGCCGCACCGAGTGCCGGTGCCGGTGCCCGCGGGCGGTGCGCGGTGCCGGGCGCTGCTGCCGGTGCCCGGTGCCGCTGTCGGCGATGCCGAACGGCCCCGCCCGTCCCCCGCCCGCCCCGCCCCGGGGCCGCCCCCGCCCCGCCGCTGCTATTTCTGCTAATCCGCGGCGGGGCCCGGCCGTGCCCATCGGCAGCCGCCGCTCCCGGACGGCGCCCGGCGCCGCAGCCATGGTAAGGCCGGCGCGGACGTGGGACCGGCCCGGCCCGGGCAGCCCCGCACCGTGGCACGGGCCCGCTCCCGGAGCCCGCCGCCCTCCGTGAAGGTGACGGTGCGCGGGGGCGGAGCGGGCCGGGGCCGCCGGTGCCGCAGCGGAGCGCGGGGGGGCCTCGGGCGGCGGGGCAGCACCTGCCCGGCCCCGGCGAGCGGCAGCCCCGGGGGAGGCGTGAGGGGCACGGGCCACTCACCGGCGCGTCCCGGAGATCAGAGCTCGGCAGCGTCACCCGCGTGTCCCCTCGTCCTGCGCTCCCCCCACGGGTGTCCGTGCGTGGGCAGCGGGAGCCGCTCTGGCGCGGCTCCGTGCCGAGCATCGGTCCCTAGCTCTCGGCAGGTCCCCGGCCTCCGGCGCTGGTGGCGCTGCCGGCCCGGCCCGGTCCTCGGCCGGGACCGTGACACGCGTGGAGCCGGCTTTGCGCTCACCGGCAAGCTCCGGAGCCGCCGCTGGCATTCCCAGCCCGCGGGAGCTTGTTCTCCATCTCCCGTTCTGCCTCCTTCCTCCGCGGTGGTGATGGGTCACCAGGAGCCGCTCGGCCGGGCCGCGTCTCCGCGGGGACCTCGGGCCGTGTCCAGGGTGGGGATGAGGACGAAGGGCTGCGGCCGCGGCTCGCGTGGCACCGGGTTGTGGCCGCCGGGACGAGTGGCCTTGGTGGGAGCGCTGCGGCCGCGCTGCCCCGGCAGCCGCCGTGGGAACCAGCCCGGCACATTCTTTCGGAGCTGGACGCGGTGAAACCAGAGAGGAGGGCGGCTGGCGGAGCGTGTCGCAACGGAGCGCCTTCCCGACAGGCTCCAGACAGTGGCTTTGGGATACACGCATCAGCCTTGGAAACATCGCGGGGGGACAGCAGGCGCGGCTGGGGACCGGGGGAGACCGCGCTCCCTCGCCCGTGCACGGGGGGTGAGCTGGGGCTGGAGGTGCTCCAGGAGGGCCCACAGAGGCAGAGCCGGTTCCCCTGCCGCCGGTGCCACATCCCTCTGTCCCCAGAACAGTTCCCAGCTGGCCCGGAGGAGCAGCATGAGCACTGGTTCCTCCCCGATCTCTGCTCCCGGCTCTGAGTGGGTCAGAACTTGTCCAGCCCCACGTGCTGCGATGTCGGCTGGTTTCCAGCCTGCACTGGCCTTGCTGTCATGTCCCGGCTCACAGGGAGCCGCTGCTCATGGTCCCATCCTGGGGTCCTCGCTCAGGTGCTCACAGGTCCTTCAAGCTGCAGGATTCCCTGCGGGAGAGGGACTGGAGCTGCTGCACCAGGAGCTGTGGCTCATCCCCCGTGCTCACCTGCCTGGGGCTGACCCCCTGCCCGGAGCCGGGACCCACGCCTCAGCCTGCCCCCCATCCTTAGGGTACCCAGCACCCTGCTCCTCTAGCAGCTGCCGAGAGACTCAGTTTCCCACCTGGAATGCTGCTGACGGGTGGGATGGCAGAGCTGGGGGTACCCTGATTCTCCGGCGGGAGCATCCCGCGCGTCCAGAGGCGGGGCCGAGCAGGCACGGCCCAGGTTCTGTCTCCCTTGGAACGAGCTGGCCTGGTCCTGGCAGCGCTGGGCTTCGCTGGGGGCTTGTCCTGCGTGGGGTTCGTGCCTTTGGGGCAGCGTTTGTGCCTGGGATGCTCAGCCATAGTGAGGTGGCATTCTGGGTGTCACCTTTAGAGGGCTTGGGAACGCCTCTGTCGGCCTGGCGGTGGGGGCAGCACCTCGCCGGGATGTCCCCTTCCTTTCCCTGCAGAAGCAGTCCGGGAAAACACCTCCCGTGGGAATGTGGTATCCGTGGAACGATGCTCGGGGGCAGCCGGTGGCTTTCCTAGGTCAGGCTTTGCCCGCTGCCCCCGTGTCCCCCACCGCCGCATCCCTCGGGCTGTCACCGCGCGGGGACGGTGCGATGCAAAGTGACAGGCGGGGACGAGGCGGCGTGTGCGGCTCTCGCTGGGGCTGACAGCCCGGGTGTGAGGCCGGCTTGCACTCAGCCGCGTGTGTAATCTGCTTACGGGGGCACCAGCGCAGCCCCGGGCTCTCCCTGCCGTAAATCTCTGCTCCTGCCTGGAGTGCGGGCTGGGACGCTTGGAAAGCAGCCGAGAGCCCCTGAGCTGCCCTGATGCATCTCGACACACATCAAGGTGAATCACCATCCCTGGTGACCCCGAAGTGACAGCTGGGGAACCCTGACTGCCACCCACGGCTCCTCCTTGGGGAGCTGTCAACCCTTTGCTTCCCAGGATGAGCCAGGAAAGCCGAGCAGGAATGCTGGAGCCTGTGGTGGGAGCGTCCCAGCCCAGGGCTGGGTCCTTCCTGGCCAGGCCCGGCTCGAGCAAGAGCTTGGAGCCACGTGGGGAAGCTTTAATTGTCGGGTGCAAAAGTGTGGAGAAATTAGGTTTCTGACCTCAAAGAGGCTGTGGAGCCCTGCTGGGGAATGCTCCAGGTGGGCAGCAGGAGTGGACATGGTGTGCGCTGGGATGGAGGGGCATTTTTTCCCGGGAGAGAGGGACTTTTGTCCCAGGATGGAGTGGGTTTTTGTCCTGGGACAGAGGTGTTTCCAAGGACTGAGTGTCCTCCTGGGCTGCAGCCAATCTGTGTGCTCAGCCAAGGGGTGCTGGTGGTGCCGGTGCTGCTGATGGTGGTCCTGCAGCCCACCCAGGATCTCCCTTAGCCGATGATGGCTGCTCCTTGAAATCTCCCCAGTCAGGCAGGAGCTGGCTTTGTCTCTCCCCGGGGGTTCCTCTCCCCTCCCGTGCCGCTCTCAGGGGCCGTGCCTGGCTCCTGGGTGCCGCGGGCGCCCGGCGCGGAGCCTGCCCAGGGTGGAGTTATGCTAATACTGCTCCCCAGCCCTCGGCGCAGCCGGGGCCACTCGGCATCTTCTGCTGGCCACGGGCGACACCGGCTGCGCCATGGCCACCTGCCCCGAGCTGCAGCCCGGGCAAGAGGTACGGGGGCAGCGCCCGTCCCCGGCGAGGCGAGAGAGGGGGTGTGGGGCACGGACTGTGGGGAGGTGGCGCGGCTGGTCCTCTGTCCCTGGGACAGCCCTGCCGGGGTCGCGCTTGCTGCAGGACCCCCAAGGACGCGGCGCAAACCTCGGTGTCGCGGCGCTGCCGAGATCATGGGCCAGGGGTGGGGGCGAGCCCCAAGGGGCTGGAGCCCGGAGGGACGGAGCGGCAACAGGGCTGGGAGCGCTCGCCGCTGCTGGTGGCATCACCTCCCGTCCCCGAGTGTCCCCGGCCGGGCTGCGCTGTGCTGGGGGCCGGCGCTGATGCACCCCAGGTCAAAGGCGGCGAGGAAGAGGATGCTGCGGTCGCACAGACCCACCGAGCACACGGGACCCGCTGGGGCAGGGGGGAGCACGGGGGTCCCGCAGCCCCCCAGCCTGCCCCCGCGGTCCCCGTGCTGTGGCCGCGGGGGCAGCGGGAGCGGGGCCGGGCGTGCGAGCGCTCAGCCCCGGCAGCGCTGTGACCTTGTTTCCAGCCCGCTAACTCCGCGCATCTCGCCTTGCCGCCGGCACCGGCGAGCGGGGACGCGGCGGAGGGAGGACACGCGTCCCCACGGAGGGGTCTCTCCCGGAGGCCCCGGTCTGGGGGGCGCTGACCCCCGGCTGGGAGCCTCCGCGGTCACGGGCCCCCCGGCCCTGCATGCCTCTCCTTTGGGGTCTCACCGCCCGTGGGGCTGGGGTCGCCTGGCAGTTGCTTTGGCACCCTGGGGACATCGGTGCCGGCTGGCAGCGGGGCTTGGTCCCACGGCAGCCGCTGCCGGACGTGCCCTTGGGGACGCGTCTCCTCCCGCCAGCGCTTGTAAACAGGATGCGGAGCCATCCCAATCCCGGCGTCCCCGTCCCTCGTCCCAGCCCCGCCGCCCCCCGGGGCAGCAGCTGGGGGCAGCTGTGCCTGTGCCCCCAGCCCCTGCCGAGGGCCGCTGCCCGCGCCCCCTCCGACCCGGGCAGAGCCGGGGGAAGGAGGCGTCGGGCTCCCGGTCGTGTCTGTCCGGCTGTCTCCTGGGACTGCGGGGACGGGAGCCCCTTGTGCTGACACCCCATGAACGGGCGGTGGGCGGGGGGCTCGGGCACCAGGGGACCCCTGCCCACCCCTGCCTCCTACCTGCCTTCCCCTGGCTGCAGCCCCACTCAGGTCACCCCCCAACTGCTCTTCATCTCTTCTTGGTGTCTCTGCCTCCTCCCGGGTGCCTCCTTGTCCTCCTGGCAGGCCGTGGGGCGCGGGGGGGTCCTGGCTGCCCCAGAAGACCCCGAGGAGCGGCGGGGTGCCCAGGGGGAAGGTGCCCACCCCTGTCCCCCGGAGTGCCAGGAGCCGTCTGCCGTCCCCACGCCGCAAGTCGTAAGCGCCCGAGGTGCAAGGGACCATGGCTGTCCCCACTGCCATCCCCGTGGCTGTCCCCGTGGCTGTCCCCAGGGTGGTGGCTGGTCCCCTGGGGTGGCCGTGTCCCGTCTCTCCTCCCATCCCTGCCACCTTTGGGCTGCATGTGTCTGGCTGCTGCGGCTTGGGGCTTGTGGGGCTGAGCTGGGCGCTGCCGTCTCAGGCTGGCATTGCCACCGCCAGTGTCACCTCCTCCCTTGGTCCCCAGATAAAGCGTTTCCTGAAGGAGGACTCGGACGAGGCTGAGCTGACCCAGTTCCTGCGGGATTGCCCACCAGCTGACAGCTCCAGGAAGGTGGAGGCCCCGGAGGGCCGGCGGGAGCCCCTCGGCAGCGTGGCCAGGGTGCCCCCAGACGAAGCCAGCGATGAGAGGGACGCCAGGATCTTCTCCCGCTCTCGGCCCCCGGATTTCCAGCAGCACATCGCCGCCCCCCCCGCCCCCCAGCCCCAACCGCCCGCGGAGCCCCTGGGGGCAGCTGGACCCCTACGACTCCTCCGAGGTGCAGGACGTGTCCGCGGGGAAGGGGAGGACACATACAGCCAGGGGCTGCGGGAGGGAGGAGGTGAACGCAAAGGCTTCTGGCAGGCATGGCTTCATCCCCTGGAACTCCAACGCTGGGAATCCTTTTGCGGGCAGGAGGAACGGGGGGCGCTTTCCAGGGTAGGAAGTGTCCCTGTGCCACGTCCCCTGTGCCCTCTGCAGGATGACAAGGAGTACGTGGGCTTTGCCACGCTGCCCAACCAGGTGCATCGCAAGTCGGTGAAGAAAGGCTTCGACTTCACCCTCATGGTGGCAGGTAAGGGGATCCAGCCGGCCTGGGGGTGCTGACCTGACCCCACTCTGGATCCCAAACACCCTGCACTGGGGGTGGGGGGGCACAGGCTGCCCGCCCCCCATCTTTGTCCTGCTTTCTCAGGGGAATCTGGGCTGGGCAAGTCCACCCTGGTCAACAGCCTCTTCCTGACGGACATGTACAGGGACCGCAAGCTGCTCAACGCCGAAGGTCAGGGGGGACAGTCACGGCCCAGGGGGGTGTCCTGGGTGAGCTGGGCAGTGGCAGAGCCCAGGGATGCTCCTGGGGGCCGCAGCCCCTCTCCCTGCCCAGCCAGGCTCCTCTAAATGACATGTGTTGTGTTGCCCACTGCCCACTGGCACTGGGGACTGCTCCGAGGCAATGGGGACCCCCCGTGCACAGGATGGGGACTCCCCACGGGGACTTTATTTCCACAGGAAAAACAAGCCCTGGCTTGTTGGAGATTGGCTGGAGCTGCAGCATTTCTGGGAGGCTAGGGACAGTCAGGGTCTGGGGCACAGTGCCAGCTCAGCTGCAGCCAGTTTTTAAATTAAAATGGCCCAAACTTGCCTAAATCCCCAGGAGTTAGAGAGGTTTGCTTTGATTTGTTTCCATTGCTTGGAGTGAAAGCCAAAACACACAATGCAGTAGGAGCATCCTTGGAGATGCAGGGACACGGAGGGTCCTGGGTTGAAGGGGCGCATGCAGTCTGGAGCTGTGGGGTCACCTGAAATGCTCCTGCAGCAAGGCCCAGCCCCAGGAGACCCCTGTGCTGCCTGAGCTGTGCTCCTGGGGTGGCAGTGGCACAGCCACCGTGGGATGGGTGCAGGTCCACGGGGATATGGGAACCACAGCATGGAGCATCCCCTCCTGGGCTGGAGCGTGGCATGTGTCGGGGCTGAGCCAGCTGGGTCACCCAGCCCCCGGGTGGGGGATGACACCCAGGGGTCACAGCATGTCCCCATGTCACCCCCACCATCCCTGGTGTCTCCCCTGGTAGCGTGTCCCTACCCACAGAGCGCATCACGCAGACAGTGGAGATCACCAAGCACGTGGTGGACATCGAGGAGAAGGGGGTCAAGCTGCGCCTGACCATCGTGGACACACCGGGCTTTGGGGACGCTGTCAACAACACTGAGTGGTGAGTGCCATGGGGTGGGCACTGTCCCCAGACTGGGTGAGATGCTGAGTGCCATGGGGTGGGGACTGTCCCCAGGCCGGGGGGATGCTGAGTGCCATGGGGTGGGCACTGTCCCCAGACTGGGGGGATGCTGAGTGCCATGGGGTGGGGACTGTCCCCAGGCTGGGGGGATGCTGAGTGCCATGGGGTGGGCACTGTCCCCAGGCTGGGGGGATGCTGAGTGCCATGGGGTGGGGACTGTCCCCAGACTGGGGGGATGCTGAGTGCCATGGGGTGGGCACTGTCCCCAGGCTGGGGGGATGCTGAGTGCCATGGGGTGGGGACTGTCCCCGGGCTGGGGGGATGCTGAGTGCCAAGGGGTGGGGGTCTCCCCAAGGCAGACACCTCCCATGTCTCACTGGGCTTAGGTGCTGAACCATGGGAGGTATTGAGCTGGGGGTCCACAGGGAGTGTGTGTGTGGGGGGGTCCCACGGAGGACTCGGTGTCACCTCGCTGTCCCTGCAGCTGGAAGCCCGTGGCCGACTACATCGACCAGCAGTTCGAGCAGTATTTCCGTGACGAAAGTGGCCTCAACCGGAAAAACATCCAGGACAACCGAGTGCACTGTTGCATCTACTTCATTTCGCCCTTCGGCCACGGGTACGGGCGGCCCTGCCCGCGCTGCCGGGGGGGCTGGGCAGGGTCTCTGTGGGACGGGGCTCACCAGGCTCCCTCTGCAGGCTCCGGCCCCTGGACGTGGAGTTCATGAGAGCTCTGCACCAGCGTGTGAACATCGTGCCTGTGCTGGCCAAGGCTGACACCCTGACTCCTGCCGAGGTGGAGCGCATGAAGAACAAGGTGAGGGGAGGTGGGGCAGCTGGGAGATGTCCCAGCAGGTCCCTGGGCGTAGGGGTGCCCTGGGGTCTCCATCCGTCTCCTGCCTGGAATTTGCCCTGGAACGTTTTCCAGACTCTAAGCACTGTAGGGGACCATGTTGCCCCCATGGCCACCAAGGACATATCTGCCCAGGGCTCAGCTGGGGGTTGGAAGGACTGGGGGGTGTCCATGACATCTGGCTGGAAGGAAAGGGCTTTTGGGGGCCATTGGCCCTGTGTGGTGCCTCCTATGCTCTTCCCGAGGCCGGAGCCCTGCCCTCAGGGAGCTGTTTGCCTCCAGATCCGGGAGGAGATTGACCACTATGGCATCCGCATCTACCAATTCCCTGAGTGTGACTCAGACGAGGATGAGGAGTTCAAGCTGCAGGACCAGGCACTGAAGGTGGGTCTGGCTCCTCTAGCTCCATCACTGGAGGGGCAGAGCCCCGTGGCCAGGAGGACACATCACCCTGGGTTAGCTGCTGTGCTCTTTGGGGCCGTGCAAGCTCTCCAACACGGAGGGGCTGGCACATTTCTCACTACCCAGACATGTCACCAAGATCCCATGGGTGACGCCTGCAGCTCGGTGCAATAGGGCTTGGGTGGAGAAACCCGCGACATGGCCTCTGCTGTCCCACTGGGGCTCTCCACAGCCGGGCCCTTGGGATATCCTGGCAAACGGTAGTGGACACAGCCGAGGAGGGCACGTGGAGGGATGCGGGTCCTGGCAGGTGGGGGGTCACGGCAGGGCCCTGCTGACCCCCCACGCCCTTACAGGAGAGCATCCCCTTTGCCGTCATCGGCAGCAACACGGTGGTGGAGGCCAAGGGCCGGCGCGTCCGCGGGCGCCTCTACCCCTGGGGCATCGTGGAAGGTAACGCTGGGCTGTCCCCGGCAGCCCCCGGCCTTGGGGACGGGGACGCGGTGCGCCCACGGCGGCCCCGGGGCGGGTGGGACCCTGGCCGTGGCCCCCTGAGCCTGCCTCCCCCGCAGTGGAGAACCCGTCCCACTGCGACTTCGTGAAGCTGCGCACGATGCTGGTGAGGACGCACATGCAGGACCTCAAGGACGTGACGCGGGAGACGCACTACGAGAACTACCGCACGCAGTGCATCCAGAGCATGACCCGCATGGTGGTCAAGGAGCGCAACCGCAAGTACGGGGCAGGGCTGGGGCCGGGCCGGAACGGGGGGCTCCTCGCTTCGGGGTGACCCCACCCGCTGCAAGTGGGGTGTCGGCGGGTCAGGGCTGTGCGTGGATCCGTGCCGGGGAGCCCCGGGGCCGGCTGGGGAGCCCCAGTGTGGTGACGGGCCCCTCCTGTGCCCTTGGGCTGGCAGTGCCTGGGGGGGATGCTCCAGCAGTGAGGGGCACCCTGTGACCCCAGGGTGGCTGGGGGGATGCTCTGGTAGTGAGGGGCACCCTGGATCTCCCCAGAGCTGGGGCTGGTTTGAGGGGCATATTCCAGCAGTGAAGGGGACCCCACGTGCCCCCAAGGGCCGGGGCTGGGGGCCAGGGGTGTGCTCTGGCAGCAAGGGGGACCCTGTGTCCCCCCTGGGCTGGCTGTGTCTTGGGGGATGCTTCAGCACTGAGGGGGATCCTGCATCCCCCTGGGGCTGGCTGTGGGGGGATGCTCCAACAGGGAGGGGACCCTTGCGCCCCAGCATGCTCCAGCACTACAGCAGGAGCCCGACAAAGGCTGAGGCTTTGCTCACAGATCAGCCAAACACAGCACCCACATCCGCTTCAGCCACCCCGAGGTGCTGAGGGAGCCCCCCCAAGCAGGGTCCCTAGTGAGACCCTCCAGCTGGGAGTTGGAGCAGTGTGGGAATGAGTGGAGACCCTGTGGCTCCTGGGGGGCTGGAGCTGTGCTGTGGCTATAGGCACCTCTCTAGGCACCTCTAAGTGTCTCTCCCTGTGTGCCCCGGGGCAGGAGCCATCCCTCCGTGCTGCGGCTGTGCTGCGGGAACTGCTCCGCCGACTGAGCCGGGACCGCCCGGGGCTGCACTGGGCCCCGCCCAGCTCCCTCTGCCACCCCCAGCCCCCCCTGCCACCCCTGCCCCCCCCGGCCCCTCTATAAAGTGCTTGTTGGTACCCAACACTGTCTTGGTCCTTCTGTGCCCGTGCCAGGGCCAGGCAGCCGCCCTCGAGGTGAGCCAGCCCTGTGGACACCCACTCTGGCCCCGTGGCCACCCACTCGTGCCCCACACAAGCTGCTCTGCCAAAGAACGCTGTGTGCCGGTGGTGTCACCCCGGCTCCCCCAGGTTTGGGGGATGCGTCACTGTTTGGTGGCACTGAGCCCCCGGGGCTGCCCAAGGGAAGGATGCCCCCATCACGCTGCCCTCCTGGGGACGTGATTTTGGGGTGCTGAGAGCCTTTGCTGCTCACCCCACTGCTGGTGCCCTGCTCCGGTCTCGTGCTGCTGCCAAGGCCATCAGGGGCTCCACGTGCTCCTGACTCCACGTGTTCCTCACGTCCCCCACGGCGAGAGCCGAGACAACGGCAGCGTCTTCCAAAGCGGCTCCCGAGGCGGCCAAACCCTGGCCTGGCCCAGCCCCTGGCCCAGTAGGACCCGTGGGGTGGGGATGGCCTGTTCTGCCCGCCCCGCACCCGTGTCCATCACCCCTTTGCCGGGGGGGCTGCGCTGGCGGTGGCACGTGGCGGTGGCACACGGCAGCACGCGACCCTGCTGGCCGCCGTTGGTGTCCCGGCCTTGTCACCCGCTGGGGTGGCACGTGGCATCCACAGGGACGGCTGGGAGAGCTGGTCCCTCCCAGGGACGTGCGCATGGGAGAAGCCATCGGCTGGGCTGGCCCTGGTCCTGCGTGGTGCCATGGCCTCGGGGGGATGCTCGCGGCTCTCTCCAGCAGGAGCGGGCTTGAATGGGGGCAGAGCTCGGGAAAAGGGTGTGGAGCATCCCTGGGTCTGGCAGGGCAGTGGAGTGCCTGGAGACCCCTTCCTGAGACCAGGGGACGGAGTGGAGATGCCGAGGTTTTGAAGTTTTAAAGCAGCAGGGAAAATACAAGCCCAGGAGAGCCCAACCCCAGTGAGATTCTCCCCAAATCGGGAGGCTGTGGAGGAAGTCCCTGGGTCCCCCCTTGGTTCATGAGTGGCAGGTTGAGGGTGCTGAGGTTTGCCTGGAACTGCTCACATCTCCCCTGCTGGGGAAAAGCCACTCTGATGGTGGGCATGGGGCCTAGGGGCCGTGCAGGGGGTTCTGGGCACCTGTGGGGGTTGGGGCATCCACGGGGGAATGTCCCCGGAGGGGCTGGGGCAGCACCCTCACCTCCTCTCTCTGTCCACAGCAAGCTGACCCGGGAGAGCGGGACAGACTTCCCCATCCCCGTGATCCCCCCGGTGCCAGATGTGGAGACGGAGAAGCTCATCCGGGAGAAGGATGAGGAGGTGAGTGTGGGGCGGGCTGAGCTCCCAAACCCCATCTCCGCTCCCTCCAGCCGCGGTGATGGCACAGCCCTCAGGAGCCACCCTTCCTGCAGCCTGCCAGCTGCTGCTGCTCCAACGAGCAGGGTCTGGAGGTGCATCCAAGGGTTCCCCCTTGCCCAGCTCTTGGCGATCTCAGTTTGTCTGGGATGCTCAGCCCGAGCCCCATTTGCACGGGAGCTGCGTGCCTGGGGCTTGGCACCGTCCACGATCCCGGCTCTGCTCCCTTCCAGCTGCGGCGGATGCAGGAGATGCTCCAGAAAATCCAGAAGCAGATGAAGGACTCGCACTAGCCCGTCCCTCCTCCTGCCCCGCTCCTCCTCCTCCTCCTGCTCCTGGCCCCAGATCAGAAATGTTTACATCACGCTCCACCTGCCCGGCCCCGCTGCCAGACTCGGTACCAACACTCACCCACCACCCTGAGCTGCGGCATCGCCTTATCCAAGCGCCCAGCGCCCGTGGGGGCACGAGGGGACGGCGAGGGGACAGTGAGGGACAGGGCACCCAACCCGGGGTCCCCTGCTCCAGTCCCTTCCACCTCACTGGGGACATCTTGGTCCCCCAAGTTTTGGTTTCCCGTTTCTCCACAGCTCTGGGGAGGGCCCTGGCCAGCCTGGTCCCCACAGCGTGTCCCTTGTCCCTGTGTCACCCCGGGCTCTCAGCTTACAGCCTTTATGTTCAGCTTGGCCCTGGCCTAAGGGAAGAGGAAAGGGGGGCACTGGTGGCAGCCCCCCAAAGGCCCCAGCTGCCCCGCTGTGGGGAACAGGGCTGTTCCCCTGGCCTTGGCTGGCGTGGAGGGACAGCAGCTCCTGGGGACCACAGGGGACAGAGGGGTCAGAGGGACAGCTGCCATGCCAACACCAGTGCAGGGGACTGAAGCTTGTCGGTGTCCAGCCCTGTGTCCTCACCCTGTCCCCACTGAGTGACAGCAGGGCTGTGGCACGGAGAGCATTGGGGAATCAATGGCCCCAGGGAAAAGTCCCTTGAGTCCCAAATCAGAGGCTGGGCACCCCCAGCTGCCATGATGTTGGCCCTGTAAAGCAATAATGAGTGTCCTGTGCCCATGGCACCTCTCACCCCATGGCAACAGCACCGGCCCTGCCTGGAATTTCGGCCCCAGCTGCCACTTGCTTGTCTGTGGTGTCTCTGTGTGCCCAGGATGTCCCTGTCCCTGCTGCTTCTTGGCACAGCAGCCCTGTGTATTCTCCAAGGATATCCCCATCCATGTTGCTTCACAGCGAAGCACTGCTGCGTGTCCCCGTGTCCCCCGTGGTGTCCCCATGTTCTCCACCACGTCCTGGTTGGTGTTGTTGCCCTACAGAGCACTGCAGCTTGTCCCCCCAGCTTGTCCCCCCAGACTGTCCCCATCCGTGTTGCTTTCCCACAGAGCTATGTCGCATCCCTGTGTCCCCCTGGGATGTCCCCAGCCATGTCACCACCCTGCAGGGCTCTGTGTAGTGTCCCTGTGTCCCCAAGGATGTCCCCAGCTGTGTTGCTCCCTGCAAAGCCCCACTGTGTGTCCCCAGGGTGAGCCCTGGCCACCTCTCACAGCATCCCTGGGGAGATGGATCCAAACCCCCTCCTGGGTATGGGAAAGCCCACAGGGGATGGTGAGGATGCAGGCAGGACTGGGAACAGTGGGATCACTGGAATGGTGGGATCAGTGGGATCACTGGGAACTTGCTGGTGTGGAGATGTGTCCTGTGCCCATCAAGGCCCCCAAGCTGGGGTCCCCCAGGTGGGATGTGGCTGGTGGGGGCTGTGCCCAGCTGAGGCTCGGGGGTGGGGGCTGCAGGGTGCCAGGGCAACATCTGGCCTGCGTCCCCCATGTCCCTGTGCCAGCGGGGGGCCCCAAGGCCCCCATGGGCAGGGCCTCCTTGGGCAGGGCCCCGCAGGGAATATTTAGCGCTTTCCTTTTTTTAATCTTGCTATTTTCTTACAGAAGCCCCTCCCCTGGCATGACGGTCCTAGAGGCGTTTATTAACGGATCAGAGAGTATAGGTTTATAAATTCTTATAGAGTAGTGGAAATATTTTTATCCCTCCACAATTGTTCTCAATAAATATGGCTGACCTGGCTTGTCTGCAACCTCATGTGGCTTCTACTGAATGGGGGCACCCCACAGCCCTGGGCATCCCTCATCCCTGGGCACCCCACAGCCCTGGGCACCCCACAGCACTGGGCACCCACATTCTGAGGCTGGTGGTGGCCTGTGCTGTGGCCTTCTGATCCCAGTTCCTGTCCCCTTGGAAAAGGCTCAAAATGGATAGTGGGGGGTTTGTGCTGCACTCACAGGGACACCCAGCTTGGGGCGTGGTGGGAGAGCCCCTTGGGATCCAGCTCTGGGATGAGGGGGCACAAGGAGGGGGTCTCCCCCTCTCACATGCTTTGGGGTGCTGGGTTCTCCTGCTGTGAGGCTGGGATGGGAGTGGGGAGAGCAGAGCCTGAGCTGGGATGGGATTGCCCTCTACCTGCTGCCCCTGGGCACCCTTGAGTCCCCCCGCAGTGGGGGAGCCCTGGCTGGAGACACCACCAGTACCCGTGCCCTGTCACCCCTGCTCGGGTCCCCCAGAAGCTGCTGGGGTGGAGGAGCAGGAGGGCTGGGCAGAGCAGTGCAGGGATGGATGGGCTGCATCTCCAGCTGCCTCCCAGTGGGCATCATCCACCTGCACCCCATTATCCCACCTGCACCCCAATACCCCACCCCTGCCCCTGCATCCCCTCCATCTCCTGCCCTCAGAGCCCTTGGGCTGATCCAGCCCAGCTGAGGGCAGGGCCGGGGACCTGGGGCAGGGCCATCCCCAGGGCCAGCACAGACCGGGAACGGGTGGATGGAGGGAGGGATGAGGGATGGAGGGATAGATGGAGGGATGGAGGGATAGATGGATGGATGGATGGAGGGATGGATGGAGGGATGGATGGATGGAGGGATGGATGGATGGATGGAGGGATGGATGGATGGAGGGATGGATGGATGGATGGAGGGATGGATGGAGGGATGGAGGGATGGAGGGATGGAGGGATGGATGGATGGAGGGATGGATGGATGGATGGAGGGATGGATGGATGGATGGAGGGATGGATGGATGGAGGGATGGATGGATGGTTGACTGGCTGGCTGGATGGATGATGAATGGATGGATGGATGATGGATGGATGAATGGATGGAGGGATGGATGGATGAATGGATGGAGGGATGGAGGGATGGATGGATGGATGGATGGATGGATGGATGGATGGATGGCACCCTGTGGAAGAGAACTGGGAGCTCTGGTGGGTGACAAATGGGACATGACCTGCCCATGGGCACTGGCAGCCCAGGAAGCCAAGTGTGTCCTGGCCTTAACCCAGTGGAGTGGCAACAGGGGAGGAAGGGGATGCTTTCTCCGCTCTGTTCTGCTTTCCTGAGACCCTTCTGGAGCTGCCTCCAGCTCATCCCAGCACAGACATGGAGCTTGTAGAGCAGGCCCAGAGGAGGCCACCAAAACCATCTGAAGTGGTCCATGGTCTCTGCTGCGGAGGAAAACTGCCTTGTGGGACCTGCCAGCCCCACCACTGCTCTGTAGCAGCCACTTCTCCCTTTGCTGAGGGTCAGAGCATGGACCCCACCTCCTTGGAGTCCTTCCCTCCTTTACCAGTGCTGCCTCAGCCCCACCTTGCTTGGCCTAGGGTGTTGAGCTCCATGGTGGCTGTGATGCCAATTCCTGCTCTTCACCAGGCCAAACCCCATCGTCCCCTCCATGAACCCTCTTATCAACATGGGAATGGAAAATGTTTGTGCTTCCTTGGCTGGAAGCAGCTCTCACCCCAGAGGCTGGGATACACAAACCTCCCACATCCCACCATTGCAGCTCCAAGAAGGATCCCCTGGCTGCCTCTCCCTCCCCAGAACCGCCAACAGAGCCTCTGCTTTTGGCCCCAGACTGGATGATTTACCCAGTTCCCCTTTTCCCAGAGGATAAAACCCAGCACTGATCCTCCAGTGACAGCCCCAGCTGTGCCCACCCTTCCCTGCACTCCATTCCATGTGAGTTCCATCACACCTTTAAAAATAAAAAGCCTCAAACCCACTCAAACCCAGCCTTCCCAAGGCAGAGATTGATATTTCCACATGGCAAATGCTTCCATGCAATTCCCCAGTGTCCTATTTTTGGTTTCTCACCAGTCCTGGCACTGGTTGCAGCATCCATGCTGGAGCTCCAGCTGAGCTCGGTGGAAGGGAATAAAAGTTTCTTAGGGCGGAAAAGGAAATCTCTCATCTCTCTGTGCCACCCACACCTGACACCTAAAATCTCAGGTGGCATCAGTCCTATTGTTTCCCTTTCCCCTTCCTTCCCATTTCCCTTTTCCCCTTCCCTTCCCCACTTATTCATTCGCTCCTCATATAATTAATGATATTTTCCCCGATGGGAGAGGCCCTGAAGCCCCACCTTTTCCCATCTTTTCAAATACAGAAACTAAGGCACTGCCTCCGGTTCTTTTCCTCCTCTCTCGCACCTCTTCACCACTTGTCACATCCATTCCCATTTCCCTGGATCCAGGGGAGCCAGGAGCAGTCATTCCGATTGCGCCCATTCCCATTTCCCTGGATCCGGGGGAGCCAGGAGCAGTCATTCCAATTGCGCCCATTCCCATTTCCCTGGATCCAGGGGAGCCAGGAGCAGTCATTCTGATTGTACCCATTCCCATTTCCCTGGATCCAGGGGAGCCAGGAGCAGTCATTCCGATTGCTCCCATTCCCATTTCCCTGGATTCAGGGGAGCCAGGAGCAGTCATTCCGATTGCGCCCATTCCCATTTCCCTGGATCCAGGGGAGCCAGGAGCAGTCATTCCGATTGTACCCATTCCCATTTCCCTGGATTCAGGGGAGCCAGGAGCAGTCATTCCGATTATTCCCATTCCCATTTCCCTGGATCCAGGGGAGCCAGGAGCAGTCACTCTGATTGTACCCATTCCCGTATCTCTGGATCCAGGGGAGCCAGGACCAGTCATTCTGATTGTACCCATTCCCGTCTCTCTGGATCCAGGGGAGCCAGGAGCAGTCATTCTGATTGTACCCATTCCCATTTCCCTGGATCCAGGGGAGCCAGGAGCAGTCATTCCGATTGTACCCATTCCCATTTCCCTGGATCCAGGGGAGCCAGGAGCAGTCATTCCGATTGTACCCATTCCCATTTCCCTGGATCCCGGGGAGCCAGGAGCAGTCATTCCGATTGTACCCATTCCCATTTCCCTGGATCCAGGGGAGCCAGGAGCAGTCATTCCGATTGTACCCATTCCCATTTCCCTGGATCCAGGGGAGCCAGGAGCAGTCATTCCGATTGCACCCATTCCCGTCTCTCTGGATCCAGGGGAGCCAGGAGCAGTCATTCTGATTGCGCCCATTCCCATTTCCCTGGATCCAGGGGAGCCAGGAGCAGTCATTCCGATTGCGCCCATTCCCATTTCCCTGGATCCAGGGGAGCCAGGAGCAGTCATTCTGATTGCGCCCATTCCCATTTCCCTGGATCCAGGGGAGCCAGGAGCAGTCATTCCGATTGTACCCATTCCCATTTCCCTGGATCCAGGGGAGCCAGGAGCAGTCATTCCTATTGTACCCATTCCCGTCTCTCTGGATCCAGAGGAGCCAGGAGCAGTCATTCCGATTGCGCCCATTCCCATTTCCCTGGATCCGGGGGAGCCAGGAGCAGTCATTCCGATTGCACCCATTCCCATTTCCCTGGATCCAGGGGAGCCAGGAGCAGTCATTCCGATTGCACCCATTCCCGTATCTCTGGATCCAGGGGAGCCAGGAGCAGTCATTCCGATTGTGCCCATTCCCATTTCCCTGGATCCAGGGGAGCCAGGAGCAGTCATTCCGATTGCACCCGGCTCTGTGTGTGCCCGGGAGCTGCTGCCTGGGGGTGACAGCCTTGCGCTCTCCTGGCAGCTGTGATGAGGGTTTGGGATGCGGTGTCTGGACACATCCAGCGGATGCTCCTGATGGAGCAGGTAGTCTTGGATCCCCTGCTCAGGGCAGGAGGAGCTCGGAGAAGGGAAAGCCCATTGCTGCTGCTCCGCCCCTCCTGTAAAGGCAGCTGATACACCCCTGAATTACCTTCCAGGCAGAAAATGGGCCACGGGCTGGAGCCTCCAGCCAGCTCCAGCTCTTCCACACCTTTTCCCACTTCACTGTTCCCCACAGCCAGCGTGGAAAGAACAGACCAAGAGCTTGACACATTTCTCAGGCTGGGAGAGCTGGGGGTGCTCACCTGGAGAGGAGAAGGCTCCAGGGAGATCTCATGGCACCTTCCAGAGCCTAAAGGGGCTCCAGGAGAGCTGGAGAGGGACTGGGGACAAGGGATGGAGGGGCAGGACAAGAAGGGACGATTTTCCGCTGCCAGAGGGCAGGGATAGATGGGATATTGGGAAGAAACTCTTCGCTGTGAGGGTGGTGAGGCTGTGGTGGGCACACAAGAACATGACATGAACAGATGGATATGCAATTACTTGCCGAAGAGCCCACCTGTGTCTGTGGATTCTGCGAAGCTCCGTGAGATGCCTTTACTGACACGTGATGTTATTTTTGGAGCTTCTCTGGAAAACCTCAAGTTGTGCTGTATTTTGTGAAGATAATGCCCATTCCACAAGACCCATCAGGAACAGTGCTGAGAGGCCTGGGAGCAGCAGCCGTTCCTCCTCTGGGTGGTGATGTAAGTGATGATGCCAGCACGAAGCACAGGGACCGAGCAGAACGGGCAGGGAAAGGCTGCTCTGATACTGACATTCTCCCGTGGAAAGGGACAAGGTGCCCCTGTCCTGGCTCTGTCCAGGAGCACAGGCAGAGCCGCTCGGTGCCAGCCGTTCTTGGAGAAACAGCACCATCTATTTGCAGCACCAGAGGAGAGGGGACAAGGTGGCCGCCGGGCTGTGTGGCTGTGCTCCTCAGCAGGACCAGGGCTCCCACCCCGGAGCAGCAGCTCTGCTGGCCCGGGTCACACCGGACGTTCCTGACCGCCAGACCCTGCTGCAGTCCACAGATGACACCTGGCGCTTGCTCCAAGGTCAGGGCAGGAGTTGCAGGACGCGTGTGCAGGAGCAGGGAGGGGAGAGACTCCAGGCTGAGGATTCCGCTCAGGTTTGGGTCTCTCTTTCCCTGGTAGGCTCTGCCCTTGTGCTCCCATGCACGGACACGAGGACACCCGCCCTGGGGGCCCCCCAGGAATCAGCCATTCCCCACATTTCCCCGTCACTGGCTCAGACAGGCTCTAGCCCCCGGGTCATCGGAGGTTCCAGGAAGGTGTTGGCCCCTCAGCACCAATGGGGAGAAAGCCAGGCCAGCCCCAGCTTTGCTCCAGGGGCTGAAGCTGTCCCTAACCCATCTCCACCTCCAAACCCACCTCAGAACCCCTCAGGACAGATCCCAAAGTGTTCTGAGTGACAGAAGTGACCTAGGCCCACCTGTTCCAGCCTTACCACAGAACTGGGAGGAACAAAGAAGATCTGATTTATTAAACCTGCTAGGAAAAGGGTACAAAGGGGTGGCCTGGGGCCCTCAGTGCTCACGTGGAGAAACCACTACTTCTTCTTGCGACGTCTGGTGTTCATTCTGATCAGCTGCAGCCCCTGCTTCTTGATGTCCTCCCGGCTGGGGATGTAGTCATGGTCTTCATCCTCAAAATCCAAGGTGTCTGGAGGGGAGAGTGGAGAGGAGGGGCTGGGGAGGGGCTGGAGGCCACCTCTGCTGTGCCCATGTCCCTGGGAGAGCTGGCACATTTTGGTGGGCTCCTGGGATCCCGGAGAGTCCTCCTAGGCTTTTCCATCCCAGCCTCCCAGGGTGACCTCTTGGACCTGGTGATGCCACCACTGTGGCCCATCTCCGACACTGCTGGGGTTTCCCATAAAGGTCTGGAGCTACAGTGTGGTGGGCACAGCTCCTGCCTTGCTAAAGAAAGGTGGTAATCTGCCAAAAGTTCTTTGCCTCTTCCAGGAGCACTCACAGGCAGAACCAAGCACTCATTATTCTTCTCACCCAGGTGATTTTGAAGATGAGGGCTCCCCCTCTTGCCTCATAACATCTTTCCTTGCTCCTGCAGTGGCTTGGTGCTCATCATGTCACCATCTGTCTTCCTTCTCCCCTGCCTAAAACCTCCACCCATGCCTAAAACCTTGGAAACAGCCAAGGTGAGCCCCAGGGCGACCTGGAGGCACTTTGTGGGTTGGCGTCTGCTGGGTCAGCGGGAGACAGACAAGGACTCCCAAATGTCTCATGGGGCAGGGGCTGGGACAGTCACTGTGGGACGTGTCCCCACTGTGCTCTCCTACCGTCTTCCATAGCGTCTTCATCCTCGAAGGAAATCTTCAGGTTCTGCGTTTCATCGGCAGTTCTACTCTCCAGAAGGTTCCTGACCTTGGCAAAAGTCTGCGAAAGACAGCCTGGGTGAAGCGCTGGAGGGTAGGAGGGTGTTACAACCCAAGGGTGCCCACTGAGGTACTCTTTGGGTGCCCAGTGCCATCCAGGGCTGAGCTGCTCCATGGCTCTTCCTTGTGGCCTTGCTGAGGAAGGATGACTTGGGTGGCCATCTGTGAGGGCCCTGTGCGTGTCCCCAGGGGCACAGAGGGCTGGAGCCCCCCACCTCACTGTGTTCATCGGTGCTGTCCTCGGGCCGGGCTGCCACCCTCTCCTTCAGGAGCTTCAGCTTCTGCTCACAGTGCTGCAGCTTCTCCTCCAGCCCCACCACGGCCACAGAGTCCTCCTGGGGGAGACAGAGCCACCTCGGTAGGGACAGCAAGGTCCTGGTGGTAGTGATGGCTGTGCCGGGCGTCCTTGTGCAGCCCTGCCTGCATGCCCTGCGCCCCTGGTGCCCTCTCGTACCTGCCCAGGGATGAGGATGCCCTGCATGCGGAGGAACAGGTTGTCAATGATGTTCTCAAACTCGATCAGGCGCTTCTGGTTCCTCAACATCTGGGCTCGCATCTGCTCCAGCCGGGCCTCTTCCTGCTTCAGGTTCTCCCGCAGCTTCTCTTCCCGCAGCCTGGAGCCAGGCACACTCACATCACACAGCTGCAGAGGGGCACAGGGACACCCCAAAGCTGCTCCAAAAGCTGCTCAGGTTCCCCCACCGCCAGCTGCAGCCCAGCTCCGTGCTGCTGGCAGCACTCCCCACTCCAGGCAAGGAGAAAGGGAGCTCCAGGACCCCCATGGGAGCTTTGGATGTTCTGCCAGCAGCGGAGCTGGGAGCTCAGAAGCCCTCCCAGTGCGGGAGGAGTGTGTGGCTGCAGTGGGGTGGAGGTTGGGGTGCCTCTTGGGACGCTTTTCCCCCCAGGGGTGCCAGCCTGGTTGGTCCAGCTGCTGCGAGGCCAGTAGCACCTGGTGGTGCTGACGGGCTGGTTGAACTTCAGTTTAGCCTGCTTCAGCTCCATCTCCTGTAGCGTCTTCTTCAGCACCTTCTTCCTCTCGCTGCACACGTCAATGTGCTGCTGCAGGCTCCCCAGGGATTTCCTCTGGGCCTGGATGCTGCTGGGGATGTCCTGGCCAGGGGAGACACACGGGCTCAGCCTAAGGTGATCCTGCTGGAAGCAGGGCCTTGGGGGCGTTACAGCGCCGCAGAGCTCTGCCGTCTCTGGTCATGGAGCTCCACGCCTGCCTGCAAAGAGGGGCTTTGTGGGGCTCGAGGGAGAGGAGAGCAGATAACTCCCCAGGGAAACGGGGGGAGCAGAGAGGTCACAGCTCCCCAGCACTCCAGCAGCCCCAGGTTTTAGAAGCGATGGGTTTTCCGTTACCCAGAGGCAGGAGCACTGCAGGGCAGTCTTTGCCTTCTCCATCTTGTCCATCACAAAGGCCTCACGCTCCATCTTGGCCTTGGCGGCGTCCACGTCAGCACCTGGGGTGGCAGGGAAGGAGCAGGACAGGATGCTCGTGGCTGTGCCCACATCCCCCCACCCTGCCCCCTGCCAGGCACTCACCGGCCGTGTCTGAGGAGCTCAGGTCCTGCTCTGCAGAGAGCATGGACACAGCTTGCTGCAAGGACAGTCACTGTCACCCCTAGGGGCTCAGCACTGCAGGCTGCCCCCTGTCCCCAGCCCTGCCTGCCCCACACCCCCAGCCCTGCCTGCCTCAGATCCCCAGCTCACCTACCCCCAGCCCTGCCTGCCTCAGATCCCCAGCTCACCTGTCCCCAGTCCTGCCTGACCCACATCCCCAAATCACCTACCCCCAGCCCTGCTTGCCCCACACCCCCAGCTCACCTGTCCCCAGCCCTGCCTGTCCCCAGCCCTGCCTGACCCACACCCCCAGCCCTGCCTGCCCCACACCCCCAGCTCACCTGTCCCCAGCCCTGCCTGTCCCCAGCCCTGCCTGTCCCCAGCCCTGCCTGCCCCACACCCCCAGCTCACCTGTCCCCAGTCCTGCCTGTCCCCAGCTCACCTGTCCCCAGCCCTGCCTGCCCCACAGCCCCAGCTCACCTGTCCCCAGCCCTGCCTGCCCCACACCCCCAGCTCACCTGTCCCCAGCCCTGCCTGCCCCACACCCCCAGCTCACCTGTCCCCAGCCCTGCCTGCCCCACACCCCCAGCTCACCTGCCTCTGCTGCCTTTCGCTCTCCTCCTGGCGCCGGAGGCTCTCGATGTGCTTCCTCTGCTCAGCCAGGGACTGGTCCCTGAGCTGTTTCTCCGCACGGACCTGGGGTCCTGCCTTGGCCATGAGTCTCTGGAGCACAGCAGAGAAGGGAAGAGTTGCTGCCAAAGTCAGCTGGAGCTTTCTACAGACGGGGTTGTTAGGTTCAAGTATTGGTTTAGATTGAGATAAGGAAGGAATTCTCCTCTGTGAGGGTGGTGACGCCCTGGCACAGGGTGCCCAGAGGAGCTGTGGCTGCCCCTGGATCCCTGGCAGTGCCCGAGGCTGGGTTGGACAGGGCTTGGAGCAACCTGGGAGAGTGGAAGGTGTCCCTGGCAGGGGGCTGGAATGAGATGAGCTTTAAGGTCCCTGCTAACCCAAACCACTCCATGAATCTGCTATCTGAGCCACTGGATGAGCTACTGGGATGCCCAGTGCCAAAAGTGACCCCAGTCCATGTAAATAGGCTGTGAAGGAAGCTCGGCAAGGTGGGCTGGGGTGTCGGTGTACCAACCTTTGCCATGGCTGGTACTTCAGACAGGCTGACCCAGCCCCAGGGGACAAGAGGGAGACCTGGGAGGACTCTGTGTGCTGTGAGCAACATCAGCTCCATCTTTTTTGCCCCTTGCTGAAGGATGGCTTTCAGGCCCAGGTACGTGGTGCTGTGTGTGGGTGCTGCAGGGTGGGAAAGGGCCCCAATTAGCTCACCTCAATGACATCGTTAGCTTTGAGGTTACTCTGGGCTGTGAGCTCCTCGTGGTACATCACAGTCATCCCACAGAGGAGGTTCAGGTATTGAGGCAGGTACACCAGTTCCTGGCACACAGGGAGCCACAGCACGTCACCCACCGTGGTCACCCATGCTGTGACAGGACACAAAGGGGACCAGCAGGTGTCCCCTGGGACACAGCCCCTTGGATACCCTGCCTTTGCAGGGACAGTGGTGGACAGTGTGGAGGAGCTCACCTTCTTCAGGACCTCCTGAAGCTGCAGGTACAGGTTGGTCACAATCTCTCCACTGTGAATTTTCATGAGCATCTTCTCAATGGCATTGCCCAGCTGGCGAATGGTCTGGGGCACACATGGTGGGGAGAAGGCATGAGGTGACTACATGTGCCGTGCCCAGTGCCCAGCTGGGGGTGCAGGGGCTGGATTAAAGCCCCCCATGGGTATTGGCACACCAGGAAGGGCTCCTGGGTACCTGCAACTCTGGCTCTTGCCACTTAGGATCTGTCTCAGCATCCTGCAGCTCCTGCAGTTGCCTCTGGCGTTCGTCCCTGGCTTGGGTCCACTGTTTCAGCTGGTGCAGCAGCATGTCACACACCTTCACCTGCTCGAGGACTTTGGCTTCGACCTTCTTTATGATCACCTGGATGGGCATGAGACCATTTCCCAGGCTGGATGCTGCAGGAGAAGGGTGTGCTGCCCATAAAACTCCCCCCAAGGTAGAGCTGGGGACACTGAGACCCTGCTCCAGGATGTTGCTGCTGGTTTGACAGGATGGGGTCTGGTAGAGCTTTGCTCTGGGGGCTGGCTGGGGTGAGGCAGCTGATGGCAGGGCTTAGGGACTCTGCATAACATGGAGCAGGGCTGGGGAATCAATAAAATCCATCAGGGCCCAGATGGGGATGTTGTCAGAGAGTGGTGGCACCGCTCTGTCCCTGCAAGAGGCCTCTGGGCAAAGGCAGTTCCATGGGCACAGTGCCTCAATCTCCATGGGTTTATAACCAGGGCACAACCTTGGGACAGGCAGTGAAGGGCAGGGACAGCATCTCTCTGCCAGGGATGCAACTGGACCCTGCAGGAATCTGGGCAGTGCCAGGGACATATGGAGTGGGACAGCCAGGTCTGCTGGGACTGCATGGATGGGTGCTGTGGGGGAAAAGGGACCCATGGGATGAGACGGGAGCACCCTGTGTCTCTAGAGCTGCCCCGTGGGGCTGTCCTGGTGCTGGCACCATGTCCCTCTGCCATGCACGGTTCACCCCAGTGTCCCCAGAGCCCCAGCCCCTGCGAGCAGCCCCTGCTTCCAGCCCTGCCGTTACCTCCAGGCTCTCAGTGAGTGAAACGAGCTCCTGTCCCTCTGCAAAAGCATCCTTAATAGGGAGTTTGTTGTACTGTGGGCAGGGGAGGGACAAAGAGATGCTCATTGTCAGCCTAGGAATGACACATCCTTTTGCTGGCCCGTGCTGCCAGCTCCTGGAGGAGCTGGGGGTGTAGGGCCAGCACTAGGCAGGGGTACAGCAGAAGGGACCTGCTGGTACCTTCAGGACAAATTTCAGGACATCGGAATCCTCCTGCAAGGCCGCCTGCAGGCTGGGGAGCAGCTCCCTGTTCTGACGGAGCTTTTCCTCACAGGACTGAGTGAAAATCTTCCCTCCTTGCTCTGGGGGACACCAGGCAGCCAATGGGACCGCGTGGGACGAGGGGGCTGTGACCCCCCTGTCCCCGAGCAGCCCGAGGCAGCACCTTGCAGGCCCACGAGGACACGCATCTCCTGGCTGCGCTGGCTCAGGCTGGCCTTGGGGCCCCGCGTGCTGCCGGGGGTCTCCATCCCTTGGCCCACCATTCCAATCCCTGCGGGACAGATGTTGAGGCCCTGCTGCCTCGAGGAGGTGCCGCGGCGTTGTGACCGTGGGGTTCCACCGTGGAACTGTCACCGTGGCACTGCCAACTGCCACCGGCCACACGGCTCCTGCTCAGCCACAGCCCAGCCCCCTCCTCAACATTTCTGCAGGGAACAGATTAATTAACAGCTGATTAACGAGCTCTTGGAAGGGGGCAGAGAAGCCCTCCAGCTTTGTCTTCCATTGTTGTGGCAGTGGCAGCTGTCAGGGACCATTCTGAGCCCCACTAGGAACAGGACAATTTCAGGGCACACACATGTGCGTGTGCACCCAAACACACCAGCAGTGCTCTCCTGGAAGCTGCCAGCTTACTTAAATGCCCACCTATTTGGAAATTCCAGTTAACTCACCAGGAAATGGCTGTGCAGGGAGTTATGCTCTCATTGGAATGGGCAAAGACAAACCAGTTAACAATCCTGAGCTTTATTCTGATGCTCACCGTATGTTCTTGCTGAACTACAAACATAACGAGAAATGCCAGCATGTATCTTTATTTGTCCATAAATAAATTCAAGCACCCTCTACCAGAGAAAATCCTTAATGTTTGGATTTGCAGAAAAAGACTTTATAAAGAAATTGCCTTCTGAGCACCAATCTCAAAAATCAGTTTAGATTCAGGTTCTGGAACTCCAGGTCTTTAACCTGCTGCCACCCTGTTGTGCTCAAGGTGTTAAAACACAGCAAACCAAGAAATTAATGTGAAATCAGGTATTACTGACACAATATCCTCTGAGGCTCTCGCTAAGCAACTCATTTGCATATTTATGAATTGCATGTTAGTGCTCATTGCCAGTGACAAGCTAAGTATCAACATGATCATCTTCAACGCTGCCCAAAGTGTGCCTGCAGAGATGGGCAAGTGAAGGCAGCAGCCCAGGGTGGTACCCAGGGGGAGCTGCCTGTGCACGCAGAGCTCTCCACACCAAGCCCTGTCCACATGGCACATCCAGTCACTATCCCCCTGCACTTCCTAGGCAGCATTTATACCCCTGGGAACAAACAAAAGCATTCTAAAATGGATAAAGTGGTTCAAGAATCTCTGTTTCACCTGCCCTCAGCAAAACTCAGGCTCTAGAGAGGCAGATCCTCCCAAAATACCACTGAAGGAATTGATCCAGGCCTTTCACGAGTGCACACAAATTGGCTGTTGCAGAAATCCAGTCCCAAGGGGCAGCCTTGGACTGAGTCTCCAGTCCTGCAGCCCCCTCACATGCCAAACCTCCCCTCCTCCAGCTGATCTCCACTCTCCCTGATGAAATTCCAGGAAATTCACAATGAGTTAAAGGTGCAGAGGAAAGGTCAGCAGCACAAACCCAGCTCTGCTTAACTGTCACATAACATGGGAGTCTCTGGAAGGCAACAGCAACCAAAGAGCACCATGCTCACCTGGGAGAGATCTCCTCCCTGGCTGGCCCTCACCTGCTGCCTGCTATCTGCAAAGAAACAGGAATGTCATGTTAAAGGCTCCTCAAATTCCTGCTGATTTAGCTTTTAGTCACTGAACCATAACTGCTTTGCCAGGTGATTTGTATTTTAATATCTCCTTCCCCCATTTTTGTCCTCTCTTCCCCTTTTCTTTGAAATCCCAGTTCAACTTCAAATCATTTGTTTAACACAGCTGCAGCAATATTTAACAGAATTAGCAAGAACTATATCCCATGCCTCAGGAGCTGGCTGGAAATTCTGTGCATGGATTAGAGAGCAGCAAAAAAAAAAAAAAAAAAAGGACAGAGGATAAAGGACAGCTGCCAGAATTGTTCTGTCGCACTAAAAAGCAAAGGGGCACACACAAACAATTCCTGCTGGGAATTACTGTCCAACAAAAGCCTGTCTGGCTCCATGGCCAGAGGCCACTACTGCCTGTTTGAGATTCATTTCATCACGTGAAAGCAGCAGCTCCCAAGCACAGGCTACTCCCTCAGCCTACAAAAGCACTGCCACAGCCAGGGATATCTCCTCTACTATTAACAAAAATAAGTATCTTATTTCTTTCTGTATCTATAATATATAAATAGATGATATTTTGTTTTTATTAATGTAGCTAAATATATTCTACAATTAAGTTATTTGGAGAACATCATCTCTATGTCAGCAAGTGGTGTTATAGCCAGTGATGGAATTCTTTAGGAATGGTCCTTTGAAGTACTTTAATTATCAAGCAGCCAATCCTGGAAGCTCAAGTCAGTCTTCACACTGCCAAGAGAGCAATTTTTAGACACAATCCACACTTTGCACCTGTTTAGAAGTGAAAATGCAGCTCTCTTAAGGTCTCTCTCCTCACATACAAAGCCACTCCTCAGTGACCAGTGCAATCTCTCACTCAACACTGACAACCTGAAGGTACAAACAATTGGCACCAAATCACTCAAAACACTCTTCAACAGGAACCCTGAAACTAAAGCAAAGCCAGAGTAACCTCCTACCACACCCTAACTCAGTCCTTATTAGTGCAACGCTGTCACAAAATCTTCTTAGAGGCAAAGACATCTGTAAACCAAGCAAGTGCAAAATGATAAAAAAAACCCAACGCACACTGCATGGAAAAATCCCAAAGGATTAGTGTCAGAAAATATTTGGCAGCAAGAGATTGGAAAAAACCATAAAGGCCTAACAGAAGAGTGGCTACACCAGTCACTGCGGGGAGGCTGTTGAAGCAGATCTGCTGCAGGAAGGTTTTGTTATTCAAGCTTCTCATCTCCTTCCTCCACATCCTTCAGACTCAGCACTTCCAGGGATCCTTTCCCTTTGGTCTCACAGCGGATGAGCTCGTCGATCTCCCTGAAGCACCCTGGGTCAATAAGGCACACCTGGAATGTTCCACATTTCATCAGTTAGACAAGAGTGTTTGAATTTCATCAGCCCCTACCCAAGGCCTAGCATTCACTCTCATTAAAACAATCCTGGTTAGTTACTGAGGAAGACTGAGGAGTTGAAAAGCTCTGTCTGGCAGCAATGTTTCCACAGAGTTCTACAGTTCCAGTTCCCCATGCTGGACATGGCTTTTGCCAGTTGGGATTGCTGGATTCTAATCTGCTTGTATGAACATTTTAATAACACATTTTGCTTTACCACATACCAATTTAAAAAAATATAGAATTAGCCACTCTTAAAATCCAGACCCAAGCCACCAAATGAATAACAGTAATGTTACACATATGAGAGAAACTTATCCATGTTGCAGGATCATCACTGCTGAGAGGAAATGCACTGTGCACTCCTCACCTTGGAGCAGCAATCTCTGGATACCAAAGGCTGCTTCCATGCTGGACTGTGTGAAATTAAAAATTACCAACTGCAGCTCTGTTTCAGCATCTCTGATAAGCCTGCAGTTTATCTAAACAACTTCCATCTATGAATTAATCTTCTAGTAAAATACACATGTGTAGCTCAGACCAAACCCAAACCCCAGGGACTGCTTTTTGCTTACAATTTCCAGCTGTTCCTGGAAGTCTTCACTCTCAGTAACTTTAATCAGTGGCTTGAGCTTCTCTTTCAGCTTCTTGCCCTCCTTTGCTGGAAGGATAAACCTCAGCCTCATGTGAGCACGTTCAATCTGCATGGTCTCCTTCAGCTGCCTGATCACTTCCAGGGCCTGTTGGATGAGAAAAAGAGCATTTACACACCTGCTTAAAACTCAGCACCCAGATCCAAATCTTGAACTTTCTCACCAGGTTCAGAGCCATCTCTCAGTGTGGGTCACTGCCACTCTGCTGCAGGGAGGTTGCTATCAGGCTCTTTTGACAGATTAACAAGAAAAGGCAAACTTCTTGTTGTTTGTGATCACTTTAAACACTTAAAAGCTGTCTGAAATAAAATTAAATAGCTATAGTGCAGAACAGCACAAACCCACGTGGCTCAGATGCAAACCTGATATACCACCTCAAACAGCATAAATCACAAACCTTTTATTTCTGTTCTAAGTGTATCAATGTTGCTTTTTTTCCTTTCTTTCTCCCTTCCCTGAATTCTTAGCAAACTAACTGCTTGAGTTGCAGGAGCTGCTTCCCTCCAGCACTCAGCTGCCTCTGTGAGTCTCAGATGCTGGGGCTCTGCTGATCCCTTTGTGGCTGAGACCTGAGGAATTACACCGGATGGCACCAGCTCAGAGCAGGAGCTGATACTGCAGGAAACTCACCTGCTGCTTTGTGCTCTTGTTGGGTTTGACAGAGTAGTGAATGTCCTTCATGGCCCTCTCGATGAGGATCACCGTGTAGGGCCGCTTTGTCTCAGGGTTCACGCACTTGTCAGCCACGATGGTGGCGATGTCTCGGAACATCTGCTCCAGCTGCGTGTGCCGCTCCTTGTCTGACACCTGCAGCTCCCCTTTGGATAGGATCTGTACAACAGAGAAATCGGTTAACGAGCAATGTGGATTTGAAGAGTGACAAGCTGAGTACCTTTGTTAAATTTGACAGCTGCTTGAAAGGTTGGGTGAGATTCGAAGTGCAGCAAACAATAACCAAATTAATAATGTGAATCACTACAAGAAAACAGCATTGGAAAGGCTTCAGACAAAAAAACTTACCACAGAAACACTAATCTGCAGCAAGAGAAGCACAGATTTCAAGAATCACAGAATATCTTGAGTTGGAAAGGATCCCCAGGGGATCAACCAGTCCAGCCCCTGGCAATGCTACCCTGTGCATCCCTGGGAGTGGTGTCCAAATGCTCCTGGAGCTCTGGCAGCATTGGGGCCATGCCCATTCCCTGGGGAGCCTGGGCAGTGCCCAGCACCCTCTGGGAGAAGAACTTTTCCCTAAAATCCAACCTAAACCTGCCCTGGCCCAGCTCCAGCCATTCCCTGGGTCCTGTCGCTGTCACACAGAGCAGAGATCAGAGCTGGCCCTTGGGAGGAGCTGCAGACCCTGACGAGGTCTGACCTCAGTCTCCTCAGGCTGAACAGACCAAGTGCCACAGCTGCTCCTTGCATGGCCCCTCCATGCCCTTCACCTTCTTTGTGTCTTTCTTTGGACTCTGACAGCTTTAGATCTTTTTGATACTGCGTCATCCAAAACTGCCCCAGCACTGCAGGTGAGGCCGCCCCAGCCCAGAGCAGAGGAGGACAATCCCCTCCCTAGCCCAGCCATTGATGCTGGTGACCCCAGGAAAGGGATGTCTCTTCTGGCTGCCAGGGCAATGCTGTCTCAAGAGATTTACTGAAATCTCATCACCCACAGCAAGTCCACAGTTCATACCCCACTGGTAAGGACTAAGGAATTAGATCTGTTACTAACACTGAAGTGAACTCTCCAAAGTCAGCAACTTCCCCTTGCTTTCTCTGCACTCTTAATAACTTATCTTATGTGAGGAACTCTTCAGTGTTGGCTGTGTCCAGACACATCGCTGCATGCAAGTTGTGTGTTAGACAGAATTCTTTCCAGATACATGCATATGCCATGTGGTGTTTTAAAACTATAAAAGAGCTACTGCTCCTTTTTACCCATTTATTAACAAACAACCCTATTACCTATAGCAGCATTCTACAAACGCTTCTACAACCCCTTACCAACCTAAAAGTGTGTGACTCAATCTTCTCACACCTTTCACAAAGCAAAGTGTGTGAAACTTACCATCTTACAGATTTCTGTTTGGTCATCTGTCCCAAATGCTTTAACCAGATCTTCCTTCTTCGCCACCTGGCCTTTGGAGACATTGACAAACACTGTGTGTGTCTGCAGGACCTCATCAAGATCTTTCTCCCTAGGGATTGAGACAAGTGTAGAAAACTCAGAATAATCCCAGAATGGTGCTAGTGCCACCCCTGTCACGGCAGGGACACCTCCCACTATCCCGGGCTGCTCCACCCCCATGTCCAACCTGGCCTTGGGCACCGCCAGGGATCCAGGGGCAGCCACAGCTTCTTTGGGCATCCGGTGCCAGGGCCTGCCCACCCTCCCAGGGAACAATTCCTTCCCATTATCCCATCTATCAATCCCTGTCCTCTGGGCTGGACAGTTTGAAACCACTGCCCCTTATCGTGGCACCCCATGCCTTGTCCAAAGGCCCTCTCCAGCAAAGCAGCAATGCCAGGAGCACGGCTGTGTTCAGCGAGGAGAAACAGCTCCCGCTGCCCCGGGCTGAATCAGCGCAGCTGGAACTTTCCAGCACAGAGGTGTCGCTGCCCAGGCACGGGCACAGTGCTGCGGTTACTGGCCCCGCGCCTCCTCCCGGGGTCAGATCCGGGGACCGGGGCAGCCAGGCCCCGCACGATCACTGCCGACCCCCCTTCCACGCCCCGGCCCCTTCCTGGTCCTCACACGGGCTCCCCTCCCGCGCCGCTACCGAGTCCCCACACAGGTGCCCGGGTACGGCCCCCTCACACCCGGGTCCCCGCACGGGCCCTTCCCCGGGCCCCGCGCCGGGCCCGAGCCGCCTCCCCGCCCGCTGCCCGGGTACTCACGCTCCGCTGCGCCAGCCCATGACCTTATTGCGGTAACAGGCAATCTCGAAGCGCTTCCCGGCGCGCCGTGCCCGCACCACGGCCACATTGGTGAGGCGGATCTGGTTGGTGGGGGTGAAGATGGACATGGCGGCGGCCGCCCGCTCCGCCCCCGGCCCGGCCCGGCAGTGAATGGCGGTCGCTCCGGCACGGGCGGAAGGGGCGGGAGCGGCGCATGGCGGCGTGAGGGAAGCGGGCGGGGAGCGGGGTTAGTCCCGGCAGGGGACGGGGAGAGAGCTCTGTGTGCGTGAGAGAGAGAGCGCCGTGATGAGGGGAGCAGAATAACCGTGTCTGTGGGGTAATGACCGTAATAGCTGTGTCGGTGGGGGTGAAAACGGTGAGAGGGGATATAATAACGGAGTTTGTGGGGTAATAACTGTGAGGGGGAATATAATAACCGAGTGTGTGGGGTAATAACTGTGTGTGTGTGGTAATAACCGTGTTTGCGGGGTAATAATGTGTGTATGGGCGAATAACCGTGAGGGGGGATATAACAACCGACTTTGTGGGGTAATAACTGTGTGTATGGGGTGATAACCGTGAAGGGGGAGGTATAATAACCGAATTTGTGGGGTAATAACTGTGTGTATGGGGTAATAACCGTGAAGGGGGATATAATAACCGCGTGTGTGTGCGGTTATTAGTGTGAGAGGGTGCTGTGGGGGAAGAGGATGGTAACGACCGTGGGGATATTTGTTAACCATGAGTGGTGTACGGGGGTGGTAACTCTGAGGTGAGGGGTGTTTGATAATTGTGAGGATGGTGGGATGATAACCGTGAGAGGAAGGAGAAGGTGGGGTAATAATGTGGGGGGTATTGGGGGAGAGAGGGGCATTAACCTGGGAGGAGGAATAACCACGAGGGTGAGCTCTGTGTGTGTGTGATAACCATAAGGGGTATGTGTAGTTGTGTAGGGGGGTGTGTGCCTGTTTTGGAGCTAAAATTCTCTTGTATATATATAGCATCTGTTGCATTTGAAGAATTTGTATAGAGATTAAGGGAATCCCTATAGCTGGCTTGGGTAAAACTGGGAACACTGGGCAAGTACTCCTGGCTCTTCTCTTTTGTGAGTCTCAGTGTTCCTGCTGGAGGGGTGAAGGGCATCCCCTTAAGCCTTTGCTCTGGTAGCTTGAGTAACAGTCAGTATGAGTTTCCAGCCTCTTGGAAATACTTGGATTCTGTGCTCTCACTGCAGATGACAGTAGGAGGGTGTCAGCTGTGTTTCGCAGTCTATAAGTATCACAAACAAGCCTTTTTGAAGTGCCTGAATATTCCACATGAAATAGATACTCCCAGACAGCACACAGGTTCATTCCTGGCTGTACCCTGGCTTACGGTGCCCTGAGTGTTCTGAACCAACCTGAAACATCTCAGTGGCTCCAAATCAAACTTCACTTGCATCACAGAATTCTGTGAAAGTGTTTCTGCTTGAATCCGTGTTTCAGTCTGCTTTGAGACTCTGTTTGTAATCAGTGTGACATCTAATGTGTGTAAGGAAGGGTTGTGTTCAGCAGAGGGTTCTATGCAGGTGATTTCTCCCTTGGACTGGAGCTTTCTCATTCCAGAGAGCTGCATTGGTTGGGTTTGTGTAAAACTAAAGCCAGTATGGTCTACTGGATGTTTCACAAGGACTTTTTCCTTTCAGGCACGTGACAGCACGTATTTTCTGCTTTTCCTTGTAACAGAGCTGACCTATTAAGTAAAAACCCAGAGTTTGCCTCTGACTCTATAGCATAGTGTGGAATGCTAGCTTGGAGCTCAGCTGACACACCTGAGGAGGTGAGGGCTTCTCGATTCAATTTTAGTGCCTTGTCTTTAGCCAGAAGCTGTTATCTGCAAAGCTTGGGCAATAGTGATGATGTGAGGCTTGTGGGTACTGGGTGATTATTTTGTGTGTGCTCATTCCATATTCAATCCGTAGGAATCTGTGACATTCCAGATTTAGATGTCTGAATGGATACGTGGAGCTACTTCCATACTTGCCTGGTGTCCATATGGCTGCACAGATTTTACATCTATTCTGCTGTCGCTGTTGGGATCAGCCTTTGGATTGTCATTCAGTTCACCACCACCGGAACCAAAAGGAAGGTAACTGAGCCTGTCAGCACTTCTCTCTGAGAAGACCCCAAAAACCTGGGTGGAAGTGAGTAGTTACTGGATAAAGGTACCTGCCATGGGCCTGCAAATCCCAAATGCAGTTCGGTTGTCGGGTTGTGATCCTCAGCCTGGATTTTTTGTGCCTGTGGGTCACTAAATGATGTTGGGTCAGAGCTCAGCAGGACACTCCTCACACTGTTCCTGGGAGAATGTGTCCCCCTGGCTCACTCCAGGTAAACCCCTCTGCTTGTGCCTAGTGTTTGCAGCTCTATGTTTTCATGATGCTACTGACAGGGTTGGGCTGGTTTTGGGATGGGAGGGAATTAGGCCATTCAGGAATTGAAAACCTCTTGGTGCAGGTGGGTAAAGGTCTGCTGCAGGACTCGGGAGGCTGAGCTGGATCCTGTTACCTCCCAGACAAGTAGGTATTGTAGCGTGGCCTGGGGCAGGAAAGCAGATCCCGGTGTGTTTGTCTGGGTGTGAGAGGTACCAAAATGCTTTGACTGTTGCTGAGAATGGCCCCAAGATTTGACTTTGAAATGCTCTTGGAGAAGGGACTGCATGTGATACAGCTCTTGTTTCGTAGGGTGAGAAATCCCATGGGAATCCTTCTTCACCTGAGGGAACGGCAGACAAGCTGGGGAATGGATGTGCCCCCGCCCAGGCACAGGAGGTCCATGTTGCTGGAGTGAAGATTTTTTATGGCTCCCAGACTGGCACAGCAAAGGTATCTGTACTTGTATTGCACATCTGTGAAATTGCTTAGAAATATTGTTGAGATCTGAGGACGTTGCTTGCCTTAAAACACTGCCCTGGGTACAGATCTGGGAATTCATCAGCATATTTGTTAGCTTGTTACAGTCATTGCCCAACATGCAAGATAAGTGAAAAATTAAATAAAAATAACAGATTTCCTCCTCCCTTAAAAAAAGGCATGCAGTAGAGATTGATTATAAAACTAACAATTCACTCTTGTACCATAATTTTAATTTTCTAGGAAGGCTTCATAGAAGAAAGTGCTGTTTTTGGTGCTTTCTCAAGAAGAAATGTAATTTGTGTGTGTAACTGTGAAGTGATTAGTTATTATAATATGTTGTAACTCTCAGCCAGGAATATTCTGTTTTTGTTTAATGTGAGGAATTGCAGTGCCAGTGTCCAGGCCTCCTGTGTCATTATTCTTCCTGTGCTGGGAGAAGCCCTGTGGCTGAGCACAACAGGGCTTGTGTGGCTTGAAGTAATTGATAACTTCCTACGTGTCTTTGTTCAGAGATTTGCCAAAACTCTGGCTGAAGCTGTTACTTCCCTTAATTTGCCTGTGGAAGTCATTAACATGGGAGACTACGATCCAGAAGATGGTTTAGCAGAGGAGGTGGGTATGGCATAAACACCAGTAATAAGTACAGGTTTTTCCTGGGGTTGTCAAGGCTGTTTCCCTCTTGTATTTCTCTCCTGTTGTTCTGGAAATCCCCAAAGCTTTGTGTTGAATTGCTTCCCTACCTATGCAAATGTAGCCCTTCAGCCCTCAGCAGAAAATACATATATTTTGAGAATTTCAAAGCACCAATTGGACATTTTGCTGTGGCAGTGACTCTGTATGAGCCAGTTCTGTAACTCAGGGGTGAGCTGGGTGAAAGTGGCTGCCCCAGCTGCCCTGTACACCTGGGCAAGGTTCAGAACCAGAACAGGTGATGCCTCTGCAGCCTTTAGAGGCTTTTAAGTTAGAAACTGCTTGTGAGGTGTTTTTTTTTGTGGAGTAATCCTTGATGAGTTTTTCTTCTGTGAATATTGATAGTTGCTACTTAAGAAATTGAATTAATTGTAATAAAAAGTTTTGATGGGAACTGTGTGCTGGGAATTCCTTTGGCTTTCAGTATGAATTGCCAGCATTTGATACTGCCCCTAACACACCTGTAAATGTGAGGTGGAGGAGTTTGAAATGTTTATCCGTGGGGCACTTCCCTGCTGAAGGAGTTGGGACAGGAAGCCTCTGATGGGGGTGGATGTCCAGCTTTGTTCTGTCATTGTGTCCCTGTTCAGTTTGACCTCCCTCTGCTAATTTAAGGTGCTGTGCAGATTGTTCAGCAACCTTGGGATTAACAAATGCACCACCCCAACAGGAGACAGCCTTGTCTTTTGATTTCTCCCAGCTGCCTAGGTGTTGTAACTCTTTGCTTTAACAGAAAGTTCTGGAAAATGCAGTGATTTTTTTTCTCTCCTGTCCTGTTTATGCGACCAGACAAGCAGCAGGAACATCTGTGTGTTCCTGGTGGCCACCTATACTGAGGGGCAGCCCCCAGAGAGCGCAGCCTGGTTCTGCAAGTGGCTGGAAGAGGCAGCCAATGATTTCCGTGTGGGGAAAAGCTTCCTGCAGGGCCTGAGATACGCCGTGTTCGGGCTGGGGAACTCGGCCTATGTGGATCATTATAACACAGTGAGTGTCCCTTGAGCTCCCTGCTTTGACTTCTGCTCCTTGAGTGCCTCAGCTGCACGAAGTGCTTCAAACCTGAATGAGGCTGCTGGTGTGTGGGGAATTGCAGCTGTTGTGCTGACTGGGTGAGGCCTGGGTTTAGGGCATGGGCAGGATCTCAGAGCCATTGAGCTTGGAAAAAGCCTCCAAGATCACTGAATCCACTCTGTGCCTGATCCCCACCTTGTCCCCAGCCCAGAGTGCTGAGTGCCATGTCCAGGCCTTCCCTGGGCACTTCCAGGGATGGGAATTCCAAACCTCCCTGGGCAACCCCTGCCAGTGCCTGAGCACCCTTTCCATGGGGAAATTCCTGCTGATGTCCAACCTGAGCCTCCCCTGGCCCAGGCTGAGGCTGTTCCCTCTCCTCCTGTCCCTGTTCCCTGGGAGCAGAGCCCGACCCCCCTGGCTGTCCCCTCCTGTCAGGGAGTTGTGCAGAGACACAAGGTTCCCCTGAGCCTCCTTTTCTCCAGGCTGAGCCCCTTTCCCAGCTCCCTCAGCTGCTCCTGGGGCTCCAGACCCTTCCCAGCTCTGTTCCTTTGCCTGGACATGCTCCAGCCTCCTCCATGATGTCTTTCTTGGGGTGAGGGGCCCAAAACTGCCTCCAGAATTGGAGGTGCCTCAGCAGTGCCAGAGCAGAGGGACAGTTGCTGTCCTGGTCTTGCTGCCACACCATTGCTGGTATGAGTCCGTGCTATTGCCCTTTTTGGCCGCCTGGGCAGTTCAGCTTTGAAGCAATTGGGTTTCAAATGGGAAATGAGTCTCACAGGCACTGGAAGGTGTGGTGACACATTTGGTAAATCCTTACTGAGTTCATTTCCCAGCTTTGAAAGCTTTCTGCAATCACCTGAGGGCACAGCACTGTAAACTCTTGCTGCCTTTTAAACTTGGCTCCTTTTTATGTTGTGGGTTTTAGCTTTATTCCCTGATGTGAACTGTGGCAGTATCTCTGCCTGGTCATTGCTCTCATCTCACACAGAAAAATGTCATCATTTGTCACAGGTTGTGTTCAGAGCTGGGACCGTGTGTCACACATGTGACCATTCTGACCAACAAGCACCACACAGAGCAGTCTGTTCCCAGGGCCCATCCCTTCCCCCCAGGGATATAAGAGGGATTTTCTGATGGAGTCTGAGGGGATGTGGTGCTGTTCAGACTGCCCTGTGTCTGTGCTGAGCCAGCACCTGGGATTGACTCCCCAGGTGCCTGCCCTGCAGCTCACTGGCTCTTCCCAGGGCTGATCCTTGCTTTTCTGGTTGGCTGCTTGCGCTTGGCCCCGGTTTAATTTCCGTTCCAACCCTTCCTCCTGCCCTAGGTTGGAAGGAGGATGGACAGATGGCTGTGGATGCTCAGTGCCAGCAGGATCATGACTCGGGCTGAGGGGGACTGCAATGTAACCCAGAGCAAGCACGGCAGCATCGAGGCTGACTTTGAGGCCTGGAAAACCAAATTCCTGACTCGGCTCCAGGTGCTCTGCAAAGGGGAAAAGAAGCCCTGCAGTGGGAAGTGCAAGAAAGGGAAGTGCAAGTCTTCAGGGAAGCAGAGCAAGGAAAGCTCAGACCATGAACATGGGACATCAGAACATGAGAATACTGAGGTACAGACAAATCCTTAAGGCCTTATGTTATTTGGAATACTGTTTGACTTCTCCCTTTCCTCCTGCAGCCCAGAGGGGTGCTGTGGGTGCCTGATACTTGTTCTGGAGCAGGGGGAGAAGAGAGCCAAGATCCCATGGCAATAACAAGTAGAATGAACCATCCAAAAGAAGGACCAAAGGACTGGTGAAGGACCCAGGCTCGATGGCATTTGTGTGATGAGGGAGTCTTGGTCCTGGCTGGGGTCAGATGTTCCAGGGAGCCAGGCTGGGTTCTCAGCAGATGCTTTGCCTTATCCCAAGGCCAGGGGGGCTGTTCGGTTCCCTGTGAGTCATTAACCTGCTTCCCCTTCAACCCAGTGAAGCTCAGCTGCTCTGCCTGTGTCTTGGTTTTGAAAGACAGTTGTCTGCCAAGAAAGCTAGAGCCTCCCTTGGAATGGAGAATGTAAACCACCTTCCCTCCAAATTATTTTAATTTTGCAATTAGGGGCTTTCAGGCAAAGATATGGAATAGGAGTAACAGTTCTTTACTAGGAGTATTAAAAAAAAGGGAAATACAAATGTAGCAGTACAAAAAAAACAAGAAGGAAACAAACAAAAATCCTGGAGAAACCCTGATAGGGTCAGGGTGTTGGAAGCAGTCCAAATAAGCCCTCCTCGAGTAACAGTTGTGGTCCTGTAGAAAGTCCAGTGGTGACAAGATGGGTCCAGTCTTCCTCCGGGAATCCAGTGGAAAGCCAGATCCCTTGTGTCCTTCAGTGCCAGTTTTTATCTAGCTGGGAACAGCTGGCTCCTCCCCCACTGTGTGGAGCATCTCCCAATGGGGTGATGGAATGTGTCATGTCACTGCTGGCCCTAATGGCCCGTTATCAGAAGATGTCCCCCTGGAGGATGGAGGGATGGTGAAAGAGATAAGAAACACTGCCCCAGCTGGTTTTAATGGCTGGGCCATTATCAGAAGGCATCCGTTCCCCTCCCCCTGGAGTTACAAGGATAAAACATCTCCCCAAACCAACTTTCAACAGATGAAATAGAATACACATTTTTTAGATTACATAATCCAAGACAGCCTGCATCTCAGGGTTTTCCAAAGGCAGCTGGGGTGTGTTACCTTAGCAAGCCCTGTATGTCCTTTGTGTGTGTCTGCTTGTAATCATTTCTCTCTTCTGGAGTGTTTATTGATTTCAGATTTTGACTAAGAAGTCTTCTCTATTGCTCTTCAGTGCAAGACCCAGAGCTGCTATGGCACTTTAATCCTCCCTTGAGCCATTTACTGTGGGTTGGAGGTTATTGTTGGGTTGAATTTTATAGGAGAATAAGTGGTTCTTCTGGCTGGGTCTGGGAGTGCTGGGTGCTGCAGAGCAGGAGGAATAAATCTTGCTGTCAGCGAGGCACTTGGGTTTAAAGGGGTTCAGAGTTCCATATCCATCCTACAGGTTTTTGGTAGGCTATTGCTGGTTTTCAGTGGTCTTTACTGTTGAGGAGAGCTCATTTCACCCGTTAGCTTAGTTTTACATTTAACAGTGAGATAAATTCTTAATTGTTTTTTCTCTGCTCTCTCCCACAGACAGAGGAATTGTTTGAAACCAGTAGTGAGGAGGAAGCTGAAGGCACAGATTCTGTCATTGATGTTGAAGATCTTGGCAATATCATGGGCCACATGAAGAAAGCAAAGGTACTGCTGTTACAGAGGGTATGGAACGGTGGTGTCTGGGTCACTGAGCAGCTGGATTGATTACAATGTAACTGATTCAAATCTGTAGGTTTTGGTTAGAGGGAGAGTAAAATACGAGCTAATGAAGGACCTGTCCCCACAAAGAACATCTTTGGAGGTGTGTTGGGGCTGTCACACAGCCCCAGTTTGTGCTCCATCCCAGGCTCTTGCTGGCTCTGTTCCCAATGGTTCTCTTGGTGTCCCTTTCCTGTGCTCAGTCTGAGCTGGGATGTGTCACACTTTCCTCACCCACACAAAGGATTAGGGACAGGGAACAGCTGCAGGGCCTCGCTGTGCTCCCTGCTCTTTGCCAGCTGAGCCCAGCTGTTGGTAGGGTGGGGAGGGGTGGCCTGTGATGTGCTCTGAGCCCATCTGCTCTCCCCCTTCACGCTCAGTGACCTTTGCATCCTGCTGTCACTGCTTGTGTACGCTTGAGCTGCTGCCCATGCCTTTCTCACCAAACAGACCTCTCTGTAATTACACCTTCCTTACCTTAGGTGTGTCTGCGCTGTGGGGCTTCTCACAGCTCTTTCCCAAAATGGGGCCCTGGCACTGGGTGCCCAGAAAAGCTGTGGCTGCCCCTTGGATCCCTGGAAATGCCCAAGGCCAGGTTGGATGGGGCTTGGAGCAGCCTGGGACAGTGGAAGGTGTCCCTGCCTGTGGAAGGGAGGTGGAATGAGATGATCTTTGAGGTTCCTGTTGATCCAAACTGCCCTGTGACTATGAAAATACAACAGTGTCCTCGGGGTCTGTGCTGAGGTGGCACTGCTGGGACACCTGAAGCCAGGCTGTGGCTCACAGGAGGGTGTGTGCTTGGAGGGCAGGAGCTTACTAGGGGAGCACAGGGATCTCTGTTCCTCCCCTTAGAGGGGGGAAGGAGATAAATTAAACACTGCTGTTTGTAACCAGCTCTGTGAGGAGAGGAGCTCCAGTGATGGGGCAAGGCCGGCTGCTGTGGGAGGGCTGTCTCGGAGCCAGGGTCGGCCTGTGCACTGCAGCTGGTGAGAGCAGGCTGGGGAACCTTCTGGTTTCCCTTTGGAGGGAGAAAGGACCACGGTTCCTCATGGAGAACTTTGTTCCTGTCTCCTCTCTGCTTCACTCACCACTAGAGGTCAGCGGCCAAAAGGGAACCGCGGGTGCTGCAGCAGCTCCTGGGCGGTGCTCCAGCCCTGCCGGGGCAGTGGTGACAGTCAGCAGTCCTGTGAAGAATTGGGCATTGAGCTTTCCCTGACCGACGGAATACGGCAACATCATGATCGAGGAGCAGTGTAATCCAGGAAAACCACATATCATAGGCTAGTTTACAAATAAAAAGCGAGCACAGCAATAAAATATTTCCTGCTGTTCATTGGAAGAAGTCAGTGCTGATGTCAGCGTGGTGTGGGTTTGTACACAGGCAGGGGAAGTTCACTGCTGTCTGTGCCTTGGCTGAGGCAAGATCCAAACTGTTTTCTCCTCAGCTTTCCTGGTGCTCTGCTGGAGCAGGCAGAGGCCTGGGTGTTGGATGTGCTTTATGTTCTGCAGTAACTGTGACTGTGCAGATCAGGTTGCTGTGGCTGTGACCCAAGTGCCGCCCTGATCAGAGGGGCAACTGCTGTCTGAGCACAGACACTCACCTGGAGCTGGAATCTGCAGGAGTTGATCCTTTAAACCTTTTCCTTGGAGGAGCTGGCAGAGCTGTTCTGCTGTGAGAGTTGAACACTGCCCTCCTGCAGAGGATTAAATCTGAGGGGACAAGTGTTGGTGTGGGCCTGAGCGCTCACTCTGAGTGTGCATAGGGACACCTCTGTTGAAGTCCTGTCCCCTTTCTAGGCTCTGAGTCTGCACTGAGAGGTTTCCTGTGCTGGGTGAGTAGTTCTCCCTTTGGCCATTTTAGCCATTTTCCCTCTGATGGAATGCTGAACGGTGTAAAATGGGTGTGACTGGGTTTTTTACCCTGAGCTAACCTGTTGTCCTGCAGGACTCCTTGCTCACACAGCCAAGTGCTCTGGGCTTTGGGATCTGATGTAGTCACACACAGGTGAGCCAGTCTGAGAGAAACTTGGCTTTCTTCAAGGTTATTTCACAGAAGGTTCTTCCTCCTCAGAGTTCTTTGGGTCTGGAATGAGCCTGACACTTCGGGTATTCACCCCTCTGCCTATGGGATGTGGAACAGCAGGTTCTGCCTTGTGCATTGTAGTTAACTTGAAATGCTTTTGGGTCCAGCTCTCATCTCTTCTGCATGGATTGGCTCTTGTGAGACTCGCTAGCAGGTAAGGCAGCTGTGCAGGCACAGAGAGTCAGAATTCCTTATTGTCCTGCCTTTTCTGGGATGGCAGAGTGAGGCTGTGGAGGTGATGGGATCTAATAAATGCTTGCTCACATCTCTGCACGTGATCTTAATTTAATTTTGCATCTGTCTTTTCTTGTTTGCCTTGATGGAAATAAAGGCTGAGATGTGTGTTACAGCTTCCCCCCCCCCCCCATATTCTGCTGGTTTGTAAGGTATTGTCCCAGGCCTTGAAGCAGGCACTGGATTCCTGCAGTCACTTGGACCAGGCAGATGGATTCAGGAGTTCCAGGGGAATGCCAGAACCTCTCTGTTGGGTTGAATTATAGCTATTACAGACTGAGGTAGAGAAGAGATGGATTTTTAAGGAGCTCCTAAGTGTGAAGTTACACAATTCACGGTGATGGTGCCTTCTGCACAGAGTCTGAGCCCAAACTGACACAAGGTTAGATAGATATTAGAGATATATTTAACTATATTAACTGCTAACTGATCCAACAGCAAATTCCACATTAGTTTACCAAATCTCATAATATGTACATTTAAGAATGGGGTGGACTTGAGAGTTTTGCAGTTGTGGCACACTTTGCCTGTCCTCCAGGGTTCCTCCCCTGATGTGGATTTGTCAGGGAAAGTGATCTCTGATGGTGTTTGTGGCCTGCAAGGTGCCATTAATCACAGGGGCACCAGTTCTTGGTGTGGATTATCTCCCCCAGCTGAGAGATCAGCTGAAAGGACAGATACATCTACACTCATTCCCAGGAACTGGAATGACTTTATTAACCTTCACATTTATAAACTTCAGGCATGAGTAATAGCAATAATAATATCCTGATTCCTTGTTTGATGGGTTTGAAAGCAATCAAATGAGTGTATTTTGTTGACACAATTTTGAGATTAATGATCATGTTTTCTACAACAAGCAGTGTAATGATGCTGACAGGCTCATTTGCAATGTAAAGAGAGAGGGGGTGATTGGAACACACCGAGAGTTTCCAGAGTGTTCAGTTTGTGTCCCTCTGTATCCCTGGGCCCCTTTGGCACTGCTCCCTGAGAAGTAACCCTGGCTTAGCCATTGTAAATCCAACTCCTTCCAGTGTTTCCTGGGAGCCCTTGGAGCCTGGGGCTGCTTTGGAAGCCCAAACCTTGCAGGCCCTGGGTTTGGGAGCTCTTAAGGAAGCTGGGTTTGGTTGGAGTGGGGCAGTGGGCAATGAGATATTTAAGGCCTAAGGTTTACAGACCAAGGGTCATGTGCAACTTTGTGCTACAGCTAGGAACTTTTTAAAGGATGAAAGAATAGTCAGTGGTACATTAACCAAATGGAAAAAAAATTGAGTATGTAACTTTAAGTTAAAACTGACGTGGACAGCTCCAAAAACTTCAGCTTTCAGTGGGTGAAGGGTTCCTTCATGGAAGATATGCCCTTATCTGCAGCAGCTACTCTGGGTCAGATTCTGACCTGTGCTACTCTGGTTAAGAATTCAATGTGAGCCTACATTTTAAAATGAGCTTTAAGAAATTTAATTTAACTTTTGGAGATTACTTCTGTCATTAACAGAAGAATTTGCCATGGGGACACTTCACCCTTTTCCTTTCCTGGGTTCAAATCTTTTTCCTCTAAACCCTGACTAGTGGAAAGGATTGCAATTGCTAAACAAAATTACAGGAGACCTTGAGGCTAAACCCCCAGAATAACTTTAATGTAACCTGTGCTACAGGTTACGTGTGGTATGGAAGTGGTTTCCTTGGTAAAGGCATTTGAGAGCTCTGAGTTTATTTGCAGCCATTTCCTCACCACATCCTTTGGTGGAGCTGGTCGGGACAGCATCCCAGCCCTCCTGCTCACCATTTCTCACCAACTTTGTGCTGCATTTCTCAGGTGACTTTCTTTTTTTGTGGTGCATTATTAAAGTTTCCTGCCTGTCTAATGACAGATTTGAGCAGACTTCCCCAAATTCTACAAATCAATGCAGCAGAGCCCCTCTGCTCTGGAGCCAGGCTGGGAGAGCTGGGGGTGTTCACCTGGAGAAGGCTCCAGGGAGAGCTCAGAGCCACTGCCAGGGCCTAAAGGGACTCCAGGAGAGCTGGAGAGGGACTGGGGACAAGGGCTGGAGGGACAGGACACAGGGAATGGCTTCCACTGCCAGAGGGCAGGGATGGATGGGAGATTGGGCAGGAATTGTTCCCTGTGAGGGTGGGCAGGGGCTGGCACAGGGTGCCCAGAGCAGCTGTGGCTGCCCCTGGATCCCTGGCAGTGCCCAAGGCCAGGTTGGACACTGGGGCTTGGAGCAGCCTGGGATGGTGGGAGGTGTCCCTGCAATGGCAGGGGTGGCACTGGATGGGCTTTAGGGTCCCTTCCAACCCATTCCAGGATTTTGTGGTTTTTTTGGCGACTTCAAAAATTGCTGTTGAAATGAAATGTTCTTTTAGTCCTGAACTCCATGGAAAAGAAAGAAATAGAGGGAGGAAGGCTCTGAAGAGCCATTTAAAAAAGAATCTGCAAAAGATGGCAAGAGTGTGGAAGGATGTGTGCTGCTTGCTCTGTGTATGAGAGAGCAGAGGAGACTAAATGGAAAATGTTCCTGGTTTGGATTTGAGCATTTGAGACACTTGTTAAACTGTGTTAACTGAGTTTCAGTTGGGATTTTTGTAGCACAGAAGAAATAAATAAAATGTGAAAACATGGCTCAGTTTTCAAGTATAAGTAATCCCTTTTGGGTGGACACAGACACATTGTTAGTTTTGACTCCTTTGGTGCCTTTGAAAATCAATCTTCTTCCTGGCTTGTCCAAGGAAGTTACCCAAATCAAACAAACGCTGGCAGGATCCCTCAGCAGTGTGTGAGTTGGAGCTGTGCTTCAGCAGCACCTTGTAAAAGCTGCCCTACAGCAGAGCAGTGCTGCTGGAGCTCAGTGTAGCACTCTGAACCCCCACTGCAGCCCTGCAGATACATTGGAAAGTTGTGACCTGGGAGGTTTCTTGTCCTTGAGGACTTGGGCTGATGTTGAACCTACAAGAACATGACGTTGGTGGGATCATTTTTGCCTCTGCATTTCACGGCAGTTGCTCAGTGCAGTGCACTTTCAGGCTGATGCACTTGGATGGCAGCATAAGCTCCTGTCACTGCTTGTCTGCAGGAGTTTGGGATTTGAAATGCTGCTGTAAATGTCCAGAAATCTCAGCACTGACTTTTCAGAAAAAGGAAATGGAGAATTCCCTCTGTGAGGATGGAACTGCAGGTCTGATTCCCTTTGTTTCGGTGGGAGCTGCTGCCTCAGGATAGCAGCAGGGACCTTCTGTTATCATACAGCATAGGGAGGGAGATGGGGATTCCACCTCCTTATTTAAAATTCACAGGGGTTTCTACTTCAGGAGAAAAAATGAATTTGGATTTTTTTTGCTATCAGTCAGAACTTCTTAGGGACTTTCCCCATTTTGAAAGTAACCTACAAGGAGGATGGAGTGCCAGGACACCAGGAATGGCTTCCCACTGCTAGGGGGCAGGGATATTGGGAAGGAATTATTCTCTGGGAGAATGGTGAGGCCCTGGCACAGGGTGCTCAGAGAAGCTGTGGCTGCCCCTGGATCCTGGCAGCGCACAAGGCCAGGCTGGATGATGCTTGGAGGAGCCTGGGACAGTGGGAGGTGTCCCTGCCATGGCAGGAGTGGAACAGGGCGAGCTTTATGGTCCCTCCCAGTCCATTCCGTGATTCTGTGACTTTAGGGCCACTTTTGAGTGGGCCACAATCTTCCCTTCTGCCCCAGGCAGCTGATGTTTCAGTCATGGCCAGGTGCTGCATTGTGCTGTTCCTGTCTCAAGTCCTTGTGCTGCTCTCAGCTCTTTGTACTTCACCGGGCAGTGCTGGGGGGTGTGTAGCCTGTGATTCTGTAGACTCTTGACAGCTGTTTTTAATAAGATTTTCTGTCTGTTGGGCTGTTTGCTGGCTCATGGCTTGCTCACTGTGAGTTCTCAGTTCTCCTCTCTGCTGCCGGAGCTCCAGACCATCCCTGCTGGTGACTGACAGCAGCGAGGGCTGGGGTGCTGCGGGATTGACAGGGTGCTCATCCCTGGGCTCAGCCAGTTGCAGCTCTGTCTCTGCCTGTCACAGCTGAATTGTGACAGCCACAGCTGCGTTCCTGCAAGAGGACAGTCCCCACAGTGCACCCTCTGCTCCTGGGCTTGTGTTAGGGGTGTCTTTGTGGAGTGGGCTCCCTGTCCCCTTTTCCCCATGTGTTTCAGCCTTCCAGGGAGCTTGTTCTGTAAGGAAAGGAGTGCCATTCCTGTGGGCAGCCTGGTGTCCCATCAGCTCCCAAATCCCCACGTGCTTCCTGTCAGAGATGTCCCTGCCAGACGAGGCTGAGTGAGGGGAGAAGCTGCCAGCATTGCTGGCTGTCCTGCTGCCCCTGGGGCATTGCTTCCAGAGCTCTGCTCCGTGAACTTTAACTCTCACTCATGTAATTCATGAACTTTAATAGTTCATTCCCTAGCCCCTGGGGAAGTGTTGCTAATCCTTCTTGCTGCCAGGCAGCTTTTCCTGACAGCCTGGCCAGCGTTCCCTCAGTGCTGTTCTGTTAGTGCTGGCTCCAGCCCTGGTGTGTTCCTGTTTGCTTAATGCTTGTGCTTTTCATTTGGGAAAAGATCCTGGAGCTTGTAGATGGATGAGGCTGTAAATAATGGCAAGGCCAGGGGTTCCCTTTGTCTGACCACTGGGATGCTAAACAGGAAAGTTGAGTCATAATTGGGTGTAAATTTTTTTCTGAGAGTAAAAGCTTTTGGGGGAGCTTTTTTTCCCCTGCCATGGCACATCAGTAAATAGAGCCACGAGGCTAAAAATGCTAAATTAAGTTAATTTAGGGAATCATAGAATACTTTGAGTTTCAAGGGACCTTAAAGCTCATCTCTGCCATGGGCAGGGACACCTTCCATTGTCCCAGGCTGCTCCAAATCCCAATGTCCAGCCTGGTTTTGAACACTTCAGGGATCCAGGGGCAGCCACAGCTTCTCTGGGCACCCTGTGCCAGGGCCTCTCCACCCTCACAGGAAAGAATTTCTCCTTAATGTCTAACCCTAATTTCCTCTGTGTCAGACTGAACTTGTTATTTCTTGTCCTGTCACTCCAGTCCCTGATGCAGGGTTCCTCTCTGGCTTCCCTGTAGCCCCTCCAGACCCTGGGAGGTTGCTGTGAGGTCTCCACACAACCTCCTCTTCCCCAGGCTGAACTGTCCCAAGCTTCTCAGCCTTTGTGTGGAGTTTTGGTGCCTTTTTTATTTTTCTCCTCCCTGCACAATCAGTTTGATGGATAAAGTGGGAAACACAGGGAGCTCTCGGGCTCCTGGGCATCCTGGAGAGCGCTTCAGAGAGGAGGACAAGGGGCAGTAGTATGTCCTGGTGGCCACCTTTGCAGGTGACTGGTGCTGAGTTTGGAAGGCAGATTTGGAGCAAGCTGTTTGAAACACTGGTGCTGGGATTTGTCCTGGGGCTGGGAATGCTGAGGCCCTCACTTGTGTCAGGGGCTCTTGGTCCATGGAAGATGTGTTTTCCTTGCCTTGGGAATGTGCCACCTCTGCCTGTTGTACTGCCTGTGTGAGAGGGAAAGGGATTCCTTTTTCCTTCAGCTGCAGAGAAGGGGATCATACCTGAGGTTCAGCTGCCTTTATTCACAACCACACCCCTCCAGCCTGCAGCGGAGTTGTGCTGAGCCTTCCAAGGAATCAGGGTGTATCCAGAGTTTTTCCTCATCTCTGGGCTCACTCCTTTATGAGCTGCACCTTCAGTTTTTGGCAGTGAAGCATTTCAAGGGCCTGAAAAGCTGGCTCTTGTCACTGCTTGTTTGATTTGTTATGGAAAGACAGTGATTTGCCTTGGATTTACTGCGGGGCAAATATTTCTACTAAATAACCACAACTGGAGAAGTTTGCTCTGTGCAAAGTTAACTTTTTCCCCTCCTCTCCAACCCTCAATAAGAGATCTGAAAGGTTTATTAAGCAAATAAGTAAAAATCCCCGTGCACTGAATTCCATTTCCCACCAGGAGCGTGTGCAGCCAGTCCCCTGCCAAGGTGAGCAGGTCAGGTATTGCAGAGCAGAGCAAAGCATGGTTGTGTTTACAGGCTCTCACATCATGGTGTGGGCAGGGAGAATTGTCATTCTCTCTTGGAGGGGAAAATGAACTGTGTTTCTGCCCTACCAGGAAGGAATTGGATGTTGTTCTATTGTGGTGCTTTTCTCAGGTGCTTCAGTGACAGGGAGGTAGAAATACAAATGTTTTCCACACAGAAGGACTTTGTCTGTGTTTGGAGGCTCTCTTGGATGGGGTCTCTCATTTGTAATTAAATCAATGGCTGCATTTTTAATATTAGGATATGCTCCATAGTGGAGACTTAGTTCTTCTGGGAGGATTGACCTGGCCTGAGACGGTAGGGCACAGGCCAGGAGTTGTCCACATTTAAATCCTGCTCAGGGCTTCGAGGGGCTCCCAAATCACAGGATCAGGGAGTGATTTGGGTGGGAAGGGAACCTAAAACTCTTCCAGTCCCACTCCCCTGCCATGGGCAGGGCCTCTTTCCTCCAGCCCAGGTCTCAATCTGTGCTAAGGTAGGGCCTTGCCTGGAGTCTGGGTTAAGTGATGGCTTGTGACAGGACAAGCTCTTTATTTAACACTTGGAAGATGAAGTTTTTATCTATTATCTCCTTCCTTATGCGTGAAGCTTTCCCAGCAATATTAATATTTTACTGTTGAAGAGTCTTGCTGATAAATTAAGATCGAGGCTCAAGAAATGAGCTTTAAAACCCACTAAATGACAATTAATTATTAGATGTAGGCTTCCAGGGGAGTTTTGATGTATTACAGAAACCAATGAAGTCCTGCCTAAAGGCTCAGGAAGCTGAGTGGAAAGAAGTAGAAGGTGGCTGCAGCTTTCTCCAGCCTACCGTGTTGTGGTACCGGTTGTTGAAAAATACGTTTCTGAACAACATCCCTGAGACTGTGAGCACAGTTTTATCCAAAACGAGTAGGGAAGGTAATAATCTCTGTCCCTGAATGCTTTACTCTCCTATTTCCTTCTCAAGTGTTTATTAGGAACTCTGTTTTGTACTTGAACCTTTGTGTGGGGAGGATTTAATATTTAAATTTCTTTTTCTTTGGAGTCACCTTTTATTTTCTGAGATGTTACTCAGATACAGAACCAGTCTGTTTATGAGCAGGAGCAGCCAGACTCCTCTCCCTGTTTGTGAAGAGCAGTTTGGCGAGTCAGAAGCACTGGTTTCCTTAGTGAAACTGACAGCTGGTGGGGAGACTCAAACTGGAAGCATTTCCATTAACTTTTCCATGGCTTTGGCACAAAAGAGGCTTGGATGTGAAATAGCCTCAGTGTTGTCAAGACAAAATGTCCTCTGCTGGGTTTTGTTTGTTGTTTATCCATAACTCCTTCAATAAAAGCCATAAAGGACTGACAGATTACAAGTTGCATAAAATATCGAAGTAATTATTTCCACTTTGATGCTTCTTTGTGCAGACATGAAACAATAAATACCCATAAAGTCTCAGCGGTGACACACACAGCAGGGGAGTCACCACTTGTTACGTGCCAGGCTTTGCTTGGCCTGCCTGTGACTTTATCCCAGTATCTGGAACTCCTGCCCAGGGCTTAGCTGTGTGTGGAAGTAGCTGGAAGCCAGACTTCCATGGGGTGCTGCTGGGGGGGGGCTGTGGGACAGGGGGAGCAGCCTTTCCCTGCAGGCCTTTGTTGTGGCTGAATTTTGATGGTGCAGGTGGCTGCTGCTCCAGGGCTTCTCTGCTGTGTGAACTCCTGGGGTTTCTCCCTGAGCTCTCCCAAGCAGTGTCACTCCAGGCACACACTGGTTTGGTTATTGTGAGGTTATTGTGCACTCATGAAACATTTGGGCTTAAAACCCCGAGTCACTTTTGGATGAGATTTCACACGCTGGTTGTTGAAATATCCTTGGGAATTTTATTGCTGTGTCAGCGGGACAGAGCTGGTGTGCTGGGGGTTGTTCCTCTTCCAGTTTACTGTCCTAAGTTACTGATGGGAGGAAGGATGAGATGCAGGATTACAGGGAAGCAGGAACTGCTGTGTGGCACTTGGCTGAATTCAGTCCAGCAGGTGTGTGGCTGTGCCCCAGTGTTTGAGGTGGTGCCTGGCTCTAACTGGCTGTAATTCCCTGTCTTCCAACAGAGAGAGCGGGAGCTGGAGGAAGGAGCTGCTGGAGCTGGGAGGAAGGAGGAGGCGGAGAGGAGAGAGATGATCACCCCGGCCCTGAGGGAGGCACTCACAAAACAAGGTGAGGCACAGCTCAGGATCTTGGTGCTGGCTTCGAGCAGAGCAGTGGGAGAGGGGCTCTGTGTGGGAAAGGGGCTGCCCTGGGCCCTTGTGGCAGGCCCCAGCCTCAGAGAGGACACTGGGAATGGCTGGAGCTGGAAAGGCTTCTAGGCATCACCAGTCCAACAGAACCAGGGCAGGGCCCCCAGAGCAGGCAGCACAGGGAGTGTCTGAGGGGCTTTGGCGTGTGGCCATAGAGGGAGACTGGGCCTGTCCTGGGCAGCTGTTCTGCTACTCTGTGGGAAGAGGTTCTTCCTCATGTGGAGATGGAATTTGTTGTGGTTTAGTTCACGGCCATTGCTCCTCATTCTGTCACTGGCACCACTGAACAGAGCCTGGCACCATCCTCTGATACCCCTTGGGGATATTTTACGGATTGATGGGATCCTTCTTAGCCTGCCCTTCTCCAGAAGGACCAGGCCCAGCTCCCACAGTCTCTCCTGACCAGGAAGACGCTCCAGACCCCAAATCATCCTTGTGGCCTCCACTAGATCCTTTCCAATAGCTCCTGGTTTTTCTTGAGCTGTGGAGCCCAGAACTGGGCACAGCACTGCAGAGGTGCCTCACCTGGGTTGAGCAGAGGGGCAGGATCGCTCCCTGACTTGCTGGGAATGCTCTTCCTGATGCCCCCAGGACACTGCTGGCTCCTGGGCAGCTCCTCATGCAGCGCCTGGAGCTCCCAGGGTTTGATGTACCTGCTGGGGCAGCTTGAGAAAGGCGTCAATGGTCCCACACTCTGCAGCTCCCACAGTGTAGGTTTGTCAGGGAATATTTAAAGGTCAGCTTTGCATCTGTTTTGCGTCTTAGTCCCTTGCTTTTATCTCATTTTCAAACTCTGATTTGTTGCTGAAGCACTGTTTCCAGAAAAGGAAGTAGTTCAAACTAATTTTAACCATCCACTAGATGTTTAGATCAGCAGCTCTCCAATGAGAGCAATTGGAGTGGATTTAATATCCTTTTTTTAAAACAAAGGACCAGCATGAGGAGAGCCAGACTGAGTCCTGCAGTTCAAGAGCCTCAGCTGGAGTGGCAGAGCCAGGAGGAAGTGATGGGAGCTTCCTTTTGCTGCTCACATGGAGACTAAAGGCAGTTTAGTCTGATTTCTTTTCTCTCTTGAGGTGGAATGTGCTTGGTTTGCTGCTAAATCAGTATTGTAATGACGTTATTAAGGTTGGAAAAGGTCTTTAAGACCATCAGGTTCAACCACCAACACAACACCACCCCCATGTTCAGCACTAAGGCGTGACCTCAGGTGCCACATCCTCGCGTTTATTCAGTTTATTCCAGGGATAGGGACCCCCCACTGCCCTGGGCCTCTCTCCTGAAGCTCATGGGAACGCCTCTGTGTCACTGAGAGCTGAGCCCTGGAGTCTGACGTGTCCTGGCTGGGTCCAGCTGTGCACCCCAGCCCTGCTGCTCCCAGGGCTCGGCTGCTCTTTGCCCTGAGCTTTGCAGTGCCTGCAGCGCTCTGCCCAGCCTGTGGCCGCCAGCTTTGGTCGCTGGGTTTGCATCAGCCTTGTCACAGCTGGGAAGCAAAGAACTGTTCTTTGGCTGTGCGGTGTGAGGAATGACCCAAGGGCTCAGCAAGGGGTGGCAGAGACTTTGTCTTCTCCTCATGGCCCTCAGGGAGCTGCTGCTGGCTGGGACCAGTGCAGTGCAGGCCTTGGACCAATCCATCTTTACAGCCTCAGTCCTGAAGGCTGTGGTGAGTCCTGAAGGCTGTGGTGTGGTGGCAGTTACTTTGGTTTTGTTTGTCATGCAGTTGACTGTGTTTTGTTTATATTTTACTTTGTTTTGTGTTTAAGATGGCAGGCTTTCATTTTTATTTATTCATTTCTTTAGTACTACTAAAGAAAAGGGGCTGGGGGCAGTGCTCTGTATTGGCCCTGTGCTCTGTGTGGTGATTGGAGCGTTTCCCCTTGGCTCAGTCTCACCATCCCTGCTGGTTTGGGTTTGGGTATGAATGGAGCTGTGATTTTGTACAAAGTGGCTATTTGGAAAATGAAGCAGTGCTGGAGGGAAGGTCACCTTCCTACCATAAATCTTTTGACTCAAAGAAGGCTCCCGAGAGAGCTCTGATTTCCTTGTGACACTCCAGGGACAGGAATCCATTATCCAGGTATGTGGGTCCACATTTCTCCCTTCCTGCAGTGCTCATGGTAGTGCCAGTATTTGAGCCACTGGTAGGATCTGCATACATAAAGCAGCACTTTCAAAGACTCTAAACTGTTGTGTCCTTGAAGCCCAGCTGCCTCTCCCATCTCTCCCTCCTCTGCTGCTCACCAAATTCTTCAGTGGTCACTCAGCTGTGAAAAAGAGAAACTGCATTTTTTTTTAATGTCATATAACATTTTTTCCTGTAAATAACACCAGGAAGGCTTTGTGGCTACAAAAATAAAACAATTCCCTTCTTCCCTCAGCATCATTCCCCTAAAATAACAAGTGCAATGTAGTCAAAAGATTATCTCATTTATTTTGTAGCAACTGGTTTCTTTGGGTGTAGGCTCAGTGTCTTTTCAAGAGTATCCCTGAGGGCATAATTAGCCCAAGAGAAGGAAAATGAGTATTAGTGATTCAGGGAGAGCTGTTCTTTGATACTGCAGTTGCATAATAGAGGTTTTCCTTGGTGAAGCATCTCCTTAGACCATGGTAGTGCTCACTGTGGATTCACCTTCAAAGCAGTTTACCTTCCTGGAGGTAAAGGGAACAGTGCTTAAGCAAAGGTTTTTATTTTAGCCCTGGCATTGAATATTGGCTAAATTTAGCTTCCCCATTGGGTTGCAGAGGTGTGAGCCCCTGTGCAGCTTGCTGATACCTTGATAACAGGTACTCAGGCAAGAGCTGCTTTTGAAATTCTCAGCCAGAGACAGCACAATTCCATTTCCATCAGTGCCCAGCCCTGCCTGAAACACCACCACAGCACCGGGGCTTTGGTGAGTGCCCATTGCAGTGGGGGAGAGGCCAGCAGTGGTTGTTTGTTGGTTTGCAGCGCTCCTGGTACTGCTTCAGTCATTCTGTGTGTTCAGGTAGCCTGAAGAAAATGAAATAAACTGAAAAGAGAAACAAACTTCCCATGTTCACATTTCTTGTGGTGCTTAGGGAATACAGCCCAGTTTTGGGGTTGCTTGTTAATTTTTGACACAATCCTTTCTGGGCTGAAAGTTGCTTTTACCTTGGCCTGGCTGCTGGGAGGATTTGGTATAGCGTGAAGGACTTGTGGGCCTTTCCAGTGTTCCTGATTTTTCAGGAAGTGTATTTAAATCCACTCTCAAATTAAATCTCTCTTTAGGGAGAGTCTCAAGTCTGCTGTTTCAATAGGAAAGAGGAAAGTAGAAAAACACAGTGAGGTTTTCTTTTCCTGTTAAACAAACAAAAAACCGAAACACCCTTCTGTGTATCAGGGAGGTTTAGGCTGGATATCAGGAAAGGTTCCCCAGAGGGTGCTGGCACTGCCCAGGCTCCCCAGGGAATGGGCACAGCCTGAGGCTGCCACAGCTCCAGGAGCTCCCAGGGATGCCCAGGCTGGGATTGTTGGGGGTCTGTGCAGGGACAGGAGCTGGACTGGATCAGCCCTGTGGTCCCTTCCAGTCAGGCTGTTCGTGACTCAGGGACTGACCATGACTCTGTGCTCTGCTGGGGTTGGTGCCATCATTAGTCACAGCTGCTCCTGGATTTGCCAAATGCTTTATTGATGCTGATGGTCTGATGAAGCCAACCACGTCCTGCTGGATGCTGGCAGCTAGGAGAGGGGTTGTTCACTGCCTGCCTGAGCTATTTGGAGCTCAGACATGATGTGTCTCAGTGCTGACCACCTCCATCAGCCCTGTCCTGTCACAGGGGTTGTTCAGCAGCCCCAGGTCAGCTCTGATGCACGTCCCTCAACGAGGCAGGAATGGAACAGGAGCAATGAGCCCAAAGCCCTGAGAGCTGAGTGTTCACTGAGGAGGCTCCAATGGGGAATGGCTTCCACTGCCAGAGGGCAGGGATGGATGGGAGATTGGGCAGGAATTGTTCCCTGTGAGGGTGGGCAGGCCCTGGCACAGGGTGCCCAGAGCCGCTGTGGCTGCCCCTGGATCCCTGGCAGTGCCCAAGGCCAGGTTGGACACTGGGGCTTGGAGCAGCCTGGGACAGTGGAAGGTGTCCCTGCCATGGCAGGGGTGGCACTAGATGGGCTTTACATCCCTTCAGGTCAGACCATTCCATGATTCCAGGATTTCTGAAGCTGCTTACACGGGGTTTTGCCATGCTCTTTGCTTTCTTCTCTCCTGCTGTAACAGGACCACACAAAAATCCCTGCTCTCCCTGCGTGGCAGTACTGTGGGAATGTGTTAATGATGCCAAAGGCTGACCTGCTGACATTGGATAAATTATTCTGTCCCGTAAGGACAGTTCTGCTGCAGTTCAGTTGGTTCTGTCCTTACTGGTTAAGGAAGGCTACAATTCAGCCCCAGGGTGCCCAGCACACCTCTATTTTACTTGTCTCCAAAGACAAGTGGTGCATTAAGAGACAGCTCTTATTTGAAATAGTCTGTGCTTCAGCAGCCACTGAAATTGTTGTGCTCTGACTTTGTGCTGCAGCTAAAGCTGTACTTTGCCTATGGCTTTTAGTGGGGAAGGGCAGGCAAGAGGCTGACTTCAGAAAAATACTGAAGGCTGGGTTTTTAAGTGCTCACCAACATGGAGTTGAGGTTTTTTAAAGCTTTGATGGCTTTTACTGGCCCTTCTTATGCTGAGGTTCCCGGTGCCTGCAGCTCTTGTGCCTTTCTCAGCCTGGCTCTCTGTGCTGAGCCATTGGAGTGTCCAGCATGTGGAAGTGGGATCCCAAGCCATGGCACAGACGCATGACACAGGGTTTGGGATCTGGCAGGCTTTGGGAGGAGCTCTTTGACTCCAGGTGGCACTAGCGGCCCACAGCTGGCTCCGAGATTAGTGACACTGGTGCAGTCCCAGGAATGTGCCACAGAAATCCAATACCAGCCGTGGGCAGATGAAAAATAACTTTGCTAACTAACAAATTACTCATGGTGAGCAGAATAAATACAATGACCAAACCCAGGCACAGAGAGGACTTGATCAGTTCCTTAGGAAATGTCTGTAAATAAAAGGCAAACACACAAGTAAAAGGAAGGAATCCCGGCAGCAGAAGTTGCTTAAGCCCCACTGTGTGAGAGCTGCCAGGAGCTGGTGGAGAGCTGACTGCAATTCTGATGTGCTGGCACAGCTGTAACACCTGAGCAGGAGCAGAGGAGATGGGAAAATCATGTTTAGGGGGCTGATTCTTCTCTCATGTGTTACCAGAGCTGGTAGAAAAACCCCATGTGTAACAGAGGAAAATAGAAATAAACACATTTATAATTGAAATGCGTCCTTTTTGGGTTTGTTTTAGGTTTTGGCAGGGCTTTGGGGAGTATTGGGCTTTGAAATTAAGTCTAAGCTGGAACAAAGTACAGGATATGTTCAGGCAAGGGTAAAATTTGCTGTCCTTTCTTCGTGGTGTGACACCCGCTGCACACAAGGGGACAGTTCAGACAAATGGAAATGTGGAGAAGGGAATGTGCTCTGAATGACTGAAAAGTGTCTCAGGAAAACAGAACAGAAAAGAGATGCAGCTCATAGCAGTCAGCAGTTCTGCCTGTTACCTTTTAGGTTTGTTCTGGGTGTTTCAGGAGGAGGCTTGTGCAGGTGGAACCTCCCATTCCAGACTTCAGCCAAAGCTGACCCTGAGGTACAACTCCTAAAAATGCCAAGTGCTTGCAGATTTCTTGAGTTTTCCAGTGAATAAAGAATTGCAGAATCCCAGACTAGTTTTGGCTGGAAAGGATCTTAAAGCTCATCTCATCCTACCCCCTCCATGGGCAAGGACACCTCCCACTGTCCCAGGCTGCTCCAAGCCCCAGTGTCCAGCCTGGCCCTGGGCACTGCCAGCGGTCCAGGGGCAGCCACAGCTGCTCTGGGCAGGGCCTGCCCACCCTCACTGGGCACAGTACCTTCCCAATATCCCATCCAGCCCTGCTCTTGGACAGTGGGAAGCCATTCCCCATGGCAATGGTTGAATCACCAGTTGGATTGGTTGATCTTTGAGGTCCCTTCCAACCCAAACCAGTCCGTGGTCCCTTTTTGGGAACGCTCTGGTTTGGTGATGCTTTTGGACAAGGGAGTCAGATACAGAGGGCTCTGCTGCATTTTCTTTGGTGTTGATGCAGGTGAGAGTAGCAGTGGTCTCTGAGGCTGTTTCTGGCTCAGGCATTATTTGACAGGAAATGATGCCTTTGGCTGTGGGAGGTTTTATATTGCTGTGCTTCAGAAGGAAAAGTGCTCTTGGATTAAAGGAGACATCTGGGTCTAAGGGAAAAGTCAGGTTTTGAGAATCCTTGAGGTCTCTTATGATCAGCTATGGAATTTGTGGTAGCTCCTGGCATTCCCACCCCTGAACTTTGCCAGTCTCATTTTCCTTGCTCTAGGTTGTCTCTGGGTTGCCGTTGCAGGGGCTGAATCCCTTTCACTGCCCCCAGGAGGTTTTTACTGTGTCATAAAAGTGTTCAAGATGTTTGTGTTGTGTACAGTGAGAGGGATCTGAGGCAGCTGAGAGGCCAAACCTCCCATCCCTTTGGGAAGAATGGGGTTTGTACTAACGAGGGACAGTCCTGCAATCTCTGCTCCCATCCCGTTCCTGCTTTCAGCTCGTGGAAGAACTCCTTCCCAAATCACAAACCTTTTGTACTCTTTAAGAGCCTTTTTTCAGAGAGACAATGTAAAATAGGTCTTGGTGCATCTGATAAGAATTTCTTCAAAGCTGAGCAGTTCTAGGAATGAACCTGGAGGTGTCTCTTGTCATGCTTTGGCAATCTAAAAAATTCCACTTCCCAGAGTCTCCTTCTTTGTAGGTTTATTTAAAATATTGATAGTAATCTGAAGAGGTGCCTCACCAGGGGCATTTCTTCTTGTTGTTATTATTATTACTATTATTATTGTTATTATTTTTAATTTTCAAGTATTCTTTGTCTTTTGGATGGTGGCTCAAGCACAGCAATTGTTTCAATGTGGAAAATGGTCCTTAGAAATGGTGGGGATGGATCCTGCTGTGTCACTGACCTTCAGCTCTGGTTCTGTTAGACTGCACTCCTTCAGAACCATAGGAAATTGGGAATTCTTTCCCTGTAAACCTTCTGCTAGTGTGAGACTGCCCTGAGCTGCATCTCTAGCAGATAATCACTGCCTCAGGAGCAGCGATTTTATTGCAGGAGAGAGCTGGGTAGTCCCCATGCAGAGGTGTCAGCCGTACTTTGCTCCTCTCAGGGCAGCCCTCTGACAGGCAGCAGAGTTTGAGAGGCACAATGAGGCCTCAGAGCGGCTTTCCCCAGCTCCCAGTGCCTGTGCTCCTGGAGAAGGTTGGCTCGGTCCTTTCCCTGTGATTTTTGGAGCTTTTTCAACTGTATATCTCCTTCTTTCTTGTGGTATTGAATCCCTTGCTTTGGGGTTTTGGGTCAAAGCAAGCTTTTGGTGGTGCAGAGATCTGAACCGGGAGGTGTCATCCAGGCAGGGATTGTCCCCTGTGCTGGCACTGCTGGGGCACCTCCAGTCCTGGGGCACTTCAGAGCCCCTGAGGACAATGCAGACCCTGAGGGGCTGGAGTGTGTTCAGGGAAGGGAACGGAGCTGGGAAGGGTCTGGAGCACCAGGAGCAGCTGAGGGAGCTGGAAAGGGGCTCAGCCTGGAGAAAAGGAGGCTCAGGGGAACCTTGTGTCTCTGCACAACTCCCTGCCAGGAGGGGACAGCTGGGGGGGTCGGGCTGTGCTCCCAAGGAACAGGGACAGGAGGAGAGGGAACGGCCTCAGCCTGGGCCAGGGGAGGCTCAGGTTGGACATCAGCAGGAATTTCCCCATGGAAAGGGTGCTCATGCCTTGGCAGGGGCTGCCCATGGAGGTTTGGAGTGCCCAGCCCTGGAGGTGTCCAAGGAAGGGCTGGAGGTGGCACTCAGAGCTCTGAGCTGGGGACAAGGTGGGGATCGGGCACAGCTGGGACTGGATGACCTTGGAAATGTTTTCTAACCTCAAGGATTCAGCGTGTGTGAGTTTTGTTCTGGACGTTTTGCCAACTGGGCATAGTCTGCAATCCCTGAAGGCTGCTCAGCACAGCTTTTAGAGTTGTTCAGAGTGCAGGTGGTGTGACATGGCTCCTGATAGGGACACTTGTGCTTGGAGAAATTCAGCTGATCTGCTCTGTTCTCAAAAACAACAGAGTTGCTCAGTTATGGACATAATTCATCCTTGTCCAGGAGCTTGGAAAGACTGGATGTGTGTCTGGGACTGGTAAACTGGCAAACCACACCCCAGGCACCTGGATACTGAAATGTGCCCTGGAAATACAGACAGCACTGTCCTGGCTTAGTGCTGGGAAGTCAGCTGGGTCCCTCCATGAGTTCTTTGAGTTTCAGAGAAAGAACTTTTAAACTCTTATTTCTAGGATGGAGTGGAAGTGCTGCAATGTGGTTCCAAAGAGCTGAGCACAGTCCTGCCCCAGCCTCTAGAGCACTCAGGAGCTGTGACTTTGGCTATCTCTCCAGTTCCACGTCCCTCTGTGCTCTATTAAACTCCAGTTGGCCTGTCAGGGTGAGCAATCACCACATGTTCCTCGGCCTGGTGTTATTGCCTGATAACACCCATTTTACCCCAAAGGTTGTTTAAAAGCTTAATTCACATCTATAAAAGTGACACTTAATTTCAGTGAAGTTTGGCAAGCTTCTAGGTCATCTACAATTTATCATCTAGAATAGGACCAACTCATATGCAGCCTTTAGATGAGATGTTCTTTCCTTTAGTTGGGAGCTGGGCTGATTACTGTGAGCTTGCTTCTGATTGACGTAATCCTTTGCATATTAGACTGTGGAAATAATAAATAGATTGGTTTGTTCAGCTTTAGTGTCTGAAGGTACACAGGGGTGGGGAGCAGCAGGTCCATCAAACACTGGATTGTTTGGAAGGTGCTGTGTCCAAATATCCACTTAGAATTATTGGTCACGAGTCACGGCCCTTCAGAGCAAGGGGGGAATGTGTTCACAGGGACTCCTGGCACCCGAAGCTCCAGACTTGGGGCCATCAGGACGATTGGATTCAAGCACCATTGGGCTTGGCAGAGCCACGGGGACATTGTGGCAAAGCTGATGGAAGAGTGGAGCTGGCCTGAGCTTCCAGAAGGGAGGCTCAGCAGGGGAACGGGACTGGAGACCCTCAGGCTGGCTTTGATCACAGTTTTTCCACACGTTTAATTTGAAACTTTGCAGTAAGGATGTGCCTGTCCCCCTGTGCTGGCACTGCTGTGGTCACACCCCAATCCTGGGGACAGTTCTGGGCCCTCACTGCAGAGAGGACATTGAGGGGCTGGAGCATGCCCAAGGAAGGGAACGGAGCTGGGAAGGGTCTGGAGCCCCAGGAGCAGCTGAGGGAGCTGGAAAGGGGCTCAGCCTGGAGAAAAGGAGGCTCAGGGGAACCTTGTGTCTCTGCACAAGTCCCTGCCAGGAGGGGACAGCCGGGGGGGTCGGGCTCTGCTCCCAGGAACAGGGACAGGAGGAGAGGGAACGGCCTCAGCCTGGGCCAGGGGAGGCTCAGGGGGGTATTGGGAACAATTCCTTCATGGAAAGGGTTTTTCAGCCCTGGCACAGCTGCCCAGGGCAGGGGTGGAGTCCCCATCCCTGGAGGGGTTTAACAGCCCTGTGGATGTGGCACTTGGGACAAGGCTCAGTGCTGGGGAGCAGCTAGGCTTGATTATCTCAGAGGGGTTTCCCAGCCAGAACAGTTCTGTGACTCTGGGACACCCACTTTCTTGCTGAACCTTTGCCCTTTCTTTTTGCCCAGACTGCTCTGCTGCCTCCTTCCTAGCAGCACAGCCAGCACTGAAGAAAGGCTTTGCAGTGTTGTAGAGTCTCTGCTCTCCTGCAGCAGGGGTGGAACAAGTGTCCTGCCTTTGTCTCCGGTATTTTCTTTCATTCCCAAGTGTCAGAAGCTTGGCATGGCCAGCACCCAGTGCTGGGTGACCACACGTCCCAGTTCCCCACACAGTGCAGGACCCCAGTTCTGTGGCTTTAGGAGTTCTGCACATCTCTGCTGCTCCCTCCTGTCACCACCACTGGGGCTCCTGGCTGTGACAGAGATGAGTAACCCCCCTCTCACCCCCAAAGCTGGCTGGTGTTTGTAAGACTGTTTTGATGTTGAACATGTACAATTTTCTGGGCCTTTAAAGGAAGCTGTGGGTGCTCCAGATGGTGGAAGTTGATTTAAGGAACTTAAGAGAAAATGCTGGAGCTCTGGAGCTTGGCACCTTGCTCAGTTCAGCTGCTTCCTCTCTACCCTCAAGCAACTCAATAGCAGATCTGGGTGGGCATGTCCTATTTCCAATGTAATTTTTCTGCAAAACCCATTTGAAAGCAGCCATTTTGCTGCTACTGACAAGTGATCTGTAAGAAAATAATCTTATGTGACCGCTGGTGCTGGATTTGGAGAAATGAGAAAAATAAGACTTGGGCTGTGCTAGGTGACAGCAGCAGAGTGTGCCTTGGACGGCTGTATTAGAGGGAGGAGGAATGCAGCACCTTTTCAGCTCTCATCCACAAATCCTGTAAGGACACACAGTGTAGCAGTGCAGGGAGGTCTCAGCTGAGATTAGACCTTGCTGGACAAGCAGAGAAAAGCTGCAGAAAGAGGCAGGACAGAACCAGGGCGGAGAGGTGTTGAGTTCCAGCCATGTGCAGCTGTGTATGTGTGGCTGTGCGCCTGGAACCTGCACCAGCATCTTCTGGCTCTCAGCCAGTCTGAGGTAGAGGTGTCCCCAAGACTGCACATGCCTTTGGGGACTGTCTTAGAAGGGCTGTCTCAGAATCCCAGAATGGTTTGGGCTGGAAGGGACCTTAAAGGAACAGGGCAGGGACACCTTCCAGCATCCCAGGTTGCTCCAAGCCCTGTCCAGCCTGGCCTTGGGCACTTCCAGGGATCCAGAGGCAGCCACAGCTTCTCTGGGCACCCTGTGCCAGGGCCTGCCCACCCTCATAGGGAACAATTCCTTCCCAATACCCCATCCAGCCCTGCTGGATGGCAGTGGGGATCCATTCCTCCTTGTCCTGTCCCTCCATCCCTTATCCCATGTCCCTCTCCAGTCTTCTTGCATCAGAGGTTACTCTGCCTATATATTCCAGTGTGAGGATATGGATCGAACACCATCAGGTGGAGTGGGCAGAGGAGCCTGGGCAGGTCCCTGCTGGGTTTGAATGGCAGGAGCAGAGCATTGTTTGATTTCCTCTTAGCCCTGTCTGTGTGCACACGGTTTCATTTCTGCCTGCTGCAGCTGGTGTGGCATCTGCTGCTCCTGGCTCGCTCGGTGTCCTTGCAGGTGTGAGGGACTTTGGGATGCAGTTGCTCTGGCTGGGACCTTGCTGTGCCACAGCTGTTCAGGGACAGAGGAGCAGGGCAGGGCACTTGTGCTGCTGCTCTGTGAAGGAACTGAAGGCCAGTTTGCTGAGCTGAAGGCTTTTTCCCTGTTACGTTTGTGCTGGTTGGCAGGAAGAAGACTTGACAGCTAAGATTTGATGTTTTTCCTTCCCTTGAAAGTGTTAATAAGAGCAGCAGCCTGCAGTAGGCAGCTGAGAGGTGCTGGGTTTGGGGACAGCCAGGCCAGTGACGTATGAACGCTGCTGTGAGGGACACAGCGACGCGTCTCAAATCTCTCTTATTTTTATGCTGATTTTGATGGCACTTTTAATCCTTCAGACATATTGGGCTCTAAGCTCTTCTCTCAAAGAGGAATATAACCCCACTGGAGCAGTTTGGGTAATAATAGCACTTAGTGCTTACCGAACATTGTGCAATTAATCCTCCTGGACCCATTGGAATGGAATTGTTTTGATCTTGGCTGGAGAATGAGGAGCTGATCTGAGCTCAGCTTTCCTTTGGGTGTGGAGGAGCAGCTCCCTCATTGCCCCAGAACCAGTGGGGTGGAACTGGTGAAGCTCACGTGGGATTCAGGCTGAGCCCTGGTTGTGTTCCCCTCCTGTGCCCTCCCAGCTGCACTGGGAATCAGCTCCTGTCCTGCAGGCTGGGACAGGGATCCCGGGTTCTGGGGAGGAGGCTGTTCTGGGGTCATGGCTCCTGGTTCCCTGTCCTGTTCCTTGGGTCTCAGAGCTGTCCCACAGCCTGGGTTAGCCAGCCTCTGCCATCCAGTCTGTGCAGGAGTCCCCTGGGCACCCTGACTCAAACCAGACTCTGCAATATCAGTACATATCCCTCTAAAAGAAACCTTTTCCAGTTGGCTGAGGTCCCTGGACTGGCACTGCCATTGCCGGTGGTGTCACCTTGGGGCCAGTGGGGAGGAACAGCACTGAGTCCATGCTGTCAGTCACTGTGAGTACCCCTCGGTATATTCTGTATGTCAATTCTTGCAGGCTAAACTCTACTGTGTGATGATCTGTGCTTTGTTTTCAGGTTATAAACTCATTGGGAGCCATTCTGGGGTGAAGCTCTGCCGGTGGACAAAGGTATGCTCTGTTTCCTTTTCTCATTTCATAAATAAAAACAAAGCTAGAGACTTGCTCAGGTTTCCAACTTCCTGATGAATATAATTTAAAAATGTGCTATTATTTATGCAAACCCAAATTCCATCTTTGAAGCTCTAACCTTGCATTTCCAGCTATTAAAATCCCTCTGCAGAGAGTGAGAATACGGTTGTGGCACAGAACTGGGAACATCCTTTTCTGGTTTTTCATGTTGTTCTGCTGTCTGCTAAAACATCTTCTGCCTACTGAAATGCACATGAGGGAAAGGTGGGAGGGCTATATCCCCGGTGTGAGGTTGTGGAACGGGGATAACTCAGCCATTGCCACACCTGAACAGGCACATGGGGCTGTTTGAACCCCTGTCCTGGGGGTGGGTTGTGACAGTCGGGGCTCCCCTGGTTCTCAGCATTTATCAGATCAGGTTTCCACAGGGAGGTGCTGTTAATGATTTCACTGTTGTTAATGTTTCCCTGCTCTGTGGGGTGTGTGTGGCTGTGGCTGTGTACAATGCCTGTGGGTATGAGCTGTGTGACACAGCTTCCTTCCAGCCCTGCACGTGGCTCTTGGAGGAGCTGGAACTCAGTAGCAGTTTCCAGACTTAAATACATTCCCAGCAGAGGCACAGAGCCCTGGAGAGCAAACTGCAGCCCCTTGAGGCTGGGTGTGGTTTCAGCTGTCCTTGGCAGGTCCCTCTGGAGCTCACAAGTCTCTAATGTTGTACATTTGGGGAGCAGCATTGATCAGAGAATCATTAAGGATGGAAGAGCCCTCTGAGATCATCAAGTCCAACCATTCCTCCAGCACTGCCAAGGCCGCCATTGACCCATCTCCCCAAGTGCCACATCCACAGGGCTGTTAAACCCCTCCAGAGATGGGGACTCCACCCCTGCCTGGGCAGCTGTGCCAGGAGTTGACCATCCCTTCAGTGAAGGAATTTTCTTCAATATCCAACCTGAGCCTCCCCTGGCCCAGGCTGAGGCCGTTCCCTCTCCTCCTGTCCCTGTTCCCTGGGAGCAGAGCCCGACCCCCCCGGCTGTCCCCTCCTGTCAGGGAGTTGTGCAGAGCCACAAGGTTCCCCCTGAGGCTCCTTTTCTCCAGGCTGAGCCCCTTTCCCATCTCCCTCAGCTGCTCCTGGGGCTCCAGACTCTTCACTGACCATGTTGCAACATCTGGTAGTCTCGAGCATCCCTGGATGGGAACCTCTGGAATCAGCACCTCGTTAAGATGCCAACACATCTGTAATTCCTGTGCCCTGGCAGTGACAGTCCTTGCTGTCTGAGCTCTCCTTTGCTGCATGATTCACTTTGTTTATTGTTGAAAGAGCCCTTAGGATGCCGCCCCAGGTGGGCTGCAGAGAGTTTTCATTGCAGTGCCTGGCGTCAATGAACTGTTTCATCAAGAGCCTTGTTCTCCTGGCAGCTTTGAGAGCCCACCCTTGGCTCAAAGATGCACCGCTGCTCTGCTGGTCACTCTTACACCCATTTCTCTCTTCTATCATTTTTAGTGGCAGACATGATCACAAAATGTTTAAAGAAAAACTTGCCAAACCTCAGCGTTGTGACTGAGAAAGCCAGAGGACCTATTTTTTATGAAAGACCCAGACTTTAATGCAGCACCGTAAAGCCATTTCACAAAATAAATAGCAGCTCTGTGTGCTTAGATGGGCCCACACTATTTTTAGCTTAAGCAGGAATTGAATGTAAAGTCTTCTAATAAATTGAGCTGAAATTGGTTCCAGGCAGTGGCTTTGCCTCAGGTTCACACCAGTGTGTGAGGGCCTTCAGGAGCCTTTGTGGAGATTTGTATTAGAGGAAAGCAGGAGCAGGGCTGGCAGGATCAGTTTTGAGGAGAGTTTCATAGAGGCATCTCAGATGGAAAAGATTGGGTTCTGTCAAATTCCAGAAAAAAACCAGAAACCCTAGAAGAGTCTGTTTGCCTTTGGAAAAGCCAAATATAACTTGCTCTCCTGAATTTGTGAATCTCCTGAAGTCTCTATAATTTGAAGAATGGGTAGAATAAACAGCATTTTCCATGTCATTTAATTTCCCACCTGTAAAACCAGATAGGGATTAGCTGTAGATTTTTCCCTGCTGCTCCTTTCTGTTGGATCACCAGGACTCTCCAGGAAGAGGAAGGCAGATTAAAAGCTGCTGTGTTATATTTCGGATTTTCTCTTGAGAGTAATAAAGTTTCTTTCTCATTTTTTATTATTTAACCAAGCTAATGAAAGACAGCCTTTTCTGCAAGCAGCTTGCATGTTAAATAGAAGTTGAATCCTGTTAGGAAAGCTGCTGTGGCTGTGCTGAGAAGGGAAGTGCAACATCCTGTTGGAGCCACTGCTGGCTGTGAGTGAGGGTTTATAAGGTCAGGTCATTTATTTAATTTAGTGCTGCAAGACATACTCTGCCAGATAAATGAAAAGAATGGAGTGTTCAGTAGGACAGCCTTGAAATGGATCCTTGTTGCTCCTGAGTGAGCTTTTCCAGGAACACTTCTGCAGCTCAAGAGGCTTCACCTTCTCTTCATGGGCAGAGTCTGAAAAGCTGCAGGAGAGCACATTGTTGTGCTGGGGTCTGCCAGAGGAGGGACTGAGTAGTTTAGAGTTCTTTCTCCTCTAACACAGGGATGAGTTTGACCTCCTAAATGCAGTCAAGCTGCACGTAAAGAGTCACATTTTATAGGGAGCTGAGGATTTCTCAGGGCAGGTGGCACTGGTGTCCCTCAGTCCTGCTCAGGGCATTGCTGGACTTGGAACTGAAGTCACAGGTGGCTGAAGGGAGCAGATGCATGGCTGTGCCCTCAGTTTGGCTCTGGATGGGTTTTTAACTCTCTGTCTCTGTGTGTATGTGTGCGCTCCCCTGCCCTCAGTCTGGCTCTGGATGGGTTTTTAACTCTGTGTGTGTGTGTGTGTTCCTCTGCCCTCAGTTTAGCCCCAGATGGGTTTTTAACTCTCATTGTGTGTGTGTGTGTGCTCCCCTGCCCTCAGTTTAGCCCCAGCTGGGTTTTTAACTCTCGTGGTGTGTGTGTGTGTGTGTGCTCCCCTGCCCTCAGTTTGGCCCCAGGTGGGTTTTTAACTCTCGTGGTGTGTGTTTCCCTGTCCTCAGTCGATGCTGCGGGGCCGTGGGGGCTGCTACAAGCACACCTTCTATGGCATTGAGAGCCACCGCTGCATGGAGGCCACCCCCAGCCTGGCCTGTGCCAACAAGTGTGTCTTCTGCTGGAGGTAAGGAGTTTGGCCAGGGGGGCTCTATGTGACACAGCCAGCTGTCCCTCAGCCAGCTGTGCTCAGGAGAGCGTGGGCTGGGTGTGTTGTGTGAACGCCCCGAGGTGCTGAGCAATGGCAGTGTCTTTGGAAATTGGACCATTTTCCATATTTAAATACCTTCACCCCCACCAATTCCACTGCTCTAAACAGGTGAAAAGTGATCACTCAGTAATTGTTGCCTTCCTAAAATAGCAGCTGGTAAATCCTAGAATCACTGAGGTAGAAAGAGCCATCCAGGATCACCCAGTCCAAGCTGTGCCTGATCCCCACCTTGTCCCCAGCCCAGAGCCCTGAGTGCCACCTCCAGCCCTTCCTTGGGCACCTCCAGGGATGGGCACTCCAAACCTTCCTGGGCAGCCCCTTCCAGTGCCTGAGCACCCTTTCCATGGGGAAATTCCTGCTGATGTCCTACCTGAGCCTCCCCTGGCCCAGGCTGAGGCCGTTCCCTCTCCTCCTGTCCCTGTTCCCTGGGAGCAGAGCCCGACCCCCCCGGCTGTCCCCTCCTGTCAGGGAGCTGTGCAGAGCCACAGGGTTCCACCTGAGCCTCCTTTTCTCCAGGCTGGGCAACCTGTCCTCAACTCAATGACTTCCTATTGGTCAGGAAAGTATCCCCTTTCCTCAGAGGACTGACTCTGTGGTGAATTCCTGAAGGAAAGGAGCTGTGCTGGATCTGAGCTGCTCTAGCACTACTCACTCACTCACTCCTGCCTGGGCTTCCAAGGGAGGTGTGTGCCAGGCTGGGGGAGTGCAGGGCAGGATTGCGAAGAGAGGCTGAGGCTCAGCAGAAATGCCAGCAGTGACGTGAGAGCTCCTGGAGTGGGAGGACAGGGAGGTTGTGCTTTGAGCTCTTTTGTTTTCCACCCTGCTAAATCATCCCATGGGAGCTGTACTTCCTTTGGGATTTACACCTTACCCCGGGCTGCCAACAGCACCCGTTCCCTCCCCCAGGCTGGGTGATGGTGGTCCAGCATCCCAGTGAGTATTCCCTGAGCAGCCTGAGCCAGTGGAAGGTGTCTCTGCCATGGCAGGGGATGGAATGACATGGGCTTGACGGTCCCTTCCCACTCAAACCATTCTGGGATTCTGCAATAGTATTTCCATGCAAAACCAGCCAAATTCCTCTGAGTGTCTCTTTCTGTCTTTCACAGTTCTCATGTTTTAATAATGCAGGTATTTCATGGGAGCATTTAAAGGATTGCCCTAACTAGTAGGGTGCTTGAAAGCTGTCTCCCATGAGCGTTGGGCCCTGGGCATCCTGTGCAGTTTGCATTTGGGCGTCTGTTCCAAAGTGTTCCTTGGTGCTCTGGATGGGCTTTCCTCATCCCCTGGCTGGGAAGGGGGTAGCAAATGGCACCTTTAATGTGCAGCTTCTGCTTTGCTTCAGAGCAGGGCAGTGACTGGGAAGGAAAACCTTCTGCTCATGTCTGCTTTCTGCGTGGTGTGCATGGAGTCCTGCAGTGGGACTGTGCTGGGAGAGACACTGCCCTGCCTGTCCTTGTCCCTCTGTCCCCACGCACAAGGTACATCCTAAAGAGCAAACAAGAACGTGGTCAGGATGAGGGGCTTGTTCCCAGCATTGCTCCTCAGAGCATTTCCCATTTTCTCTTCTAAATGCCCTCATTCAGGACTTTTTGGCAGCAGCCTGGATGTGGAATAGGCTGAATCAGGGAAATCCAGCAAGTGTGAACTGGGGAGTGCAGAAAATGATAAATGAGATAGTACAGATTTATCAATAATTGATAAATCAGTCCATTAGTGTAGAGACCCAGAGAACTGTTCCCTGTGTGTCTAACTCATCATGCTGTCACTGTCGCCTGTCACTTCAGAGGGATCTGGCAGCAGCAGCCTGATGACAACGAGTGCTACAGTGCTGATTTTCCTGATGGCTACAACCCAAATCACTGAGTGCAAGGAAACAGCTTCCCAGGGCACTGAGCTCAGAGATTTTAGCATTGATTAATTTATTTCCCTGCTGTGGGTGAGGTGAGGGGCAGGTGTTGGACTCTCCCATATGAAATGCAGCTGGCTGTCTTCAGGTCTGCCCTGGAAACTGGAAGGTTTGAGTTGGAAAATGTAAGGCTCAGTTTGAGGCTCATCCCAGGACCTTAAGCTTGACTTAAACCAGAATTGCTGCTGAAAGAAAATTTCTTTTTGATGACTTTTCCAGCTCCTGTGCCTGGGCTGCTCAGCCTTCCTGTAGCTGTGAGAGGGATGTTCCCTCCCTCCTTGCCACACTCAATCCCTGCTGATCCTGTGCCAGCCCAGCTCCCAAACCGTGCAGTCAGGCCTATCTGTACTTTTTGTTTTATCCCCCACACCTTGCAGTTTGTTCAGTGTGTAAGACTGAAGTGGAGCTGCAGGCCCTGGTGGCTGGGCAGGATAAACGAGGCAGCTCCTGAGCAGCAGGTGCTGTCTGTGCTGGTACAGACATGTGAAATCCCAGTTTTATCTGCTGCTGGCAGAATGTCTTTCAGGCAGGTTTTCTGCTGAACTCCTCAGCTCTGCACGCTGCTTTGCAGATAAAGCTGCTGGGATTCTTTCTTTCTTGACCTCTTCTTTTGGGATTTTGACATTTATAGATTCTGCCAATGTTTCTAACTGCACAACCATTGCGCTCTCCCCAGACGGCTGAAGCAAATCCCAAGGAACCTGTTTATTCCCTCTTCCTCACTTTGGCAAGAAGCGCTGCAGTTCAGCTGCTTTCCCTGGGAATTGGATCTCACTGGAGTTGGCTGGTCCTGGCTGTGACACGTTTTGGCCCCAAACCAGTAATGGAATCACAGAATGGTTTGAGTTGAGGCCTTAAAGGGTGTCAGTTCCAAGCCCTGCTGTGAGCAGGTCACCTCCACCAGAGCACATGGGTGGAGCCAGTATCCAAACACCCTCAGAAAATTCGGGGTTATTGTCAGAGATGTGGCTTCTCTCTACGTTGGATGATCTCCTTGTCCTCCTTGTTCCTGGGAGCATTCACAGCTGCCAGGGCCCCCTCACTGGCTCGTGCTTCCCTGCCTGTCCCCTTCAGAGAGATTGGGGATGCAGGATTATGTGGCAGCTTTTTGTGGGGACAGGAAAAGCAGACTGGGAGATGGAAACAGCTGGAGGTGGACACGCCTGTGTCAGGGAGGCTCAGGTTGGATTTTGGGAAAGGTTCTTTCCCTGGAGGGTGCTGGGCACTGCCCAGGCTCCCCAGGGAATGGGCACGGCCCCGAGGCTGCCAGAGCTCCAGGAGTGTTTGGACAGCACTCCCAGGGATGCCCAGGAGTTGGGGGGTGTGTGCAGGGCCAGAATTGGACTGAATGATCCCTATGGTTCCTTCCATCTCTGGATATTCCATGGTTCTCTGAGGTGGATTGTTTGGTGTTCCCCCAGGCAGCACTGAGGCTATTCCATCAAAAGCATTGAATGGGACACCCCACACCTGAATTACTGCAACATACCCAGTCATAATCCTGTCCTCCAAGGGAATCTGTCACTCTCCATCCCTGCTCCCAGCTGTTCTCACCAGGACTGTGTCTCTTTAGCTTAATTGCCTAAATGGAAATGTGCAAGTGACCAAATCTTTTAATCAATTAGAGCAAGTGTGGGTTCGGAGCTCTGTGACATCTCCCTGCAGCACAGGCACCAGGCAGACCTGATTTGATGAGGGTTTTTGGCTCAGTGTCCAAAGCCCAATCAATTATTGTGGAGAGATGGAACAGCTAAATAAGATTTAAATTAATAGGGTTTATTACGTTTGCACCTGAGGAGGAGGCAAACCAGACAAAGTGAAATATCCTGTGAAGAAATTGGCTTGTATTTCTTCTGCTGTAACTTGAAAGCTTATACCTGTGCTTGGACGTTTCAGGTTTTGCTTGTAGACAGCAACTGAAGTTGTGTTCAGACACTAAATCAGTGGGTGGCCGAAAGCCAGGCATCACAGTAAGCCCTGCAAAACACAGAGATTAAAAATTAATAATCTCTCACAGGAGAAGTACTTAAAGTCTTAAAAAAATTTAGAGGAAACTGAAAACAGATGAAAACAAAAGCTTCTCCTCGGTAACTAACTTGATTCCAGAGGATAAATTCTTCAGGGAAAGGGGAGTATTGATATCAAAGGAGTGGATGCTGAAGGTCTGGAACACCTGGAAGCTGAGCCTGAAAGCTCAGAGAGACTCTGTGTTCTCCTGGACTTGGACTTCTTGGAGGTCCTGGGGCTCCAATCAGCTCCCAGATTTCTGGTCTCAGTAGTGAATCTAAACAGATAATGGGCTGTGAAATGTCCATGCTGGGCCTCGGTTGTCCCTGCAGGGGATGGTGCCAGGTCCAGCAGTCACTGATGTGGGCAGTGACTGGGAGCTTTGAAAGTGAATTTGCACTTTTGACATCCACATGAGGTTTGGAATAGTGTGGAAGCTGTGCTGGCAGAGTCCAGGGATGGGGTGGGATGGGATGGGTGGACACAAACACAAGACACTGAGCATCACCTGCCTTTCAGGAGATTCTGGTCTTAAAAAAGGGAACATTTCAGAATTGGGATGAGCTTTTCAGCATGGAGCATCTTCCATCTTTAAGGTTTCAATTGGAAGAGAATCACAGATTTCTTTTCGTTGGAAAAGCCCTCTAATATCCTTGAGTCCAGTTGTTTCCCCAGCACTGCCAAGGCCACTAGACCCTGTCCTCAAGTGCCACATCCATGGGGCTTTTAAACCTCTCCACCACTGCCCTGTGACAACCCTTTCCATGAAGAAATTTCCCTTAATATCCAGTCTAAGGCAGCCCTTGCACCCTCTGATCCTGTCAGCCAATTTATCCAGCCTGCTGCAGGGTGACTTTACCCATCTAGGGGAAACATTTCAGTCAGATTCCGTATCTCAGTTCTGGTCTCTGCCTAGCCCAGTCTGGGCTCTTCCTGTTGTTCTCAGGAGGTGCATAAGAAAAGGTACAGCCATGTTTCAGATTGCACCAGCAGGAACACTAAACATGGTTGGCTTGTGCATTGGCCAAGCTTTTTTTATGGTCTCCCTCTTTATCCTCCCATCATTCCAGGGAAAGTCCTTGGGATCTCTTTTGTGTGTCCTTTCCTGGTCATGGCTGATGTTTTGCCTTCCCTTTTCTGCTGATGCCCCCGTGTTTTTGTGCTCCTCCTTTTGTTTGCAGCTGTAGGCTCATGAGGCTGCAGAAGAGCAGATTGATTTTGTTGTTCTCCCTTTGCTTTTTATTGCTGCAGTTTGCATTTCTGCCTTAATAGGGCTTCCAAAACTGCCACTTCTCCTGAACTTCTTTTCCCTTAAGCTCTTCTCCTCTGGAATCTCCCTGCTGGCTCTTGGGGTTCACTGAGACTGCTTCTTGAATTCTTCTTATTTTTATTCTGTTCTTGCTCTGCCTAGGAATGGTGTGCTCTGTCCTCTCATGTCACTGTCACCGTCACTTCCTCACCTTCCTGTTCCCCACCAGGTATCACCCTGGGTCAGTCGATGCCTGCAGTAAGTGATATTTTGTACCTGAGCTGCATCTACCCTCAGAGCTTCATAATAACCATTTGCAGAATGTTCAAAGCAAAAGCTGTGTTATTATCACAGCCCCCAAGCGACTGGGGAGGCAGAGCACAGCCTCAGGAAGCTGCACCTTCACAGGACTCCCAGGACCTGCCAGGGACACTGGGACTGCTGTCCCATGCTCCTGGTGGATCAGAGGTGTCCTGACACCGCAGGGAAAGCTGGATGGCAGTAGGCTGGGTGGCTGGGGAGATTCCAGGGAGCCAGCAGGAGCTTCCCATCGTGTTCTCTGCAGTCTCTGGCACTGAGGTGTCCCTCTGAAGGAGCAAACCAAACCTGTTTCACACCTGGAATCTCTGCTAAAATCAAGGTTTTCTGCTGTGTGTGGGTTTGGGTGAGTTCTCATTTTACTTGTGTTATTTTGGGAAGGAAGGCATCCCCGACACAAATTCCTGCTCAGTACTGGCATAGCCAGTGAGGTGGATGATAGGAGGTCACAGAGCCTGGGGGGAATGGGAAGGTGACTATGGAATTCTGTCTTTGCTGGGGACTGGGGAACAATCTCCTGAGCCCAAGACATTACTGCTTTTCCTCCTTGTAATGGTCTTAATTTAATGAAACTAGGCAGAAACACCAATTAGTGTGGAGGTTTTAGTATTTATTCTTTTTCTGTGGGAGGGAGAGATTAGGAGAAGAAAAAACAAAACAGGCTTAAGCTTAAAAATAAACAAAAATAGTTTTATTAACACACACTACAGGAATGAAAAAAAGTTGAGAAGAAGAAAACTTAAACTAAAACAGAATGACACTTTAAAACACACTTCTCTCTCCTTACAAACTATTAACTTTCTTATTAAACAACATAGACACAACTTGTGATTTTCAGTCAGTTTCACTATTTAGACATAATCACTCATTACTTTTAGGAGAAGAGTCTCTCTAAGACCTTTTTATGAAGACGTTTGGCCACAAGACAAAGTAGTCCAGTGCTCTCAATGTCACACATCTGCTGCCACCCGGAGTTTTCACAGACTGTGTTGTTTTATCAGCAAAGCTTCTCAGTGTATCTGGGGTACTATTTACAAATACTTCTAGTCTAAAACCATCTTTGTCTCAAAGGCTGAGACCTCTTTTTAACCTAGGAGCAGGGGCTTTAAAGTTCTCAATTAAATCTCAATCACATCAGTCTTCAATTAGAATAGCATTCTCCCCAACAACACTAAGATGCTACAAAGAACAGTCCATTTCTCCATAATTTACCCTAGAGAAGTCCAGTTAAAAACGTCCATTTCTTCAATACTATTCTAATATTATTAGTTTTTTTACTTATAATCTAACTGACTTCATTCAGTGTCTTTTCCACATACCCTCTGTTTTCTTTCTTCTTTTTCTCAAGGAAGAGTTGTGCTTTAAAAACCCCATGTTGCTAGGAAAGGGTTAAATCCACCCGGGCCTGCAAGGGCCACATGCACCTTGGGCTGCATGGGGCTGAAGGAAATGCAAAGCTGTGCTGATGGAGGAAGCTGGTAGATGTCCTTTTTTCCACCCCTCAGTCTCATCCAGGGCAGTCCGGCTCGGAGCTGCCACTAAGCTGTAGAAGGGCTCAACCCAGGCCGCTCCCATGCGGGCAGCAGCTCTCAGAGGCCCGGCCTGGCCTGGCTCACTGGCAACAGGGGGCCTGACCCGGGCTCCTCCTGCTCCCCATGCGGGCAGCAGCTCTCAGAGGCCTGGCCAGCCTGCAACAGGGGGCCTGACCCGGGCTCCTCCTGCTCCCCATGCGGGCAGCAGCTCTCAGAGGCCTGGCCAGCCTGCAAAGGGGGCCTGACCCGGGCTCTTCCTGCTCTCCGTGCGGGCAGCAGCTCTCAGAGGCCTGGCCTGGCCTGGCCAGCCTGCAAAGGGGGCCTGACCCGGGCTCTTCCTGCTCTCCGTGCGGGCAGCAGCTCTCAGAGGCCTGGCCAGCCAGCAACAGGGGGCCTGACCCGGGCTCCTCCTGCTCTCTGTGCAGGCAGCAGCTCTCAGAGGCCTGGCCAGCCTGCAACAGGGGGCCTGACCCGGGCTCCTCCTGCTCTCTGTGCGGGCAGCAGCTCTCAGAGGCCTGGCCAGCCTGCAACAGGGGGCCTGACCCGGGCTCCTCCTTCTCCCCATGCTGGCAGCAGCTCTCAGAGGCCTGGCCAGCCTGCAACAGGGGGCCTGACCCGGGCTCCTCCTGCTCCCCATGCTGGCAGCAGCTCTCAGAGGCCTGGCCAGCCTGCAACAGGGAGCCTGACCCGGGCTCCTCCTGCTCTCTGTGTGGGCAGCAGCTCTCAGAGGCCCGGCCAGGCCTGGCCCAGCCTGCAACAGGGAGCCTGACCCGGGCTCCTCCTGCTCTCTGTGCTGGCAGCAGCTCTCAGAGGCCCGGCCAGGCCTGGCCTGGCCGCCCAGAGAGGCAGCAGGGCCTGACCCAGGCCTGCCCACCGCCTATGATGTTACCTCATGGCTGATTCCAAAGTGAGAGAGAGACTGATCTGCTGCAGACTGGAGTTTTGAATGTCCTTTCCAAAGTCGCATTGACATCCTTATTGGTTAACCTAGCTGCCAATATCTTGGCTAACTTTCTGATAGATTCCTGTCCTTCCCCCCCCAAAACCACTCCACGGTCCTGGCAGGGAAAAACACTTCACATTTCTCTAAAACCAGAAAAGAAAAATGCGCCAACCCATGATACTCCTCTTGGCTGAGAACCTTTTTGCCAAATAAGCAGCTCTGTAGACTTAACCTGGTGTGGTTTTTAAGCAGTGGGATGTGTTAAAAATGCAGGGCCTGTTGGACACTAATAGCTGTCCGGGGTGCACCCAGAGCCTATTGATTTCCTGCTGGCTAGCCCTATTAAATATACAAGGTACAAGTTTTGCAGTTAAACATGGAAGAGTTTTATAAATGCCTTTTATAGCTGACATTCAGAAAACTTTCCATGTTGCCAGATGAGGAAATAAAGGGGAAATTCAAAAAGCTGTTTTGGCTTAAGGGATCCTTGAGGTGGTGAAGTTTGAGAGCAGCGTTTGAATCTTTGCTCCTGAAGTGGATGAAGAAATGTTTGGGCCAAAAGGCTGACGTTATTGAGCCTGGGTTTGGAGTTCGTGTTTTAGCACTGTCAGAGGGTGCAGCTGCAGGTGTTTCTTACTTTGGGAATCCCAGACTGGTTTGGGGTGGAAGCGAACATAAGGATGATCCCATCCCACCCCTGCCATGGCAGGGACACATCCCACTGTCCCAGGCTGCTCCAAGCCCCAATGTCCAACCTGGCCTTGGACACTGCCAGGGATCCAGGGGCAGCCACAGCTGCTCTGGGCACCCTGTGCCAGGGCCTGCCCACCCTCACAGGGAGGATTTTTCTCCTGATATCCAACCTAAATGTACTCTCAATTGGTTTGAATCCCTTCTCCCTTTTCCAGAGCTCATTGGGAGCCTTTGGTGATGACTGAAGCAGCCCCCTCATCCTGAGAAGGCACTTCCCTGTCCTTTGTCCCTCGCAGTTAAATGCTGGGAGTCTTGTCCTAATCCCCTGGAGCTGGAAGGCTGAATGCAGCTGTAACCTCTTGGGTGTGCACAGGGCTGACTGCCAGGGATGGTGGAGAGGGGTGCAAGAAGCAGAGGTCACCTGCCTGGAAAACAGGGTGTCAGGAGTGTATTTTGCTTGGCCTTGTTTTCCTGTCCAGAAGTGAGTTAATCCAAGAGCTTTTGTGGAAGACCCTGCACAATGTGCTGCTCTTAATGAGAGCATAATGTGGGCTGTGGGGGGAGTGGTAGGGAAAAACTGAAGGGACTTTTGGAGAATATTTTGGGATGAAGCAGGAAAAGGTGCAGAGAAAACAAGGAGGTAAAAGCACAAAATTTCACTGACTTCTTTAAGATGATATTTAAGGCCTGGATGATCCTCTCATGCTAATAAAGTAAGCATGGTGTTTGGGTTGATTTACCTGGGTTGGCTTTTGCTGTTTTCCAAGAAAATAAAATACAGGAACAGTGATCCTTTCCAGGCAAGGTTGACTTCCCAACCCAGTGTGACCCAGCTGTTCCTCAGATGCAAGAACTGGGATTTTCCCCCTGCAATCTGCTTGGGTCGGGGGGGATTAAAATCTGGGAGATGACCCAGATCCCCCCAGAAATGCATTCCTGGTACAGTGCAGGCTTCCTGCCTGGTACCGGAGCACCACACAAACATTGGGGTAGAAAGAAATCTTGTCCTCAGGGTGGAGCTAAAAATCGCCTGGGGCATCCCTTCTCCAGAGCTTTGTGCAGCTGTGAGCAGAAGAGGAGGAAGAACCAGTTTCCCTTTCTTTACAGAGGCTTTTGCAGACATTATTTTAGCTTAGAAACCTTTTACCTGTGCTTGAAAATAGGTGTATAAAATTTAATATTATCCAGAAAGCTCATTCTTCCTTCTGGGAGACCAGAGCCTGGAAGGAGAGAGGTGCGAGAGTGGTGTTCAGAGGTGATACCCAAAGGTTGGGGCAGCAGCAGGCGGTTGGTGGGAATTTGTGGTTTTGAATGTTGTTGATACCAAAGTCCCCAGGTGGCAGGTGAGTTCTCCAGGTGGGTTCCAAGTGAGGGTCAGTGACTGTCCCCTCTTCCCTCAGACACCACACGAACCCTGTGGGCACTGAGTGGCGGTGGAAGATGGACCAGCCTGAGGTGATCCTACAGGAAGCCATTGAGAAGCACCAGAACATGATCAAGCAGTTCAAAGGTAACTTCTCCTCTGTCCCCACCCCTGATGCTGTTGGATGATGACCAGCAGTGACATCTTCAGGAGAGGTGAGAATGTTCTGCTTCTATGGGAAGGAGGCCTGAGGTTCAGGGTGTCAGGAAGATGGGGGACAAGAAACTGCTGTGGCACATTTAATGTTTTCTGAAATGATTCTCAGCAGCTGAGTACATGCTGCTGCCTGGAGGGAGTGGAGTTGCCTCTGGTGCGTCCTGGTAGTTGTCAAATCCTTTCCCTTGGTGTGCACAGAGCCTTCCACAGAGGTTAAGGCCAGCCTGGATGATGAGGGATCCTGCCTCCTCTGGAAGAGTGAGGGCAGGTAGGAAGCAAAAGCAGTCAGCCTTTTACCTGATAGGCAATACACTGCCAACATTAATACCCAGCTTTGTGTTAGCCCTGGAACTTCTGGGTTGTGTTTGTCTCATTTAGAATGAAACAGCAGCAAGCAGGGGCTTTTGAATTCAGGAATTATTCTGTACCTGTGTTTGTGACTGAAGCTGTGGTTCCACAGCACCTCTAGAAAGCACTGCAGCTTGCTTCCCACAGAAGTTCCTGGGAGTTTGATGTTCTGTGTCTAGAACTATAGAGAAGGCTGGGGGTTTTATTTCCCAAATGTGATGATCTGGTTGCTCTGCCAAGGTCAGCTGTCTGTACTGGCAGGGCTGCCCAGCTTGGCAGGACAGCTCCAGGGTTCTGCTCTCCCCAACTGCCTGTGGGGATCACAAATGGAGTGGAACAGCCATAAAACGTGCAAGAGGAGCCCTAGCCTTGGCTGTCATTTTGGGAACCCAATTGTTTAAGCTGGCTGTGCTCAAAGAGAATCCAATGGATCCAGGATGTGACAGGCACAAAACTCTCTGTCAGCAGAGCTGAGCTGCTCTGTCTCAATCTCTGCAGTTGGATATTGGGTGGAAAAATAGCTTGGGTTAAGGCCCCATGGGCTTCATTCTCCTCACATGGCTAGTTTGGAGCAGCAGCTCCAGGGAAGCCTCACTCCTGAGCCTGGAGTTTTTTTGGCGCTGTGTCAAACATCCCCTACCCCAGGGGAAGTACTGAAACACCCTCAACAGCTGTGTAGGGGAATTTGGGGAGGGTGAGAGGCACACTAAGGGCAGGACTTTATGTCAGGTGCACCTGGAGAAACATCATGGTTGAGCCAATGGATGCATGGAAGGGTCTGGAGCCCCAGGAGCAGCTGAGGGAGCTGGAAAGGGGCTCAGCCTGGAGAAAAGGAGCCTCAGGGGAACCTTGTGTCTCTGCACAACTCCCTGACGGGAGGGGACAGCCGGGGGGGTCAGGCTCTGCTCCCAGGGAACGGGGACAGGAGGAGAGGGAACGGCCTCAGCCTGGGCTGGGGAGGTTCAGGGGAATATTGGGAACAATTCCTTCATGGAAAGGGTTTTTCAGCCCTGGCACAGCTGCCCAGGGCAGGGGTGGAGCCCCCAGCCCTGGAAAAATTCAAAATTCACGTGGATGTGGCGCCTGGGGACATTGGTGACCTTGGCAGTGCTTGGGGGAATGTTTGGATTTGATCCTGGAGGTTTTTCCCAGCCTGTTATTCCGTGGTTCTGAGCACTGGGAGGTTCTGTCAGAGATCTACAACCTCAGATGGATCCATGCTGGGAGTCCCACCTGTCGGTTGTCCCTGTCCCCAGAACGAGGGACAACAGGCTTGGTTTCTGTTTGCGAGGGTCAAGTTACACATCAAAACGAGCTTGTTCAGCCGGGGTGGTGCCTGCAGGGGTGGGGACCCTCCAGCCCTGGAGGCTTTCAAGTCTCTGGAGAAGAGCCATTATCACCCTGGATTGAGGAATAACCTTCTCCTTCCCTGACCCTGGTGTTTTCCCAAAATGGGTTGAGGAGAGGGAATGATTATGGATAGACTTTTCGGCATCTGAAATAATGCTGAAGTGTCAGGGGGCTTGTCAGGACATCTCAATTCTTTCTTTATGGAGCCTATTTTCTGTTAAACAGATTCATAAATATTACTCGAAATGTGCCTGTGCATCTGAGCATAGTTACCCTTGACCTGGAACTGTGAAAGGAGAAAAAAAGAAAAGCTCTGGACCAGAACTGTGCTGTAAAGTGGGATAAGAAAAGCTGGTTTATTTTTCTAGTGATAGATGGCAACATTCCTGTCCTGGCGGCTGTGAGTCAAAGGTTTATTAAGGAGAAGAAAAATTGGTAAGAAAAGCCCAGAAGCTCCTGTTCCATTTAGTGAATTTTACATCGTTCTTCCCTCAGGTGTGTGGGGAAATGTTAGAATGGAAGCAGCAAAAGCCAAATTGAGTAGGAGCAGTGTGAGTGAACGGAGCCGGGGACAGACAGAGATTCAGCTCTGGCAGGACCAGAGTCCCCAGCATGCGGTGCCAGGGCTGGAGCTGCCTTGGGCAGGAGCAGGAGTGGCTCCTCCAGCCAGCCCAGCAACTCTGCACAGACACCAGGGGTGTTTCTTGGGATTGATTTTTGAGACAAAAGCCAGCAAACCCGCAGGAAGCACCTGCTGGAGCAGTGAGGTGTTGCAGGTTGCTGTGAGGAATGGAGGATGGGTTGTGCCTGGGCTCTGTCCCCTGTGCTGGCACTGCTGGGGCACCTCCAGTCCTGGGCATCTCCAAGAGGAACAGCGATGGGCTGGAGTGTATCCAGGGCAGGGAACAGTGCTGGAAAGGGTCTGGAGCGCCAGGAGCAGCTGAGGGAGCTGGAAAGGGGCTCAGCCTGGAGAAGAGGAGGCTCAGGGGGAACCTTGTGTCTCTGCACAACTCCCTGACAGGAGGGGACAGCCGGAGGGGTTGGGCTCTGCTCCCAGGGAACGGGGACAGGAGGAGAGGGAACGGCTTCAGCCTGGGCCAGGGGAGGTTTGGGTGGATATTGGGAACAATTCCTTCATGGAAAGGGTTTTCCAGCCCTGTCACAGCTGCCAGGGAGGGGATGGAGTCCCCATCCATGGAGGGATTTACACACTGTGTGGAATGTGGCACTTGGGGACACAGGTTAATGGTGACCTTGCAGTGCTGGAGGAATGGTTGGATTCCATCTCCATTTCCCAACGTTAATGTGTCAGATCCTGCAGTAGTGGCTGGGCACCCACAGGGACTCCAGAGGTGTCCCAGCAGGCCAGGTTGCAACCTGGTCCCTGATGTAGAACAGACTGTTTGGGCTTCTGGGGAGTCAAAACATGGGAAGTTAGGACTCTTAGCTAGGGAGTCCTTAGGGCTGGAATATCTGGGGGTGTTGCTCAGGTACCTCCTGAGCCATTTGACTAAATTGATGCTGCTCTTTCCAGTCCCAGTCCCATAGCTTTGCAGGCAGACACATCCACACACCCATTCCATGGGCCAGAGAAATTGGTGAGCTCATCTGATGCTTTATTCATTCAACCCATGGCTGTAAAAATGAGATTTCCTTTCAAGGAACGGAATTCTTGTGTCCCTTTACCCTTTAGGATACCCTACAGGATAGCCCTCTATACTGTGGGTGCCTGTGGGTGATGGCAAATAATCTGCTTTCGTGTTGCCACAATTTGTACTGGGTTTGGAGAGCACAGCCATTAAAGCCCCATAATTCTCTCTCAGAGTAAATGATGGAGAGACACCTCGCTGGTGGGGAGCGAGGCTGGGAAGTTTATTTGATGGATACATTTTTCTGGGGAGTGACTTGTAAATCTGTGTGCCCTTGCAAAAGGCATACACAGGATGGAAAGATAACTCAGGAATGGGAGAGTGGGAGTCTTGATAATATAGAGAAAAAGCCAAAGAGAAATGCATGACCTGTTCTAGGAAATCCTTGGGGTACCCATGGATCAGCATGGATAGAGCCGGTCCCTCAGCCCCCTGTCCCCCAGGCTCTCGTGGTGCTGCTCAGGTCCTTACAAGGGGTACCAGAGTCAGCCCCCAGCTTCCCCAGGGTGCTGTGCCAAGCGGTGCTGTCCTTTCCCAAGTTAGTGGAGCAGCTGGAATAAGCTTTTCCAGGGACATGTGCTCTGCTGGGAGGTGATGGCAGGAGCAGAGCCATTGGGATACAGGAGAGGCCCTGCCCTCCTGGAATACACCGATCCTGGGCAGTTTGTCCCTGCCTGGCTGGTGATTTGTGTGCTCGAATGGTTGTGTACAAACCCACTTCCTCCTCTGGGTGGATGTGTCAGTTTTGGTGTCAACTGCTTTGGGAAAGTTCCACTCAGACTTTAGGGGATGTTGGGATTTTGTTCTTCTGCTTATAAAGCTGGCAGGGTAATTATGGGAGTCCAGATGCAAAATGCTGAGAGAGAGAAATTAATTAATTCCAAAACTGACTTGCAGTAGTTTTAGGAATATGAAACTTAGTCCTTCAATCTCAGCGTGCGCTGGAGTTGCTGCTTTCTTCTCCAATAAAGCTCTCATTTAGTGCTGTCAGGTTTCTATGGAATAACCATTAGTCCTGTCACTTCCTCAGGACTGAGCCTGGCTGTTTGAAAATGCACTGAGCCCTGCTCTGATTCCAAACCAGCTCTGCTACGTGAGGCTGGAGCAATATCCACAGACACCTCTTTTATCTGGGCTTTGCAGCAGAGCTGTAATTTTCTGTACTGCAGTGTCAAGGCAATGAGAGGAGAGCTGAGGACCTGGATTCACACTCCAGGCTTTGTTTTTTATCTTTTAAACAGACCAGCCCCCAATCTAAATCCTCAGATAGGATTCGAGTACATCAAAGCGCGTCAGGGAAATGTGAAGTGACAGATTTGGAACAAGCTTGTTTGGAGACAGCGGATTTCATCCGGGGTCCTGAGCACCTGGTCAGGTGTGGGTGGGCTGGAGGAGCATCCAGCTCCTCCTCCTTCCCGTGGGCACCAGGAGTGGGGCTGAGGTGGTATTTTCACATGGATGCTACATTTGAGCTCTTTGTGTTTTCCTCTTCCTTCTGAAAGGTCTCTGGCTGTTCAGGACCATGCCACGTGCTGGGTTTTCTTTTGATCACATCCTTTGTGGAGCTGCATGTTCTGTGTTTCCAGTCTGGTTTTAGTCCCTTGCTGTGTTTGGGGAGCTGTGCTTGGCTCCTCCAGGAGCTGCTTTTCCTGGAGGCCCGTGGGGACCAGCAGCAGCACAGCCCTGGCCTGGGCTGTTTTCTTAACACATGTGCTTAGAGTGGCATTGAGCTGCTCTGTGTGGTTGTGTCTCGGCATTCAGCAGCATCCCCAAGGTCCCAGCAGCGGAGAGCTTGGCTCAAAGGTTTAATCTTGGCTCAGGTGCTACCTGCACACTGCTCTCAGCAGTGCCCAGGGCACACCCAGCCCCAGGCTCTGGGTGCTGCAGAGCTGCCGTCTGGGCCCTGGCTGTGGCCTGGTCCCCTCTGCTTTGGGAGGGCTCCAGCTGCTCTTCTCAGCCCTCCTTGTGCCAGGGTGTGTTTTGGATGCCGATGTTTGGGAGGGGGGTTTGTTACAGAACCACAGAAGGGTTTGGGTTGGAAGGGACCTTAAAATCATCTTGTTCCAACCCCTGCCACAGGCTGAGCCACCTTCCTCCAGACCAGGTTGTTCAGGGCCCCATCCACTGTTGATTTAGGGCTGTTGTCCCCTTTCCAGGTGTGTCAGGAGTGAAGGCAGCTCGCCTGGAGGAGGCCCTGGCAGTGAAGCACTGTGCCCTGTCCCTGGTGGGGGAGCCCATCATGTACCCACACATCAACCGCTTCGTGAGGCTCCTGCACCAGCACGGCATCTCCACCTTCCTGGTCACCAACGCTCAGTTCCCCGAGGAGATCAGGTAGGAGATGCAGGAAATTCCTCCTGAAGCTCCTGCTGAAACATTGGAGTGCTGACCTGTGTCCTAATCCCATTTAGTGGCCCCTCACAGCTTTGCATGAGCACTGACAATGAAAAATCCCCCTCAGCATCTGATTTTGACCTCAATCTCCCCATGCTCCCTCTCATCCCTTTCTTCCCTTCAGTTCAATTTTCTTTTCTGTACCTCCTAAACAATCTGTGGTTACTTGTGGAAGCAGAGAAGATGGAATGTGGCACCTGTGAAGGTGTGACAGGAGGGGAGCAGTGAGTGAGTTTGTGCCTGGGGCAGGGATAACTTCTGTCCTGCCAGCCAGCGCAGGGCACTGAGCTCAGAGATTGCTTTTTGGGGCTGATCTTTGTTCTGACCCCAGAGGGGCAGCTACAAAGGCTCAACCCAAGGCTCTGTCCAGCACAGCAGCCCCAGCAGGATAAGGAGGGGTGACAAGCACGTGTTCATCAGCAAAGTGGGATCCGCTTAACCTCCCTCAGGGGGACTTGAGTGAAATTTTCCAAACACTTTAATGAAGTTTTTCAGAGTCTTTACAAAGGTAAAGAATCACTTTTTCTGATGTTTTGGAGCATCCAGACTGCTGTTACCAAAGTCTGAAGCAGTGTAGCAAGAAAGTGCAGCTTGTGGGGAAACTCAGCTCCAGTGAGGCTGGAGGCTCCTCAGAATCCCAGCAGTTCAGAACAGCAGCAAATCCAGCCCTGGAGCTGTGGGAGCTGTGGGCAGGGTGGCCTTGGTGTGTCACCCAGCTCATTCCAGCTCCTCCTCTGTGTCAGTGCTCCTGGGACAGCTTCCTTTGCACTCCTCGTGGTCTGAATCTGGCACTGAGGGAGGAGCGCAGGCAGTTTATGAGTGAGTAATTATACACTACAAAGGCATTCCAAATGATTGAATAATTGTGTAATCAAGTTACTTTAAGTCATGTATTATGTGCCTGGTAGATAGAAATTGCTCTTTCCTAAATATAGCAGTTTAAAAAGAGAGCACGCACTCTATTTTGAAACTGCACTTTTTGGATCTGCTGAACCTTTTAAAAAAGAAACAAAAATGAAGGGGATGAAATGCTAGTCTTGCTGTCTTAAAAATTGCAGCTGATCTTTGGCTCATCAAAGCAGATGATTTGCTTAATATGGGAACTGAAGGACCCAGCTCATTTCTGTGCTGTCAGTGGAGGAGCTGTAGTTAAAAAGTTCATCCTGCGGTAGGAAGGGTGACCTCTGGTGCAAGAGAGATAAAAGGGACTTGGGACAAGGGCTGGAGGGACAGGACACAAGGAATGGCTTCCAAGAGGGCAGGGCTGGATGGGATATTGGGAAGGAATTGTTCCTGTGAGGGTGGGCAGGCCCTGGCACAGGGTGCCCAGAGCAGCTGTGGCTGCCCCTGGATCCCTGGCAGTGCCCAAGGCCAGGCTGGACACTGGGGCTTGGAGCAGCCTGGGACAGTGGAATATGTCCCTGCCCAGGGTGGGATGAACTTTAAGATTCCTCCCAACCCCTTCTAGGAGAGGGCAGCATGGCCTGGGGTGTTGCTGGAAGCAGGACACGCGCTCCAGCAGGTGACCCCTGTGCCTTCCTCTCCTCTTCCTCTCTGGGCTGCAGCTTCATCTGTCCCACGCTCACAATAAACTGAGGAAGGTTTTACACCAGGTGAGCTCCTACTGAACCTGTACCTGGCTCCTGTCTCTGATCCATAGCTGTGAACAACCCTTGTGTGTGGGTTTACCTTTATAATCAATAACAATACCAATAATGAGCGGATGATTATTAGTGCTGACCAGCAAATTCTCATTTTTGACGTAGCTGTTCCTGGTCCTTGTGGACCTGCCTGGTGGAGCCACCTCAGGGCTGGAGGCCTGAAGTCAGTTTATTTGAGTGGCACAGCTCAGCTGAAGATTTCAGATCAGGATTTCTGCCCCCATCCATGTGTGAATGCCATGCATTTGGTCTCCTGCGTTTCACCTCAGGTGTTTGAGCTAGCCTGGAAATTCACACCCAAAATCCATCCTGGTGCCACACAGCTAGATCTGTTGCTATTCTGCACTGGAGCTGTGTCCCAGGAACACCAGTCTGTGTCCTTGATCTCACTGCACCCATGGCTGCCCTCTCTCCTTGTTCCCCTTTGGCAGAACGTGCCCAGCTCACCCTGACTTGATTCCCAGCTGTGCTGAAATCTGTGGGCCATTCCTGTTTGGGGCTGAAATCCCTCCCTGGGATCATTTCTTCTTCCTTCATTTCCCCCATGCTGACAGTGAGTCGTGCTCCTGCCTGTCCCTAGGTTTGAGAAAAGATGATTTTTCTCAGCCCCTCTTTTGACAAGCACCTGCTCCATCTTTACTAGGGCCCCTTTTAATTAAGCAAGGACAGCACTGAGTAAAGAAAGAGTTTGGCTCAGTATTTCTGGAAACTGAGCACTTCAATCCACTTAGGCCCAGAACATTTGGTCATTTTGGAGTCTGTGGCTTTGGGCTGCCAGTCCAGACAAGCTTGTTTACCAAACTGAGATTTTAACCTGAAGTGTTCAGTTTTTTTCTGGGTTATTTCATTTTGCCGTCTAAATACACACACAGAGGATGTGTTCTGATGGTTGGTTGAGTGCCCATGTTAAGTGGATTTTTTTCTGGACACAAAGAGCTCTGGTCAGTCTCACTCTGGACAGTTCTTGTCCCTCTGTCACCTTTGTGTGACAGTGTATTTTTAGGTGGCACTGTTTGGCAGCTGAACAATAGCTTCTGATTTCTTGTCATCTTCTCTAGAGAACCAAATGAAGCTGGGACTGGTGCCTGCTCATTACAGACTTAAGGCAAAACACTCCCAAAATGCTGCCCCCAAATGTTGAGAGCTCTGTGGTACACTGGGACATGGTTGTGGATGCTGCAGCCCTCGGGGTGGGAGATGCCACGAGGGGTGGGTGTGTTACACTCACAGCCTTTGTCACTTCTGTCAGTGGAGAGGGTTTATCTCCATCCTAGAGGTGTGTCCCTACTCCTGGAGGTGCCCAGGGAAGGCCTGGAAGTGGCACTCAGTGCTCTGGGCTGGTGACAAGGTGAGGATTGGGCACAGCTGGGCTTGGTGATATTGAAGGGCTTTTCCAACCTCGGTGATCCTGGGATTCTGAGGGAGCTCCTCTCTAGGTTGTTCTTAATCCCTTTGATCCTTTTGCTGATGGACTGTGGTGTTGCTGCTTCTCCTTTATTCCCCTGGCATTTATGGAGGGGATCAGACTCCACCCAGGCTCTTCCCACACCACAGGGTGTTTAGTCCCTTCAGGAGTTCCCAGTGTTGGGCTCCCAGGTGCTGGGACCAGCACTTGTGACCAGAAAGGCTCTGCTCCAGGATTTCTGTGGAATAAGAGCCTTGGCAGGGGAAGGAGAGAAGGAAGGAGTGGTGGTTTGTGTGTGGGTTTATTTTCTAAACAGCTTTGAGATCCCTTCAAAAGTGTCATTGATGATCCTGCTGCAGGTCAGGGGAGTTCAGCATGTCCAGCAGTAGGAACTGGCTGAATTAGGGCTGAATTTAGAGTCACAGAATCCCTGAGGTGGGAAAATCCCTCTAGGATCATCAGGACCCAGCTGTGCCTGATCCCCACCTTGTCCCCAGCCCAGAGCACTGAGTGCCACCTCCATTCCTTCCTTGAACTCCTCCAGGGATGGGGACTCCAAACCTCCCTGGGCAGCCCTTGTCAATGCTGACCACCCTTTCCATGGGGAAATTCCTGCTGATGTCCCTTTCTGTTGAATGGGATTGTTTTTCCATGGGCCAAATATGTCATGGAGAGGGGGCAGAGCTTTGTGGATTGCAGAACCTCTCCATGCCTCACCTGAACCCCTTCCTTTGGGAAGCCTTTCCTGATGTGTTACAGCTCCACTGGAATGAAGTCCATCCTGGTGCAGGGAGGAAATGACAGTGAAATTGTCAGCCAAGGGCTGTGTGCGTGAGTTCTCAGCCTCGGGGGTGTTGAGGTTATAACACCTTGCTGCTGCTGCTGGTCACTTGGCAGAGATGAACTTTCCCTGGAAATACTGTCCAGTTGCTGTTCCTGCTTTTGTAGGAGAACACAAACTCAAGCAGCAGACTTGTGAAAGCAGCAATTCCCTTTTCCATTCGCAGGAGGCTGGAGCCTGTGACCCAGCTCTATGTCAGTGTGGATGCCAGCACCAAGGAGAGCCTGAAGAGGATTGACAGACCGCTCTTCAAGGACTTCTGGCAGAGGTTTCTAGACAGCTTAAAGGCCTTGGCTGAAAAGGTACCCACTTAAGAATGGGCTTTTAAATGGCTTTTCCCTTCCTGCTACACTTTGCTGACTCACCACACCTTTTTTCTTCCTTCTCACCTTACCTGCTTCTACTTTCTGTAGAAGTAGAAGACTTGAGAGGCTTTAAGATGGACCATGGAGTGGGTTCTGAGTGTGTTGGGAGTTTACTTCCATGGTTGGGGTGTTCAGGTGTGTGAAGTGCAGCAGTTTTGAGTGGTTTTCCAGAGCAGAATGTGTGTGTCAAATGAGGCAGTAAACTCTGTGAATAAAAGGTGCTGTGAGGGATGAAGAGATTATCAAATAATAGATGTCCTAACAAAGGAGTTACACTAAAAACAGGCTTTTGAAGGAGAGCTGGAAATTCAGGGAGGAGTTGTAAATCCCCTGTGTTCCTTTGCTCTGGTTCTCAGAGGCTCCCTTTGAATGGATCACATGAAGGACGTTAAAATGTGTATGCTGGAGTTTGGTAGCTCTGTCACCTTCCTGCTGCAGAGAAATCTGCTTTTTTTTCTGGAAGATTGACCCAACCCATGGGATGTGAGCATAGCAGCAGGGGGAGCCTTTGCCCTGCGTGTGTTGGACTCAGCTGAGCAGTGACCTGGGGCCCTGGGGCGGTGTCAGCTCAGGCTCTGTGTGACAGGTGACTTGAGTAATTAATGAAGCACGTCTGGGCCCAGCAGCAGATGACTGGATAAGAGTGGTGCCTCACAAGCATGTCTGCCTGTCTTGTTCCTGCTCCTGGGCTCTGATGGAAGCCAGGGCTGTGTTTACTGATCTGGCAGACGTTGACACGTTACCTGCTGGGACGAACAGCCAAGAGAGACTGTTGCCTTTGAATAATGAGGTTTTGTTGGAATAATGAGTTTTCCTGCCTTCTCAGATGACAGTGTTGGACCATTCTCTGCCAAATGAACTTAGCTTAGTGGATCTGTGAGACTCAGAGGAATTGAGTGGCTCTTTCAGCTGCAAAGGCACATGGGCAGCGTGGTCAGGTGCTTTGTGTGGGAGGTGCAGCGCTCTTGTGCAAAGCCTCAGGCCACACTCAGGGTATTGAAATCAAGTGCAAACTAAATTCTCTGTTAGCAGGGAAATCTGTGGGAAGACGGGGAGCTAAAATACTGAAGGCACAAAATGCTGAAAAAGCCTTTTGGGAAGTTGCTTTTGCCCGTCATTTCTTTCCTGCTGCCTCTCTTGACCCCGAGTGTTCATTACTGGGAGAAGTTTCCTTGCAAGCAATTGAAGGTGAAAGTATTGGCAAGTCTGTCCATACAGCTAAAAATACCCTGGTCAAGGTGAAGAGGAGAGGAGAAAGCAGCTCCACTAGCAGGTGCATTTTCTCCTCCGAGCAACTGCACTTTGAAGGGTCCTTGAAACACTGATAACACAAGAGCCAGTTAATGGTTGTTCCAGTTGGTGAAACCCTGCTCTGCCAGCCCTGCTCAGCTGCACAAGGCAGCATCATGTGTGGGGACAGCAGGAAATCTTGGGGAAGCTGCTGTTTATTGGTTTTCTCTTAATCCCAGAATCAGTGAGGTTGGAAAACCCTTCCCAGACCATCGAGTCCAAGCTGTGCCTGATGCCCACCTTGTCACCAGCCCAGAGCACTGAGTGCCACTTCCAGGCCTTCCTTGGGCACCTTCAGGGGTAGGGACTCCAAACCTCCCTGGGCAGCCCCTACCAAGGACTGACCACCCTTTCCATGAAGAATTTTTTCCCACATATCCAGCCTAAATCTCCCCTGGCACAGCTTGAAGCCATTTCTCTTTGTCCTCTGTTCCCTGGGAGCAGAGCCCGACCCCCCCGGCTGTCCCCTCCTGGCAGGGAGTTGTGCAGAGCCACAAGGTTCCCCCTGAGCCTCCTTTTCTCCAGGCTGAGCCCCTTTCCAGCTCCCTCAGCTGCTCCTGGCGCTCCAGACCCTCCCCAGCTCTGTTCCCTGCCCTGAACACACTCCAGCCCCTCAGGGTCTGCATGATTCTGAGGGGCACAAAACTGACTCTGGAGTGGAGGTGCCCCAGCAGTGCCAGCACAGGGGGCTGCACTGATCAAACACAGGATTCTGGTACCCAAAGCTTCGAGGTGCAGCAGCACCTCTCTGTTCCCCTCCCAGCTGTCCTGGCCCGAACTTGCACTGGCAAGAGCTGCTCTGTGGGACTGTGAAATACAGGAGGTGGTGGTAGCTAAAGCACCTGCGCATTCCTGTGAAATACAGGCCCTTTTCAAGGCTGGGTGTGGGATGCTGCTGCATTGTGTTGGGAAGGTGATGTTAATTTATCTGGAAAAAATAAAAGTTCCAGTTTTTCCCAGTTCTTGACAAACCTTCCAGGCTGATTCAGTCCTTCCCAGGCCGAGAGGAGCTGGCACTGCAGCTCATCTGAGTCACTGCTGCGCAGTCATGGGCAGCTTTGAGCTGGGCACACTGAAAGATAGAAGTGGGCAAAGGGAGTTTACAGGAACACGAGTTGTACCTGCTGTGCTCACTCCTGTGGCGTTTGGGAGGTGCTGGTCCTGCTCACCCCCTGCCTAGGTGATGGCACAATAATCCTCTGGTTTGATAATCCAAGACTGAGAAGTAGGAGAAAGGAAGAGGGAAGGACACGGTTTTAAGTGAGAAAGGAGAGAGGATGTTTGGCTTGGCTGTTCTCTTTCCTCCAGTCAAAGCCCAGGTCTTGTTAAATATGGGAGGGCCTAGGCAAAGATGGGCTTCAAACCTCCTGCCCCAGTGAGGTGGTTACAGAACCTCAGAATCCTGGAATGGTTTGGGTTGGAAGGGATCTTAAACTCACCTCATTCCAACCCACAGGAACCCATTCCACCAGCCCAGGCTGCTCCAGGCCCCATCTAGCCTTGGCCCTGCCTGGCCTTGGAGTTCATGCTTTTGACTGAACTTCTGCACAAGGTTCTTGCGCCACAGTAAAAGAGTGGATTTAGTAACAAATTGTTCCCAGGATGATCTGACAGCCTCATCCAACATGTAGGAGATTAGTTGCTACATCCATTTTCAAAGGAAGCCCAGGAATAAAAGATAAAAAGCTTTTGTGCTATTTCTCTCTGCAGGCAAACAACATGAACCCCTCTCCCTTTGTCCACTGCTGCTTGGAGCAAGTTTGATCCTTTCTAGAGCTGCTCTCATTCAAATGATCTCTGTGTTAAATTTTCTGTGCTGAGAAACACTTTTTGAGAGAGGAATTAATGTTAAACAGCAGGTGGACTCCCGAAGGCTCCCTTTGTTTCTTTTCCTGAATCCTCTACCCACGAAATTAAATTAAGAGGGAAAGGAAAGACATGAGCATGTGCAATTTAGATTGTGCCCTTCCCAAACACCACATTTAGGTTTTGGAGCCTCATCATCTGACAGCCTTGAATTTGTGAGAGTGATTGAGAGGTGACTTGGCTTGATGGACAAGTGCTTGGAGCAGGCACTGAGGCTGTGAATCCTTATCATCAGGATGAGAAATCTCTGCTGAAAGATGTTTCTTCCAACCATTGCTGCTTCCTAATCCATATCCAATGAGGAATGGGTTGCAAACCAGTGATGAGGGTCCAGCTCAGGAGTGAAGGGGGAGATTTTCCATCCCTAGAGATTTCAATATCAAGTTGATGCTTTTTTTCCAAAATACCTTTAACCAGATGTGCTGAGCAAGAAAACAACCCATGTCTGTGAGCTCTCATCCCCCCCAGTCAGATTCAGGATCCTCTAGTGCTTGCTTTGTTCTGTTTCCCTTGGGGTGACTGGACCAAGTTCTGTAGGCTGAAGGACTCTGGGAATTTGTCCTGGTTGTTGTCCATAAATCACTGAGTGTTTTCCCAAGCAGTAGGGATGTTGGCTAGGACAAATGGGAATCTCCTGCTGAGAAATGGAATGGGGATGCACTGACCCAGTGTGACAAAGTGCTTATGGATTTCTACCCAAGCACTAGGAAAACAGCTGGATAGAAGATGGTGATGAACAGAGCAGCACATGTTCTATTCATGGTTCACATCCCTTGGCAGCAGCTCTGAGGGGGCTTTTTGCCTTCACATAATCCCAGGCTGGGCCAGGCCTGAAGGGAGCACAGCGGGTCCCTGGTGCCACCTCCCTGCTCAGGCAGGGCCATCCCAGAGCACAGGGCACACGATTGTGCCCACAGGGCTCTGGAATATCCCCGCTGAGGAGACTCCAGCCCCTCCCTGGGCAGCCTGTTGAGGGCTGGGCACTGCCCAGGGCAGAAGTTGTGCCTCCTGTGCAGGGGGAATTGCTGGGCTCAGGCCCTGCCCGTGGCTCTGGTGCCGCTGCTGGCCCCCGGAGCAGAGCCTGGGCCCTGCTCTGCCCCTCCCTGCACACAGGGACACCCAGGGCTGAGGGCCCCTCTCAGCTGGGGCTCCTCTCCAGGCTGAACAGCCCCAGCTCCCTCAGCCTTTCCTGGGCATGGAGATGCTCCAGCCCCTCCTCATCCTCACAGTGTGCACTGGCCCCGCTCCAGGAGCTCCTGTCCCTGCTGTGCTGAGGATCCAGAGCTGCACACTGCACCCCAGAGGTGCCCCCAGGGTTGGGCAGAGGGACAGGATTCTTCCCTGAACTGCTGGGAATGCCTCTCCTGACCTGGGGTGAGCACAACAGCTCTTGAACAAGTGGCTGCATGTCCATGGGCTTGCTGAGCTCTGGTCTGAAGGTCCCTGCTGTCACTCGTGCTCTGAGGAACATCTTCCAGCCCTGGCGTGGTGTCACCTCCTCTGTCTGTACCTCCTGGAGTTCCTCGTGATGAATCCTGTCCCGTGCATGGGCTGGCCTGGCAGGACTTGCTGTGCTGCCAGAGCCAGGCTGGCAGAGCTGGGCTGCTGGGACCTGCAGGGGCTGGGTGCCAATGTTCTCTCAAACAGACTGGAGCCATGCACAGAGCAGGAACGAGCCCTGCAGGTTAATGGGATGGTGTGGCACTGCTGGAACTGATGATGGAGCAGAACCTTGTCCTTCCAGGAGGGTCACAAAGCAAAGGAAGCAGCTCATTGGCACTGCCAGGAGCTCAGACTGTGCCTTTGGACATCACACACGACGCTGCTGCAGATCTGGGATCTAACCTTGCCCTCGCCCTTTTTCTACTTCAAGGGGCTGAGGATTTCCTGCAGAACCAGGGTCAGGGCTTGCTGGGAGAGGTAAAGCAGACACCTGGGTTTTTCCTTTATTAAAAAAAGATCAAGAAGGGAAATGGTTCCCTCTGCCTGTGCTGGGATATCACACACTGGCACTGTCTAGGTTTGGTGGCTGGATATTCCTTGCTGGCAGGTGCTAGGAGTGGTTTATCCAGGGGAAGGTACAACAGGAGATAGAAAAACATCTCCCATTAACTCTGGGTCTGCATGTTCACACTGCTCACAGGTAGCTCCTGTTATATTCCTGGGTGATGAAGAGACCAGTTTGATATTTAAACATTCCCAGCCTCACATCTGCTGTTATTTACTTAACTCTTTTTGTTTTTCCCAACATTATCCTGTCTTCCAAGTTACCCTTGTCTTTGTGTGATTACAAACAGCATGAATACATTGAGTTACATCCTCAGCAGTTTTTAGTGCTGATTATTATGTAATAAATGACAGGAACAATTGTTTTTATGAAAAGACACTTTTGATTTGCAGGGAGATGATTTATGTGGCTCCTGGGGGAGGGGAGCCACGTCTGATGTTTCTGAGCTGGGGGACTTTATAAGGAGAATTTAAATGTAAAATCTGCAACAGATGTAGAATCAGTAATCAATTTTGCCACTATAAATCTAGAAGAATTTTACTCTTCTGCACAGTAGATGCTCTCACCAGCTGTGTTCTTGTTTTAATGGGATTGCTAATGAGACTTGTGGTAAAAGCCTTTGGCAATGCAGCCTGAGGAGTGTGACACAGGTATGATGTTATTATGGAGTTATTGCCTCTGAAATCCATCCTGTCCTTTCAGTGTCCTCACACCAATCCAAACCAGGCTTCAGCAAGATGCTTGGCTTCTGAGGGAGTGAAATCTCATTTCTCTGGCTGTGCCAGTCCCTCCTGGTTTGCTTGCGGGCAAGGAAGGGGGGAAATGTTTGTAGCACAGCTCCAGTCAAAGGGATGTGTTATTCCAGCTACTGCTGTCCTGTGTGTGCTGGGGAGGCAGAGAGTGAGGCTGGGGGAAGGGAGGGTTCTGTGGCCAACCGGAGAGCCCGAGGCACAGATAGGGGATGGAATCCATGTCCTCTCGCTCCGTGATCCCAGGTGAAGCCCCTCCTCTCATTTCTGCCCAGGCCTGGCACTGTTTGCTCTTGGCCATGGCTGCAGAGGGTGCCCAGTGCCATCTCGGGGCTGGGACAGGGCAACACCCCTGCCCCCTCCCATGGCCTTGGGAAGGAGCAGTAACAGGGCCCTCCTCCTGTCCTTGCAGCTGCACTCATCCCTTCCCTCCTCAGGCAGCAGACATTGTCCACCTCGCCCAGCTTTTCTGCTGCTGAGCGTGTAGGGAGCATTTGCAATTCTTACCCTCTGTTAAAGAGCATCTCTCCTTTGCCTTGAGCTCTTCTGGAAGCTGCCTGAGAGATGTCAGCCTTGGCTTTTAGGGAGCTTGGTTCAAAGCAGTCTCTGTTCCTCTTCCAGGTTATTTATTACCCAACCACCCAAGGGCTGTTTCCTTCCCTGGGCTTGGCTCTGGGAGTTCCCAGCTTCCTCAGCAGCCTCTGTGGCCTTGGGGACATTTAGTCACATTTTTGTTCTCTGGTTGTGAACTAGAGCAGTTTTCATGGACAGCCCCCCTGAGGAGGCTGAGCCTGTGTGTGTTTATATGGGAACGCTCCAGAAGGAAAGAACAACCCTAAAATTTTGCTTGTGGCAACAAGGGAAATCTGGGGCTGCACTTTGCTTTCAACTAAGGTTTTCTTTCAGCCGCTAAAGCTGAGCTAACGGTGCTGAATGGCACAGACGGGGCCTGTGCAGAGCAGTGCAGCATACTCCAGTTGCTAAATGCGTTAACTCTGGATTTCTCTCCTCACTCACCGATCACCAACAGCTCTCACACAAGGAGTCAGGTGAGAAGCATGCATTGGGTTCATTGAATCCATTCCTTTGGATCCTTGCATTTGACATTTCAGGAAACACAAGTTGACAAAGCATCTGCAGGAATGATGTGTTTGCTCATCTGGGATGGGGAGTGCAGAACTGAGACAGAAGCACTGCAAGCAAGGAAAGGGATTTTGTGGGAATGCGGTGATGGTGGGAACACACTCCTGGGTTTGGGAAAGGCAAAATCAGGAGGACATTGCTTTGGAGAGAGGAGAAATCCTTTCCTGAAGGGTGGTTGTGATGGGCTGTGTGCAGGAGTGCTTGGATGGCAGGGCTGGAATGCTGCATCCAGGCTTGCACTGACACAGGGACATGCACATGGGCACAGGGACCCACAGGGACGCAGGGGCACATGGACACAGGGACAGACGGACACAGGGACACACAGGAGCACATGGACACAGGCACACAGACACAGGGACACACAGGGACAGACGGACACAGACACAGGGACACACAGGAGCACATGGACACAGGAACACACGGGCGCAGGGACACACAGGCACATGGTCACCCTCATGGGCACACGGACACAGGGACACACACAGGCACAGGGACACGTGGACACAGGAACATACGGACACAGGGATACATGGACACACAGACACAGGGACAGACGGACACAGGGACAGACGGACACAGGGACACACAGACACAGGGACAGACGGACACAGGGACACAGGGGCACTTGGACACAGGGACAGACGGACACAGGGACACACGGGCACAGGGATACAGGGACACACAGACACACAGACACAGGGACACACGGGCACATGGACGCGGTGCCCAGGGCTGTTCAGTGCCATGTGTCTTATGGGTGGCCTTGGGGAGGTTCTCCTGCCCCAGGGTGAGACCCGTGTGCTTGGCTCCAAGGGAACTGGACCTGATTAGTTCATTTGGACCTTCAGGACAGGATCCTGCAGCAGGAATGTGGCAGCAGAGCTCAGGGCATGGCTGTGCCTTTAGTGCTTGCTCACTGATCTTCTCCCTCAGCTCCCTGTTCAGCTCCTTTGGGTCACAGAGACCCCAAACTTCCTTTGGCAGGGTGGCTTTGGGCAATAAACAGGCTCATGCCAGGGAGTGCTGCTTCCCTTGTTCCATGGGGATGAGGGTGCCTTGGCCTTGTTCCTGTCCACCCCCACCAGGCCATGGGGAGCTGGGAGCTGGTGGCTCTGACCGTGTGCTGGTGGCTCTAAGTGCTGGTGTGACCTCCCAGACCACGTGGTTTCCGTGGCTATTCCAGTGACCCCTCTGGAGGTTGTTGACTTGCAGGCTGTGCACTTGGGAGCCGAGCCCTGTGTGTTCTCCTTAGATGAAGTTGCTGTTGCGTGTGGCAATGGGAGGAGTTCAGGAACTGCAGCACAAGGATTCTGAGTCTCCTCTGAAGCTGCAAAGCTGCCGGGGCATCTTCCATTGAATTCCCAGGAATTCATATAATTCTGATTATAATGTGGTAATTCATAGAATTCACCAGGGAAGATGTGAACCTGTTGGTGCAGGTCCAGGAGAGGCCATGGAGATGTTCCAAGGTCCGGAGCCAGGCTGGGAGAGCTGGGGGTGTTCACCTGGAGAAGAGGAGGCTCCAGGGAGAGCTCAGAGCCCCTTCCAGGGCCTGAAGAGGGCTTTTAAAAGGAGGGAGGAGGACTTTGACACGGGCGGAGAGTGACAGGACAAGGGGGACAAAATCGGTTTGGTGCAAGAACCAAATGAGATGCAGTGCAAACGATCCCTGTAAGTGCTCAGTGCTAAACCCAGCTTAATGCTAAACCCAGCAGTTAGTGTTTGGGGGTGATGAGCCCTGGAACTCGAGAGCTGATGATCCGTAATAAATACAAATAATAGAAAACAACTGTTTACAGAGCTGTACAAGTGTGTGTGTGTTTGCATCATTGCTTTTATGTCCTTCTAGCTCGTGGCTGGAATTTGCTTAACAATCCAGGGGACTCTGATCTCCCTCTGGCCTCTCTGAGTGCAGCTTGCTGTGGAAGCAGCAGGATCTGAAGGCGTTTCATGGACACTGGGCCTCTAAAGGAAGGTGATGGAATTCCAGGTCTCCCTTGGGCAGGCTCCTCAGGTGGAGCACGCCTTGCACTGTGAATCCACAGACAGTCAGGATTTGAGTAAATCTTTTGTTGCAATTTTTATCATTCCCCTGCTCTGCTCCAGCACCTGCAGGAGTTCTCTCAGCCCCAGCTCAGGCTCACCTATTTACCAGAATGGGCACTTAAAGTGTTTCAAGACCATAATTGTCATTCTTTTAGAGCCCAACTCTTGAATTAAGGCTTTACAAGAGCACTGTGTTTGCAAGGATTGCTTAATCAATAAGAGAAATTTATGTCAGACTCCTTGTTTACACTGCTCCTTGTGAAGTGAGCTGGGCAGGATTTTCAGCAATCCTGGTGGGGCTTTCAAATCTATTTTTAGATTATTTGGACAAAACCCAGAAGAAAAATATAAATCATTTGCTTCACAGCCTGCAAGAGTGTTTTTTAACGAGGTAATTATGTTTTTTATGGCAGCTTAATCTCTGCTTTCATCGCTGGAAGTTGCATTGCTGGTTTGTTATTCCCCAGGATAATGAGTGTCACTGTTCCCATAAATACAGTCACCCCTTCCCAGGCTGTGGCTGAGCTCCTGTCTGTGCCACCCTCACAGGAACAATTCCTGCCCAATATCCCATCTCACCCTGCCCTCTGGCAGTGGGAAGCCATCCCCCTGTCCTGGCACTCCAGGCCTTGTCCAAAGTCCCTCACCATCCTTCCTGTGGAATCCTTCAGGTGATGGGAGGCCACAAATGGGTCACTCCAAAACTTTCCCTCCTCTAGGCTGATCCTGCAGTTGCTCCCTCAATCCTTCAGTATTACAGGGTTATTTAGAACACAGTTTATTCTCCTTTCCTGTGTCCCCTACTACCGAGCAAAACACAGCGATTTTGAGGAATATTCTTTCAGGCCGCTGGGAAATCTCAGTGGGAAGTTGTTTTCCTGGCTGAGATTTCCAGCTACAGAGATCTGTGAGGAAGCATCCAAGTCTTTGGCTGGGTGTGTAAATAACTGAGATGGCCTAAAACTCCTGAGCAGGTGGCAGTGCCATGGGGCAGGCTGGGCTCCAGGCCTGGATCTGGAGTGACTCTGGGAAAGTTCAGTTCCTGCCTCAGCCTAGCCTTTGCCTAAAGTGCAGCTGGGTTTGAGCTGCTCTTTTTGAGCTGTTTTTCTCCCCCAATTCCTCTTTGCCTGTGCCACTCTCAGGCCCTTTCAGATGTGTCCCAGTCCGTGTGTTAACACACTGATGTGTTGTTGTTACAGGCCGAGTTCTTGCCACACAGTCACTGAGGCTAGAAAAGCCTCCAGGGAGCTGAGTCCAGCCATTCCTCCAGGCCCACCCTGGCCCTGTCCCCACATCCACTCATGTTTTGAACCCCTCCAGGGATGGGGACTCTAAACCTCCCTGGCAGCTGTGACAGGGCCTGACCACCCTTCCAGTGAAGGAATTTCCCTAAAATCCACCCTGAGCCTCCCCTGGCCCAGGCTGAGGCCGTTCCCTCTCCTCCTGTCCCTGTTCCCTGGGAGCAGAGCCCGACCCCTCCGGCTGTCCCCTCCTGGCAGGGAGTTGTGCAGAGACACAAGGTTCCCCCTGAGGCTCCTTTTCTCCAGGCTGAGCCCCTTTCCAGCTCCCTCAGCCTCTCCTGGGGCTCCAGACCCCTCCCAGCTCTGTTCCCTTCCCTGGACATGCTCCAAGCACCTTCTTTGGAATTCCCCTGTAGTTTATTCTTTAATCTTGTCCTTCTCCTGCCTTCCCTGCACTGCTGGGGTCTGACTGTGCCCTGAGGTGACATTTGTCACCATGAGGTGACAGCTTTGCCATGGTGCCTCTCCAAGACTGCTAAGATCTCCCTCATCCTGGCCAAGGAGCCAAGCCTGAGACACCAGGTCATGGGGCATCAGGATGTGACTGTGGAGCTGTGTCTGGGACATTTTGGGGGATGTGAAAGGAGAGGAGGCTGGAGGAAGTCCCAGATTTTGCCTTCAGCTCTTCCCCCTCTGAAGGCTCTTTCCCACACCTGACCAGACACGAGCACGTATTGAACAGCCCTGAGGACGTGGCACTTGGGGACACGGTCAGTGGTGGCCTTGGCAGAGCTGGGGGAAGGGCTGAGCTCAGCCTTGGAGGGCTTTTCCCCCCTGAGCCCTGGTCTGTGTCCCCCATCCCATGCCCTTGCAGCAGGGCCTGTCATGGGGCAGTAGAGGAGGAACCGTCCCTGGGAAGGAGCCAGGGATTCTCCAGAGTTGGCAGCTCTGAGGGCAGGGAGGGATGGGCTGGAGCCAAGGTCAGGCCTGGCTGAGCTCCTGTCATGAGGCAGAGCAGCAGCTGGGGCAGGACAAGGCCCTGGCCCCTGGGATGTGCCTGGCAGGTCCCTGCTGCTGCTGCAGCTGCTGCTCCAACCCAGGGACAGAGAAGGTCCTGATCCTGCCTGTCCTGGGAGCCTTCACGGCAGCAGCCCGTCAGGCTGCTGCTTTGAGTCTTGGGAAAGTCACAGGGACTCGGGCAGGAACTCGCTGGAGCTTTGCTGCTGCTGGAATTGGTTTTTGTTCCCCCTCCCAGCCCAGGCTGGAGCCTGGGTGTGCTGCCCCTGCTCTGTGCCACAGGGACAGCACCCCCAGGCTCCTGATGAGGCTTTTCCTGCCTTTTTGGAGTTAAACATCAATCCTTTCCTGGGAAAAGAACCATCTCAAGCCTCTTTAACAGCAAGCTTGAAGTGGGTTTTGCTGCTGGTTTGATAGGATCTGTTTTCATGCTGTTCTATTTTAAGTTCCTTTGCACTGGGCTTCTTTTTCCCTGGGTATAAATTTTACATGATTCCTTGAAACTGCGCTGGTAATATGGAAAAGAAAGAAATAATCACGGGAATGTTGTTGGTGCTGATTTCCAAGGGTGTGTTAAAACCGAGTCCATGGAAAATGGATAAAGAACAGTCATGGTTTGGATTTACTTAAGAGCAACATTTTCAGCTCTCAAAACAAAGCTGTTGCTCTACTTTGTTTTATTTCTAGAGATTTTTCAATAATTTGATTAATTTCTGCTGAAGTGTGAAGCAATAAAGTAGATTACAAACAAGCACAGGAAGAGTGAGGGTGGAGGGGAGTGAAATCTAGTGTTTTTTTCTTCTTGGTTTCCAGTCCTGATCCCTCATTACTGTGCTTCACACATCAGCAGGCCTGTGCAGAGGCTGAGGGGCTTTTCTGGTGTAAAATTCCAGCTTGGGAATTAGTGCTGATGAGTTCATCTCATTGCAGGACTTTCTTGTTCTTTGCAGGCAGGATTTCGGAGCTGGGAGGAACACCAGGGCAGTGGTGTTGGGTGATAAAAAACCTGACGCGGTCCAAATGTCCAATTTCGCTGTTTTCCTAATTATTATTCAGGACAGTTTGCATCTTATCTTCAAGGCCTTGGAAGAACAAGGAATTTCATATGGAGATCAGGCTTGGCTCCTCACAGTAATTATACTTCAGAGAGACAATTTTGGTTCTTACACATTTATATTAAAGCTGAAAGAATTAAAAACTGCTTTAAAGGGACTGCCTTGGGCTCCAGGTTCCAGACAAGATGCAGGACCAGTCCTCATCATGTGGACATCACCTTGTAATTGTATTTTTCCTGACTCCCTAATTAGGTTTTTTTCCTGATTCCCGCACAAGGAGTAGGATTGGCTTTTGCATGGAAAAATAGTGCCAGGTTTGTGCTTTGGTTTGGGGTTTATGTTTGTTTTTTTAATAAGTTTGAGGTTATTTTTTAGCAACATGGCAGTTTCTTTGGCATTAGCGCTCAGATCACAGAATCATGGAATCAGTTGGGTTGGAACAACTTTAAAGACCATCCCTTTCCACCTCCCAGCCATGGGCAGAGGTGCCACCCACTCCATCTGCTTTGAGGGAAGTTTTTAAATCTCAGCTGAGAAAAACTGAGCACTTAAAGAGATATTTTTGTGCTTAGACATACCTGAAAAGACAAATTTTGGGTCATTTCTGAGCCCTGCTTGAAATACCTTTGTTTCACATTTTTGTTATATCCATGTAGCAAATGATTTTCTGATGGTTTTATGCAGTAATAAACTTGGTTTATCCAAATCCAAAGAAAACCTCACTTTTGGAAGTGTAGTGTGACTGAAAACTCAAGGCTGACTGAGAATTAGAAACGCCTCAATTCCAGTTAAGCTTGGAGTTTACAGCAACTTTTGGGTCACTGCAGGCAGGAGAACACAGGGCCCAGTGATTCATCTCCAGGTTTTGAACCTTCAGAATCTCCAGAATCATGGAAAATCCACACCCCCAAGTACTTGAGCTTCAGTAATTTGGTTTTGCTTTTCCCCACACCCAGACAGGAGGCAAAGAAGGTCCTGAAATAAGAGGTGAAATGTTGTGCAGGGTCCAACACGAGAGTGGCTTTGTCCCCATCCTGGGGATGACGTGGTGACAACTGGAAGGTCCTGGGGGAAGCCAGGGCCCTGGAGCCGAGCCTCAGGTGGAGCCTGGGTTGAGCACTGACTTCTCAAGCACTGAACCCCCCTGCTCTGAGCTTTGCTGGGGTTTCACAGCAGAGTTAATGTGTTAATTAGCCTATGCTAATGAGCACCTTTTTAGCACTGGAGACAAAGGCTGCACTTGCTCTCACCTGGGTATTAACAGCAGCTGCTGGAACAATGCTCAGTGTTTTTGTGGGATCCTACACAGCGGAGCTTGCTCAGGGTTTGCTTTAACGATCATTTGCCTGAAGAAGGGAAGCTGAAAACTTCTCTGCTCTGTGCTGAGTTCAGCTGTTAGGGCAAAAAAAAATCCCTCCTGTGCTGTGCAATGTGCTCAGCTGAGCCCTCCCCGGCCCTGTGACTGTCACAGGAGATGGCGCCTCCGGTGATGGATGGACCAGTGCAGAGAGGAGCCCGTGTGGGCAGGGGGCTCCTGGTACCAGAATGGATTCATCTGCATCCTTCCAAGGACACTGAGCCTTCCCTGAGGGTGCTCTGGAATGTGATGGGTCCTACAAAGAGTCCAGAGGAGGTCATGGAGCTGCTCCCAGGGCTGGGACACCTCTGGAACCAGGCTGGGAGAGCTGAGGGTGCTCAGCTGGAGAGGAGAAGGCTCCAGGGAGAGCTCAGAGCCCCTTCCAGGGCCTAAAGGGGCTCCAGGAGAGCTGGAGAGGGACTGGGGACAAGGGCTGGAGGGACAGGACACAGGGAATGGCTTCCACTGCCAGAGGGCAGGGCTGGATGGGAGATTGGGCAGGAATTGTTCCCTGGCAGGGTGGGCAGACCCTGGCACAGGGTGCCCAGGGCAGCTGTGGCTGCCCCTGGATCCCTGGCAGTGCCCAAGGCCAGGCTGGACACTGGGGCTTGCAGCAGCCTGGGACAGTGGAAGGTGTCCATGCCCATGGCAGGGGTGGAATGAGATGCACTTTAACATCCTCCCAGCCCAGATTATTCCAGGATTCTGTGATCTGCAGAGCTCCAGGGGAGCTCAGCAGAGTTGGGAGAGGCAGGAGTAACCCCTTTTAGAGGGGCGCTGTCTCTGGGCTGAACTGGAAGGCTTTGGAAAGCAGTGGAATCTGGGGGGTGTTGGGATCTGAGATTGCCTCGGGCTGTATTTTGGATCTTTCCTCCCTGGTGAGGTTTATGCATAAAGCAGCTCCTTATCGTCGGTGGGGAAGAGATTTTGGCTGCAGGGTTTTTTTTTCCTTCTATCCACATCCTTGTGACAAGTGTGAAAATTCCTTTGATATCTTTGTTGAGCGCTGGCTCGCTCAGGAGCCCTTGCATAACCCGGGCAGGGGGACAGCCAGCCTGGGGAGCTGGGAAGGGGCAGCTCCGGGGCTGCTCCTGCTGGGAACGCCGGGCTCAGGCTGCACTCACCTCCCGTGTTGGGACTGCTTCATACCACAATCAGAGCTCAGAAGCTCTGAGAACGTGTTATGAAGAGAGTTTGCAAATGGAGCCTTTCCTTGAAGAGAGGAGGAAAATCCTGATGAAAGGAGCTGCCTTTGAAGTGGTTCCTGCTCCTCATCCATTGCTGGCAAAGCGATGTGAAGTTGTGTGAAACAAAGGGCAGCTTCTGTTTGGTGTTTGCAGCATCATTTCCTCCCCCCTAAGAGTGCTTTTACCATCTAGCTGTGCTGTGTTTCTGTTGAGAGTGCTGAGATTCATTACCTGCAAAAATAGGTGGAGGAGTCTGTGGATGAAATGGCAATAAAATAATTTTATCTGTACCTAAGAAATGCATGTAAGTGTTCAGGATACCTGAGCTAAGCCAGCATCCTGCAGCTAGCAGTAATTCTATTTACTTCCAAACAGGGGACATTGTTACTCAGCCTGAACAAAAGAGTGAATTCAAGTGACAGGATCCAAGGTGAGGGCCTTGGAGATGTTTCCCTGCTCCCCTTGGAGAAGGGAGATGGTTCGCTGTCCTGGCCAGAGAAGGGAGATGCTTCTCCTGTCCCAGCCAAGCCCATGTCCTTCCAGCATCCTGCTCTTTGCAGGTGATGTGCTCCCCCTTCCCTCTTCCTCCTGGGATTAGACCCGGGTTTCATGAAGAGTAATTACATTTGATCTAGGAAAAGATGAATGTTGAGGAGGAAGGAATTAAAAAGAAATGATAAAAAAGAGGCAGCCCAAATCCCTGGTGGTTATTGGAGCGGGAAAGGAGCACTCTGTCAAAGTGACACCGAGTCCTCTGTAGAGGTGTCCTGGGCTTGGGCTGGGGCTGAGGCTGGGCCTGCAGCAAAGCCTGCACAGGCAGCACAGGTCTGTTGGTACATGTGAGGAGCCTAGGAGGATGTGAGGAGAGCTTCCAGGGATAATGTCCCTGCCTGGGGAACAGGCTCAAGTCAGCGCTGCCCCTGCGCTCCAGGCTGTCCCGTGGGGAACTGTCCTGTGGGAGCTGTCCTGTGGGAGCTGTCCCGTGGGAGCTGTCCCGTGGGAGCTGTCCTGTGGGAGCTGTCCCGTGGGAGCTGTCCTGTGGGAGCTGTCCTGTGGGGAACTGTCCTGTGGGAGCTGTCCTGTGGGAGCTGTCCCGTGGGAGCTGTCCCGTGGGAGCTGTCCCGTGGGAGCTGTCCAGCTGGGAGCTGTCCCTTGGGAGCTGTCCCGTGGGAGCTGTCCAGCTGGGAGCTGTCCTGTGGGAGCTGTCCCGTGGGAGCTGTCCCGTGGGAGCTGTCCCGTGGGGAACTGTCCCGTGGGAGCTGTCCTGTGGGAGCTGTCCTGTGGGAGCTGTCCCGTGGGAGCTGTCCCGTGGGAGCTGTCCCGTGGGAGCTGTCCTGTGGGAGCTGTCCCGTGGGAGCTGTCCCGTGGGAGCTGTCCCATGGGAGCTGTCCCGTGGGAGCTGTCCTGTTGGGAGCTGTCCCGTGGGAGCTGTCCCGTGGGAGCTGTCCTGTGGGAGCTGTCCAGCTGGGAGCTGTCCTGTGGGAGCTGTCCTGTGGGAGCTGTCCCGTGGGAGCTGTCCCGTGGGAGCTGTCCCGTGGGAGCTGTCCCGTGGGAGCTGTCCTGTGGGAGCTGTCCCGTGGGAGCTGTCCTGTTGGGAGCTGTCCCGTGGGGAACTGTCTCGTTGGGAGCTGTCCCGTGGGAGCTGTCCTGTGGGAGCTGTCCTGTGGGAGCTGTCCCGTGGGAGCTGTCCCGTGGGAGCTGTCCTGTTGGGAGCTGTCCCGTGGGAGCTGTCCCGTGGGAGCAGTCCCATTGCTCTCCGAGCTGGACCAGGGAGCTTCCCAGTGCCTGGTGTGTTCCAGCAAGAGCTGCTGGAGGCAGGAAGGGTGCAGCAGCCTGGGGACTCCTCTGGGGGTTCAGCTGAACCTTCGGAGGGAAGGAGCCCTGTCCATGTTAAGGTGATCCCAATCCTGACTCTGAAGTCTGGCCACTGACTCTGGCACTGCCGGTGTGGGACTGAGGCGTGAGACACCCTGAGACAGAAGGTTTGGTCTTTTTCACAGAATCACAGAACATCCTGAGCTGGAAGGACCCCCAGGGATCATCCAGTGCAATCCTGCCTCTGCACAGACACCCCAACAACCCCACCCTGGGCATCCCTGGCAGCGCTGTCCAAATGCTCCTGGAGCTGTGGCAGCCTCGGGGCCGGGACCATTGCTGGGTGTGCTGAGGCCAGGATCTCAGATCCACCCAGTGGAAGGATTCTTTATCCTCAGGATCCTCCCCTAAGCCTGGTCAGTCTTTGTTTCCCGGGTGCCCTGTCCTGACACTGAAGGCTGCAGTGTTCCTTGGGGTAGCCTGGCAGGATTTTAGCAGGAATTGCCCAGAGGGAAAAGGCTTGGGATCCCCTGGCTCACTCTGCCCTCCTTTGCTCTCAAGAGTTTGAAGAACAGGAGCCTGAGCTGGACCCACCCCACTGATTTGCGTTTTTGGGACCCCTGGAGCTGCCGCTCCCTGCCAGGCTAGCCTGTGCACAAAGAGATAAACCAGACCCACACCCTTCTCTGCCAGCCGTCTGAAGGGCTGTTCTCACACTATCTGCTCTTCCTCTCTCTTCTCCTCGTGACTGGAGCAGAGTAACAACTGCTTTTCCTGGAAACACAGAGTGTGGAGCATCCTGGGCTGCTTTTATATCCTGATGCTTTAGATCGTTAAATTCTCACGGCTTAAGCTCTTTATTTCTTGTTTTGCTGTGCTTATGAGAGGATCTCCTGGGGCCCTATTGTACAACAAATACAAATAATCCGTGAATAAAACAGGCTGCCTGTTTGTACTGCTGGCAGTCTGCAAGGATTGCTCCCAGATAACGTTCTGGGATACTGCTCGTTTTGATCTGTGCCTTCTACCAGCATTTCTCTGCTCAACAGCACTGCAGAGATATTGCCCTCTGGAAGGAGGCTTCTCCAGATTAATTTCTGATTTTTCTACCTGTTTGCTGTCTGCCTTTGGCAGTTTCAATTTCCTTCCCTGCTTTTCCTTCCCTCACCCCCCAGCCGTGGAGAGTTCATGCAGGTTTTGGGGTAGTTCAGGTGTTGGAGTGGTGCACACACAGAGGCTGCAGTTATTGCTTGTCAGTGCTGCCACAGGAGGAGAAGATTTAAATTTCCTCATAGCACATTTAGTTTTATGAAGTCCTTGACCTTAAACTTCTAAATGAGCTGGGATGTGAATTGGAGAGTAGTAAAATGAGATTAAATGGGAGAAAGCCCCACTTCCCTGCCTGGGAGGATGTGCTGCCTTCGCTGGGGCTGCTGTGAAACAGGACCAGTTATGTTAAATACAAACTGGTATTCACTGGTGCCTGGAAGCTGCTGCACTTGTTCCCCACTGGGAGCTGCCCATGGGGAGCCAGTTCTCATTAATTGGTATCTGATCATTCCACAGCACTGATGGAGTGTGTGCACTGCAGATTCTCCTCCTTAGATCTTTTCCCTCTGCTTTCTTCTTCCTCTGTTTTGTGCAAACACCGTGTTTATTTTTCTGTATTAGCTCCTCTACTGTTCTTCTCTCTTCAGTAATTAACAGTTGATTTCCTACTTGTCTCTTGACCTTTCTTTTGCCAATCCATTCCAATCACAAGAATTTCTTGTTCTTTAAATATCCACTTAAATGCCACGGGTAGAGGTCAGCTGGTTTAGTTCTTGACATATTTGGAAGATGCTCCTGGTGTTCATTTGTTTCTCCTCTAGTTATTTCTTAGTAAATAACCTGAAAGGTTTCCATAGCAGATTGATGTAGAAATGACTTTTCCCCATGTGGAACACACAGAAATGGGTGGTAGGGGAGCGATGCCATGATTTCCGTATGGAGGGCAGAATTCACTGAGGAGGCAGTCAGGCCCTGAAGGATGGAAATGTTGCTTCTCTGGGCCCCCTGTGCCAGGGCCTCCCCACCCTCACAGGGAGGAAGTTCTTCCTCCTGGTCCTGTCACTCCAGGCCCTTGTCCAATGTCTCTCCATGTTTCCTGTCAACTCCTTCAGGTCACACTGAGCTCACCCCAAAGCTTCTCCTCTCCAGGTGAACATTCCCAGCTCTCCCAGCCTCTCCTCCCAGCAGAGCTGCTCCATCCCTCTGCTCACCCTGGAGCCTCCTCTGGGCTCCTGCAGCAGCTCCAGGTCCTGCCTGTGCTGGGCCCGGGGCTGGGGCAGCTCTGCAGGTGGGGTCTCACCTGAGCACGGGGGCACAATCCCAATCCCTCCTCTGTGCCCTCTCTGGGATCAACATTTGCATTTTCCAATCCACAGTGTGCAGGGACAGCAAAGGAGTTAATCCAAACTGCAGATTTGCCAGAAAATTGCTCTATAAATAAAAATAAATTCCAAAAATAAGTGAAATAAAACATCAGTAGGAGATGAAGGGGAGGGGAGGGATGGAAACAAGCGGATGTGAGGAGTGGATTTGTTCCATGTCCAAGTGCTTGTGTTGAGAGGCCTTTTGTCACCGGTGACTCCTTTGAAGAGCAGCCCTTAGAGGACAAATCAGAATAACTCCAAGCAGAGAAGTGCTGGGAGTGCTGTCTGCCACCTTCCAGGAGGAAGTGGATCTGGGAACCTTCTCCACAGCTCCCTGCCAGGAGGGGACAGCCGGGGGGGTCGGGCTCTGCTCCCAGGGAACAGGGACAGGAGGAGAGGGAACGGCCTCAGCCTGGGCCAGGGGAGGCTCAGGTTGGATATTGGGGAAAAATTCTCATGGAAAAGTCGTCAAACACAGGAGCAGGCTGTGCAGGGAGGTGGTGGAGGGGTTTAACAGCCCTGGGGATGTGGCACTTGGGGACATGGGGCAGTGGTGGCCTTGGTACTCCTGGGTCAAGGTTGGGCTCGATGTCTTGATGGCTTTTCTAACATAAATCATTCCCTGTTTCTGTGAGAGTCCCCTGTGCTGGATGATCCAGCTGGGTGCACTAAAACACCTCTAACTGATGGGGAGCTTTTGTGCCTGGGGAAGCAAATCCAAGAGAGACATTTCCTGCTTATTTTGCCATTTAGTTAAATTCCTGTGCAAACAGAGTGCCTGGGATATGAGGTCTGGCACAGGGAGGATTTGTGTGGCATGAGGTGGCTCAGCCCAGGTGCTCTGGAGCAGATTTCCTGAAGGAACAGGTTTGGATCTGGTTTGGTTCAATCTCTGAGTTCTTGAAATAAAAGATTTAATTTCTTTTTCCTGTTTGAATCTGTGTGCAAGGCTGGAACATCTTCCCTGGGTCAGAATGGGATGTCAGTGGGATTTTTCCTTTGTCTCTGGGTCAGAATGGGATGTCAGTGGGATTTTTCCTTTGCCCCTGGGTCAGAATGGGATGTCAATGGGATTTTTTCTTTTTCCCTGGGTCAGAGTGGGATGTTAATGGGATTTTTCCTTTGTCTCTGGGTCAGAATGGGATGTCAATGGGATTTTTCCTTTGTCCCTGGGTCAGAATGGGATGTCAATGGGATTTTTCCCTTGTCTCTGGGTCAGAATGGGATGTCAATGGGATTTTTTCTTTTTCCCTGCGTCAGAATGGGATGTCAGTGGGATTTTTCCTTTGTCTCTGGGTCAGAATGGGATGTCAGTGGGATTTTTCCTTTGTCTCTGGGTCAGAATGGGATGTCAGTGGGATTTTTCCTTTGTCTCTGGGTCAGAGTGGGATGATAATGGAATTTTTCCTTTATTCCAGCAACAACGCACTGTTTATAGGCTGACCCTAGTGAAAGCTTGGAATGTGGATGAACTCAAAGCTTATGCTGACCTGATATCCCTCGGGAAACCAGACTTCATTGAGGTCAAGGTGAGCTGCATGGAGCTGTTTTAGTTTTTCCAGCAGTATTTTCCATTGTTTTGTCCCCATTTCCCACCTGCCTTTAGTCTAAACTTTCTGAGTAAGTAAAATTCTTCTAAAGCGATGCATAAGAAATTCTTCTCTTGCTTTTAATATTAGTGAATAATAATTAATTAACATTCAGATAATGTTTTCTAGTATCCTGTGTGTGCCTTTGGAGCAGGTTTCCCTGTGCCACAAACCAAACTCTGTACTAGCCAGCCACGATTTCTGCCCAACAGAATCATTACTCTCTGGCCTTTTTTTGTATTTCTATGGAAACAAAGATAAATAGATATTCCTTCTTTATATGAATTAATAGTTGAAAGAAAATATTCCAAGTTAAGCAGGTAGTCTGGGGCAGGTTTCTTCCCATTCTGGTCTCAAATTTTGCCAGGGGAAGGGTGAAAGGTTCAATGATGTGTTTTTGTTTGGCTGAATTTGAGGGCTGCCAGCAGGAGATGTGAGATATGGCAGGGCAGGAGGAGCTTTATCCTGGGCTTAATCAATTTAGTAAATAGATACAGTAGAAAAAGTTACAAACTTGCAAAAAAGGCACGTTTCCAAGTGCTCTGAGCATTTTCACCCGGCAGAGCAGCACAGCTCCCTTAACTCTGTGCAGCTCTGTTACTCCTGGACTCTCCTTTATCTTCTCTCTTTTCCTTCTCTCTTATAATTTTTTACACTTCCTTTCATTTTTTAACCTTTTTTTTTTTTTTTCCCCAACCTTTTTTTACTACTGCTGTGAAGAAAAAGCCTGGATTTTGCTGTGGAGGTTCGATACCTTCTCTCAGCATGGGGTTTTTCTCTCTAGGTATGCTGCTGGAGTTGGGAGGTTCATCCCAGCTCAGGTTTGGAGTTTGGTTTGGGGAAAACCCCTCGGTTTTCCACCTTCCTGGGTGTCTTCCTGGCTGTGCAGGATCCTGCCAGGGAGGAGAGGGCAGGGATGGAGCAGACGCTGCGGGGCTGGTGCTGCCCAGGCTGCTCTGCCCGGGTCATTAACGTTAATTAGTGAGATGAGGTGGGTGCCACTTGATGTTTCAGCACGAATTCACTCAGAAACTTTCCAGGGCAAATATCTGTCTCCTGCAAGGCACGGGCTGCTCTTCCCTCTGTCCCAGTGTCACAGTCCTGCTTTCCCAGAGCTCTGTCCTGGAAAAATCCCACCTTGCTCTGCCAAGGAGATAGGTGAGTGGTCACAGGTGTACTCCTGGTGCTCTTCCAGCTGGGACAGGGATTTTTCTGGATCTCTGAACCCTGTTTGTGAGAGTTGGGACAGGGATTTTTCTGGATCTCTGAACCCTGTTTGTGAGAGTTGGGATAGGGATTTATCTGGATCTCTGAACCCTGTTTGTGAGAGCTGGGACAGGGATTTATCTGGATCTCTGAACCCTGTTTGTGAGAGCTGGGACAGGGATTTATCTGGATCTCTGAACCCTGTTTGTGAGAGCTGGGACAGGGATTTATCTGGATCTCTGAACCCTGTTTGTGAGAGCTGGGACAGGGATTTATCTGGATCTCTAAACCCTGTTTGTGAGAGTTGGGACAGGGATTTATCTGGATCTCTAAACCCTGTTTGTGAGAGCTGGGACAGGGATTTATCTGGATCTCTAAACCCTGTTTGTGAGAGTTGGGACAGGGATTTATCTGGATCTCTGAACCCTGTTTGTGAGAGCTGGGACAGGGATTTATCTGGATCTCTGAACCCTGTTTGTGAGAGTTGGGACAGGGATTTATCTGGATCTCTAAACCCTGTTTGTGAGCTCTGAACACAGCTCCCCTGTGAGCTGGGGCAGGGAAGGGCTGGGTGACATTCCCAGAATCCAGTAGTGGGATGGTGGCACCAGGGGTCCAGCCTCACACTGTGGTGGTCACACAGCATTTGGGACTTGGCAATTTTCCCCAAAAGTCATTTTCAAAGTCATTTTCTGTGTTCCTTTGAGAATGAAGCATATTTGGGACGTGGATAGGCCTCAGCATTCTTTTCTGCAGCCCCTCAGTGTGCCAGAGTAAAAAGCCCAGGACCAGGTGGTGCTCAAAGCCAACCAACAAAGGGTGACGAGGAGATTCTGCAAAGCTCTGCCCAACAATGGGACTGAGCTTGGGGATTTTCTGGTTGAAGACTTGGGATAAATGACGTCCATTTCAGAGGAAGGGAGCTAATCCAGTGTTGCTCCAGAGAGGCTCACGGGGTGGATGGAGAGAGATTTAGATTCTGGCAGGGTTTAATCCTTGTTCTCATTTCCATGAGTGCCTCCCAGTGCTGTAACTCTGTGGGACCCCATTCTCCCACTTAAGCCACTAGTAAAGGGAGACTCAGTCATTAAAAATGCATCAAACTGATTCATTGCCTTAATCTGTTCTAATGCCAGCATGTCACTGTCACACTTGTACAGAGCTGATAGTTGTATATAAGGTCTGGAATGTGCCAGAACTCATTTTCTTGCCATGGTGCCTTCTTTGAATTTTGAAAGCCAGAGGTTTGTTTGATGTGCAGCGTTTTTGTGTCCAGGGCAGGGAATGGAGCTGGAAAGGGTCTGGAGTGCCAGGAGCAGCTGAGGGAGCTGGAAAGGGGCTCAGCCTGGAGAAAAGGAGGCTCAGGGGAACCTTGTGTCTCTGCACAAGTCCCTGACAGGAGGGGACAGCCGGGGGGGTCGGGCTGTGCTCCCAGGGAACAGGGACAGGAGGAGAGGGAACGGCCTCAGCCTGGGCCAGGGGAGGCTCAGGGTGGATTTGGGGGAATTCCTTCACTGAAGGGATGGTCAGTTCCTGGCACAGCTGCCCAGGGCAGGGCTCGAGTCCCCATCCCTGGAGGGGTGTGGAAGGTGACTGCACATGGCACTTGGGGACATGTGTTAGGGTGAGCTCAGCAGTGCTGGGTCAGTCACTGGGCTTGATCTTAGGGCTGAATTCTAGAATCACAGAATGGTTTGGGTGGGAAGGACCTCAGCGCCCATCCAGTGCCACCCCTGCCATGGCAGGGACACCTCCCACTGTCCCAGGCTGCTCCAAGCCCCAGTGTCCAACCTGGCCTTGGGCACTGCCAGGGATCCAGGGGCAGCCACAGCTGCTCTGGGCAGAGTGAAGCCGTGTCACTCAGCTCACAGCAGCAGTGTGAGCTCCAGCCTGAGCAGAGCCTTCCTACTCCTCCCTATCCCTCAGAATTTAAGGAGGAAATCCACACCTGCCAGGCTGACCCTTTGTCCCAGGGTTGTCTGTGCCATGGTGTCTGTGGGCAGGACTTGGGCACAGCTGGGATCGAAGTCATGGCACAGAATCTTCCCAAGCCTTTTTGAAAGTTTTCAGCCACTTGAAAGCTCTTTTCCTGCTGATTTTTATGATGTAGATGGATAATCTTGGTGTCCAGCTGAGTTCAGGGTGCTGGTCTGGGTTCAGCTCCTGCTCTGGTGCCTGAGGCTTGGCTGCAGAATTGAAGTGAGTGAGTGCACAAGGAAGGGCCAGAGGGAAGTGTCTATCCCAATCTGCTCACTCTTGTCATGTTAAACAGGAAAGATTATTTAATTGCTTAAAATAATGAAGAACATGAGCTGTGCCTTAATGAGTTTTTAATTGCAAGCAGCAAGAGGCGATTACCCCCACCTGTCAGACACCCATTCAGGATCCTGCTGCCATCCCAGCTGGAATTTAGATGAAGAGATGGAGCTGAATCTCCGGTTCTGGTGCTTGCTGTGAATAAACCCAAATAATGTATGACCTCCACACCTAAAATTGGACCAGCATTGGCCACTTCCTGTTAGAGAATCACAGAATCATTTGGGTTGGGATGGACCTGCAGGACTGAATCCACCTACTCCCCAACACTGCCAATGTCCCCAAGTGCCACATCCATATATCTGTTAAATCCTGCCAGGGATGGGGACTGCGCCAACTCCCTGGGCAGCCTCTTCCAAAGCCTGAGCACCCTTTCCATGAAGAATTTTTCCCTGGTGTCCACCCTGAGCCTCCCCTGGCCCAGGCTGAGGCCGTTCCCTCTCCTCCTGTCCCTGTTCCTGGGAGCAGAGCCCGACCCCCCCGGCTGTCCCCTCCTGGCAGGGAGTTGTGCAGAGACACAAGGTTCCCCATGAGCCTCCTTTTCTCCAGGCTGATTGGTCACAGGTTGGACCTGGTGTCCTGGAGGACTTTTCCACATGGGATAATTCCATGTTTGTGACCCTGGAGCAGAGGGGGCGATTCAGCAGTGGCCGTTCATCTCTCGATCCCCACACGGCTCATTTGGTGAGCTGGGATGAAAGGCTGGGTCTTGTGTTTGAGTTCAGCTTGCCCAGGAGGAATTGTTTCCACTTCCAGGGAATCCCTGCAGATTTCCAGCACTTCTTGGCCCTCACCCATGGGTGTGGGGTGTCTGGAGAGCTGCTGGGGAGTCCTGGGGCTGCACTGCACAGCCAACCATCTCCAGCCGTCCCTGCAGACTGAAGCGACACAAAGGACTGATGGCTTTTGTTAAATCAGCTTGAAAGTGATGATTAAAAGCAGCCAAGGAGTTGAATCCTAGCTGAATCCACTGCAGCAGGAGGAGATGTGCATGAGGTCTTGTGGCTGGAATTTGGGGAGTGCTGCTGCTCAGCTCAGGAGCATTTTCATTGTAGAGACTGCAATCACCAGGCATTGAGGCTTTTCATATTTGTCTGGGGTCATGGCTGCCCCAGATTTCAAACAGCGTCTCTGTCACTCAGCAGCTTGGCCTACACTTTGTTCTCTGTTAATTTGCACGAGACTCAATTAAATTTATAATTTGTGGGCTCAGAGTGGAGAGAATTGTTTTGTTCAGTAATTAAATTGGGAAGTCTGGGGTGTGAGTGGAGAAACAGAACACTGTCAGCTGTAGTTGTTTCCTTCAGAGCCCTGGGGATTGAAAGGATTGCTGGCTGTCTGCATCCCGGGGCAGGAGCCAGATCCTGGGGGCAGGAATGTGCTTCTCTTGCTTCCCACAGCACCAGCACCCTGGCACCAGGCTCTGGTCAATTCAGTTGTGCTCACTCAGCTCCATTACAGCCGAAAATCAGCCCTGGGCCCAGCACAGGCAGGACCTGGAGCTGCTGCAGGAGCCCAGAGGAGGCTCCAGGATGAGCAGAGGGATGGAGCAGCTCTGCTGGGAGGAGAGGCTGGGAGAGCTGGGAATGTTCACCTGGAGAGGAGAAGCTTTGGGGTGACCATCCAGAACTTGAAGGGAGCTGCAGGAAAGATGGAGAGAGGCTTTGGATAGGGGATGGAGTGTCAGGACACAGGGAATGGCTTCCCACTGCCAGAGGGCAGGGTTAGATGGGATATTGGGAGGGAATTGTGCCCTGTGAGGGTGGGCAGGGCCTGGATCCCTGGCAGTGCCCAAGGCCAGGTTGGACACTGGGGCTTGGAGCAGCCTGGGACAGTGGGAGGTGTCCCTGCCATGGCTAGGATGGGACAGGATGGGCTCTAAGGTCCTTTTCAACCCAAACCATTCCGTGATTCTCTGAAATCCAGAGTGTGCTCAGCACAGCTGCTTTGCACTCATCCTGGCAGAACCAGGAAGAGCTGGGATGCTTTTCAAAGGCTTCTGCATTTCGAGGTACTTGGCCAGAGCTCTGTGGATTAGGCTGCTCAAAGCACCCTTATTAAGCAGGTAATTAAGAGGCAGCATCGTTGCTGTTCTTGCCTCAGGGAGGTTGGGGAGAGAGCTCTGGGTGAACAATGGGATCCTTTCCTTTTTAATTCTTGATGTCTTAATAACTGTCTTCATGTATTACTGCAAAGCAGAACGTGACCGCCCTCATCAACTCCGCATGGGTTTTAAGTGCTATCAGCTGTTAATTAACTCCAGTTTGAAGAAGTTGGGGAAGTAGAAAGCTGCTTTCCTTCGGTGTGCTGGAAGCTTATTCCCATTGATTTGTGCTGGGAATTAATCAGCCAGCCAAACACTCACTTATTCCATTTGCCTCTGTGCTTTCTTTGCTTGTAAACGATATCTTTGTAGTTTACTGAGAGCATGAATCACGTTGGAGCTTCTGAAGAATTTTCCCTCTCTGTACTCATACATTTTTCATGCTGCTCAAATCATAATCTGGATAATGAGTGTGAGGAGAATATTGCTGTGTGTCTCCAGCTGAACTTTGGGGATCCAAACCCCTGATTTGCGTGGCTGGTTGCTCTGATATAACACTGACGAATAGAGAATGAACATGTTTAAACTCTGGGTTCAGACTTACAGAGCTGGGCTAAAAAAGCCTGAATGTACATCCCTGGTGAGCATTCCCTGGCTTGTGCCCTGTCAATCATCCTCCAGGCTGGCTCTGAGTTACGGTGCTGGGCAGATTGATGGGGGCAGTCCCTCATAAATTTATGGGTGAGAGAGTAATTGCTTCCCAAACTTGTAAAGTTCCCAATTAGCAGCAGGCTGTTGCTCCTGCAGCCCTGTGTGTGCATTGTGCCCTGGTTGAAAGTGTTGGCAAAGGTGTGTCCGCACATTCCATGTCCAGGGAGATGCAGGTAAATCAGGGGTTGGGAGCGTGGTGGCAGCGGAGAGCAGGTGCCATGGCCATGCCACACATGAACCTGGATGCAAATTCCATTTAAAGGAGGTCAAAGTATTCTTCCCACGGGGATAAACCACGAGCAGGCCAGACACAACCATCCATAAAACTGTGTTGTAAAGGCTGGTGCTTGATTGGATTTTGTGACTGGAATAAAAGAGCTCAGCCCAAGAGCAGAAGGGCTGGAACCAGGCAGAGAGTGGCAGAGGGACTGGGTGGTGTCTGTAGGAAAAGCCTTTTGTTCTGTTTGCCTGTTGGGTTGAGCAGCCCTGGGATCTGGTGTGTGATGTCCTCTCAGCGATGGCGGATTAATTGCTGGGAAATCGGCAGTTAAATATTTGATTGGGAGGAATTGACGTGGATCATGATCCTGGCTGTGAAATATTTTCAAGCAGGCATTAAAGGACACCCTGTAGTCGAGCACTGTCTGCGCTCCAAGAGGGTGACACTGAGTGCTCACCACCCACTGACCTGCCTGTGGTTTGGGCCAAATTACATTACATTCAGTGTTTTAATGTTCTGTTCTGTGAAAGGATTTTGTGTCATGCACTGGTTAAACCAGAATTCAGTGAATTTTATCAGGAAGGAAGAAAGGAAGGAAGGAAAAGAAAGGGAAGAAAAAGAGAAAAATAAGTGAAAGGAAAAAAAGAAGAAAGAGAAAGAAGGGAAGAAAAATGACAAGAAAGAAAGAGAGAAAGGGAGAGAAAAAAGGAAGAGCGATTTTGAGGTAATGGCTGAGAATAAATCAGTAACTCAGGAGGTTCAGGTGATCACATCTCCCAGCTAGGAGCAGCTGGTCCCAGAATGGTGAGGCTGGATAAGGGAGGCCTGGACATGGCACTCAGTGCTCTGGGCTGGGTGACACAGTGGGGACTGGTCACAGGCTGGGCTCAGTGACCCTGGAGGCTTTTCTATCCTCAGGGATTCTGGGGTTCCGAGCCTGGAGCTGGTGGCTGGGGTGTGGGAGAGCTGGAGGTGTTCCACCCCCAGAGCAGCAGTGCTCATGTCCTGGCTCAGTGTGGGGACAGAGGGACACGTGTCCTGCTCCGGGCTCTCCACCCATTCTGGGCTGTGTGGGGGGTTGGCAGGGGAGCAGGAGCCCCATTTCTCTGAACACCTCGGGATCTGCAGGGTCCTTGAACCTCTCACCTCTCGGCGTCAGTTTTGGGGGTGCCTGCAGAACACAGCCTAAAAGCTGCTTCCCAAGGCTCCAGTGCCCCCACCAGGAAGGGACTGAGCTTTGTGTCAGTCCCTGCTGTGCCCAAGGATGGGGTGCTCCTGGTGCCCATCGCCGCTGTGTGCACGGGATGGGGACGGCCCGTCAAGGGGCCTGCTGGATTTGGGTACAGATACTGGAGGACAGGGCAGAAATCACAGCCTGGGCTTGGAAGGAAGGGGTCCAGAGCTCGTTCCCTCTGTGGCACAAGGACAGGATCTCTGGGAGTGTCCCGCTGCCATGGCATTGGTTGTCCATGAGACTCTTCCAGACTTGTCACGTTTCCAACCCCAGTGACCTTCTCCAAGGTCACTCAGGAGCATCCTGCCTTTGACTCCTGTTAGAGCAGCGTTCCAGGATCAAACACAGTGCCCTGGGGAAGTGTCACTGCGGGAGGGACCCATTTTTGATGCCATCTTTGAATCTGTGACCTCGCCGTGGGATCCAGTATGAGGGGGACAGAGGTGGCAGCTGCAGAGTTTGCTGTGGCCGCCACTGGCGGGGCTGGGGAGGGCTGAGCTGACTGTCGTGTTTCCCTGTGTCCCCAGGGTGTGACCTACTGCGGGGAGAGCTCTGCCAGCAGCCTGACCATGGCCAACGTGCCGTGGCACGGGGAGGTGGTGAGCTTCGTGCAGGAGCTGGCGCGGCTGCTCCCGGAATACGGCATCGCCTGCGAGCACGAGCACTCCAACTGCCTGCTGATGGCCCACAGCAAGGTGAGCCTGCCCCGGTCACACCTGGCCTGGGCTGCTCTGGGGAGGGCCAGCACAACTGCCTTTGCTTCTAACTGCCTTGTTCTCCAGAGTTATCCGGAATTGTTTAGGCTGGAAAAGCCCTCTGGGGTCTTTGTGCCCAGCCCAGCACTGCCAAGGCCACCACTGACCCATGTCCCCAGGTGCCTCATGCACACCTGTGTTACACCAGGGTGGGGACTCCACCCCTGCCCTGGCCAGCCCATTCCAAAGCTTCCCAAGCCCCTCCAGTCACTGGCCAGTATAATCCATAGTGTGCCCCAGTATTCCAGCCCTTCACACCCCTGGATGCCACCTGGACCCAAGGGATGCTCTGTTATTTTCCTGTTGGTCTGAGCCACCTCTCCAAAGGCAGGATCACCACATTTGAATCAGAGAACCACAGAATCATTTCGGTTGGAAAAGCCCAATGACACCCCCAGCACTGCCAAGGCCACCACTAACCCCAGGTGCCACATCCACAGGGCTGTTAAACCCCTCCAGGGATGGGGACTCCACCCCTGCCCTGGGCAGCTGTGCCAGGGCTGAACAACCCTTTCCATGAAGGAATTGTTCCCAATACCCCCCTGAGCCTCCCCTGGCCCAGGCTGAGGCCGTTCCCTCTCCTCCTGTCCCTGTTCCTGGGAGCAGAGCCCGACCCCCCCGGCTGTCCCCTCCTGTCAGGAGTTGTGCAGAGCCACAAGGTTCCCCTGAGCCTCCTTTTCTCCAGGCTGAGCCCCTTTCCAGCTCCCTCAGCTGCTCCTGGCGCTCCAGACCCTTCCCAGCTCCGTTCCCTTCCCAGGTCATGCTCAAACTCCTCAAGGTCTTTCTTGTCATGACAGCTTCTCTGGAAGCCTCTGCCAGGGCCTCACCACCCTCATGGTAAAAAATATTGTCTTGTATCCAATGTAAATCGACCCTGCTGCTGTTTAAATCCATCAGCCTTGCGACTGGTCCTGCTAGAAAGGTTTGTCACCATCTCCCCTTCAAGTACTGGAAAGGAAATGAAATACAACTGAAATGCCAAAAAAAAAAAAAAAAAAGTTGTTTTTAAGGATGCAGGAGATGAAAAATAATGAGTACATATTTGCTTTCTGAGCTTCAGAAAAGATTAATAGAAGGACAGCAAAAAAAGTTAATAGTGTGCCAGCTGGGCACCTGATGAAATTGTAGACTCCTGGAATGCTTTGGGTTGGAAGGACCTTTAAGCCTATCCCATTCCATGGGCAGGAACACCTCCCACTGTCCCAGGCTGCTCCAAGCCCCATCCAGCCTGGCCTTGGGCACTGCCAGGGATCCAGGGGCAGCCACAGCTTCTCTGGGCACCCTGTGCCAGGGCCCCAGTACTCTCCCAGGCAGGAATTTCTCCTGAGTATCCAATGTAAACCTACTCTGGAATCTGCAAAAGGAGCAGCTGGGAAGGAGCATTGAAAACCAGGACACCTGGCACTGGTTGTGTTTGATCTCACCTTAAATTGGCTTTATTTACAGTCTCACTCCTGGCTGTTGCCACTGGCAACTGTTCCTGAGAAAGTAAAATCTTTTGCATTGTAAGGTCCAGGAAAGCAAACAAACAGATTGCAGAAAGCTTCTTGAGGCAGAATTTAAGTAAGGAGAAGTCTTTCACCATTAGCAAGGGGAATAAATTGGTACCTGCCCAGGAGGAATTCAACAGCTGCTTCTCCTTCCACAGCCATTAGCAGAGGGTGTCTGCAGGAAACAATCTGTTGTCGGTGCTAAAATAGCTAATGAAAAATAAATTTATTTTCATTAGGGTTTAATTTTTTAGTTTCAGGCTCTAGTGGAGAATAAAATCTGTCAGTGCCTATTATTTGCAGGAAAACCTGGGCTCTGTGATTGATCAAACTGGAGTGAGTAATTGCAAAATCAAAGGGGTCTTTAAAAAATTAAGGAGTTGCAGGAAGAGTGTAATAAAAATCATTAAGAAATGTGATTTATTTCACTGTGTTTTCCTAGGTGTGAGTTTGGAGGTGTTCAAACAATGCTCCTGATAAATTTAATGCTGCCATTGAATGCCAGCCTATAGGAAAGAGTCTGGGAATGTCAGGAATAATTCATCCTGCAGCTGCTGCCTGGGATGGATGGGATCATTGATTGGCACCTGCTTGTGATGAGTGACAGTTCAGGGCTTGAGCTCTGAAGTCTCTTAAGGGCAGGGATTTAGGGAGAAGAGGGATTTTAAGGAGAGCAAATTGCAGGTTTTGTGTCTGGTGTTATTTTCTCTCTCTCTGGAGGTCACAGGTTGGTGCTGAGATGGGAACTGGGGCACTTGGGGGCCTTCAGGGTCCTGAAAATCTCCCATTCAGCCTCCAGGTCTCTTCCCAGACACAAATCCCTTTTCCCTGCAGGCCAGCAGTGGGTTCTGCTCTCTGGGGGTGTCTGCAAGTACAGGGCAGGTGCTTGTGGGAGCCCCCAGCACCCACAGAATGACGGGTCCTACTTTAACCTCAGAGAGCTTCGGATCCCAGGGGAGCTCAAAAAGTCCTAAAAACTGAATCCTCACAGCAAGATGTTTGATTTCCACTTACCCTTCCCAGAGAACAACCCCTGTGCCCTGCTCCCTGTGCTCTGAGGATCCACCTTTTACTGGGATTTCCATGGATTTCCATGGGTGTCAGGTCCTCAGCATCCTGGACTGGTCTGGGTGGGAAGGGACCTTAAAGCCCATCCAGTGCCCTGGGCAGGGACACCTTCCACTGTCCCAGGCTGCTCCAAGCCCTGTCCAGCCTGGGACACTGCCAGGGATGGCTGGGTCCTGCTGGAGCCTGAGGGACAAGTGGGGACAGCCAGGGCTGAGTGCAGCTTTCCCTTGGCTCAGCCTGGGCTCACAAGGGTGGGAGCTCCTCTTCCCTGCCCTTCCTGCACCCTCCTCCCAGCTCTGCCCTGGTTCTCATCCCTCTCTGTGAGTTGCCTGGTGTTTGAGCTCCATCCTCTTTGATTCTCTAGCAACAGTGCTGAATTCTTGAGTAATTCTTTTTGCTTTCGAGTAAATCCAATAAACCACAATCACAAAAATGGGATTTATGGCATCACTTTGAACTAATGGGCTGAGATATCCACGCAGGAGCAACTTTCTAATGGAACAGTTAATTCAAGGGACCTTTTCCAGAGCGAGGCCTGAGGCTGCTGCGGTTCCTGGATGGGACAGTCAGTGCATCCTGAGGAGGACCAAACAAGCTCCTGAGAGGGCAGGAGGTGCTGCAGCTGCCTTGCAGGGAGGATTTCTCTGTAGGAAATTCACTATCTTGGTCATTTCTGGACTAAACCCCTTGGCCCCATGGTGCTGGATTTGCTTTCTGTGTGTGTTCCACCCTGTCCTTGTCCCGAAGCACTTCCTGGCAGTTCCCGTTTTGTTCTTTAACCCTTTACCCCCTGGAGCAGGTGGTTGTTTTCCAGATCTCTGGGGCTTTACAATAATTTCTGGAGAGTTTCAATGTATGCTGCTACTGCCCTGAGGCAGCCTGAGGCACTTGGATCCCAGAGTTCTGGGGCAGAACTGGAGGGTTCCATGTCTGAGCATCCCTGTGATCCCAGGGCTGATTTCCATGTCCCTGGGCAATGCACAGCCCAGGGAATGCTCCTGGAATTCCAGTGCCTGTTCTTTCTGGAGGTCTCAGCTCACAGGGTGACACGAACAGGGTGGGGTCAGCACCCTGCTGCCATCAGCCCTTTCAATTAATTAATCTGATAGGCCTGACTTAGAATCCTGGGATTGGTTGGAAAAGCTCTCCGTCATCAAGTTCAACTGTCCACCCAGCAGTGCCCCCGTGTCCCCAAGTGCCACCATGTCCCCAAGTGCCACATCCACACACCTTTGGGACACTTCCAGGTATGGGGACTGCAGCCCTGCCCTGGGCAGCTGTGCCAGGCCCTGACCACCCTTTCAGTGAGGAAATCTTCCCTGATATCCAACCTGAGCCTCCCCTGGCACAACCTGGGACTGTTTTCCTCTTGTCCTTCCTCTTTTCACTCGTTCCCTGGGAGAAGGGACCAACACCCAACCTCCCTCCAGCATAAGCAAAGACATGCAGAAGCAGAGTGTCCACCCCTGCATCCAGACATTCCCTCGTGGTGCAGCTGTGTGCTCCAGCCCTCCCTTGCCTCACCAGCTGGATTTATTCCCTGTTGGCTGTGGTCTGGGATAGCGTTGTGTTCTCCAGCGTGGTCAGGTCACCTTGTCATCCACAAAGGGAGAGGCTTTTGGGGACATCCCTTCAAATCAGTTCATCTCCCATATCCAAACTCCCCTGTGAGGGTGGGCAGGCCCTGGCACAGGGTGCCCAGAGCAGCTGTGGCTGCCCCTGGATCCCTGGCAGTGCCCAAGGCCAGGCTGGACATTGGGGTTTGGAGCAGCCTGGGACAGTGGGATGTGTCCCTGCCCATGGTAGGGGTGGGATGGGCTTTAAGGTGCCTTCCCACCCAAGCCACCCCAGGATTCTGTGTGGCTGCAGCGCTGGGGGTGTCACAGCACCTCCAGGGCAGGTGTTGGGGACAGGGAACAGCCTGGCCAGAGGTGCCCTTCCCTCCCTTCAGCCACAAAATCGTCCCACCCAGGAGGAACTTGGCCTTTTCCTCCTGGTGTTGGCACCGCCAGGCTCAGCTGGGCCCGGGAGGCTCCAGAGCTCCGGGAAGGCACTGAATTGTTCCATGCTGAGCATCCCATGCTGAGCATCCCAGCTATATTTAGGGAGGAAGAGGAAGCACTTCACTCCCAGCTGCACATCCCCTGACAAGGGGTGGATCAGGGACAAAGAGTCCATCACGTTTAGTTCCTTCCTGCCTCCGTCCTTCAGAGTGGGAGCTGTCCTTGGGATCCAACATCCCGGATCCAGGGACAGCATCACAGGAAAAACCAAACTTGGGAGGCGCAGGGTCACAAAGAGGTGGAACATCCCGGGATCTGCAGCAGAGCAGGGCATGGAGTGGAGCCCAGTGTGGACAAGGTGTTCCCAGGTGTGCACAAAGAGCAGGCATGAGAACAGAATGGTGGAATTCCCGAAGGTTTTCTCCCTTTCCCTTGTCTGCTGGCAGCAAGAGGCTGGCTCTGCTGGGCTGGATGTGTCCGTGATTACAAGCAGCTCTCCGTTGTGCTGAAGTTATCCGGCTTGCATCCTGGAAATGGGAGCTGCTGAGATGGAGCCCTGGCTCTGTTGGCAGCTTGGCTGTTCCGCTCGGCAGCAGGCTTGGGATAACTCCCTGGGGTCAGGGGATCAGCACAGGGTCCATGGGCTGTGACACTGCTGGGCTCAGCTCAGGGCACTTCGGGCTGTCCCACTCTTTGGGAATCCTGAACAGTGAATTCCATTTCCAGACATTCCATGTGCTCCCTCTGGAGGTGTTCCCTCTGCCCTGGCTCCTCTGACTGCTCCTGAGCACTGGCTGGTCACTGAGGGTGGGACCGCTGCTTGCTGTTCCCACCCAAAACTGATGGGAATCGTGCTGCTGGTAGCTGTTCCCACATCCTGTCTGCGGAGCTGCTGAGGGATTCAAGGCTTGGTTCTCCCCAGTGCTCTGTCCCTGTGCTGGTTTTCCTTCAGCCGCATGGACTGGGGCGTGGAGAGACTCAGCTGTGTGTGCCTGGCGTCCCACTGCGTGTGGGATCAGGCAGGGAATGGTTTGGGTGGGAAGGGACCTCAGCCCCATCCAGTGCCACCCCTCCATGGGCAGGGACACCTTCCACTGTCCCAGGCTGCTCCAGCCTGGCCTTGGGCACTGCCAGGGATCCAGGGGCAGCCACAGCTGCTCTGGGCACCCTGTGCCAGGGCCTGCCCTCCCAGGGAACAACTCCTTCCCAATATCCCATCCGTCCCTGCCCTCCTTCCTCTTAAGGCCATTATTCTCCAAGTTTGCAGATTCTTGCCAGGCACTGTGACCCTGTTCAGAGTAATTTCTCACAATATTTCTCCTTGTTTTGCTGAGCGACTCCAGTTCAGTCACTTTCCCTGTCAAACAAAGGGAGCTTTAAATAACTGTGAGCCTTAATGAGGTGAGAAAGGCGGTCATAATTGTGGGAATGATTTGTTTGTCTTGGAGAGCTGGTGCTGGCAGGTGGTGAAGTGTGCTGTGTTTGATGGCAGCCTGTGGGGAGGCTCGAAGCTGCTGCTTTATCCCAGGGATGGGACGGAGCCACCCAGATCGTGTTCCCAGGAGCTTTTGATGCCGTGCCCAGGGAAGTGGCTGCTGTGGGCTCAGGGCTCATTCCCGGGTCCCACCTGGGCACGGTGTCACCTCTGCTCTGGCACCTCCTGCTGCAGCCCCGGGAAGGTGGCATGTTCCTGTTCCGGGGGAATGCGGGGGTGAATTCTGCTGGGTCAGGAGCAGAGCAGGAGGGATCTGCCCTTGCCAGCCCCACAGCTGCTGCTGTGGGATTGCAATTCCATCAGCTGGGAGCGCCCTGTGCACACAGCTCACGGGCTGTCTGCCTGTCCCCCTGGACAATCCAGATGTGTGTCCCCTCAGAGGTGAGCATCACAGGGACTTCCTCCACCTGGGGCCTTCTGGGCTCTGCAGGTGGCTCAGGTCACTCCAGGGACACTCCAAATGGGAGAAGAAAATCCAGGGATGCTGGGGGTTAGTGGCCAGGGTAAAACCTTGGAGGGATGGGTCTATTTGGGGATTTATGTATATTTTATATATGAATTCTATGCTGTAAACCCTTTTATATAGGACATAAATACCTCCTTTTTATATACAAGGATATATAAAGAATACACATTATTTTTATGCTCTTGGGTGTTTTTATACATATCCATAAAATATTCTTCCCTGTGAGGCCCTGGCACAGGGTGCCCAGAGCAGCTGTGGCTGCCCCTGGATCCCTGGCAGTGCCCAAGGCCAGGTTGGATGGGGCCTGGAGCAGCCTGGGACAGTGGAAGGTGTCCCTGCCCATGGAATGGGCTGATCCTTAAAGTCCCTTTCAGCCCAAACCATCCTGGGATTCTCTGAATAGCTATAGAAGAATAAATATAAATACTCTTTATGTATTTCATATTCCTCTCTTCCCATATATCTGTGGGAATATTCCCCTCTCTCAGACTGATGGATCTCACTGTGTTTTGAGGCTGAGTTATTCCAGCAGCTGCCAGAGGGTCCCAAAGAGAGGAGAATCCCTGCTGTGGATCTTTTGCTCAGAATGTTGCTAACAGACATTACATTTATTGACATCAGTGACCTGCAGCGTGTCCGTGTGGGAGGAGGGAGCTCCAAAGGGAGCTCTCCCAGCTCAGGGGCACGCACTGCAGGGATCCCTGGAAACTTTGGAGTTTCTGTGGATGTGGGAGTGTGGGATTAAAAGTAACCAAAACTGAATTAATGAAGTTAAAACTAGCTAAACATGCCATACGTGCAGAGCTACTCCCATGTCCCCAGAACAAGGTTTTTCTGGACTGCCAGGGAATGGATTTCAGCTCAGCAAAGAGCAGATCTCAGGGAACACTGGGAAAACCAGGCCGAGGGGCTCCTGGAGATAATTCAGAGAAGGGATTTCTGCTCAGGAGTGATGATAAATGGATGCAGGAGTGAGGCAGAGGGGTAACTCCCTCTGCTTCCTGCTCAGGATTGCAGGAATCGGGATCTTTGCAGGCCAGGAATGCCCAAAAATTCCCAAAAGTCTCTGCAGCGGGTGTTTGATTGGTGGCTTTGGGGTTTTGGTTGGTTGTTTTTTGTGTGGCTTTTGGGTTTGGTTTGGAATTTCTTGTGGGGGTTCTTTTGCATTTATTTGTTTGGGGGTTTGGTTTACTTTGGGAGGAGTCTTAGTCTGGTTTGGGTTTTTTTAGCTGGTTTTGGTGAGCTTGGGTTGGTTTGGGGGTTGGTTGGCTTTGAGGTTCTTTTGTTTGATTTGGGTTTTTTTTTTTTGCTTCATTTTGGTTTCTTCAGGTTTATTTGGTTTATTTTTTTGGAGGAGGGATTTGGAGTTTTGTTCTAGTATTTCATTTGGGTTTGGAGGTTTTTTTCCTGTTTTAGATTGGTTTTGGGAGTTTGGATTTTTTTGGGAGAATTGTGTTGTTTTCTTTCATTTTTATTTACTGAGATTTTGAGGATTCATCTTTTGGGGAGCGTTTTGTGCGGGTTTTTTCTGTGGTTATTTTTGTTTGGTTTGGAAGGGGCAGGTTTTGTTTGTTCTGGGTTGGGTGTTTTGTTTGTGGGGTTTTTTTGTGGGGCTGGTTCCCCTGCCGGCCGCTGATTGTTATTTTTGGTGTATGGTCTTTAAAACTCTTTTGAAAATTGCTGGATTTAACCATTAAATCCCATGCAGCCCCCAGGGAAAATCCATTTGTTGGTTTCGAAAGACTTTGTATCCTTGAATCCTCAACAGGATGAGAGGGACCAGACTGTGCCAGGGGATGTTCAGCTTGGATATTGCGGAAAATTTCTTCCTGAAAGATTCTCCAGCCGTGGCACAGCTGCCCGGGGCAGTGTCAGTGTCCCTGTCCCTGCAGGGGTTTAACAGCCCTGGGGATGTGGCACTTGGGGCCACGGGGCAGCGGCGGCCTTGGCAGTGCTGGCGATGGTTGGACTCGATCATCCTGGAGTTTTCCACCCCCACTGTTTGTAGGATTCTCACCAGAGGGGAGCTGTGGCAGCCCCGAAGCTCTGGGGTCTCTCCCACTCGCCCTGTGCTCGGCAGGGATCCTGGAGTGCAGCACAGCTCCGAGGAGGGGAGATGGACCCTGTGCTTCCAGCCCGGGAGGGATGGGGTCTGCAGGAGCCAGCACAGCCTTTCCTTCCTTTTCCTCCTGTTCTGCTCCACTCTCTCCTGTGCTGAAAATCCTCTGGATGTTTGTGGCGCAGGACGAGTGAGTGGCTCAGGCCACTCCCTGGTTGGCTCTGAAGGAAATACAACATCACCCTTGGTAGGACAAACTAATTGGTTTTTGCTGCCTTCCATTCCTCAGCATTCCCTGTGTCACATCCCGGCCTCGCTCCCATATTTTATCCTCTTGGATACACCTGGGATTATTTCCGGTGATGCTCATGTCTGGGGGAATGTAGTGAATGGTCCTCCTGGATTGTCCTCAGTCTGTGCACATGTTCCCACTCCCCCTGCCCCCCCAAACTGCTGCTGCAAATCTGTTGATGAGAAAAGAAATCTGGAGTGTGGCTCCTCTCCTTCAGGAGCTGCTCCCTCTGCCAGAGAGAACTGAGAGAAATGTCCTGGTCAGGGCCATTCCTGGGAGTTCAGGAGCAAGGGGAGAGCTCAGCCAGGCTCTGGAGATGCTCCCAGGAAGCATGGCTCTCCACTCATTCCCAGTTTCTGATGGGATATATGGATATACCCCAGCTTGGATGTATGGATCTATCCCAGTTTGGATATATGGATCTGATCTATCCCAGGTTAGACACATGGATATATCTCAGTTTGGATATTGGATGCATGGATCTCTCCCAGTCTGGATGTGTGGATCCATGGATCTTTCCCAGTTTGGCCTGGGGCTCTGTGAGGGACGGGCCCTGTGCCAGGCCAGCCCAGCCCCTGGCAGTGCCTCTGTCCCTTGGCACCTCTCTCGTGGGGCTGCCCCGTTCCAGCTCTGCCGTTGTACTGGGGGGGCTCGGGGACAAGAACTGTCCCTGGGTCAGCAGAGAGCCCTGGGGGCTAATGGTGCCATGGGGTTAAGGAATTGTTTTAATTAATTGTCCTCACCCAGCAGGTCAGGGAGGGATCCCAGCCCTGGGGCACCTCTGGGGTGCTGTGTCCAGCTCTGGATCCTCAGCACAGCAGGGACAGGAGCTCCTGGAGCGGGGCCAGCGCACGCTGTGAGGATGAGGAGGGGCTGGAGCATCTCCATGCCCAGGAAAGGCTGAGGGAGCTGGGGCTGTTCAGCCTGGAGAGGAGCCCCAGCTGAGAGGGGCCCTCAGCCCTGGGTGTCCCTGTGTGCAGGGAGGGGCAGAGCAGGGCCCAGGCTCTGCTCCGGGGCCCAGCAGTGGCACCAGAGCCACGGGCAGGGCCTGAGCCCAGCAATTCCCCCTGCACAGGAGGCACAACTTCTGCCCTGGGCAGTGCCCAGCCCTCAACAGGCTGCCCAGGGAGGGGCTGGAGTCTCCTCAGCGGGGATATTGCAGAGCCCTGTGGGCACAATCGTGTGCCCTGTGCTCTGGGATGGCCCTGCCTGAGCAGGGAGGTGGCACCAGGGACCCGCTGTGCTCCCTTCAGGCCTGGCCCAGCCTGGGATTGAAAGTTTCCCCTCATTCCTGTGCCTCTTGTATCCCATCATTAACTCCTTGCTCCTTGCCCTGGAGGATCTGCAGAATTCCATCAGGGTTTTCCTTGCTGTGTGTCCGTGCCACGTCTGTGAGGAGCAGTGGGTGGTGGGACCCTGGGGACAGGAGCTCCAAGGGAAGGCTCCTGAGTGACCCCAGCGCTGAGCAGGGCCCTCAGGGAGGGAGAGTTTCTCTTTTCCATGCAGACAGCCCAGCCCAGGGCCAGCTGAAGGAGCTGTGACACAGATTCCAGCTTACAGAAGAACCAGGGGAGGGATCTCAGCCATTTCTCCTGTCGATGTATTTATCACCCTGAAGGGCTCCACAGGCAGTGAAGAATTCCCTAAAACCCCTGCCAGCGTTAGGCTGGGATCCCAGGGATGTTTGGGGTTGGCTCACCTGTTATATGGATGCTGTGGAACTGCTTTGAGCCTTAAATCTTTTGTTATCCGTGGAACAATCACAACATTGTTAAATCCAAGCTGTAAATCCTGGGAGCAATTGTGGCTGTTCTTCCCCACTCTGGGTTTGGGATTTATTCCTCTGGAGGAGCCATTTCTCCCCATGACACACCTGCCCCTTTGGCATGCTGCTTCATGGCTCTGCTGTCACTGCACTAAAAATGGTGATTATTGATGGATCTGCTTTGGAATGGATCCCAGTTTGGTCGTTCTGGTAGGAATGGGGTCACAGGATCATGGAACAGGTTGGGTTGGAAGGGACCTCAAAGCCCATCCAGTGCCACCCCTGCCATGGCAGGGACACCTCCCACTGTCCCAGGCTGCTCCAAGCCCCAGTGTCCAACCTGGCCTTGGGCACTGCCAGGGATCCAGGGGCAGCCCCAGCTGCTCTGGGAATTCCATCCCAGCCCCTCCTGACCCTCACTGGAGAGAATTCCCTCACAGTATCCCATCCAACCCTTTGGCAGTGGGAAGCCATTCCCCCTTGTGCCATAATGGCTTTGCTGGATCCTCTGGTTTGGGGTTTGCCCTTTACTTTGCTGAGTGTTCCTGGATCAAACCTGGAGGGAGCAGGGTTTGATGCGAGGTATGACACTGTCACCTCCCCACCTCGGGAGGGAGCTCAGCGCTGCAGAGCCCAGATCCTCCTTGGGATCAGGATCGGGATCCTTCCTTTACAGGTGACGTGATGTGTCCTCTGCTGTTGCTTTCCTGGTGGCCTCACACGTGTCCCCACCTTGGCACAAGAAAAATGAGCCTTGGGCACCTTGATTTATTCCCGGTGCTGTGACTCTGCAGTGTCCCCTCCTGGCTCTGGCTCCGGCAGGGACGCGCTGTAATTCCATGGGCAGGGGTGGAGGATCGTCAGCCACGGCTGATTGCAGAATTTCAGGGGTGTCAGCAGTTTTCCCAACCAAAAAAGCTTTTAGCTCTTGGGCACAAAGTCAAGTGCCATTTGAAATGCACAGCCATCAGGTTTTGGGGGAAAAAAATCCACAATAACCAAGGAGCCAGTCTGTTTTCCCTCTTTTTTTGGATGAAATGCGTAATAAGCTCTTAGCTGAGATAAATCCTAATTGAGGCTTCAGCCGAGGCTGGGGCTAAATGAGCAGAGGAGGTCTGGGAGACAAATGCAGCTCCAGCTTGTCAAAGTGAGCCATTCTTCACATGGAAAGAGGATTTGTGTCATTAAACCTCTTCATCTCCCCCGTTCCCAAACACAGCCCTGCCTCTGTCCAGAGTCACCCTGATCCATCCCAATCCCTTGGCACGTGGCTCTGGTGCTGCTCCTGGGCCGTTGTCCCGGGCTGGGCTGCCCTGGAGTCACAGGCCCACGCTCAGGGTTGGGGTGACCTTGGCAAGATCTCTCCTCAAGGGGCACCTGGGCTTGGCCCCAGATTCACACCTGTACTCCAGGGCTCTCCCAGCCCCCTGTGCCAAGGGCTTTCCCGTGAAAGTGTCAGCTGGCAAGGGCAGAAGGCCTGCAAAGGCTTTGGGAGGCGTTTTAGGAGCCTCCCTCCTGGAAAGTTGGGCTGAAGTGGGGGAGGATCTGGTAATTCCAAGGCTCCAGGAGAGCATCCAACAGTGCAGCCCTCATGGAGATTTGACAGGATCCTGGGATGGGTTGGATAGGAAAGGACCTTAAAGCAAAGCCCATCCCATCCCATCCCATCCCATCCCATCCCATCCCATCCCATCCCATCCCATCCCATCCCGGCAACAACACCTCCCACTGTCCCAGGCTGCTTCAAGCCCAGTGTCCAGCCTGGCCTTGGGCACTGCCAGGGATCCAGGGGCAGCCACAGCTGCTCTGGGCACCCTGTGCCAGGCCCTGCCCACCCTCCCAGGGAACAATTCCTGCCCAATCTCCCATCCAGCCCTGCCCTCTGGCACTGGAAGCCATTCCCTGTGTCCTGTCCCTCCAGCCCTTGTCCCCAGTCCCTCTCCAGCTCTCCTGGAGCCCCTTTAGGCCCTGCCAGGGGCTCTGAGCTCTCCCTGGAGCCTTCTCCTCTCCAGGTGAGCACCCCCAGCTCTCCCAGCCTGGCTCCAGAGCAGAGGGGCTCCAGCCCTGGGAGCAGCTCCAGGGCCTCCTCTGAGCTCTCCAACAGAATGAGGTTGTTCCAGTGCTGAGAATTCCAGAGCTGGAAGCAGCTCTGCAGGGGGGGGTCTCACAAGGGTGGAGCAGAGGTGGAGAATCAATTCCCTGCTGGCACTGGGTACTTATCCACATGAATTCCTTCTGTTTCCTATTAAAGCTGTATCCTACAGGAGCCTCAGGATGGCTTTACCTGCAGTTCCCTGTGGTGTGGAACTGGAAGAACCCCAGCTGGGGATCCCAGTTCATCCCCACCCAGCTGCTCTCAGCATAACCCGGGTTAGGTGCTTCCTGGCTCTCCCTGGCTCTCTCACAGTTTCCTTTCCTCCAGTTCCAGGTGGATGGCGAGTGGAGGACCTGGATCGACTACAGCCGTTTCCAGGAGCTGGTTGGGGAGTACGAGCGGAGCGGCGGCTCCAGGACCTTCACAGCGGCCGAGTACACGGCCAGGACTCCTCCCTGGGCCCTCTTTGGGGCCAGGGAACGGGGATTCGACCCCTTAGATGTGAGATTCCAGCGGAGGAACAAGGCACGGGACATCTCGGGATGCTGAGGCCCGGAGCTCACCACACCCTGGCCTTCCCAAGACTCCATTTTGGGCTAACACTGATTTTGGATCCATCCTGGATTATCCTGATCTTTGAGAAGGGGGTCAAGCCTGGATTTAACCCTTCCCTCCTGTTTTTAGGGCTTCCTGGATGAAAATATTGGTTCTTATGTTGAGATAAATCAGAAGTGGTTCAGCAGCAGGGGGGCGTGGGCAGTGCTGGGGTCTCCTCAGTGGGGAGTGTTCGGAGTGGGATGTGGGGCCAGAGGTTTCCTTGGACTCCTGTGCAAGGAGACCCTGACAGCAAGACATTCCACAACCCTAAGGAAAAATGCTAGGGGAATTCAGCCCCACAAGGCTGGATTGGAGCAGGCAGATCCAAAACCTGGATCCAAAAGCTGATCCCTGCTGGGAGCATCATTTCTGGGGCTTTGTTCAGGTTCAGGTATTTTAAACCCTGGTGCCATTTCCTGTAAAAAAAACCCCATTGCCAAGAAGCCAAAAGCAGGGAATGTTGTAACAGCACCCCGTGGATACCATCTGCAGCTTCTGACACCTCTCCAAGTGTCTTCCACCCTCATGGCTCTGGGAATGAGGTTTAGGAGCAGTGTTATCCCACTGCCAGCAGCCCTAAACAACAGGCCCAGTCCCCCAGAGCCCTGTCAGGCTCCAGCTGGGTGTGCCCAGCGTCCAGCTGTGTGCACCCAGTGCTGTAGATGAAGCATCCCTGGGATGGGGATTCCATTTCTTTTTAAAACCAACCTCTTTTCTTAAGCTGTACAGAGTTTCTAAAGCAGAAGGAAAATAAAGGAGTTTTGCCTAGAGCGCCTCTGGTGTGTGGCTGCTGAGCAGGGTCTGTCAGGGAGGGTGGGAGATTGGCTGGGAGGAGATGAGAAGCACAGATGTTGTGTCAGAGCCCTTTCCTAAGAGATGTGGGGTGGAAGGGAGAGCACTGCGTGGTGACGGATGGTGGGTGCCTTTCCCGAGTAGATTTTGAAAATATCACAGAATCCTGGGATGGTTTGGGTGGGGAGAGACCTTAAAGCCCATCCTGTTACACCCCTGCAAGGTCACCTTCCACTGTCCCAGGCTGCTCCAAGCCCCATCCAACCCGGCCTTGGGCACCTCCAGGGATGGGCACTCCAAACCTCCCTGGGCAGCTCCTTGCAGTGCCTGAGCCCCCTTTCCATGGGGAAATTCCTGCTGATGTCCACCCTGAGCCTCCCCTGGCCCAGGCTGAGGCCGTTCCCTCTCCTCCTGTCCCTGTTCCCTGGGAGCAGAGCCCGACCCCCCCCGGCTGTCCCCTCCTGTCAGGGAGTTGTGCAGAGACACAAGGTTCCCCCTGAGCCTCCTTTTCTCCAGGCTGAGCCCCTTTCCAGCTCCCTCAGCCTCTCCTGGGGCTCCAGACCCTTCCCAGCTCCGTTCCCTTCCCTGGACACAAGACTCCAGTTAACCCTGGACAATCAGCAGGAATTTTGGGGCCTGGCATGTTCGGTGTCCACCAGGACCCACCACATCCCCCTCGATGGATCCTAGCCCTTCAGCACCTCTTCCTCTTTCCTAAATTCCCTCCATCCTGCACTCACCTCCTGGACAGAACGCCCCAGTCCATCCCAGTTCCCTGCTGGCCCCTGTGATCGCTGGCAGCTCACAGCTCTTGCTGGAGCTCAGAGGCCTCTTCTCATCCTCCCTGTGCTCCCTTCATCCATCTCCTCATCCCCCCTGTGTCCTCACACTCCCCCCACCCTTCCTTATCCTCTGTGTGCCCATCCCTGCATTCCCTTCATCCTCTCCATGGCCCTGCATTCCCTTCATCCTCTCCATGGCCCCACACTCCCCCCATCCTCTCCCAGGCCCTCCCCATGTTCCCAAATTCCCTCCCTTCTCCCTGCAGCTCCCCACTGCTCCCAGCTGGCCATGTGGGTGGCACGGGGTCAGTGCCACCCGTTCCCTCGGGAATTGGCACCTGCCGTGTCCTAAAACGGGGCTTTCCCCTGCCCGGTGGGAAAGCACAGCCCCAGTGCCAGGCAGGGGGAACCAGGACACCCACTGGGCCACATCTGGCTCCCAGGGCAGCTGGGGCAGGATCCGCTCCTGCAATTCCACTGGGATTGCCTCGTGCTCAGAGCGAATCTTGCAGCGCACAAATCCACCCAGGAATGGCTCACGCCCAGCTCTTGCAGCGGGACGAGAGAACACAAGTCCCCAGAGCACAGCCCTCGGGCTCTCGGGACACGGGGAATTGGAGACCCGGCTGGCACTGCAGGAGCTCCGGGATCCCGCCCCGCCCGTGCCGGGAGCAGGGATTTGGTGCCCTCCAGCAGCAGCACCTCCTGCCTCAGCTGGGACTGCTCCGGGCACTCACCAGGTGTGGGACTGCACAGGGGAGTGAGTGGGAGACACTCCGGGAAAAGTGACCTCAGGGCAGGGAGGGTTTGTGTTCTGCCAAGGGCAGGGAGAACCTCTCCGGTGCCGCGATTCAGGACCAGCCCATGCTCCTGCGCTGCCCTAAGAATATTTGACTCAATGACTGTAACTCCAACCCATTTTCCAGAGGTTTTGAGCTGGGTCACAGCCCATGGTGCAGCTGGGGTGCAGGGGGTTCCCCATCCTCCCTCCTGCCCCCGGTGCTGCCCAGGACCCCCAAGGAGCTGCCCCCGCTCTGGCTGGGAGGGTTTGGCCAAAGCCAAGGCACAGAGCGTGTTCTGCCTGCCACTTCCAGCAAAGGGGCACCTGGTGCTTCCAAACCCAGCCTGGAGACTCGGGAAGTTCCATCCTGAGGGGAAAAAATCATTTTAACCCCTTAAAGGCAGGGAGAATTTGAGGAGCCCTGAGGACTCCTGTGCCTTGCCCAGTTCCCCGTTCCCTGGCACAGCCTGGATCCCTCCTGGCTGCTCCATGGGCTCTTCCCAGCTGTGCTCCAGCTGGATCCTGACTCAGGGGCTGAGTCACCTGGGGTGGGGGCTGTGTTTCAATTTTGAATGAGGATAAATATATTTGTTTCCTAAAAACCTCCGGCAGGAAAACATTCCCCCAAGCAGAGCATCAGCATCATCCATCAGCTTTGGCTTCCTCTGGCTCCGCTCCTAAATAATTTATGATGCTGGAGCTGCTGCCGTGCCCTGAGGGGGAAGGAAGAAGAGGTGGGAATGAATTGAAGGAAGGGCATCGTCCTCATTTTGTCACCTGCAAACTGAGGCAGGAGCTGGGACCCAACCCAGCCAGGACACATCTGCTCCTTCACTGTGGGGAGGCAATAAATCCCACAAAATCTTTCTAAGGTAGCCCAGGCCCTGCTGGAGCTGAGCTTTCCCAGAGGTGGGAGCTCAGCAGGTTCCCCCTCTCCTGGGTCTCCTCCCTGCCCCAGCCAAGCAGTTGGAGCAGGGACTGGAGGTGGCTGGAGCTGCTGGTCCCAGGTCCAGCAGTGACATTTGGGAGGAAGGGACCCACCCCAGCTCCTGCCAGGCCAGACCTGCATCCTAAAACCCGGGAGCAGCAGCACGATGGAAGCCAACGAGAGTGGAGGAGATTCCAGCCCATGGAGTGCAGGGGATTTATGGCTGTCAGCACCCAGTGCCCCATCCCTGGTGCAGGGGAGATCATGGAGCTGCTCCCAGTGCTGGAGCCGGGCTGGGAGAGCTGGGGGTGCTCACCTGACGAAGAGAAGCTCCAGGGAGAGCTCAGAGCCCTTCCAGGGCCTAAAGGGGCTCCAGGAGAGCTGGAGAGGGACTGGGGACAAGGGATGGAGGGACAGGACACAGGGAATGGCTTCCACTGCCAGAGGGCAGGGCTGGATGGGAGATTGGGCAGGAATTGTTCCCTGTGAGGGTGGGCAGGGGCTGGCACAGGGTGCCCAGAGCAGCTGTGGCTGCCCCTGGATCCCTGGCAGTGCCCAAGGCCAGGTTGGACACTGGGGTTGGAGCAGCCTGGGACAGTGGGAGGTGTCCCTGCCATGGCAGGGGTGGCACTGGATGGGCTTTGAGGTCCCTCCCAACCCAAACCTTTCTGGGATTCCTTGGGGCTGGGTTCTGCCTCAAGGATGTTCCACCTTCTCCCCAGCCCATTTCAGGACAGGCTCCAGGCCCTCTGGAGCTGCTGGGATGGGTGGATGCCACACCTGGACATGGGGAGTCAGAACCCCAGGGCACAGTGACTGGGGGCATCTTCCAAACACAAAGTTTTAAACCAAAAATTCCCCATCTCTTCAGGACAGACTGAAGTCAGTGAGGTTTGCAAGGAATAAGTCCAGAAAAAAAAAACAACCAAACAAAAAAAACCTAAACAAAACCAAACAAAACCAACCAAAACCAACCAACCAACCAACCAAAGAGACAAGAAACCCCAAAAACCCAACAAAACCCAAAGAAACTCTTGAAAAAATTCAGAAAGCAGCAATTACTTGCAAAAAAAGGTGGTGAAATCCTGGTGACAGAAATCCTCCATGCCCTCCCTGTCTCTGCTGTTCCCATCACCGGGATTTTTAGGGATGCTGATAACAACATAATCCTCACCTCTGGGGCACCATCTGGGAGATCAAGCACTGCTGAACTCCCTCTCTGTGCCAGGGCCTGGGCTCAGCTGTTAAATCGTCTCAGTGCTGAACCCGTGTTGGTTGGGAAACATCGACAGCATCAAAGCCAGCAATAATCAGCTGTAAAACGAGCAGCCCGGGAAAGCTGGAGCCTCCTGTCAAATTATCCCCATCCCCTGAGCCTCATGGGCACCTGGCGGTTCCTGCCCAGGCTGGCACTGGGGGAGGGTGGCACTGAACCCCTCTGGAAGGTGGGTCCAGCAGAATTATGGAATTGGGAACTGGCTGGCAAATTCTGCAGTGAGATGGGTTTGGTGCAGCCTCTGCTGTTGGGGCATCCTGGCCATGGGGGTCCTCAACTCCAGAATGTCCCTGAGGGGCTGGAGTGTGTCCAGGGAAGGGAACGGAGCTGGGAAGGGTCTGGAGCCCCAGGAGCAGCTGAGGGAGCTGGAAAGGAGCTCAGCCTGGAGAAAAGGAGGCTCAGGGGGAACCTTGTGTCTCTGCACAACTCCCTGCCAGGAGGGGACAGCCGGGGGGGGTCGGGCTCAAACAGCTTCAGATCCTCTTCCCCTTCCCCTCCAGGGCACATCCAGGTGCCCGGGGCTTTCAGGGATTTGGGGGTTCCCATCCTCCCTCAGCCCCTCTGGACTGGGGGCAGCCCTTCACAGCTCCAGCTGTTCCATGGCTGAAAGCCAGAGCAGTGGAGACGCAGTTCTTTGAGCCTGGAGGGTTCACTCGGACTTTTGTTTTATTTTTCCTTTCCCAGGCTCAGGTTGGGCAGGTCAAACCTTATCTCCTCTTTGCTCTTTCTGGCTGACTCCCACACCTGCCTGTGAGCCAAGGGCTGCTTTATCCCTGCTCAGCCACCAGCACGGGCTGGTGGCAGCGTTGGGGTGATGGGATTTTGGACAGACTTGGGAATGGTCCCGGCCCCGAGGCTGCCAGAGCTCCCAGGGAGGCCCAGGGTGGGGTTGTTGGGGTGTCTGTGCAGGGCCAGGCGCTGGATCAATGATCCCGGTGGGTCCTTATGCCTCAGGAGATTGTGTGACTGTTTCTGTAAGTGTGACACCCCAAAGAAACACCTGCAGCTCCTCTCTCAGGCGTGGGAAGGCCCAAGGTGCTCATTAACCCCCCAGGACCTCCTGCAATCAGCTGTTTCCATCTCCCTTCCTGTCTCTGAGTGACACAAGCAGCTCCCAGAGGCAGCAGAGCTTTTCTCCTTCTCCAGCCTGAGATCCCAAACTTTAACCCAGGGAGGAGCAGTTCTGGAGGAGTGTTGGCAGGAGTCACTGCTCCACATCCATAACAGCTTTCCAGCTCACAGAGGCTGCTTCCTTTGGATATTAGTGCTGAAATCACTTTAACTACGAGTAATGCTGAATAAACTCAGAAATGCGCACGAGACAGAAGATGAGTGTTCACATTGTTTAGAGAGTCAATATTATTTTTTATCAATAGCATTCAGGATTTTCTAGGCCATTTGCAGACCTCACTCCTCTCTTGATAACAGAGTGTGAGGTTTTGATGTTCCTTATCTCCCCTCTAAAGCCTTCAAAGCACCGGCAGGGATCACCCTCGTTCTCCTTCCCCTGTGCCTGGAGATCCCGAAGTCGTTCTCCTTTCCGTGTCCTGGAGATCCCGAAGTCATTCTCCTTTCCGTGTCCTGGAGATCCCGAAGTCGTTCTCCTTTCCGTGTCCTGGAGATCCCAAAGTCGTTCTCCTTTCCGTGTCCTGGAGATCCCGAAGTCATTCTCCTTCCCCTGTTCCTGGAGATCCCGAAGTCGTTCTCCTTTCCCTGTTCCTGGAGATCCCGAAGTCGTTCTCCTTTCCCTGTTCCTGGAGATCCCGAAGCTCCTGCACGGAGCCCTGGCAGTTCCTGCCCCGGCAGCGTTCCCTGGGGAGGTGGGAGGGTGCAGGGGAGGGTCTGGCTCCAGTGCTGCCTCAGCCCCTGCAAGGATTCATGACCTGGACCAGCCCCGGAGCGAGCGGCTGTGACCCCACTGGTGCCTTCCATCCCAAAATATCCGGGGATTGTTCATGTAGGATCTGAGCTTTGCCCTGGGCCATCCCAAATGTCCAACTCCTGGCTCCCAGCACGTCCAGCTGTTCTGCTCTCTGTCCATAATAATCCCTGAGTTCCTCCTGCAGCAAAGGCAAACCTGCTCTGCTCTTTGCTTGTCCCCCTCTCCCATTGGCTCTTCCCGAGCTTTTAGGGTGGTTTTGTGGGTAGTTGTTTTTTTTTTTTTCCTTAAAGATCTTTAAGTTGGAATCCAAAATTCAACTTTCCCAAGGCTTTCTGTGTCTGATCAGCAAATATCACCCAATTATGTGGGGATGAAGTCATTATGTCTCCCTCAGCAAAAAGCTTCCATCTCCTTTTTCCCCGGGGGTAGGAGAGGCCTTCCCTCAGGATTATGGGATTAAGCAGAGGTTTAAAAAAGAGATCTTGCTTTGTTACTTAAAGAGCTTAATCTGAAATCCCCTCCAAAGTGAGTGGGGCTTTGCAAATGCTGAGTAAGGGATTGCAGCTGATCCCTGCCCTCCAGGCCTGGAGTTCCAGGTGGGATCAGCCCTCAGGCAGAGCCTTGGAGCACTCCAGGTGTCCTTCTTTAGGGCTGGCCCCCTGCTTTTCTCCTGGGATGTGCTGTGGCACAGCTGGATGGGCGCCCCTCCTGCCAGGATCCCAGCGTTGGGTGGAACTCACAGCTCAGCCCTGGGGTGAGCCCAAGCACCCCTGACCCACGGGATCTGCCGTTGGATAAGGCTGAGCTGCGTCCCAAGGCACCTCCCCTGTGCCTCACCCACCCTGGAGAAGTTCCAGCGCTCCCAGGAGATCTCCAGGGGTGGTTTGGATGGAGCTGCCCACGCCCAGATCCCACCCCATTGATGGCTTTCCCTGTTCCAGGCCTTCCACAGCCCCCGGGGGGACAGCAGCCAAACATCCAACAACCCAAAAGAAGGTGGAAAATCATGGAAAGGAGGTGGAAGATCATGTGGCTGCCGTGTGCATTGGTTATATTTACAGTTTTATAGTTATAGCTATAGTTATTGACGTATATCTATATCTATATCCATATATTGTTATTGTTATTGTTATTGTTATTGTTATACATTTATACATTTATGCATTTATACATTTATACATTTATACATTTATACATTTGTATTTATATTTTAATATTTAGAGTTACAGGGTTTTTTATTTATTCATTCTCCCAAGGCGCAAGAGCTACGGAGGTGCTTGGAAAAAGCTCTCGGGGTTCCCAGCCAGCAGAGGAGCTGCTGCTGGGACAGATCCATCCAGTCCAGGCCAAAACACCGCCAAAGCAGTTCTGTCTCCTCGGCAGTAATTTGCCACGTTCTGCCTCTAAAATCCGTGTGCGTTTCTGGCCCACTGAGCTTGTCCCACCCTCCAGGGAATTACACCCCGAGCATCTCCTGATGGAAGGAGGTGAGGATGGCTCTGCCTCCTTCTTCCCCCCAGCCAGAGCCCAGATCCCAGCTGGAGCTCTCCTGGCAGCCCCGGGTACAGGTGGGAATTCCTCAGCAGCTTTCACCTCCTAAAGAGGGTCAGGAACAGAGCTGGGACGTTTACAGGCCGCTGTCACCGATGGAAATTGGGGAGTCTCCAGCAAGGGGCTGGAAAGCCCTTCCCAAGCTTTTCCTCCTGTTTGTGTTCGTCTTTCAGCTCGTGCTCCCCGGGACTGCCATTTGTATCACCAAGAGTGCACTTTTGGGGGATCTGGGGGACTTTTCTAGTGTGTTGAGTTGTCACTGGTGACTGGAGAGCCACAGAGCATCTGGGGTTGGAGGGGACCCTAAAGCCGATCTCCTCCAGCCCCTGCCGTGGGCAGGAACCCTTTCTACCATCCCAGGGTGATCAGAGCCCAGCCCAGCCTGGCCTGGGATGTTTCCAGGGATCCAGGAGCAGCCACCAAACAACAGAGAAATGCAATGGAAATATCCAGGCTGGAAATGCTGTCCCTTTCAGCCCTGGACACTGCCGTGGTGGCAGCTGCAGGGACACCTCCGTGGCCTGTGGATGCTTGAGCTCCAGTTAAAATTCCAGCTGGCAGGTGCAGGGATGGGATCTGTAGCAGCTCTTCCCAAAAATGCTGCTGGGAGCAGGATCAGCATGGCTGGGAAGCCACCACAGCACCCTGAGCGTTCCCAAAGCCTGGGGGAACATTGCTGGCAGCTCCCAGACAATTCCATGTTGAGTTTTACCAATTCCACCTCGAGTTTTACCAGGCTGGACACCACGATGTCACCCTGGCCCCTCCTACTGGCTCTGTGTTAGGGCCAGAGCTGCCAGCCCAGCCCAGCCCAGCCCAGCCCAGCCCAGCCCAGCCCAGCCCAGCCCAGCCCAGCCCAGCCCGAGGCCAGGCCCTGCACATCCAAGTTTGGTGGAAGTCTCCCAAGGTTTGGTGCAAGGTGTGTGGAGGCTGCTCTCCTCCCTCCTGCTCTGCCGTGGATGCAACATTCCCAGAAGAACTCCAGGGAAAGTAGGTGTGAGTGCAAACCAGGGCGAGGCAGGAGGAGGAGTGGAATCTGAGGAGATCTGCAGCTCCCAGAAGGCTGCCCTGAAAGAAGGCATTAAGCTGGGATGAATGATGCATGAGAGAAAAGCCTGGGCACAGCAGGGAGGGGAAGGAAACGTGGTGGAAATGGGGAAGTGGATGAGAGAGATGAGTGGAAGAGCCAGAAAAGCAGGGACAGCATTTTGCAGGAGCAGTTTCCTGTTTGCAAGGGGGAAGAAAAAAAAAAAATAAACCCATGAAACCAAACCAAAAACCCTGTGCCAAAAATTCCAGTGAGCCTCAGGGAGCATCATGGAGGGTAGGAGGGGTTGGTGGCATGAACGGTGTCACTCAGAGCTGTTTCCCATGTTCCAGGGGGAGAAACATCTCCAGGAGCCCTGCAGGGCCAGGTCCCTCCAGCCAGGCCAGCAAGGGCTGGATCTCCTCTAAATGGGCTCCTCTGGGCTACAGGAGTGGGAAGGGAGAGGGAAAACAAAAGGAATGGAGAGCCCTTGGAAACTGTTCCATTGAAAATGTTTAATCTCATCACTGTTAGTGACGTGAATTTCTGGGAGCATGGGGATATATTTGTGTGCAGGGGTCAGGGAAAAGCTCCCAGAGCCCCTCTCCTCAGGGGCCTGAGCCCAGGAGGATGGGGATGGACACAGCACGAGGGGTTTGGGAGGCAGAGCTGGGATTTGGTGCCTCAGGGCTGGGAAGGACGAACAGGAGGGGACCAGGGGCTGGGGGTGACTCTGGGCAGGTCCCTGCAGAGCTGCTGCGGTGGCTCTGGAGCTGGGCTAGCAAAAGCTGAGCCCAGGGAAGGGGAGGGAAGAGCCAGGGCTGGGCCTTTGTTAGAAGGTCTCAGAGGCAGGGAAGGAGCTGCTGGGCCCGGAGGAGGAGGGGAGGCAGTGGCTGTCCTTCCCGAGCACGGGGAGCTGTGTCCTTGCAGGGCTGTGCAGATGAGGCTGTAAATCTGCTGTGCGGCGCAGGGAGAGGCAGCATCAGCTCCTTTTCCACAGAGCCCATAAACATCCCCACACAGCCCGGTGTGGCTGCGGCTCCAGGCTCCCACACTGTGGGTACAGCCTGGCTCCAGAGCGTTCCAGGTGCTCCTGGAGGATGGTCCCAGTTCCCTGAGCCCCAGCTCTGCCTGCTGGACCCCACTGCCCTCATGTGCTCTGGTCTGAGAGAGATGCGCAGGGAGATCTGCTCCTTTGTAACGCCCTTATTGAGGTCAGCTCTGGCTGGGGGTCGCACACATCACCGCTGCTCCCCACGGGTGATGTGCAGGAGGAGATGTTCAGCCCTGCCACCCGGCACAGCTGGAGCTTCCGTCCTCACGAGGGTCCTGGGAGGGCACCGCCGGCTCTGCTGGATCGATCCGACCCAGGGCTGCCGAGGTCACGGTGACCAAACAGACGCTGGCGCTCCTCGACGATCCCAGGTCCTTTACTGTTTGTCAAGTTAGAGTTGTTGTTGTTAATCTTCAGTTTTCCTGTGGCTCGTCGTTTTTAGGGGTCTTTGCTGTTGGGTGGAATGTGATTTGTGTACGGCTTTGGACGTGCCGTCTTTTGGGAGCAGCGGAAGCGGATCCCGACGGGAAAGGGATACAGGAACAGGGTAAAGGATAAAAAGGGAGACAAAAAGGGGGCACAGGTATGAGGTAGGTGGTATTTACTAAAGAGGGCATTTAACAGCATGGGGTACAAGAGAAACACTTGCAGTTACAACATTCAGCTGGGTTAACATCTTTGTATAACGATCGGGAATTTGCGTGTTACTCCTTACAGTCCTGTCCCAGTGTGCTTCAGCCAAGGGATGGATCCAAACAAGGCAGTGCTGTGAGATTCAAACCCTTGGCCTGGATTCGTTCTGATGCTTTAAGTTTCAGCTTTCATGTATTTCAGATTTTGAGCTGTCTAGGGGTGCAGTTCTGAGCCTCACATTAAGTGCTGGTGAGCTCTCTTCACAGAGCAGGCAGGCAAAGCAAATCCTTTTCCTGCTGAAGACCAAGGACAACTTCCAGGGCCAAAAGCACAAACAACGGTGGGCTGGAGGGAGGAAGAAGAAGGATGGGACCCTTACAACATGAAGATGTAACTGGACAATTAAACCCCAATGTGCAAATGCACCAAAACTTATAAAGTGTGAGACCTCGTGACCGGCCGCCCATTTTGTGTCCATTTTGTGTCCATTTTGTGACCATTTTGTGTCCACTTTAGGTGTAGCCCTGGCCAGGCTCTTGCCCTGTCCTTAAAGGCCTTTCAATAAATCCCTACTTTATTCTCTGGCTCTGTCCAGTCTCTGTTCCAGGTCAGCCTTCCCAAGGCATCAGTTCCTGCGCCCCCAATGCTCCCTGGAATTCTGCTGGCTTCTGTGGATCTGTTCTGCTGCTTTTAAACCTCGAACACCAGAGCCAGGCTTTAAGAGAAAGGCCTGTGATTGCTTGGTGTGAGTGAGAAAGCAGCTGCAGGAGCCGGTTCTGCCTCTCCCCTCTCGTGTCCCATGGCTGGAGCAGAGCAGCCCCTGCTCCGGGCACGGCCCTGGCATCCAGGGATCCCTGCAGGACCATCACCCGGGCTGCCTGGGGCGGCCTTTGCCATCTGTATTCCGGTTTTGTGTCCAGGTTTGTAGCAGGATCCCAGCCCCGTCTGGGCTCTCCATGGCCCCAGCCCAGTGCTGCCTTCCCTCAGCTGTAAATATTAACGGGAGGGGTCAAGTGGAGTTAAGTGGCTGCATTAATTATTCGTCAGTTCCTCGGGAAGGGAGGGCACAGCACGGCTTCACCTCTGTTTGGGGAGTGTTTGGGGCAGCCCAGGAGCTCGGCTGGGCAGGGTTCTCCCGGGACTCTGAGTCTGGGGCTGTGCTGGGTGGGTTTGGAGCCGCAGGGACAGCACATTCTGCGCAGACACGCGATGCCAAAACTGAGCTCCAAACCCAGCTCCAGAGGCAGGAGGGCTGCTCGGCCCGAGCCTCCCTTCAGCGCCTCGATTAAAGATGCAAAGCCTTTAGTGCTAACACTCATCACCCTGACAGGGGTTTGTGTTAGCTGTGGGATGAAACTCCAGTTAAAGGCACAGGGAAACACGAAGCTCACGGCTGCAGAAGGAGTGCTGAGAGCACAGGAGTGATTTCTGAAGAAGGGGCCAGGCTCGGTCCCTGCCCTCCACCCTTCCCTCTGCACTTTGGCAAATGCCAGCAGCTTTGGGAAGTTCCCTTTCTTTCTGTGTCTTTGAACGGTTTTCTGACTTTGTCCTGTGCTTCACTTCCGTGTGAAATCCCCGTTAAAGTCAGGAAGGTCAGGTTCCCCGGCCCCTGGTGCTCCTGGATCTCCTGTCCAGCCTGTTCCAGAGGCTGCTGGCTGCTCCTGGTGCCTGGCCGAGGGATGAGACCGCCGTGGCCCAGCCCTGCCTGCTCTCATCCCCACTGAACCGAGGGGAAAACGCCCCCAGCCCTTCCCAGCACAGCCTTCTCCTTTCCTGGGAGATCCAGCTGTTCCAGGGGTGACCTGATTCCTGGGAAATGAACGGAGCCAGCCCTTCATCCACCCCAGCCTGGGTTTGATGTGGTCACAGCAGCTGGGGCAAAAGCAAAGCCCTGCCCAAGGTGTCGGGGCCAGGAACCAGCGTTGTGGAGTTCTCTGCCTCCCGTTGGATTAGCCAGCATGGAAAGGGCTGGAATGATGACCCCACCCTGACCCGGCCCTCAGCAGCACATCGATGAGCTGAGGACAGCTTTACTGATAACTTCACTGGCGCCGTCCTGAAATCCAACAAAACCCAGGAAAAGGGGGAAAGCACTGATGGAGACCTGGACTGGAAAAGAAATAGTCTTGCTGGCACATGCAGAGGAAGAAGAAACCCCCAGGCAGCGAAGGAGCTGCTGTGAACACCTCACCCCGGGCAGCTGGGGCTCCCTGCAGATGCATTTCGGAACTTGGATCTGGGGAATTCTTGATGTCAGCTTCGCGTCCTCTCAACCACATCCTCCTGTGCAGAGCCCAAGGAACATTTCTGCAAAACCAAATGTCTTCCCTGCTTTCAAGGAGGTGCTTCATGTGGTGCCTGAGCTCAGCCGGGAGGACGAGGTTCTGCTGTGAGTTCCGCTCAAAACCTCACTGGAAACCCCGAGAGAACCAAGTGGGACAAGCTGGAGAGGATAACCAAGGAGAGCCAAGAAAGGCTTAGGGCTCTTTGGGATAATCAAGAGAGTCCTGCTCTTCCTGAGGCCCAGGACAGCCACCTGAACCCACCCCTCCTTCCCCAGTCCCACAGTGTCCTGCTGATCCTGAGGGAGGTGACAGCTGGAGAGCTCTGTGAGAAACACGGCTTGAAACAGGACCAGACCCTCCCAGCTCCCCCTGGAGAGGTGCAGGCAGCTGGGAATGACAACACCACCCCATGAAGAGCCTCCCACCTCCTCACAGGTGCTCTTTGATGGCAGCTCATTGTTACCTTGGTTTTTCTGAGTTTTTTATAGCCTTTTGAATTTTCATAAAATGGAGTCAGATCTTTTTAGTTACTGTACAATATTAGACGCAGTTCTACCTTTTTCCCACAGATGTAACATAAACAAATCCTTTGTTTTTCATTCTCTGTCCTTTGTTTGCATATTTCTAACCTGAAAACAATTGTAACTGACAGTTGGTTTAGCCACTTGGCTGAGGGGTGAAAAACCCCAGAAGCCAATCTTCTGCTAGACCCACAAATGTATAAAAAGTAAGAAATAAACAAAGAGGCTCTCTCCCAGCCTGGACTCAGCCTTGAGCCGGATCGGAGGAACCTCTGCGCTGGAAAATCTCTCTCCGTGTGACTGGTAATAGCTCGTTGTCCCCCCTGATGCCACCAAGGATGGCAGGGGCAGAGGGGTGACACCCACGTCTTGGGTGCCCCTGGGACACGTGTCCAGCAGCTGTAAAACCAGGGAGCAGCCCTGACTCGCTGCCCCTGATTGCTGCTCCCTGGGAACAGGGGGAGAGGATCAAATCCCTTGGGAGAAGAGGAAAAGGCTCTGCAGGATCCTTAAAACACTCGAGGAGCTCTTGCCCATGTCCAAAGTGCCACATTATCAGCGATGCAGAGATCCTGGGGATGGCAGGAATTCCTCAGGGGAACCTTCCCTGGGAAGAGCAAATTGGGCCCCTTGCTCTACAGGCTCAGGTCTGGAACCACACCAGGCTTCTGCTGCAGGAACCATGTCCCAGCCCCTTGGTTTTCCATCTCTTCTCCTTTCCTGATCCCTGGCATTGAGCAGTCAGGGCCCTGCTGAGGCCAGGGGCTCCAGGAAGGGTGAAAAGCTGGACGAGGTGTCCCATGGTGGCCTTTGCTTTGTGTGGGTGTCACCCCTGCCTGGGCTGGCACTGCCAGCCCTGCATCTGCTCAGCCACAGGGATGAGTTGGATGAGTTGGATGAATGAGTTGGATGAGTTTGATGAGAGTTTGATGAGTCTGATGACTTTTTGATGAGTTTGATGAGCTGGGCTGAGCTGCTGCTCCGGGGGACTCCACGGGAGAGGATCCCAGATGGAAAATCAGGCAAATCTGGGAGTGTGGGGGGATCCCCAGGATGCCTGGAATGAGCAGGAGCCCAGCAAGGCTGGAGAGCACCAAGTGCAGGGGGTGCAGGTAAGGCAGGAGCTCTCAGCACTGCTCCTGACAGGGGCAGCTCTGGCTCACTGCCGGCTGTGCCCTGGGGCTGAGCCCCGAGCTGGCTCCATTCATCCAGGCTCCATCTCCAGCAGAGCCCCAGGGGGGATCAAAAGTGATCTCTCCTCCCTGTGACCCCCCAGTCTTGGCATTCCCTCCAAAATCCAGAATTGTTCTGTGCTGCCTGCTTTAAACTCTTCGGTTCCAAACAGCTGCTCCTTGGTTTTCCTAAGGAATGTTCCCATTTTCACAGCACTGGAAATCCTGGATCACAGTAGCTCCTTGTGCATGAGGTGTTTGCACACCTCACTCCTATTCTATTCCTTCTCTGCATTTGCTTCCATGTTTTATTCCAACGATCCTGCTGCGCCTCAGGAGCCTCTGAGCTCTAATAATAATTGGAGGGGTAATAAAATAAATCATCCCGGTGCTACCTGCATATGCCTGGTTACTTTCCTGGCGTTTCTAATAAGAGCTGGACTGGATCAAATCGGGGTTTGGACGTTTTCCTTTGAGCTCTCCGTGTCCCTCACTCCCAAACCTGTCACAGCCCAAAGGACTCAGCACGGCCCCATGGCCACAGGTGCCGTCAGCCCTGAGGGGGCCCTGAGGGTACTGAGGCTTTTGAATGGGAGAAATCCCAAGGGATTAAGGGCTGGCTGCTCAGAGACCCTGCTGAGTCAGCACTAACGAGCTTTGGAATACCAGGGTGGAAACACCCAGGGCTGGGAAGGGGCTGAGAGCTCCTGAGGGAGCTGGGAAGGGTCTGAAGCCCCAGGAGCAGCTGAGGGAGCTGGAAAGGGGCTCAGCCTGGAGAAAAGGAGGCTCAGGGGGAACCTTGTGTCTCTGCACAACTCCCTGCCAGGAGGGGACAGCCGGGGGGGTCGGGCTCTGCTCCCAGGGAACAGGGACAGGAGGAGAGGGAACGGCCTCAGCCTGGGCCAGGGGAGGTTTGGGTGGATATTGGGAACAATTCCTTCATGGAAAGGGTTTTCCAGGCCTGGCACAGCTGCCCAGGGCAGGGATGAAGCCTCTGTCCCTGCAGGGGTTTAACAGCCCTGTGGATGTGGCACTTGGGGACATGAGGCAGTGGTGGCCTTGGCAGGGCTGGGGGTGGTTGGACTCGATGATCTCAGAGGAGTTTTTTAACCACAGTGACTCTGTGATTCTGCAATTTGTGCAAGAAAAGCCTTCGGGCTGTGTGACTTTTCCAACCATCTCTGGCCACGGCAGTTTCCAATTTTAAAAGAGAAGAGCAGCAAAAATTTGGGAGCAAAATCCCGAGCTGCCCTTGCAGGTGGCAGAGGGACACGGGAGGGGTTGGTGATTCTTGTCCATTTCCACACCAGGAGCAGTGGCTGAGCCGTGAACACCATTCCCAGAGCAACAGTGTGGGACTGCAGCCGCCTCCTCCCTGCTCTGCTGGAAATGCTGGACTGGGGATGTTCCATCCTCACAGAGGACTGGGGAGGCTGATGTGCTGGCTGGTGGGCTCAGGATGGAGCTTCATCCACCCCAGCCCTGGGACTCTGGGCTCTGTCACCAAGGGCCAGAGGAAGGTGGATCCTGTGTCCACGGAGAACCTGGCCCAGCCAGACCTCTCCTCAGAGCCCCAGGAACAGCAGGAATTCCCTGAGCAAGCCCTGCACAAGTGTGAAGACAAAACCTGCCACAGCTGAGGGCATTTGTTGGGTGTCCAGTTGAGGGAATGGCAGGAGAAGGAATATTCTTATTTTTCCCTTTTCCTTTGATGTCCCAAAGACAGGAGGAAGGAGGCATCGAGGCCTTAGAGCTCCCGGGAAAGTGCTTTTTAGGCTTAATAAGAATGGAAAAACCCATGCATCAACCCCTTCCTGCAGCTCCTGAGCCCTCAGCCACGCCAGGATTTATGAAGCGGCACATTCGTGATGTGTTCGAGTGCCTGAGTCCTCCAGAGCTTCTCTGTTCATTCTGTATTTTTGGGATGAGGAAATGAAGCCCTGGCAGGAGCCAGGTGGAGAACTGCACTGAGCCAGCTCCAAGCCAGAGCCAGCCAAATTCCTGGAGACCCTGAAGTGAGTCACATTTGATTCTTCTCTGTTTGTTTTTGCCCTCTGTGCCCCTCCTGCTCACGGCTGCTGCCCCTGGGGGATGGAGCCTCCCGAGGGAATCCAGGATCACGGATGGGCTCCGTGTCCTGGTACCAGAGGGCTGCTGCTGTGGGGCACTCCCAGCCCCACACACCCAGGGCAGAGCTGGAGGTCTCCAGGGGGTTTTTGGAAGGGTTTAATGTCCCACCAAGGTGTTCCATTGGAGAGGGGATGGTTGGAGCCACGACTGAAGGAGCCAACAACTTCCCGTGAGGAATTTGGGGTGGAGCTCCCGGGGTGCTGGCACTGGGCTGAGCTGGCTTTGGAAGGGAAGAGGGAAGGGCGACTGTCCCTGCTGGACTGAGCATCCCTGGGCACCCTGGGCCTCTGCCAGGGATGGCCCAGAGGGTCCCTGGGAGGAGAAAATGGCAGGATGAATGGACATGGAGACTGGAGTGGAATGTAGAGGATGCACGCTCCGTGTCCTGGGCTGGGTGATAAGGGGAGATCAAATGGAGCTGGAAAAGCTTCCTTGGCAGCAGGAATGGAATGAAAAAGAAAAAGTCATATCACTGGGGGGGTTTAGCTGCTCCTCCTCACAGCATTGCAGGGAGCCAGGGGTAAAACCAGCTGTGCCCTGGAGCCAGGTGCTGAGCCTCGGTCCCTCCCTGGACACCCATCCTGAGGATCTGCGTTCTGGAGTGGCTTTCTCCAGCCCTGCAGCCTCCTGTGCTCCCCAAACCCTTCTCTGCTGTCAGGCTGTGCTGGGCAGCCCCGGTTCTGCCCTGTCCCTCTGTGCTCCCATGTCCCTGCCTCGGGCCAGGGCCTGGGGCCTCCCTGCGCTGCTTCCTCCTCCTTTTCCATGTTTTGTGGTCCGTGTCTGCAGGCTGAGTCCCCTCTGCTCCTGCTCCTGCTCTCCTCTCCAGGCTCCAGCCCGTGCTGGCCCTGCTCAGGGGCTCACAGCCACTGGCTCCTGGTCCAGAGCACTCCTTAGCCAAACTCAGCCATGGTCACTGGCAGGAATGGGATTTTGGAGAAAGCTTTCAGTCTGCCTCCAATCCCATTCCTGCGGTGGCTCAGGTTCCTGGGATGGATCTGCAGGAGCCTGGCCAGAGGCTTTGGAAGATGCTGGTCATGCTGAGGGACTTTTTCAGAGTGAAAAACCTTCCATCCTCAGAGCCCAAACTGTGTCTGAGGTATTTAAATATCCTGAAGTCAGGTTCTCTGTAGCTCAGATCTCACTGGCAGCCCATGCAAATTAAAGTCCTGCATGAAAGGGAATTTAAGCTTCCTAAACCACTCCTGAAGATGCCTTTACTTGTACCTTTGTTGCTGTTTCCTTGGATCCTCCGTGGCACATTTCCTTTGCTGCCTCTCCTGGCATCTCCAGTTCCCCTCTCATTCGAGGTGCTCATTGTTTTCCTCACAGCATTAAGTGCTGCAGTCGCTGAGCAGCCTGATCCCTCACTCTCCTTCCCACCTCCATCCCATCAGACATCCCAGCCCCCTTTGGCTCTCTGAACTCTGTACCCTGACTCCAGCTGCAGCCTGTGCCAGGCCCCAGGAGCCCCGTGCTGGGACTCCAGAAATCAGGGAATGTTTCTGGAGCTGAGGCAGGAAGCGCTGGGGTTTTTCCCTGCTCCCCTGAGGCTGTTCCAGGAGAGGCTTTGCAGCCAGCTGTGGGTGTTGAGGAGGTTTGGGGGTGCTGGGGCAGAGCCTGGGGAGCAGCAGGACACAATTCCTCCCAATTCCTCTGCTCCTGGAGGGACGAACCGCTCTGCCTGACAAACCCTGGCTGTCTTTGGCAGCACTCCATCATTTTGATCTGGATTTTGACACCATCTCTCTCTCTCCAGTCCTAACAGAATGGAAAAGGAAATTATGTGTATTTGAACAAATCACAGCACTCTGACAGGAGTCAGGAGCAGCTTTAATGAAGCGGATTTGTTCCCTGTCTCATTCCTCCGTCTGGTAAATTTAACTTGACTTTGTCCCTTTAAATAACAGAAATCTGTGATGTCACATCTAATGCTCCATCAGCATCTGTAATGCCATCAGTCACAGGAGCAATAATATGACATAGATATTTTTTTAATGATAAATGGCTTCCATCATTCTGGAAAAGAACCTTAAATGGATTGAGCTCGTGCAAAATAATTCCCTTGGATTAGTTTGGGTTGGGTTTGGTTTTTTTTTCCAATTTAGCTGAAGTGGGGGTTGAACTGGTTCAGAAATGATGTTTGAAGTGGGAGGCTGGCAGGGACGAGCCCCTCCCTGGCCGGAGCGTGCGGCAGAGGACACTGCGCAGTGCCCGGGAAGCGCTGGCACACCCGGGGCTCCGCAGGGACAGGGGTTTGCCCTCCCCTGGAGAGGGGCACGGCTCCATCCCCGGGCTGGCCGTGCTCAGGGGCAGCCACCAGCCTCGTCCCACAGCCTGGGCATTCCTGCTGCTGGGCCGGTGCCAGCTCCCGCCCACGGAGGGGACGGCGCTCGGTGCCAGCAGCTCCTCGCTGGCATCTCCCACCCTGGCCCCACCCGGTGCCATCCTGGGCTGGGGGAGCCCAACCCCTCGGGCTTCTGGGGCTTTTCCCACCCTGTGCCCTCCTGCCCCATCTCGCACCCACTGGGGCAGCTGCCTGCAGCAGAAGCTTCTCAGGAGAAGCATTCCTGCCCCCAAACCGGGCACCACAGCCACGGGAGAGCTGCTGGGGAGCGGCTGCTGAGGGCTCTGAGCTCCACCTGGCCAGTGCTGATCTCTGCTCCCTGGGACAGGGCCCAGGGAACGGCTGGAGCTGTGCCAGGGAGTTAGGGTGGATCTCAGGAAAGGTTCTTCCCCCAGAGGGTGCTGGCACTGCCCAGGCTCCCCAGGGAATGGGCACAGCCTGAGGCTGCCACAGCTCCAGGAGCTCCCAGGGATGCACAGGGTGGGATTGTTGGGGTGTCTGTGCAGGGACAGGAGCTGCATTGAGGATCTCTGGGGGTTCCTTCCAGCCCAAAGTGTCCAGTGATTCAATGTCTGGGACTGTCTGCACACATTCCGTCATTCCATTTCCATTCAGTGCCTGCTCATTCCTCAGGGTGCCCCCCACAGCTTTGGGATTTTTTTCCCTTTCATTTCTTCCAAAAAAAAATTTTTTTTTAATCTTCCTTCCTTCCTTCCTTCCTTCCTTCCTTCCTTCCTTCCTTCCTTCCTTCCTTCCTTCCTTCCTTCCTTCCTTCCTTCCTTCCTTCCTTCCTTCCTTCCTTCCTTCCTTCCTTCCTTCCTTCCTTCCTTCCTTCCTTCCTTCCTTCCTTCCTTCCTTCCTTCCTTCCTTCCTTCCTTCCTTCCTTCCTTCCTTCCTTCCTTCCTTCCTTCCTTCCTTCCTTCCTTCCTTCCTTCCTTCCTTCCTTCCTTCCTTCCTTCCTTCCTCTCCTTCCTCTCCTTCCTCTCCTTCCTCTCCTTCCTCTCCTTCCTCTCCTTCCTTCTTTCCTTTACATCTGAGTCCATGTGTGATGCTGCTATCACGTCATTCCTTTCTCCCTAAACTGGAGGAACTGGTGACCTCCTCCTTTCCCGGGGTGGCTCCCGGGGGAGGTGGGGGCAGAGCAGAGGGGGGTCACGACTGGGAGAGAGAAGAGGAGGAACCTGGAACGGGGCAGCTGCCCGGGAATTTCCACTGTGGGTTCCACCTGGGAAATGTGTTTTCCATGGGTGAAGGAGGTCCTTGCAGGTTTGTGCCAGGCACGATTGCACTGCTGGGAAGGCCAAGTGCAGGTTGCAGGTGCTGCATCTTTCCCCTTGAACCTGAGGATTCCTGCAATCCAAATAAACGCTGCAGGAGCAGGTTTGTGATTTTAGCAGCCACGGTCCTGCTCTGTGCAAAGCCAGGCTGCCTCTGGAGCTGCCAGGAATTACAAAGGAGTCATGGAGCTGGAACCTGCTCCTGCACCGGTTTTTTATTATTTGTGGCAAAGTCCTGAGACCTTTTGTCGCTCCCTGAACAACCACGGGAGGAAGAGCGCTCCTGGGGAGGAGGCGTTTGTGAGGGCTGTCCTGCCCATGTCTCCTTGGATAATCCTTTGGAGAGGGGAGCAGATCGGGAATTCCCCTCTCTGGGGCTGCTCCTGCCTCCGAATGGCCTCTGAATCCTTCTGCAAAAACATCCCAACTTCCTGCACCAGTGCCCCGGGGCTGCGGCTCGGGAGAGGCCGGGGGGAGCCCTGGGCTCAGGCTGAGCTTTGGGAAGGGGCTGGGGAGGAGCAGCAGGAGTGACCATGGGAACAAGCCCATCCCAGGGGCTTCCCAGCTCCTGTCTCATTTCCCAGCTCCTGCTGATCCTGAGCCTCTCACCCACCTCCAGAGCCCCTTTTGCCCCGGGACTCCTTCCAGGTCTTTCTTCAGGGTCACTCTCCCAGCTAAGGACGATTCCTCTGGAAGTCTGGGACCAGCATGGAGGGACTTCATTGGGAAGGTCCCCTCTCTGAGTTCCAGTGCCCCTCCTGGCTCTCAGGGAGTCTCTCTCCGTATTTCCTGTCAGCTCCTTCAGGCCCTGCACGGTCACACTGAGCTCACCCCAAAGCTTCTCCTCTCCAGGTGAACATTCCCAGCTCTCCCAGCCTCTCCTCCCAGCAGAGCTGCTCCATCCCTCTGCTCATCCTGGAGCCTCCTCTGGGCTCCTGCAGCAGCCTGAGCAGGAGTTCCCAGGGAGCTCCACTGGGGGACACTCCTTGGAGAATCCCCTCTGACCAGCAGCTCCCCAAACCACGACTCCACGTGTGCCCAATGGCATTTACCAGAATTCCAGGTGTGTCCAAAGGCATTTACCAGAATTCCAGATGTGTCGAAAGTCATTTACCCCAATTCCACAAGTGTCCAACGGCATTTACCCCAATTCCAGGTGTGTCCAACGGCATTTACCCCAATTCCACGAGTGTCCAACGGCATTTACCCCAGTTCCAGGTGTGTCCAAAGGCATTTACCAGAATTCCAGGTGTGTCCAAAGGCATTTACCCCAATTCCAGGTGTGTCCAATGGCAGTTACCAGAATTCCAGGTGTGTCCAAAGGCATTTACCCCAGTTCCAGGTGTGTCCAATGGCAGTTACCAGAATTCCAGGTGTGTCCAATGGCATTTACCAGAATTCCAGGTGTGTCCAATGGCATTTACCAGAATTCCAGGTGTGTCCAACAGCATTTACCCCAATTCCAGGTGTGTCCAATGGCATTTACCAGAATTCCAGGTGTGTCCAACGGCATTTACCCCAATTCCAGGTGTGTCCCAAGGCAGTTCTCCTGCAGGACAGCCCCCCCTGCCCCCTCCATCCCTGAGGTCACCACAGGGTGCCAAAGCAGCGGCCCAGTGGCCAAGCCAAGGGTGGCACTGGGATGCTGTCACCTGCCTGTCCTCTCCATTCTGTTCCCATCCCTCTCTCCAGTTTACTCCCATCCTGTCACCTCCCCTGTCCCCCCTCAGCACCTGCCAGGACCACGCTGTTCCCTCCTCATCCCAAAGGAATGGTCCATTGGCTGCTCCCCTCCTGCTGCTCCTCCAGCACAGGCCGTGGCCAGCAAGGGCCAGCAGCAGAGAGGATTCCCAGGACGGGATGAGGCCACAGGAAGGGTTAATCCCCATTCTCCAGCACGGAATTGAAGGGATGTAATCCCGCACACGATAATGGGAACCTCTCCATGATGATACTCCTTGTTCTCGTGTCCTTGTCCTTCAATTATTTGATTCATTCACATTTAGGATAAATACAAGATTAACCTGAAATGAGGCTTTAGGAGGGAGAAGCTCTTACTCTTTAATTTTAATCTAAAATTCGTTCAAACAATTCCCTCTGCTGATTGAGGAGAGGTGATTTAGAGAAGGATGAAAGCACTGAGCAGCCTGGGGGTGGATGGGGCCTGGGACAACCACAGTGCTCTCCCATGTCTGCTTCAAATAAACTCAACACATCTCTCTTCTTTTTCCTCTCCCTTCTGAGACCTCTTGATAAACTCTTCCTCCCAAATCTGGGAGTTTAGCAGATTTTTTAATCTTCTTTTTTTGCTTGTTTGGTTTTCTCTGCTCTGCTGGGAGATGCTGGGGCAGGAGGGACCCAGCCCTGGCCTGGGCAGAGCCATGGGGAAGGGGCAGCACAGACACCCCGAGGTTCTGGGCACTCCCCGGTGGGGCTTTGCCTTTGATTTGAGGGTTTCTTGGCAGGCAGCAGAGCAGACTCCAGTTGTAGCTGGTATTTGTGGTGAGCTGTCCCCACGGAGAGCCAGGCACTGCATGTGCAGGGGACAGGGCAGGGTGACAAAATCCCTCCTCAGGGGACAGGGTGGCAGGGTGACAAGGGGCAGGGTGGCAGGGTGACAAAATCCCTCCTCGGCGTGATCAGGCCCGTGCCGGGGGTGGGGAGCAGGGAGGTGATGCTGGAGGTGACTTTGCAGCCCCTCCACCGGCCTCTGCAGGGCACCTGGAGCAGTGGGGTTTGTCCATCTTCCCAACCTTTCCCTGCGGGAGGGTCGGGCGCAGCCAGGCAGCCCAGCAGCATTCCCGGCCATGCCATCCCATCCATGCCATGCCGTGCCATGCCATGCCATGCCATCCCATCCCATCCATGCCATGCCATGCCATCCCATCCCATCCATGCCAGCCCATGCCATGCCATGCCATCCCATCCATGCCATGCCATGCCATCCCATCCCATCCATGCCATGCCATGCCATCCCATCCATGCCATGCCATGCCATCCCATCCCATCCCATCCATGCCAGCCCATGCCATGCCATGCCATGCCATGCCATGCCATGCCATGCCATGCCATGCCATGCCATGCCATCCCATCCATGCCATGCCATGCCATGCCATGCCATGCCATCCCATCCATGCCATGCCATGCCATGCCATGCCATCCCATCCATGCCATGCCATGCCATGCCATGCCATCCCATCCATGCCATGCCATGCCATCCCATGCCATCCCATGCCATCCCATCCATGCCATGCTATGCCATGCCATGCCATGCCATCCCATGCCATCCCATGCCATCCCATCCCATCCCATCCATGCCATGCCATGCCATCCCATCCATGCCATGCCATGCCATCCATGCCATGCCATGCCATCCCATCCATGCCATGCCATCCCATCCATGCCATGCTATGCCATGCCATGCCATGCCATGCCATGCCATCCCATGCCATCCCATGCCATCCCATCCCATCCCATCCATGCCATGCCATGCCATCCCATCCCATCCATGCCATCCCATCCATGCCATCCCATGCCATCCCATCCATGCCATGCCATGCCATGCCATGCCATCCCATCCCATCCATGCCATGCCATGCCATGCCGTGCCATGCCATGCCATGCCATGCCATGCCATCCATGCCATGCCATGCCATGCCATGCCATGCCATGCCATCCCATCCCATCCCATCCATGCCATCCCATCCATGCCATGCCATGCCATCCCATGCCATCCCATGCCATCCCATCCATGCCATGCCATGCCATGCCATGCCATGCCGTGCCATGCCATGCCATGCCATGCCATGCCATCCATGCCATGCCATGCCATGCCATGCCATGCCATGCCATCCCGTCCCGTCCCGTCCCTCGGCACGTTCCCCGGCTCAGAGCCGCGATCGCTGCCCGCACTGTCCCCTCCCCTCCCCGGGAGCCCCAAACCAGGCCAGCCCTGGCACAGGCTGATGTCGCCGCGCTCAGAGGATGACGCAGAGCATCGCCATGGAGACGGGAAGCCAAGGTAAGGAGCCAGGGAGGCTCCTGGCACATCCCGGGAGCAGGGACCCGATCCCGCAGCATCTGCCGGGGCAGCGGGGGCCGGGCACGGCCATTCCCGGCTGCCAACACGCGCTGGCGTCACTGGCAGGGCTGAACGAGGCGTTTTTCTTTGAAGTGTTGTCTCAGCTCCGTGTGGGACACAAATATTTCATTCCCGGCTGAACCTTTCCCTTCCCATCCAGGACGGCTGCGCCGGAGGGCGGGCAGGGGTCGTGTGCTCCCCCGCGGGGCAGTGACACCATCGGGCAGCCCTCGGTCGTGCCTCGCATTTCAGAGAAGGAAATCTGCGCTTCAAGGAGCGCTTTAATGACCGCGCTGAGCCCCGGGAGCCGCGGGCAGCGAGCGGAGCAGGAGCCGCTCCCGGCCCCTCTGGCACCGCGGCTCTGCCAGCGCTGCCAGGGACCCTGCGAGGGGCAGGAAGGAGCCCGAGGGCTCGGCAGGCTCTGCCACGGCCCCAGCCATCCAAAATCCACCCAAAACCACAGCAGAGGGAAGCACGGTGGGGCTGGGATGTGACTGAAACCTCCCCTGGTTGTCAGGATGCTATGGAATCACAAAATCATGGGAAGCGTTGGGTTGGAAGGGACCTCAAATCCCTTCCAGTGCCACCCCTGCCATGGCAGGGACACCTCCCACTGTCCCAGGCTGCTCCAAGCCCCAGTGTCCAACCTGGCCTTGGGCACTGCAGGGATCCAGGGGCAGCCACAGCTGCTCTGGGCACCCTGTGCCAGGCCCTGCCCACCCTCACAGGGAACAATTCCTTCCCAATCTCCCATCCAGCCCTGCCCTCTGGCAGTGGAAGCCATTCCCTGTGTCCTGTCCCTCCAGCCCCTGTCCAAAGTCTCTCTCCATTTTTCCTGTGAGCTCCCTTCAGGCCCTGCAAGGTCACAGTGAGCTCACCCCAAAGCTTCTCCTCTCCAGGTGAACATTCCCAGCTCTCCCAGCCTCTCCTCCCAGCAGAGCTGCTCCATCCCTCTGCTCATCCTGGAGCCTCCTCTGGGCTCCTGCAGCAGCTCCAGGTCCTGCCTGTGCTGGGCCCGGGGCTGGGGCAGCTCTGCAGGTGGGGTCTCACCTGAGCACGGGGGCACAATCCCGATCCCTCCTCTGTGCCCTCTCTGGGATCAGCCCAGGATCTGGTTGGGATCAGCCCAGGGACACCCAAGAGGACTGGTGGCCCGAGGACAGGGCTCCTGGAGCTGGGCAGGGACTGGTTTGGCCACACGGGATTGAGAACTGGTGGTGGCACAGGAAAAACCACACACAGGGGGATGTGGCTGCTGGGCCTTGTAATAAAGCCTGGCTCACTCCATCCTAAATGTGTGCCCTGTGTCCTCCTGAAAAGGAGAAGAAATTGACCCCAGCAGCCTGAAAAATGCATCAGGAATAAGGAATAGGCAGGCTGGGCTCTTTGCTGAGGCTCTCCTTGGCTTCCCCTCCTGCCTGGATGGATGCAGGGACACGGCTGGGCTGGCAGGTGGGAACTGCTGGGATGGAGGAACCCTGCAAATGCAGCCAGGGCTGCAGCTGTGGGGCAGGGAGGGCACGTCAGGAGCAGAGCAGACTGCAGGGACAAGACCTTGGGGGGTTTTAGTTGAAGGTCTTTCCCGATTTGAGCCAATCTGGAATTTTCCAGCTGTGTCTGACTCAGCTGAGGGGAAGAAAAAAAACAGTCAGAAAACTCTGTGGGCAGCAGAGCCAAGAGGACCTGCTTTCTATGGGGTTATGGCCTTAAAATGTTCACCCAGCACTCACTCAGCCCCCACCAGCCTGGCAGGAAAACTTTCCTCGGGGAGAGGATTTTCCAGCCCTGGCACAGCCTCACAGGGCAGGGGTGAGTCCCCGTGCCCAGAAGGGTTTGAAATCCACGTGTGGCCCTTCCCAACCTCCCAGAATCTGTGATTTTGGAGATTGAAGCCCCGTGTTTGGGCTGGGCAGTGAGGCTGGCTCTGCACGTGACAGAACAGAATTGGTCTCTTCCTCTCACGGAATTTATTTTGGGCTTATTCAACCACTTGTCCTGAAACCTGTTGGAAGAGCAGATCCTTGGGATCTCTGCTGCAGAATGAAATGAAGTTTGAGCTGGGCAGTATCTGTGGAAGGGAGCAGGATGGACAGTTCAGGGATTGGGGCTCTGGCTCCGTGACCTTGGCTTTCCCTGAGGCTGCAGGTGGGAGCAGCCAGAGAGGAGCAGCAATTGTTAAAGTCGTCAGCTCACAGCTCCTTAAGTCCTCTTTTACATCTGGAAAACCTAACCAAGCCCATCAATAAGGGTTCCTCTGTTCCCGCTGTCAGTTAGAGGCTGATTTATATCCTGAAACTCGATGATTTAGGACTCCTTCACATTCTTCTCCAAAGCTGCTTGCCAGTGGAAGTGAGGATTCCCATCATTTGTCCATGGGCAGCCTCCCCCGGCCCTGCTCAGCCCTGGCTCTCAGCTATCTTGCACAAAATATCACCCACCAATGCTGGAAACAAAAAAAATCCCTTTTTTCCATATCCAGAACCTAGATACTGCTTCCTGTTTGTCGTTATCCTATCCCCTTACAGCAGACCTGGTAAAGATTGATTTGATGCTGATTTCTGCCTTTCAAACACAGGTGAAGCTGGGGATTTTTTGCCAGATTTGCAGCTTTTGAAAGGGTCTCTCCTTGGAGACCAACCTGGCATTGAGCAGGGTCAAGATCAAGCTGAAGCCTGTCCTGGGCTGGGCAGGATCAAGGAAAGCAGAAGCCTTTGATGGGGAAAAGCCACATCCATGTGACAGGAATGCAGTTTAATTCACAAATCTGGGAGGAAAAAAAAAAAAAAATTGCAATTATCAGCTCTCCCATGTTTAACCAATTTTTTGTTTGTTTCCAAATTCCTTTTGAAGTTCTCCAAAACAATCCCCCTGTGCAAGAGAATGAGGGTTTCAAAGCTTTGCCTTCAGATTCAGGAGGCCAACCCCCTGCCCATAGGTTTGCAGCATGTTCTATTCTCTCTGCTTTTTATCTTTATTAAAGGGCTGTAATTTGGGTGATTCATTGCGAATGCAGCAGGCAATTTCCTCGGCCTGACACAATTTTGCACTTGGAGAAGCCATTGTCTGCCCAGAGCAGATCCCCGGGGTCCTGCTCCATGCAGCACAGGGCTATCACAGAAACCTCTCTGGGAATCAGGAATTCATTAATTCGATCAGAGGGAGGGCTGGAGGCAGCAGGGCTGAGCAGTGAAACCCCTGGACTGTGCTGTGGGAATGAGGGAGACAACAAGGAGAAACCAAAGCGAGGTGGTGTGGCCTCCAAAAAAACTGATGGAGTGAGACAAGATGCATCCTGGCATATCACAACCTGCAGGAATGGCAGAAATTAACACTCCCGGCCTCAGGAATGGCAGAAGTTAAAACTTGTAGGCTCAGGAAAGACAAAATTAACATTCTTTGGCTCAAGAGTAGAAAATTCAGCTCTCCTGTGAGCTCAGCCATTCCTGCCTTTCCCAGCAGCCTCACTGGGTTGGAAAAGGAGTGGAGCAGGACCACGATGTGGTGCTGGGATGAGATCCTGCCCAGCCCTGCTCCTGAGGGATGGGTTTGTGTCCCCCCACTGCCTGTGTCGGGGTGATGTGATGATCCTGCCCCCGGGCCTGGGGACGGGTGGCAGAGCTGCTGTAAACAAGAGGTGCCTCGTGCAGGACAAGCAGGGTCTGGGGGCTCTGGGCAAGGCAGCTGGGGCCGGGGGCTGATCCACTCGCTGCTTCAGCTCCTCTCACCTGAAGCGCCTTTCCCTTGGTCCTCTTTGGAAGTCTCTAACTCTGTCTTTCCATCTCATCTGCACAAACCTGATGTTTCCATGAGAAGCAGTCCTTGAGCACCCTCAGGGACAGTAAAATCAGCGGTGCCACTTCCGTTAGGAAAGCAAAACCCAGCAGGAGTGAAATGAGCTCCTACAAAGCTGCACCCCAGCAAGCCCAGCTGGCACCTCGCTGATGCAAACACCCACTCCTGCTGGGGCTCAACATCTGCCCAGCTGCAAACCCTCCCAGGGACCTGGCCTGAGGAGACAGGCCCAGATGGGGCCACTGCAAGGTTTAGGGTGGAGGATGAGTGCAAAATTTAGGGTCTGTAGAAGGGAACACATGAGAAAACCTCCCATGACCCAAACTTCACATTAATGGTGTCCAATGATCCCAACACTGAAACTGTGGCAAATGAGGGCTTTGAGCTCACGGCACAAGGAAGATTTGCTTTGTTGTGGCCGTGGATCTGCTCATCCTAAAGAAAAGGGAAAAGTGAAGATTTGCGGTCAAAAGCCAAGAAGTTCCATGACTCCAGGATGGCATCAAGCTGAGGTTTGAGCTCACTGCACAAGAAACCTCTCCTCAGTTGTGGCCATGGTTCAGCTCATTCTAAAGAAAAGGGAAACCCCCAGTATACCACAGTCAAAAGCCAAAAATTCCACAAGTCCAGGATGGCATCACGAGGTTCATCTGCTCCCACCACAGACTCCCAGGCTGACAAAAGAGAAGGAAGAAATGCAGGGTTCATTTCAGAAACACCAGGAGTCAGCTGAAAACACAAACAAGGCTGAGGCTCTTCCCAAAGTGGAACAGCTCAGCCTCTCCAGCCTGGCCAACTGCAAGCCTGAGCCTGACTGTGTTTGATCTGGGAATCAGATTTAGCCCACACCATCCCAATGAAAAATATCACACGTGGTCTGCACTTCAGGCTATGTTCCAATATCTGAAGGAAAGGATCTTTTAATTGAAAACCTTAATGTTTCTCGTTATATTTAAAATTAGAGCAGAACGGCAATAAAATTGGTCATGGGATTGAGACAAGTTTTCAGGGAGGGAAAGAAATTTATTCTTCATTTTTTACATCGAGGCATCCATTAAAAGCTCGGGCAAATTTGATTACGTCAATGAAAGGATTAATAATTAAAGGAGCAACAACCACATGCCTTGGAGAAACACACGAGATAGCAGCAGCTCGGGCTGGAGCCTCTGAGGACACCCTGGTTTTGCTGGAATCTCACCCCTGCCCCTCAGTATTTAGAGAAGCACTTCCCCACCAGGCTCTTGCCTTTCCCAGGAATTTTCAGCTGGTGCCTAAACCAAGGGGAATGGTACGAACCATTGGTATCAGATTGATTTTGAAGGAAGACTGTACTGTTCCCACAGTTCTTGAGGGGTTCAAAGAGAAGAGTTTAGGGTGACACTCTCCAGCCCCCAGCAGGAACCCTGGCAGATGGTGATGGTGATGCTCCAAAAACCCCACAGCCCCAAGTCAGCATCACCCAGGGCTGGAGCAGGAGGCTCCAGAGCCGCCTCCTCCCTGTCCCCAGAACCAGATGGATGTCCGCAGGCTGTGGCTGGGAGACGGAGCCATTCCTCTCCCAGTGTGGCCCCCGGCCAAGCAGAATCCTTGGATTTTGCTCTGCAGATGCATATGGCAGCCCTGGGGCTGGGAGCGTCTTCCCAGGAGCTGAAGGCGGCTCAAAGCCTTGGATTGAGGGACGGAGTCGCTGACTCCCATGCGGTTTTCCCAACCAGGCCCAAATTCTGTTCCCCTCCCTCCCCATCCTTCCTCCCTCCATGGTGGGAATGTTCTCATTCATTAATAACCTGCTAATTATCCCAGCAGCTTGGAGCTGGGCTGCAGCATGGAATTAGAACCAGCTTTTCCTTTTGGCACCCACCCCTGGGTGTAATTACTGAGGCGAGAGGAAGCCAGAACACGCGGGTCAGCGCCGAGAGCAGGGCACGTACGGATCGGGCACCAGAGCGCGGTGTGCCGAGCTGGCCTCGGGGAGGGGGGCGGCACCTCGGGGTCAAACCGGGCAAAAGAAGAAGGAGAGGAGAAGAAAGAAGAAAGAAGAAGAAGAAGAAGAAGAGAAAGAATAAG